>NC_064538.1:11935434-12596434 GCF_023856365.1 Brienomyrus brachyistius | reverse complement strand
TCTTGAGCATCTGACCATTAGCTTTATGTGAATTTATTTGGCTTCGGCTTTGACAGTGGAACATACCCACTGAACCCTTGACCTGTTAAACACTTCCAGTCCCAGCACTGACACCAGATTGGTTACTGTTTTGTCACGCTATTTGTTTCCAGTGTACTACTGCTTTCCCTTCCAAACAAGGAACTAAGATGAATTTTACCAGCAAGAATATAAAACGCAACCTGTGGTTTCTATAAGAGAGCCGACACACTAAGTTGCAGTCTTACCTAGGCTCTGCAAGGGCCCTCAGCTCTCACCGTGGCAACAGCAGTCCTGTCACTAGAGAAACAAATAGAACAAGTGTCACAGACTTGCTCACACTTAGAAGTCAATAGGAGGTCGGCAGAATGCACCAAATTGCATCCACGAGTCAATATGCCAACTAGCTGGCTGTTTACACTCCGATCTCTCATCTGGGGCCCGAGCAGAGCCCCGTCCCTTGGCATGTGGCCCCCAAGCCCACATGAAGTGTACTGAGGCCCTCACCATCCTTGCCGTACTGGGGCAGCAGGGCGTCCTGACGATTTCCGAGCACGAAGGCCAGGGTGGCCAATATGGCGGCATCCAGCACTCCCAGCATGGCCAGCACGAAGCCCCAGTGCACAGTACAGTTCCCAGGTGAGAAGCTGGACACCCCCTCCCCACACAAGCCTCGCATCTCTGAACAGTCCCAGGAGTCGGGGAAGAGGACACAAGCCAGAGCCAGGCAGAAGCCTGCGGGAGAGCGAGGAAGGAGGGCGTTATTTATCCAAAAAGCTAATTTAGTGCTGTAATCAGAATATGGCAAATTGTTATACTGCCCTGTAAATCGCACAAATTATAACATTTTATTAATTCACAAACCATAATTTGTACCCTCTGATTCCTAGGATAGACTCAGCACAACCCTGGATTAGCAGTAAGAGATCAGCCGTGATGGCAGATGGATGGACAGTGGATGGGTGGGAGGAGTACTACACATTTAACCTACACAAACTGGTTACGCCCCCCCAGCCAAAGTGATCCTAGACCCTCAAATGAGCGATCCCCATAGTGACTCCCAAAGCGACTCCCAATGCAATCCTCAGAGTGACCGCCAGAGTGACCCCCAGAGTGACTCCCAGTCTTCTCACCAGCCGTGAGCTGCAGCCACGCACAGATCTTGTACACGGTGGCTGCATTGCAGAAGCGGAAGAGCACGAGGCAGCCGACACTGACCCACACCATGGTCAGCGAGATGCAGACCAGCACGGCCGGCGACTGGAAGGCAGGCAGCGGCGTCAGCGTGGCCAGGGACCCCCGGCACTCAGGCACCGGCCAGTCCGACTCCAGGCACACCTCGAACAGGCCCAGAGTGCCTGCTGGGGGGGGTGACGCCCCGCCTTCATAGTGGAGCTCGCGGGTGCCCACCCAGGAGGGCTGTACCAGAATGACCACCTCGATGACGGCGAAGCAGAGGGTGCAGACGGCCCAGAGTGCTCCCACGGCCCGCGCGCTGCGGATGAACTCCGTCTGGTAGAGGCGAGCCACCTCCACCATCTGGGGCTGCATGATGGTGCCTGTGGAATGGCAGTCAACGCACAAGGTCACTCTGAGAGAGAACGAAAGCTGCATCCATCCATAAGAAATGAGATTATCCCAACAATGCAGGACCTCAGTTGTTTAGAGTAAAACATTAGATATAATGCAATATGTCTCCAACAAAACGATTCAGAGACAGGCAGTCGATCCAATGGTGAATCACCCCAATAGTACCTCTGGTTGTGTCTCTGTGTTCCTGCTGGAAGGAGCAGGACCTCAAGTCAGAAAAGGAGAATAGAAAAACACCTGGAGATGGGAGGCACCAAAAAGTAAAAGGCGCAAGAAGTCGGGATTTCGCCAGCTGGATTCAGTGATACGGCTGCAGGCCGCGAGCAGCAGCGCGGCGGGAGAGATGGATCGTAGGCACATGTGAAAACGACGAGGGAGGAGGGAAGAGGAGGGGGGAGGGAGCAGGGAAGAGGGGGGAGAGAGAGGGAGGACCTCTCGGCCCCTCAGCGGTGGAGGTCGCTCATCACATCATTCCAGTGCTGTGCAGTGATGTGGAGTGAAAACAAAACTGGAGAAACACGGAGAAAGGAGGATTCATAGGCAGCCCTGCAGTGTCTCACCTCACACGCAGGACAGACCGGGGGGGGGGAGGGTGCTACGGAAATGGAGATGATGCTGCATCCACACAGCTGCCAGGCGGGGAGGGGCGGACTGAGGAGATGGAGGGGGGACAGACAGATGCCGCAGGAATAAATCAAGGTTGAGTCACATCCTCTTGCCTGCAATAACACCGCAGCCGCTGCATCCCCCAGCTGAACAGACATTAATTTCCTCCATTAAATCCGTTTTTTTTATTCATCAGTAATCTGACACCGAATGCAGCAAGTAAAAACGTTATTAAAAGCACTTTGGCGGAATGGTCAGGGTAAAGAAAAGCATTTATGGAAGAAAAACATAACCTGGGTATGGGGTATGGAACCAGACGTTCTCAGCACTAGGGGGATCCAGTATTTCCTAGGTAAGAACGATGCGAGACCTGAGGCAAATGCCTGGAAATGAATCATTTTCACACCACACAGGAATCAGAGCAGGGTAATTAGTGAAGCGGGTTTGAAAACCTGTATCCCGAGGGATAATGATATTAGTCATCATTTTAAAACTTCTTTTTAAAAATATTTCTTGTAAGGTCTGCAATTATTTTTTTTTCTACATACACTATTTTAAGATGGCTGTGATGTGCATGTAAAAAAATCTAATTCACTATAAATGTACAGAATATTCCATAAATATTTAATAATTGTCAAAATTTGTCTTAAGTGGTTTGGCAATTGAAATGACATTACAATTGAGAGACGTGCCAATGCCCCCCTCCCCCCCGAATTCTCGCTGATTGAGAACGGGGAACAGTGTCAATTTCTCCAATTGTTCCAGATATCAGATGTGTTTTGCACCAAGATTCCCATGTGACCTACAGCAGCTCTGTGTCCTCACACTGGCTGGAGGCTGGCGGCTTGCAGCTCACCTCCCACTCAGTAGGGGCCACCTTTGCAGTCCATGTGAAATGCACAGGGTTCTTCCAGGTTCTCCAGCTTGTATAAGCATCCCCACACACACCACATGACATGAGGGTGCCCCAGGATGGACGGCCGCCACACCTATCGCGCTGTGCATCCTGGGATGCTCTCCTTTCTCCACACAAGCCTGCACTGGGCAAGTACTGATCCCAGAGGATCTCCCATGACGGTCAGTCCATATGCTAGACACTAGATGCATGTGCATCTGCCCTTTACAGTATATAGGCTTTATTACCAGGCCGTAAACCCTTTCAATTAAATACATATTTTGTTTTACATTGATAAAGGTAACGCTGATGGTACTCCATGCTCTGCCCATTTCTGCAGCATTGTGAGATTCAGAATAAGCTATCAAGCTCCATTAAGGCTTCACAACTACATACTGCATTATTCTTCACAAAATTCAATAAAGAGGCATGATTAATGTCCAAAATGATAACTAACGTTAAATGTGCCAAATTAGGACCATGTTGAACCGCAGATCTGTGCAAAGGCAACTCATAATGACCTCCTAAGGAAAACCCCTTGGAATCAGCGAGAAAAGACCTTTGGCCACGGCAGTAAAAGGTCTGTGAAGGAAATACCCACTAAATTGTACAATACAGCTGAGGGAAGCACACAGATATCAGGGAGGAGTCTGTTCGGAACAGCAAAATAGGAGATGTGACCAGCTGTATTTGTGCAATAAAAATCAAACCGAGATTGAAAATCATGAAAACGCATGAATGGCAAAACATTACAAACATTACATTACAAAATACAAGGTAGTAATGAATAGTACAACACAAGATAGTACTTAATACTACAACAGTGTGCATTAGAAATACTGAAAGGTGATATTAAAGACACAGTTATAAATTGCTTTAAGAAAACGTGTAGAAAAGGTATTATTGCACCATATTTTTGCATCAAGATGTCACACTCTCCTCAGAAATGAAACATATGCACCAAACAGGATAAGCTTGTAAGAACGAACATAAATACATTTAAGAAGATTCAGCTGAGCTCTGCAAAATATGTTAAAAAAAGGTATCCAGCAGTCGGTGAGAGCCATCAAGGTGACAGTTATGAGATTATAAGAAATGATTTTCTGTTGCTGGTTTGGGCCCCAAGGCCAGAGCATTCACCAGTTTACTCTAAAGACTAAAGAACGGACAGAATGCGATTGCAGTTCAAGCAATAACTGGATGTGAGCAGTTATAGTCATTGTGCCTTTGTGCAACAGTGACTTCACAGCTGAGGGTGTTGATAATGCTCCTCAACTTTGGCAGCAAACTTCAGATTTTAGCACCGAAATGATGGCAGAAACCCCATGATGATATGGTGTGTGTGTGTGTGTGTGTGTGTGCCAGTGGAGAGGTAGCCCAAGTGAGATCCGAAAATGGCAGATGTGGCTCTTTGCTGGAAGGGTTCCCTTTGCCCGTCTCCCTGCCAAACCAGGCTGCCCCTCTGTGAGCACATCGACCCCTGCCGCCCCCCCGCTGTCCGCCTCTCCACAAGCTCTTCTCTGTAATCTCAGTGACTCTCTCCCGTATAAGGAATGCCCTCTCCAAACTTGACATGATGGGCGGCGTTTTTTGCCTCGTACAGCACCTGCACCGTGGAGAACAGAAGCAGAGAACAGCAAATTAAGGGGAGAAGAGATAAGAGAAGATGAAATGAAGGCTTCGGACACCTCTCAGCGACAATCTTCAGCTGGGCAATATGAACACGCCTCTCGTCTCCCATCACCTTGTTGTGAACATAAGCCTCGCAGCTGTAGCACCATACAGACAGGTCTGCAAAGCTGAGGACCACAGGGTGTTCTGACACCAGGCCGTGGGTCACCATATGCTGATTGACATACCGGCCACAGAGCACCTGCCACAAACAGACAGAAGAAAAAGGAACACCGCAGGATCAAAAGAGTGGACCTCTACTGACACATCTCACCGTGAAGGCAGTCACATTGTGCACTGCAGTGTGGACCGGAGCAGTGCACCCGAACACAACAATCACTGCAGCGCGGACCGGAGCAGTGCACCCGAACACAACAAGCACTGCAGTGCGGACCGGAGCAGTGCATCCAAAACACAACAAGCACTGGAGTGCGGACCGGAGCAGTGCATCCTGAACACAACAAGCACTGCAGCCGTGACGGGGCCTGCGGATCACGCACCTTGTAGCAGCTGAGGCAGACCCAGTTTTCTGCATCCGAACCACAGTCTTCACAAGGCAGGAACACATCGATCCCCCCACTGGGCACCGGCCTGACCATCTCTAGGTGAGGGCACCATGGCAAGGGGTCCACCACATACATCGTACCCTGGAGAGGGATGGAAAAACACCAGCTCAGACACTGTTCTGTAGGGGAGCCTCAACAGGTTGCAAAAAGGCAGGTTTGAGGAAGTCAGCTGAGGTTCGGAATAACACTTTATTTTCCCTTGTTGGCTTTTAAAGAAGCAGAAAATGGCTCGAATGTGTCTAACTTGTCATTTAAAGGATGTAAATAACCCCCCACCTCATCTGTCTCCAGGCCTCCAGTGAAGAGCTCAAAGACTGCCTGATCCTTCGGCAACTTCGACCAACCAGACGCCTCGTCCGATTCGCCAGGCTCTTGGTTTCCCTTGGCAACAGTAACCATGGCTGGTTCATCGACCAGCTGAGCCCAACAGAAACGCAAAGAACAATGTTTTCAAGACATCATTCGCAAAACTTGTGCCATGGACAGAATGTACACTTCCTAAGGACCGAATTACTCACTGGCATAATCACCTTGTCCTTCGGAGGGGTAGAACTGACGGTTTCCATGGCTTCTTTCTTTTCTGGGGTCACCTGGGCGGATGGTGGCCCTTTAACTGGGTTTTCCTGGGAACCAGGCCTCACCTTCCGCCTGGCTCCCCCTATAGGCATAGAGGCTGGGCTGGAGGTGCTGTTGTCTAAGTTCAAAGACACAAGGCCGACTGTGATGTCCTGAAGACCTTCCTCCTGATGGGCAGCGCTGGGTTGCACTGGTTCCATTGCTTCAGCTGCTGCCGGACTCACAGGAGGAGCACCCTGTTCAGAACCTTTGGCTGGGGTCTCCTGTCGCTGAGGCCTCTTGTCTCTGCCACCTGAGACTCGTTTGCCCTTTGCTTTGGCCGAAGGTGCAGACAAGCGCAGAGACTCTGGAACTACAAACAAAAATCATGCTCAGAATATTGTCCCAGATTAGCAGCTAAATCTCTGATATAACGGGCAGCAAATCGAACATCTATAAGAGGAGTACCATCCAGAGGTCCAGACAACGATCCGGACATTTTCATGGGTGGTGCTAATTCCAACTGACTAAATGCCAGTTCAAGGAACTACCCCTTGTTGCAAAATTCCCACTCACTTTGTATTCTCAAAGAACTCCAGTAGAGGGCGTGAGAGCGCAGAACACGGTTGATTGTGACGGCGGCATTGGGATGTGGGGGTGCCAGCGGAGGCAGCAGGGGGAGGCTGTCCCCCAGCAGCGTGCTGGTGCACATTGACATAGACTCGGAAATGGAAGTCAGGTTGTAGCCCCCCTGCGGCAGACAGAAGAAAAGGGGGAATATGAAATTTAGCTCTAATGCTAATCTGCTCCCCAAAAGCACATTCACACCTACATATACTGTGAACATGGTAAGGCCAGTGAGGGTATTACGCAGTGTCTATGCACAGAACACCTTACCTCTAGTATGAGTATAATTCTACCAGCAGCCAGACTCATAAGCAGGTGCGTAAGGTGGGCGTATCCCTCGGGAGTCACATGGTATCCGCCCAGGGGGTCACCACGGGCCGCATCGAAACCCGCAGACAACAGCACCAGTTCTGGGTCAAACTGGCGGGGGATACAGTGAGGAGCTACGTCACGTACAAACAGACACAAAGGGGCAGAAACAGCAGCAGTGACAGTAACCAGGCACGTCCCGGTTACTGCCACTCAGGGGCGTCCCCTTCACGAGTCTGCCTGTCGTACTTGTCTGGCGATGGGCATCACCACCGCGTGGAAGGCCGCCAGGTACTCCGAGTCGCCCATCTTCCCGCCGCTCCAGGGAATGTTGACGTTGAAGCCGCGGCCGTTTCCTCTGCCGACCTTGTCGAAGTCGGCATCATCAGAGGAGGGGAAGAAGAGGCCGTTGTCGTAGCGGTGCAGCGAAATGTACAGCACACTGAGCGGCAGAGAGAACGAGGAGGGAAACACCCCCCTTTACGTCAGCAATGCAAAGAAGGAAAGACAAGCGACGGAGCTCCTTTTAGGCTGAATCCCGACTTACCACCAACGCACGAGCCGCCTACATGACCATGTACACAGATCGATAGTTAAACAGATAGCAGATTTACCTAACCTCAGTGTTTCTTGGCACCTGACTGTACTGGTACGACGATCACTAATGATGACCAAGTTATGCTTTTGTTAACTTTATTCCAAATTACTGAGTTCCATAATATTTTGGTTTGACCGACAATGACTTAATATTGCATGCATCCAATCTGAGTAAAGCACTACCCAGTGTAGGACTCCAATAATTCACATATTCTCCACGCTCTCTAAATCAACCAGGATCTTTCCAAGCCACTGCACTGACTGGCAGCTGAACCTCAGACTCATATCTGCTGATCACTGCTAACATTCCGTGCAGCTCAAACTGCAACATGACACATGCATTCATTTACACTGTACAGTGTAAAGCAGCTGACTATTTATTATCTGTCTACCCGGACGGACACTCTGCTGGAGCTTCAGCTTGAGATCCGTCACCACAGCTGGGGGGGGGGGGGGGGGGGGGGGTTGTCCACAGAGCTAAACGCCATGCCCCCTGCCTGCCAGCACATCGGCCGAGCTGCTGTCCTACCTATCGTCGTCCTCAAAGATGTGCTGGGTGCCGTTGCCATGGTGCAGGTCCCAGTCCAGGATGAGGACCCTGAGGGGCTTCTTAGCGAAGGCCTGGGCGTAGCGCGCAGTCAGAGCCGCCGTGTTGAAGAAGCAGAAGCCGCAGGCTGCATCTCTCTCGGCGTGGTGGCCGGGGGGGCGCACGATGGCCGCTGCGTTCCTCACCTGGACACAAACAGGGACAGCACACCACAGGCATTCGCTGCCCAAGGTCCCGCAGGCCGACATGACAGGTATGGATTAACGCAAGATTAAGGACCTTTCCAGTGAGCACAGCCTCGGCTGAGTTGAAACAAGCTCCAGCTGCCAGCAGGGCACATCTGTAGCTCTCATTGCTGATGTAGATTGAGTTGTACTCATCCCCCAGCCTATGCAAGTCTCTGGGCTTCATCCCCTCTGTTGACTTGATCTTAGCTATATGCTCCAGGCTGGGAGAAAAAGGGGGAACGTGGATCAGAATTAGAGACGGAGCAGTTTGAAAATTTAACATCACGAGTATGGTGACGAAAAATATCACGGTGATCAGTATCATCGCAGTTTTGCTAAACTGTTTTGAAAAAGGACCGATGCACAAACTGAAATTATTTCACCAAGTTTTATATCAAAAACGAGAAATAAAATTAGTAGGACTGTCCGATTTTTGTTTGCATGAACATTAAAATAAAACCGTAGGCAATACCTTTCATGAAAACACATGAAAACCACATCAAATGCACATTAAAAAGCTTTGGAGTGCTGTCACTGCCTTCTGCCATGTTTTAACTGACACAAAGGAGACCGTTACTAACTTTCTTTGATGCTGGACAGTATTTACCTTGAGTTTTTCAAAGGACAATAATCAGGCACAGTTTTCATGATAATTTAAATCTGAATCGGTAATACTAAACATTTAGAATTTTACCATGAAACTGGAAATCATTTCATCCATAATCAGAATAATGAGGCAAACAGAAAAGTAAACTGATAATAAGCGGAAACTGGGAGCACAAAAATACATCAAAGAAGATGAATCTGATGCAATATTATCAAAATAGGCTGAATCAGGCTGAATCAACACAGCAGGAGAAATGCATCAACACACAGCCGTTTCCAAGGGTACCGATGACCGGCTCCCACTCTACCTATGACACGTGGCCAGCTCCTCCTCCGTGGCAAGGCGCGCCGGGATCCGTAGGCAACGGGAAACAAGGCCCAGTTCCTTGTGTCGGGAGAATATGCGGGAGATCCTCTGCGGTAGCTCCGGGTGATGGCTGCATGGGTGCAGAGGTTTAAAAGCTCAGGTTTAAGATACCCGGTGGCGCTACGATGGCCAGCTAGACAACATGTGACCCAGGGAGATTCATCAGCTGTGAGAAGGGTCCAACTGCAGACAACTCTGTGTTACAGTGAATGAACCCTAACCTTAAGCTTAATCCTAACCCTAACCTTAAACTTAATCCTAACCCTAAGCTTAATCCTAACCCTAATCTTAAATTTAAGCTTAATCCTAACCCTAACCGGAGCTCCACTTTATGTCCTTATAGATCATGTGATCCCAGTGGAGGAGCTCCACTCTACAGGCGTCTGAAGCTAGACCCTTTCATCAGCTGTTTATTTTTTAGCAACAGTGTCCTGCACGTCGTGATAATTCAACAAACTATTCGTATTAGTACCAATAATACTAAGGAATGAATCCACACACACAAAAGTAACCGACGCACTAGATTTTGCTTTGATCCCATATCGCGGTGTTTCCTACAGTGTGCCTGAATAATGACTGCCCTGGGGATGGCACTCCTCAGTTCACCTGTCCCACATGTTGTGGTGCTCCATCATCCTCTGGTCATACACCAGCCCTGTGATCTGTGCAGGGTTCTCCACAAGGCCCTCACCAGAGGGCTCCACCAAACCCAGCTCAATGGGGCTCATCTCCTCACACATCGGGCCACCTTCTGCGGACAGACACAGTCGACCCCAGACGATCAGGAAGCCGAATGGAAAAGAAGCTTAACCCCAAGCGGCACTGAACACATACCCAGTATCTGCAGGCTGGTCCAGAAGGGATACAGTGAAGAGATGGTCTGCGAGATGGACTTGAGGGCACTGGGAGAGTCACAGACACGGGGAGCAGAGAGCACGTGCCGCACATGAACAGCAGTCATGGGAAGCAGGAACTTTACATACGATACACCAGTCAGTGGGCAAACAACATGTTAGAACCGAATCTTCTGTAAAACGCATTAATAGTAATGGCAGTTAGCATCCAGCTGTTCTATGAATGCTCACCTATCACTGGGGGCTCTCGGTGGCACCAGGCGGGGGCAGGACTCTCCAAGCAGCGAACTGACGCAGGCACACACCCCGTCTGCGGTGGCCTGAGGGTTATACCCACCCTGACCAAACAGGGCTACAGTCAGAGACCAGCTTGCGCAGCCCATTATAGCAGTGGTTCTCAACCTTTTCGCACTGCGACCCAAATGTTGACCATGTTCTATATCAAGTACAGGTCTAAATTAACGCTATGATCAAGCATGCAGTGCACTCTGTAATTAACGCTAATCAATGTCTATCGCACAAATCTGATTGGACGTGGCAGTGAATTTTAAGTTAGGGATCTGTGGTTTGTCCTCTTGGATTGGTTGAGTGTGCAGACATGGGTTGAAAATTCTCTTTCTGTGAACTTCTAGTACCTCCAGTGCCAGGATGAGTCTGCCCTGGGCAAGACCCTGCAACAGGTGCGTTAATATGGCAAAGCATTGTGGGCTAGCAGACATCTCTCCCTGGGGGAAACAGACAGAAAAGACACAGTCAGCAGTGAAGCAGGTAGAGTTACAGCAACACTGATTTCCTGTTTCTAAACACTGCCACAAAAAGTACAGTGCTATATATTAATTTATTCTCTTTTGTTGCTAAGCAGAAGGATGCAAACAGGCATCTCATAAAGCAATTAATCTGTGTTCTACTACCATATCGATGGCATCTACACTGCAGATCAGACCATCCTCTCCTAAAAGTGGCGTCAAAGTTGTGCGCGAAGAAAAGTCAGAACTTGCCTTAGGATCCCCTGCCACACAGTCGAAGCCAGCCGCCACGAGGACCAGCTGAGGCCGAAACTACATAGACGACAAGCCTGTTAGGGACCGTCTACAAACAGCTTGCAAGTTTTCAATTACGTCAACGTTCAAAAACGTCTAGTCTGCAGTGATGCGATACCTCATACGCCACAGGCAGGAGCAGTTGCTGGAAGGCAGCGATATAGTCTGCATCCTTTACACCGGTCTACAGGGTGAAAAAGGAGCCATGAATGAGTACAGCGCCATTGACAGGTACAGCAGGGAACAGGTGGACTTGTAGCATGTTTTATAGAGTACTAACTGATTTAGAACTATGAACATCGACATATAAGGAAGAGATGTGCTTCGTATAAGAGAAATATCTTGTAAAGCAGGGGATGAAAAGAGCAGGCAGGAGTGCAGAGTTCCATGCACCTTGTTCCATGGTAGGTTGATGGTATAGCCCTCACCGGCCCCAGAGCCCAGCGCCCCACTATCAGATTCGGGTAGGTGGGGCCAGAAGGCACCTCCCTCATATCTGTGCATTGAGAAGTACAGCACACTGTGGAGAGAAAGCAGACACTGTCACACACGCAGCCCAAGTGGCTCAGTCACACACAGACCTGCAGCGCGTCTAAGAAGCCCACGCCCTGTTGGTGTTACCTTCAAGGAAACATACGCCATCATGCATGTAGCAAAACACAGTAGAGTTTTAAAACCAAGAACACAAGTACAGCATAAAGAAGAGTGTCTATAAGAATCCCTTTCAGCAATCACTGTTTTATTAATGATGTTCCATAGATACAGCAACGGAAAAATTAAGAGACCACAGCACAATTTTTTGTTTCACTCATTTTTCGGGTGTGTGTCTGTGAGTTATATATGTATTTGCAAACTGCAGCCTGGTTCTTCTCTGTTTCTCATTAATGAAGGGCTTCTTCCTTGCTTTATGGGACTTCATTCCTGCTTCTAGGAGCCTGAAATGAACTTGTCCTTGCAGTGCACTTCACACCTGCACTTGCTTCCCATTCCTTTTGAAGCTCACTTGATGTCATCCTTTGATTCGTGAGAAACTGTCTGATAAGATGACAGTCATCCCTGCCATTAGAAGGCTTCTGCCCTTTTCCTGGCCGGTTTCTGATCATTCTCAGTGTCTCCTGCTTCACCTTGTTCTTATATACTGCTATCTTAGAAATTTTGAACCTATGAATGCCAGCAGAACCATGACTAAACCAGGATTTAAAAATCCTTGTTTAAAATTACTGAGTGGTCTCTTAATTTTTTCCATGTTTAGAATTATTCCTCCTGGTCAGTTTTAGTGGGTAAAAACAGGCAGCGGCGTCTGTCTCTGTACCTGGGGTCCTCCTGAAAGCTGTACTGGATTCCCTGGCCGTGGTGCACATCCCAGTCCACAATCAGAACCCTGGGCAGAAAAACACACAGCTGAGCTCGGCGCACGCTGTCATGGGCTCTAAGAACTGGATCATTACCTTCTCATGATGAAGATCAGAGGAGAAACAAACAGCAGGTAGGCGAGGGAGAGACTGCGAGGCGGATGTGTCCTTCACGCTCACCGCTCCAGGCCGTGCTGAGTCTGTGCATATCGAGCCGCAATGGCCAGGCTGTTGAACATGCAGTAACCGTTCATCTTGTCTGTCTGTGCATGGTGACCAGGTGGTCTGGGAGTGGGGGGAGGGGCAGCCACAACAGGTATTTATTAAAGTGAACAGCTTCAGAACAGCAGAAGGATCTAATGTTTTTAAAAGGATAACAGAGCATCAAATATCATCTATAAAATCCTCATTCAGCTTTGTATTCAGCACCACGTAACATTTAGCATGCGCCTCCTGAAAGTTAATATTCATCATTTCTGTAACAATGCTAACATTTAAACACATGCAAACCAGGCCTGTAACAGCACACGTATTCATCGTGTGCCATTCACATGCATCATTTTCAGTTCAGCACACACTGCAAAACATGTTAATACATTTCTCGACCTAAATTCACAAACAGATGGTCAACACAGAAAAAAATATGCTAATTTTAGCTGAGAGTTGGTTACGGCTAATGCTGGTTACAGTCAGTCATAGTGGGCAGTTTGGGAACATTATGTGTATATATATATATATATATATATATATATATATATATATATATATATATATATATATATATATATGTGTGTGTGTGTGTGTGTGTGTGTGTGTGTGTATTTGGAGAGAGACCAACCCAATATGTTGCTGTAAACACAAATGCTAACTCACTTGAGACGACATCATCCGGGTGACATCATTTGAGTGTGACCGGAAGGCAGAACAGCCCCTGCATGTTAGTCTGTCTGTGCCATTTAAGGCGCTTTTGTCAGGAAATTCAGACTGGGATAAAAACAGCAACGGCAGCTGTAGGGGTGTGTCTCGCTACAGATATGTTACCGTTCTCAGCAGCAGAGAACACAGGATTTAGGTGGGATTCAGTTCATTATGATTCATGTATCATGTAATATTTTTAATTTCTAAATGTTTTTACACATTTACTTTTACAATGTGCAAATAAGTGTCTCAGGTTTTGTTATTCAGAGTCGTTGACAGGCACACTGCCTTTGACTTACAATTGTTCCTGATTGTGCTTGCGTTTGCAGTTTTAATAATAAATAATTTCAAAAGACATTTTCCCTGCTGTACCAAAACTGCACTAAAAAGGGCTTTCAAAACCAAGGTTTGCACTGAACCGTGAATGTTGTGTAAAGTTACACTCCTAACGCAAACTGATTTTCCTGAATCAATACGATCGATAACATCTGAATTGTCATTTAAAACAAACAGACAGTCTGCTCCATCCTACCTGGTGACAGCAAAGCCGTTTCTCAGTTCCGAGTTCAGCACTTTGTCAGTGAGCTGCAGGACAGCGCCCACTGCCACTGTGGCAGAGTGGAAGGATTCCTACAAGCGGGGACACGGGACATCACATGTCTCGGACAGACCGGCAGTGCATGAGAGTCACCCAACAAGCGGAACAACCAGCCGGGGGCGGGGCAAAGACTCACAGGATGCAGGTAGACAGAGTCATAGGTTTTGGAGAGAGACATGAGCTCGCTCTCAGACATCTTCTGGGTGGATTTCATCAGCTCAACATACTGCTTTCTACTCAGGGCAGAGAGTAGCACATGGTTAACATGCCGTGAAAGACGCAGAGGGGAACAGTGTTTTGCCACTCTAGACAGCTGTTTCCAGAGTAACGCGCAGAGCTTGCTGAGTGTGTCTGAAAAGATGGACCAGCAGCAATGGTCAGACTCTGGTGGCTTATGATTTGGCTCATTTTAAGTTAAATGGCAAAAGATCAGTTTGCCTGCCAAGCTCATCTCAAAGGTGCTGAAAACAGCCCCACCCTGTCCTCCAAGCCCCGGTCCCATTTCCTTCACAAAAAAAGCAGATTTTACACACAGATTGCCCTACGAAAGAGGCACCAGACACCTGCCTATGAATGGACTTACGTGTGGATAAGTAGAAGGTCCTGGTCTGTCGCAGGCCTTGCCTGAAAGACAGAAAACAAGCAAGACTCAGCCGATCAGAGGGCCGATCAGAGGGCCGATCAGAGGGCCGATCAGAGGACTGTAAAGCTGCCGCCGGCCCCCTGTGATGGACGTACCTCCACTTGGATACAGCGAGACAGCAGCCCCTGTCTCCCCAGCTTCTCCATTATAGCCGTCACCCTCTCAGGACACTCAGGGTGGCCGCTGAGGAGCACGCACCGTAAGGCCAGGTTAACAAGGTCAGCATCTATCTAAGGTCATCGCTGCTATTTCACAAGCCTTGCAGTTTCTGAGATGTTCTGACCCAGTCGTCTGACCGTAACGATTTGGCCCTCGTCAGAGTCACTCAGATCTCAGACCCTGCATTCAACACATCAACTGCGAGCACTGAATGTCAGCTTAGTGCCCAATATACACCAGACCCGTTTTTACAAGATTATTCAAGTCAAATTTTTTATTGCCATCATATTTGTGGATGGTCGATAAGTGAGGTATATAAGTGGTTGTATAATTATATAGCACACCAAAAAGCTAAACAGTATCATAAATAGTGCTTAATAACTCATGTTCAGTAGAAATAAAGAATATTTTGCTTTACTAATGTCCAAGATGGTAAAACTTCAACTTAAAGAATGTGTTGTGACAGCAGTACCTGTCCCAAAGGCAGCAGGGGCGGGCAAAGACGTCGCTGTAAGCGAGACCGGTGCCTGTGGCTTTCAGCTTGCTGTTCAGGTCCTGAGAAGCAAGAAACGCGGATCTCACATCAGCTTCAGTTCAGGCAGTGAAACAACCAGCCAATCGTTCCTTAAATTTCATCCTTGAAAATCAGTCGTATCTTTTAGAAATGGAACGCTGAATAGAGAGCAGGAAGCAGCAGCTTCTTACTGTTCATGCGTACATCTGTGTAGCAGTTCCCCTGCTGGATTTGCAAGACCTTGTTATGATCAGGAATTTGTGTGTATCTGATGGGCAGCTTTAACACAAAGGGGGTAAAACAACCCGAAGCTGAAAGCTAGACCTCTTAGCGCTATTCCCACACAAGAACTCTCAACTTTGGAGATATGGGTGCAGATCCCAAAATCACTGAGCAGCACACCACCCCAATCCAACAACTGGTTTCATTACATGTTTTTATACTAGAAAGGATTCATTAACCGCGTCAAATCTGCTGCCAATCCCCCGGCTAAATGGTCCCTCAGTCAGACCTCCCCTTCATAAAGAAATGCTGCACAGATACCAGGTTTTTGAGCTGATTCGCCATCTCCTCTTCTCCTCTGCTCTGCTCCATCCTTCCTTTCTTCTTGGCCTCCTGGAGGCTGGTCTTCTTGCTGCTGGGTTTGCTGCTCTTCTTCTAAGGAGACCAGTTTCACACGTATGAGTTGAGCAAGGAGCACGCTGACAAGCAGCACAGATGCTGCCAGTCAGCAAACGAGTGACGATAACTTAATAACTATGTTAACAGCACAGGAAAAGTCATGTTTTCTGAACAGGACCTCTGCACGTCTGTGTTCAAAGAACAGGAGTCTGTTAACAAGTGCCAGACCATTCGGAGCAAAGTCTACAGGAGCATAAAACAATTATACATTGAAGGGCTCTTAGCTTACAGTTTTCCTTTTTTCATCTGGCATATTATTCCACTGCAGAGAGATCCTATCCAATAGTATTAAGTGTCTGTTATATTTAATAAATGTTCATCATTGCTGCGGATGAAACACTTGCAGCAATTCGGCCGGGGAGACAGCTTACTTTGGACTTGGAGTCCGGTGATTTAGGGGAACAGGACGGCCCTCTAAGGGATCTTGATTTTGAGGGGTTAGGGGGAGAATCCATGCTAAAGCTATAACTTCCAGACGTTGCAAAAATCTCTGCAATGAAAAAGTTTTTATATTATTATTATTATTATTATTATTATTGTGTCGCTAGGGCAGGAGTGGCCATCTTGAGCCTCAAAAGCCACAGTCTTGCAGATTTCAATGCATTTTCAATAGTATTCAAGTAAAACGGCTGACAGATGGGATAAATTTCATTTCCAAATTAAAAATCTGAAGACAACCTATTAAGAGGACATATATTAGCCTATAAGATATATAAAAGATATCGCCATTATTACAATTTCTGTTCATTATTTATTATTCAGAGAGTACCTATACACAAAAGAAAATCTGTATTTTTACAGCGACTCAAAGCATTAAGTCACAATGCTCGAAGGATGATTGTACTGTATATGAACTGGCACCAAGGTTGATATTTTACCTAAACGAACAACATGCAAATCTAAAAAGAAGCTAAATTATGACATGAGCAATCGTATTGTTATAATGGCAAATAAATACAAGTCTGCCAATGGAAAAAACCGTTACGGTAGGTGTAGATTACATAGCATTTTTAAACAGCTGCAATAATATTTAGTTTAGTATACATTAACAAATAGCTAATAAGTCTTACTATAAAATCGGTAAAATTTTGATTATTTTAACCCGCTGATAAACCACTGTCAACTGACTATATTACAAAAGACAGCAAGACAAAGGGCACTACATCAGATGAATATAGCCTGTATAACTGCAATATAGTTTTTAAATATGTACATGCTACATATAAGATCAGGCAACCGCGTGTTTAATTAATGTTTAGTAATAATTATATGTCTAATCATTTTACACATGACACTTTACTTGCAGATTTCTGAGATAATCTGGCAGATAATACACATTGTGCCGATTTTATATAAGTTACACCTTCTACCATAAAGAGGCCCCCGAAGCTCTAAACAACCTGGTAAATAATCTATTAATGTAATAATATTCCTGAAGAAGCGGTGTGTATATTTCATATAGCTGAAGCTGTAACTATTACTTACTTTAATGTATTACAGCGCTGCCCGAGCGCTCAAATTGAAAATAGGTCGCAGTAGATACGCCCCTTTGCTCAAAGGCGCTTATCGATGACGTCAACGAAACGTGACGTGAAAAGACGGAGCGCAGTTATGAATATGCACAGTTCAACAACACTTGGTAAATGTGTCGGTATGTTGCAAAAAATGTGTACTCTTATATTACGTATAGTTAGTAGTTTCTAGAGGCCACGGCTATTAGCTTGCGCTAATTTTGTTGACTGTGGCAATTTGTAAAAATTTGTACAACGGAATGACACGGATGTAAGAAAGACTTAAAACATAAAAAGGAAAATTCATTATGAGTAGAATAAACTTTGCTACAGGTTCACACCAATAGTGAGTTTACAGGAAAACATCGGAGACTTAACAAACACTAGGAACCTGCAGATGTTTTAGTTCTGATATCAAGCCACATTTCCATGGGTATGTTTAGTGTCCCTGGTTGGCATAACTTATTAATGTATTGGAACAGTTCAGCTTCAGGTGTTCAACAGCTAATGCAGTACGCCACCTAACTCACATTAGTGTTCCCAAAACAGGCCTTTGCAGTTTTAGTAATGTAATATAACATTAATTATTAATTTTCAGTTTCAGTTCCTTTTCTCCATCTCTTATGCCCCCACTTTTATTAGAATATATGCTGTCTTGTTGATATCATATGATGTAAATGTCTTCCTGTCTCTATTGTTTCATTTGTGTCAGTTTGTCTGTGTTTCCATGCCTGTTTATTCATGCTTCTTATCTGCACTGATTGTATTTACAAGCCTACTGTACTTTCTGTATCAAGCAGCGTGTCGGATGTTGTGTCCTTTAAAGTTTTCATTTGGTGTTTTTTGTGTATTCTGTGTTCTTTAGCCTGTGAATACTGCTTTACTCTTCATTCATTCCTCCTCAGAAATGTCACATTGCCCACTCACTCGGTATGTTGTAGTGATGCTGATGAAATAATCTTTTTTAAAAAAAAAAAAACTCTCTTTAATAGGCACTATTGTATTCTGATTCATACATTCTTAATTTGT
This sequence comes from Brienomyrus brachyistius, assembly GCF_023856365.1. Lineage (NCBI taxonomy): Eukaryota > Metazoa > Chordata > Actinopteri > Osteoglossiformes > Mormyridae > Brienomyrus > Brienomyrus brachyistius. Next base: position 12,577,954 of record NC_064538.1, on the reverse strand, counting down.
AAATCACACCAAATAAGAATTTTGGCAATGGTGAATATTATGATTTAATAGATGTCTTGCTGATAACCAGTCAATTAGAATATTATACCACTAACACTACCACTAACTAATTTTGAAATATTCAGGTAAAATCCAGATCAATTCAGGAGTTTTTTTTCCTAATCTTGAATAGCTTCTTAATAATCCCCAATCCCTTGAAAATGTTGACCATGATACCTGCCTATTATATTACATACCGCTTGATTTTATTCCAAAGACCTGTGTAGATTTAAATAAATCCCCAGGGTTCAAAAATCGAAGCAAAATTGTTAACCATTACACACCTTGCACGAACACCAACAAAAGCTACCAGCACTAATTACATGAATTTATTATAAAGAGCATGACTTGATACACAGGATTTAATTAAGCTACCAGTCCTGGAGGTCTTGTAGCAACTGGGTTATTGTACTCAAGGTAAAAGATGAATGACAGGCAGATTTTAACTGCACAGGATACAGTCAGTATATGTGCAGAGTTGGACATAGATATACTGTATATGAGGGAGGGTACAGGAAAAGAGGGTTTGGAGGCACAGGGTGACAAATAACAGTCCACCACCAACAGCGCAAATGAGAAGAGAGGGAGTGCAACTGGGTATGAGCCAGTGAAGGAAGAGTGTGACTGAGGGAGCACGGGCATCAACGGATGGGCATGTGAGTTGGCTGGACCTGTCCTGTGGTTGCTAATCTCTCCCTGTCATTCATGGCCATTTCCCCACTTTGGGGCTGCCCACCCTACGAGATAAACCTGGTTCGCAAAATACAGAGGAAGAAAAAAAAGAGAAACACAACCCGCCTGCCACTCAGATAAACGAATAAACAGACCCATGCCATCACCACCAACCTCCTTCTGTATGCCTTTCCTTTCCTTTTGCATTCTTTTTTTTAAGTCCGGAAAACCATAAGCCTCCTGCGTTGCACAATGAGGCTCCAACCAAGGCGTGAACAGGACGACTATGTGGTCAACCCTGAAAGTGAGAGAATGAAGAGGGAGGAGTTGTAGATGGGAGAGAAAAAATTGCTCTTCACTTGAACCCCTGTCCTATTCACATCACATTGGGTATCTTTTGGGCTCCCAGAACTGAAATACTCCTCCATTTGGTCCAAGTTCCTTCTGATTTGAAGAATATCAAAATGTTGCGCTTGGTGCTCATTTGTTGTCTACACAACATTACAAAAATGGATGCAGTGAAGGGACTTACTTGGAGAGCACTAACTGAAACATCTGTTTTCTCAATACATTTGGGTAGCTGTAGCATGTTCTTTGATGGATACTTTCAGATAACTTTGAATTTACCAGTGACCAATGAAGAATGGAAATGCAAGGCATGTTAAGTCTGAGTTTGAGTTGGTTGACCACTAACAACTCTTGGTGGGTCAGTACCTCCATGTGAGGACCTCTCCAAAAGACATTGTCTGTTCACTTTGACTATTGAGTCCAGCTGACTCTATAGTGCGAAAGAATTACACTAGAATATAGGCTGGGTAACATGGTGGAGGCCTGAGGGAGGTTTGGAAGAGCAGAGAAGAAGTTGGCAATAGCGATAGCTGCTGTAAATTATATGAAACTATGCAACAGCTGGTTGGAGAGCTTAAGCAATTAAGTCACAGAATTCCATTGCTTGATGATATTGGAGCATAGATGCCTTATCTGTTATAGATGCGTAAATCTATACATTTATACATGTATGTTTTCCCCAGACTACATGGTATTTGAGTACTCCCAGTGCAGTATTTAATATCAGCTTGGCACGGAAAATTTACTATTCATCAGATTTAGATAATATACCAGAATAAAGTAATCTGAAATGCCACCATCCATTCCCTGAAAGTCTAGATACCTCAAGTTGTGTTTTTTGTGATCATATGAACATTTACTATGAATACAGTTAACACAAATGATGACAATGACATTCTCTCATTATGGTAAGTGTACTTATTCTAAATTAGCTGTGCTTGATATCTTTGAAGATGCCGCACAAAACCATGATGACACTCAGTGATAGGGATGCTTTATCTTCAAACAGAGATCAATGGCTTTGATAGGCCAATTTGAGAGAGAGCCAGTTTCATACAGGCAAAAAGACAATACGCCTTTCTGCGAGAAAGTGGTTGGAAAAACAAGACCCAAGTTACACTAGAATGGATTAGAAGTAAGAAAAGCGAAATTTCCTGAGGAGACCAAGCAAAGTTCTCATTCTATTCCTATTAAAAGCTTGAACATTGCTATGCATAAGCAACGTGAGAGTGCTTGAGCAAACCTGCCAAGATTAAGGAACAAAAAAACACAGTCGGAGTATCACAGGATGGTTCTGGAAATTTGCTAGGCATTGTATAGAACAGGGGTGGTCAGTCTTATCCACAAATGGCCAGTGTGTATGCAGGCTTTTGAGATAACCTTTAGGTCAGCTGTGAGAACTCTTCAGCCAATCAGTCCTCTAATTGCTAATCTAATTAGGGAGTTGCAGCAAAAACCCACATACCCAACGGCCTTTTCTGGGTAAGATAGCCCATCCCTGGTATAGAACTCTTTGCTATTTCATTGCAATGGAATAAATGGAAGTCTTACTAAGCGGAATTGGCATGCAGAAAAAATATTTGATGTTGCGGACAGGAAACGGGAGCCCAAGGAACATAATTTGGACTTACAGTCCTCTTCGTTCGTACGTCTGAAAGTTCGTAAGTTGAAAGTTCATAAGTAGAGGAGTGTCTGTATAGTGTATGTATATGTAATAAGTATTCCTGTAATGCAAGGCATTATCAGCACTGTCTTTGGAAGTGGCGTGATCCCTAATGAACCCAGTTCTTCATTTCGCTTAGAAAAGTGTTCTCTCCCAAGGAAGACAATTCAGGAGGAACACCCAGACAGAAATCATGTGAAATGACCCCTGGGATCAGAGAGCACATCTGTAATACTGAATTTTCAAATTCCACATCTCAATGAAAAGTATCAAGTTTTTTGTCCATTCAGTTGCTTTAAAAGCAGTGTATAATTACTCTATGTATCCCCCAGCTGCTTATCAAGTGCAGGGTCTTTGGGGGGGGGGCTGCAGCCTATCCCAGGCAGTGCTGGGTGTGAGGCAGGGAGAACCATGGATAGGATGCCATCCAACTTCAGGGAGGTACAGCACCATGCAGAAATCTTGGGCAATCAAAGAAAATGATGCTTAAATGCTCTTCATGTTGGTGTAGAATTATGCTGTTATGCCTGTCAAAAGGTGTCAGCCATTTCAAAACTTTCTAAAGTCACCCCAGTATTTGCAGCAACCATCCAGTACACCCATGTATTTTTGATACAGACCTTGTGTGTGACCTATCTTGTTTAGTTAATCAATAACTTGTCGAATTAACTAATTCAGTACTGTATAATCTGCCAAAAAGTTAAGATTAGTAGGCCTGTTTTCATCACCATCAAAAATCAAAATAAAAAAACAAACCTGCATATGATTTGTGTAGACAAACTGAATCAACTGTGCACATTAACTATCAAAGGTGGTATATTTTTGTCCAATGTAACTATGACATGACTTGGAAAACTTACATGGAAATTTATTGTTACACAAGAGTCAAAATATTTAGGATAAATGATCCAAATCAAATTTCCAGCACAGGATTTGCCTGAATAGGATAAATGGTTACAGAAAATGGATGGATGGATGGATGGATGGATGGATGGATGGTTGGATGGATTTGCAGGGAGGATGGGGTCTTATAGTTTAATTTTTTGATCAAATATTACATTTATTTCTTTGTAGTTGGGAAAAAAAGAATGTTGAGTTTAAGATTTAAGTTATAGTAGAAATACCTGGAACTCAGTGAGATGGTTGCATAAATAATTTAAATGATCTTAAGCAGAAGTTTAGTTGATGGTCTAAGTTAAATCCCACCATAATTAATGTCACAGATGTATGTTCAAAATATAAGGTAGCATGTATTTTAATAATTTAAAAAAGTCTGGCAGTTTGTGAGTTATCAGATGTCTATGAACGTTCCTAAACTTTAAACAGGCAAATGAGAACCTGATATGGAAAAGTCAACTAATTTCTTTCCTTTCCGCCAAGCACTTTCCCAACCACAAGCTGGGGTTCTGATAAGCTTTAGGAGAGCTCCCAGTGCAAATGCCAGGCTAAACAAGTGCAGTTTTAGTGATATTTAAATTCAAAATCTTAAAGAGGATGGACAATACAGGGTTTCGTTCCATGCGTTTTATGGAAACTTCTGTATTTGCATATACAATAATCCAGAAACACTTTTGCTGCAAATGACTATGCTGTGGCATAAGACAAAGGCATGCTTATGTCTGAGTGACACGAGTGACAATAGGACTATAGTGAAGCCCAACCGCAATGGCAAAAGTAGCCCCATCTATTTAAATGCCATTTACACACAGATTAAGTTATTTGTATAAAAATGAGCAGCAATCATCATGTGATGTTATTCCGGGTTTATGATGTGCATGTAGCTGCTGGTGAAGTCTTACCAATTGTAGGAAGTGAGGCTGGGTTTCTCAAACAAATGGACTGGACTGGACAACGATTGCTTAAGGGAACTAAATCCAATCACTGGAGGTTTTTTTCTCCTGACAATGGGATACACAGCCCAGTGATCAACGCTGCTAGTGACTTGCCTGGAGCCAGTAAACATACTGGCCTGAATTATCTGTGCTTTCTGCTTTAGTGATTGTTATTTAAAAATCAATTTACTGATACGTCACAGTAAAATTACGTGAAGTTTTAATCACATATCTATACAATTAACATTCACAAACATATTAACATTCTTTTTTTTTGCATTTCAATTTCTTGAACAAGAACTTGTGGCCATAGGTGGAAATTGGTGGGAGAACATTTTGAACATTTTAACAGTATGGAATAGTCTTCCTGTCAGTGTAGTGCAAGCTAAAATTACATCTGAGCTAGATATGATTTTCTCTCGGAGCTATTAGTTAAGTTCTCCCCAAACAAGCTTGTTGGGCCCCATAGCCTCCTCTCATTTTTAAATTTATTATCTTCTATGTTCTTCATTGTTTTGAGTGAAATCTGAACAGAATAAAAAACACAAAAGCATATTTATAATTTTATCTACAATGCTCACCTAAACACAAAATACAAACCATAGAAAAAGTTTTTCACCTTTTTAAAAAATAGTACACATATATATATATATATATATATATTTATATATTGTATAGTGTGCAGAATATTTCATTTGGTAGATGTTGGGTTGTGCATCCATACCCTCTAATTACAGCAAAACATATCAGTCCATTTCTAAGTAACTGAACATGCATCTGGGCATGCCTTCAGTGTGTGTGTGTGTGTGTGTGTGTGTGTGTGTGTGTTGAATTGTCTTATTTCGTGGCACTTTAGCTCACACCAGTGTCGGCACCATCCCTGATGCTGGGTGGTAAGAGTAGCCCCCTGTGGCAGAGGGGTGCAGGGAGGATGGTGGGGGCATCAGGTGGGAGGGGTGGCTGTAGGAGAGCAGGGACCCAGAAGCCAGAGAGTATGATGCCATGTGTGACTCTGATGAGGGCCCCCGGGCCGCGTCACAGTAAAGCTCCACCCCTCCACTCTTCTTGCCCTTTTTGTTCCGATTGGACACCTTGCGGTTCCGAGTCTGGATGCCGTCTTTCTTCATGGTGAGGGGTCTGTTTACCTGAAGGGCAGCAGACAAAGGGATTCAGGCTGCTGTTAGTGGGGATTTGCGCTTTCAGTGTTTTAGATGGCAGCTAGATGGCAGCTCAGGTCGTGCAGATACCGCCTGCTCCAAAACACTGACCCCAGCTACCATGTACCAGCCTGTCCGCTGAAGTGGGTGTGGTCAGCCAGGAACTTACATTGTGCAGTTTGAAATAAAGGCCGCAGGCGTTGCATACGGGCTCCCCGCTGCTGTTACGCCTCCACAGTGTGGTGGTGCTGGTGTGGCAGTTGGCACACTGCGTTCCGGCCCGCTTGCTGACGATCTGACGCGTGGGGAGGCACTAGTGAGGTTACTGCATCATCATCAACAAAACCCTCAATATCTCAAGATGTTTCTTATAACCTCTTACAACAAATGTCATATTTAATGAGCATCAGAGTACAGTAAAACCCCAAAGAAGATTATAGGGTACCAATCTCTTCTTGGGCCGGATCAGGGGTCGGTTCTGGCCATTCATCTTGTGGTAGAGCCCACAGGCATTGCAAAGGTAGTGGCCTGTTCCATCCCGGCGCCACAGAGGGGTGGTGGTAGCTCCGCAGTTTACGCATTCCCTGGCCTCTGTCATCAGACACATGGGGGTGACGGGGTCAGTCACATGCCACTCCGCTGGGCACATCTCTGCCACAAAAGACATTCATTCACACAAATCCGTGTTGGTAAACTGCCGATTCACGTAATAATGTTTACCTACATACACATGCTTAACCCCTAAGACTCCAGGCGAGTTGATTAGTGGTTAAATGATGTCACTCTGCAAACATCTACAGCTCCTAATAATGTCATTGTCCATTACATATATTTTACTGCTAATTCTCTAACAAGGGGCTGCATGAGAAGCCGGAAGAGGGGCACTTGGTGAGGGGCTTTGAGCCATAGCTGTGTGCAGCTGCGTGTGTGATTGAGAGGGTGGCGACTGAAGGTGCAGTGATGGTTCCTCACCAGGTGGCGACAGCCTCATCTTGTTCCGCAGTTTGGGGGAGTAAGGAGAGGCCAACAGCCCCCCCATGGAGGGAAAGAGCCCAGCTGTACTGAAGTCCTGTGCGGTCGCCGTGTAGGAGCTGTAGTGTCCCAGCACGTGGGAGTTGGAGTGGGGAGAGTGACTATACATGCCCCCTCCCGCTGAACCCAGTGTCAGGAAGCTGCTGGCCGCCCCCTCCAGGGGACTCGACCGCTCACCCTTCATAACCTCCTGAAGGTTCTCCTTGCTATCATGCCCTGGGGAGGGAATCCCGTCCCTGGGGGCGGTGAATGAGGAACTGGGGGTGAGTGGGTATAATGAGGAGGAGGTGTGGGGGTGCAGAGTCTTGCCGTAGGGACTGCTGGGCCAGGATGAAGATGCAGGGGTGTAGGGGGAGCTGAGAGTGTGGGGGGTGGAGCCATCCAGCCATTGCATGTTGTTCAGGAGGGATGAGGAGTACACCTGGCGGACTGAGAGCAAAAGTGCAACATTCAACTCACTAGGGTTTTATGGGTGGATGACCTGAAATGTTGATGCTGTTACACAGTTTTCAGATTATCTGTACATGCGTGATCAGAAGATCTACAGAAAAATTCAGGTAAGTGTATTGGGGGTGTGAGCTGCCCGGGAAGCTGACCTGGGCTGTGCCTGTAGGTGGGAACAGCGCGACTTTGCCCAGGGCTGGAGAAGTAGGGCGGCATCCCCATGAAGTCCGCCTCGGTGCTGGAGTATAGGGACTCGCCCTCTTCTCCTTGAGGTAGCAAGCCCGACTCAGAGGAGAAGCCTCCCATGGCCTCAGAGCTGATCAGGCCTGGGGACACCCAGCGGGACTGCTCTGTGGATTCATCCATCATGGTGGAGCAGTTACTTGGTTTGGGATGAGTAGGAAGAGTTTGAGGTGGAGCTGGATGATCTGTCCCTACAAGTACAGTAATGCAAGAATGGGACTGAAAACACGATACACAACAGACCCATCAGTCCTACAGCCTGACACCTGTGAAGCCAAGAAGGGATCTATGTGTTACGCTACTGATTTGCTCCCATGAAAGTGACATATTTTAGTATAATTATTCAAAAATATTATTCTATTCAAAATATCCAAAATTCAATATACCTGAAAAGATCCAAAATTCAGCTCATAACTATCATCACTGTCTGAATTAGGCAATAAAAAATATTATTCTCTTGATAAATAAGCACAGCCTTTGACATGCTGATCAATAAGTCACATTGTAAGCAAACCCACTGACCTGCAAACATAATTAATTAAAAGCAAACATGAAGATGGCTGCGGCACTTTCTTCACATGGCTCCTTTACAGTTCATCCCTGTAGATCATTAGACCAGTGTTTCCCAACCTGGTCCTTGAGGACCCACAGCAGTCCACATTTTTGCTCCCTTTCTGCTCCTGGTAGGGAGCAAAAATGTAGACTGTCTGGCAGAGAACTGGGAGGGAGCAAAAACATGGACCGTCTGTGGGTCCATGAGGACTAGGTTGGAAAACACTGTATTAGAGGTCTGCCATGGAAGCTGGCAGTCCAGCTATGTCTTCTAATAACGTTTGAGAGCCATTTCTGTAGGATTATTTGAATAGATTGAGACATGGACTAGGCTTTAATAATACAAACACCAGACACTTGGCTGCCTCCTCTTCAACACCATCTGCACTCCAACATCTCTAATTTAATAATGGCAGAGAAGATGCGCTAAAACAGGTCTGACTGAGATAATCAAGCCCTTCAGTAGAATCTCAGCATTACAGCCAGCTAAGCTTCAACATAGCTGGCTCCAGTACTGAGATGCTATTGAAGGGCCTGATTTTCTATATCAGCTGTAGACTGAACCTCCCTAGTCAGGAGTATAAATTTGTTCAGATTAAACATAATGTGTTCAGCTACACTTGACAGTATTCCAATTCTAAGCTGAGATATGTCTGGCACATTCAACGCTCAGCCCTGACAAACAGTTTAATTTGTTTCAGGCTTCTTGTGAACTGGTAATGAAGCACTGCTGAGTACCTAAATGATAATACGCATCTGTTAAGAGATGGGAAATTACTCACAAGTGAAACGTGCCTTGACAGCAAACTGGATGCCAGTTTCTGGACTGAGAACACTGTCCCCTTGCCCATATCCATGCCTCATTGTGCCAGGCTGTAACGGGGCTGTAGAATTTTCTCTTATCCGGTGCTTTAGTTTTGCTATCATATGGTCTCTCATTGAAGTGCAACTAAATGCTGCAGCCCTTCAGAATCTTTTAAAAATGTGAAGTTCTGGAGGTTCCTTATGTTAAATGGCCATAAGCAGTAAATGATATATGTCCCTAATGATTGGCGCAGCCTGGGGACTCCGTGGGAAATGGTGCCTTACGCTGCCGAAGTTGTATTTGTGGAGATTGTGGGTTCCTGCTGGTGCTCTCCTTTCCTCTTGAAGACTGGCTAACTGGTATCTCTGAAATCGCTTAATTAAGGTGTGTATGAGCTTTGTGGCGGCCTGGTGTCCCAGCAAACCAGAAGCCCTGTCTAGCGCCCTGTTCTACTTGAGATAAGGTTCCTCCGGGACCCAGTGCTGAATAAATACGGAGCAGATAGATTCATGTGAAGTTTCAGTAGGCTAACTTTATGACAATTACCTACATGTGTGAGTTGGTAATACTATTGTGTCCCATTTGGTGACTGGTTTTGTCAAGTTATCGTTGAAATGCAGTTGGCCAAGGCAACCATTTTAACTTCACCTTATTTCTGATTAATCTTATCTGGGTTATATTCCTCATGATCTCCACTGCTTTCTTGGGGTAAGCATGTAAATGGCCTTTTCCACAAATGAGGAAGTAGACACCCCCAACTTAACATCCTGTCTGCTGTATAAAAGAGGAACATGCAAAAGACCCAGACAATTCATCGTAATCATCCTACACTTCACTGCCACTTGATTTGTATCCAGATTGGTGCTCAAACAAAAATCTTGTGGTGTTCTGGTACCTGTAACCAGTAATGACATCTTGGCTTATTTACTTGAAATGTATGAACTCTTGATTCTCTGTTTATGATGAAATTTCTTTAATAAAAGTTACAATGGTCTTAACATCTGATCACATAGTATTTAAAAATGGTGTGTGCATCAAGTTTATGACAGGTTAAATGCTTTTGGCCACATTGCACACTGGTTAGTACAAAAACTGCTAAATCTGGAATTCTAATTTGAAATTTTAGGTTACATAAAAATATGTCTCACTATAACCCACTTATTAATAATGAGTTTTAGTATTTTTTTTTGCTGGTGACTGTTTACTCTTATTGTTCATTGCTTTACCTGAGATTCTGAATTTGGAAATCAGCCCAGCTAACAAAACACGCCTGTTGTTTAGCATCTTTGTATAAAATCATACTGGGGGGATAATTTTCCTTGAAACAGGGGTGATATTAATCTCCTCTGAATTGCTATTGCCCGAAGTACAATGCCTTAATGTGTTCTGTATGTAGCCCACATGGCAGAAGTGGCACAACCTACAGGCTGTTTGTTCGAGTCCCAGGAGGGAATCTTGCATTTATTAATCAGCCTTATTCAGCATTTCCAGCTCCCCGGATAACTTAATCACCTTCAAGAGTACTGTGAGGTCAGCAAAGGATAACAACAATAATAATTTATCATAAAAGTGAGTTATTGCTAAAATATTCTCAGGCATCTTGCTGGTAGTAAACAGTGAAGGATATCCACACACACATCTGTATCTGATATGCAAAATGACGCAGCTTTTTACTCGGTTTCTGCAGCTCCTGATATCTGAGGCCAGTCACAGCCGGGGGCGGGACCAGGAGGAGTGTTGAGTGCAGGTGATGTCATGTGACGCCTCAGTGTGAACACTGAATGAATGGGACTCTGCCCTACCAGTTACATGGTGGAGCGGAATATCCACAGGCTTGTGAGTGAGGAGGCAGGACAGTGGACCTCAAGAAGACTCATCACCTGACTCAGTTTTAATGTTCAATAGGCATTAAATTCCACTGTCATACCTGCAGCTTCACAAATACTCTTCAGGATTCTTGGAATCCTTATAATATGGTAAAAGGTAGAAACGGCAGTGCTACTGTAAGCCCTCATTCCTATGAACATGAGGTTATGTCGACTGCATGATGCCACAGAAACAGGCAGTCTGGGTGAGCTACAAACTCAATACTCCCCTCAAACGTAGAAAGCAAGCTGCACTGGATCTCACAAGGATGGCAGGCCGCAGGAGCCTGTCTCACAAATACACCAGCTCAACATCACGTCCTATTTGTGTCTGAATGATGGTCTGGGTCCAAACCATTTCCGAATAAAGTAAAACGCAAATTGCTTGGCAGCCAAAAACACACGTATAATTTACTAATAATTATTTTTGCTCGCATTTCAATAAAAAATGTTATCATTACCACTTATTGTTCCTGTAAATAATAAAAAACACAACATGTCTAGCATACTGAAACACAGCAGCATTTTGAACTCATTACAATAACTTTTGTCCCCGCAATTTCAAGGCTCGTGTGATTCCAATAGTACGGGCAATGCTTCTGACAGAGGCCAAAAATGGACATTCAGAAGTTCTGTCACATTAAATAAAAAAGTTTTGTAATTTTTGTGTAATGATACTAAAACTGCACATAGAAATGTTAAATAGTAAGTAAACAAGAAACCATTTGTTTTAAGTGTAGCATTTAAGGTTCACATCATTGTGGTGATATTCCCCCATATCTATGGCAAGTAACATATGTCAAATTCAATCAAAATATTAAGCAATACAGGAGGCATTAATAACTGATGCTTACCAGCCTGGGGTGCACTGACAACTTGTGGATCGTCTCTTGTGACCCTGTGGCAGCAGTGTGGTGCCCCAGGTCATGCAGGGATGAGGCTGCCGATCGTGTCGAACAGGGGAAGCATGTAGGGGACTCTCCAGAAGAGTGATTAAACTCTGGGGCAGTAAGTTATACCGACAGAAGAACACTACAGGACACACCCTCTGACACTCCTCTCCTGCTGCACTGTCAGCGCATGTGTGTGTGTCTCTGTGTGTGGCAGCATCAAAATTTAGGAACTCAAACTGCAAATGTAAAATTTAAACTGAATATAATAGGACTTTCATAGAGCCTCACTATTTTTCATCTATGACATTTTTAGTATTTGCTTCACATATTGAAAACAAAACAGGAATAACTTACCAGAAAACTTTCATATTGTATTTTAATTGTGTCATATTCACCATCGGAACAATTGATATTTGCTCATGAGTAATTTCTCACTGAGCTGGAGGTGAAACATAAAACAACAGAAAGATACCTGACAGACGAAAAACATCAGACAAGGCTGCTTTTAGAGGGATGGAATACTTTACAGAAACATCACAAAGCGGTGCATTGTGATTCAGATGTTATGTGATTTTTTTTTTCTCAATTGCAACTGACGATTGATCATAACCTCAATTCAATTAATAAATGGACTATATCAACACTTGCATCATCCTTTGGCCAAAGTGAGAAGCTGGATTTGTTATAATGCCACATTCCTTGGGAATGCAGTGCAATGTCACTGTGAGACTCGTACGTGAACCTTTAAATTCCTCCCAAAAAAGTTTGTTTTTCTTTTGAAATGTGCTTTAAAGCTGGGTTTTATTCTTTTACTAAGTCCACACGTGCCAAGCTGTTCCAGGTACTGCATATCATTAGCTGAATAAGAAAATTATTTTAAGAAATTCTGTAATTTACAATAATTTGCAATCAATGAAAAACTAGACACTCAGCAGGCTGTGTGATCGGCTGACAGCGGGGGGGCTCTGTTCCCCCCAGGGCCTGAAGACAGGAAGCAGTTTTGTGTCTTCTACTTTGGAAATTGTGGAAACATAATTCCATAACAAAAATGATTTTAATTTCAGATTTTCAGACAAACCACCTTTATTATTGCAGAAGAGTTAAATAAGAATAACATATTTTTTTGTGTACTTTGAGCACAATGCAACACAACAAGCCCGAGTGTGTTCATTTTACTGTTACCGTCTAATATCTTTATTCTACAAACTCATGTGAAATGTGTTTCCATTATCCTTGGTGGCTAAATCATATAAATAACTGAAACATGAGTAACAGGCTTAGGGTTTTGGCATCAAGTCACAAACAGATTTATGTATAAGATACACATACAAATACACACAAATCCCCTGGCCTCTACACAAGCTCACCCACTCATCCAGGTAAAGCGAGAGGTGGGGTGACTGAACAAAGCCACTGAAAATGCAAAGATGCGGCACCATTCAGCAGCTGAGCTGGGAACAGTAAAATGCAAATTGGAACAAATGCAGCAATGAAGAAAGATACGGACGTACTGACTCGGCTAGCGGAGGGAAAGGGGCAAATTTGTTAGGCAAAGCACCCCCCCCACACACACACATACCTCCCCATCCCCTTTGTTCATTTTCACCTTTGGAGGAAAGTAAGAACAGTGGTTTGATTTAAAAACTGAAATGCCAGCAGTTGCAGGTGCAGTGACATCCAGATTACTTCACTGCATGCTATACAACCAGTGCTACTTACATTTGACCATTTTTATGAATTATTATGACAGTTCAGAACCGTCAATAGAAATGAGCTCTATCTCTGCCCCCGTTCATCATGCTTAGTATGAAGCTGATGTCAGTTACCTTTGTGAAATGGATTCTAAACCATTGATTTTACTCTCAAACACATTTTTGCATTTTAATTGCCGAAACATCATTCCATTTACATTCTTTTTAACACTTATTCAGTTATGGAATTCAAACTAACCTGTTATTCCTTGTAACATCTCATTATAAATCGCATTATTAAGACCATTAACCAAACCTATTTTTATTGCAGAGTGACCATAAATTTCGAAGTAACAAACCTCTGAGACGGTTTTCAAATGACATTGATTTTATTAAAAAAGAAAGAAGCTCTAAATCAGTGTCACACAAGGCAAAGTGTTGCAAAACGATCATAACAATGATACCAACAATAATGTCTTTATTAATAGTAACTGGAACAACCAAATCTATCAGCTTTTGCATGTGTGAAGATAGCTTGTAAAGGACTTCCTTGTCAGCTTTTCAACAATGCGAGGCTACTGGAGGACTGCATTAGAACGTGTAATGAGGGAAAAGTGGATGACTAGAGGATTAAGGATGTCGCATGAGAGACCATGAGAGGAAGGGCTGGAGACCCTCAGGGGGTTCCGTGGTGGGGTGTGGGGGCGGGACAGGCCAGTGTACAGTTGGGCCTGAGAGAAGGGTGCTGTAGCTAGGCATGTGGCTGCAATGCTCTGATAAGAGGTTATCAGAATTAAGGGAGCGGGCCAGCTGCTGCTGTCACTGGGCGTACTCACAGGAACAGAGCGCTGCCAGCAGCCTGCAGAAAGGATCTCTGGGTAAAGCATGTTCTCAGACACCAAGAGGTGCACACTGAAAGGGGAAAGCAGACATGTACAGGCTACACAGGAGCGTCCGTGTGGGAACTCTGATGCAGACGTACAAGAACTAGAGTGATGTACAACAATGCACGAGAGGACAGAGGAAGTTCACCACTGGGCAGAAAGCTGGGTGGGTCCAAGCCGAAGCATCTCCTGAAAAATGGGAGGTGTTGCTCGACAGATTAAGTCATAAAAAGTCTCCAAAACTTTGGACATACTACATGTATTTTTTTCCCCAGACAGTGTAGGAGAGGACAGAGTCTTGAGTCAAAACACAGATAGACATGTCTGATAACCATTAACCACAAGAGCCAGTGTATAGCCACCACTGATGGTGTGGAAATCCTGCTTGTGAATAATTATAAACAGAGACAAAATACATCCTCTACTACGTGTCTTTCTGCATAAGGCCTGTGATTAGAATAGCTGCCTACCGGAAGCTGGGAGGGAGCAAAAACGTGGACTGTTTGTGGGTCTCTGAGGACCGGAATGGGAAAGACTGGCTTAGATGGATGGGGTCTCTCTCAGAGCCCTGTGCCATGCCTGTGTGGCAGGAAGTCCGTGTATATGTCAGAATTAATAAGCACCACCACGTGCATTCCCAGGACTGTTATAGTCTATAACGGTGTTATCCCAAAGTAACCAAAGCAACTCCACGGAATAATCACTCCCCATTGCACTGGTGCATGGCCGTAGTTCAGTTCCCCTAAGAAATTCATTTGAATTTTATGATTTGAATCATTGCCTGTTTTATTGCTGTTGGAATGGTGGGGACATGGCAGATAAGACACACAGGCCTTAGAAAACGTATGAAAGTGCTTGCAGCAGACTGGTACAATGGCGAATACGATGCCAGTGGAGTGTCTCAGCCTCAAGTTCCCCAGAAGGAGGCTTCTGTGAACATGTCTTATCTCTGTCGCACACAACCTACTGAGCCTTTTGACATGACTGAACACACCCGGGTGCAAAACCAAAAAAAGCCACACGCAAGAGAGAAAAGTAAAAGTAAAAGACAGACACCAACTTAGAACCTGAAGTTTTAATACTGTGTCATAATGGATATTCTGGCACACATTCCAGCACTTATCTTTCAGGATATGCATTCAATATTTATGAAAAATTTCACAACACTGGGGCAAACCTGCAATTAATCTGTCGCCATGAACTCCAGATAATGATATGTTGATTTGGACCTTAACAGCCAGGTTCCGAATCCCAGCTCCCTGGAGTCATTACCAGTTTTCTCTATGCAAGTTCAAAATTAAGGATCTATGATGGACCTACAAACTGTAACCCCCCCCCAACAGTCAAGTGCTGCAAAGAAAAAGCCTTTGAACTTCAATAAATATGGATCGCAATCATTCATTAGCAATAACAGCACAGAGTGGGGGGGGGGGGGTATTCTGTTGTAACCGTCTCTGGTTCCACACCCTTAACAGCCACACACAGACAGACACAGTCATCCCACTGACCAAAAAAAAAAAGAAAATGGTTTGGTCTCAGAGGTCTGAAAACATCACGACACACTCAAACCTCCCCTAGCATTGAGCCATGCTCACAGGCTAGACTGCTATCTGTATGTGTGGTAATGCTGTAAAAGACAAGAAACTGCCCTTTCATCGAGGTAGAAAAGGTCCCAGAAATCTCTGGGTTTATGAGGATGGAAAATAATACCCCTCTGAATCAACTCCCTTCTGACTTCTGTGGTAGAGCAGTCCGATATTGCCCTAGCCAGATGCCAATGGAACCTTGTCCTGGACATACCCATTCCTGAATGCTCCACCAGTCTTTTCAGTGGATGATTCATAGATAGCCTTGACATAGTTAATTACAGTGGAGTGATCACTAAGCCATATAAGAGTAAAGAAAAGAAAGACACTGACCACTGGCCACTGTCACTGATCCACTGCAGTGTGGAGAGTGTCGGCCCATTCAAAACAAGAGCCAAGCTTCTACAATCATGTCTGCGGGGAACCTGAACTAAGAATGTTGAGGAAAAAGTCTCTGAAACGTCACGGTCAGACTTCTCTGGTGATTACAGCCATCGGTTTGTCAACCATGACATAAGATCACACACACATATTAATCGCCATCCGAACTTGAATGGTTCCTTTTCAGTAGTGATTTTACTGGGGACACACTGATGACAGTCTGACATTCTACACGAATAAATAAGAACATAAGTCACCCGAGTTTGGAACCTGAAATAACAAGCATACATCCAATAAATATCTTATTTAAAATAAAATTGCCGTCAGTAAAATGGGAAGGGAAATCTTAGCAGGCAATTACTTCTATGTAAATATTAAAATGTAAACAAAAACAACAATAATGATACATTTAGAAATAAATAGTGGTGGGTGGGCGGCTCAGAAGTACCCCCACGCATGTCCTTGGAGGAGTCCAGGATCTATCAAACTCTCGTGAAGAGGCCGGTCCACAGAAAACTCATGGGGGGGCTGCAGGCGCTGGCGACAGCGATTCCCCCCATGCTGAGGAATAGGAAGCTCAGAGTGGTGGGCAGGCAAAGGGTCTGTGAAGAAGTAAGGGTGGAGGAGAGCCTGGAGAATGACAATAAAACAGGGCTGTTTTGGTCAGTTTCAGGAACTTACATTAATAAGTTACTAATGGCAACGGGATAAGCCTATCCTGGAAGTTACGGGTGCGAGGCAGGGAATAACCCAGAATGGGGTGCCAATCCATCTCAGGACACACTCACACCTCCAACTCCAAATCACCTCCAATTTAGCATGTATTTGGACTGTTGGGAGAACTCTGAGAACCTGGAGGAAATCCCATGACAACACGGGGAGAACATATGACCTCCACATACGTAGAACCGGGCGACGGTGTGAAGCTAACCACTGAGCGACTGTGCTGGCCCAGATCGACACACGATAACGATAAATGCTTTCCAAATATACCCTTCAGAACCCAAGCTGATGGCTGACCTGGCTGGCTCTGATGCGCTGTTTGGAGGGATAGACCAAGAACTTCTTAAGCAGGTCCACAGCCTGAGCAGAAGTGTCAGGCACAATCTCCTCTAGTGGAATGGGAGGGTTTTCTTTGAAGGTGATCTTGTTGAAATCTGGCAGCTCTGTAATCTCCTGAGCCAGGAAAGAAAGAACCTTACTTAGACAGAATATCTCTAGGCGCTCTAACTTCAAACTCAAATGAACTGGGGCAGATCCGGCCAGAGCAGGCACCCCTGCCCCATTCTCTCCAACGCTGCAGTAGACAATGGTGTGGTGCATCATGGCAACTGAAGCTCACCGGCCAGACATGCTGGTTGGGCGTTCCGAGTACCCTCAGTACACAACAGAGCTGCTCGATGTCATTCTCGCCAGGAAACAATGGGGAGTTATTTAGCAGCTCGCCAAAGATGCAGCCCACTGCCCTGGTGTACACAATACAGGACTGGGATTAGTAATGAAAGGTATATATAGTTGTAAGCGAAAATTTGGCTGCCGCTGGTCAAACTATATAATTCTTTTAATGTCAAGTTCTGCGCCATCCAAGCTGAAGTGTGACTTGCATCTGCAGGTTTTAATGCACAGCTGCTGTTTGCACCCCACAATGTTCTAACCCCGTTTCCTGGTCAGGGTTGCGGGGGCCTGGAGCCAATCCCAGGCAGCCAGGGCACAAGGCTGGGGTACAGCCTGGAGGGGATGCCAGGCCATCACAGACCACACATATGCACACAATCATTCACTAAGGGCAACCTAGACATGTCAGTTAGACTAACTGGATGACTCGGGACTGCGGGAGAAAACAGGAATACGAGGAGTAATCCCACGTGAACCATCAGAACCTGCCAACTCTCAATCCCTCAGCCGGGGAGGTGAGACAACAGTGTTATCCAATGTGCCACTGAAATTAAATATTGAAAAAGAAATAAAATAACAGATATGTAACATGTACAATAGTGTGGACACCCTATTAATAAGTATTAATCACTTTGTATCACTGTCTTTGGCAGAGATTACAGCTTCAAAATCGTTCTGGTATCCAAGAAAAGTCTTTATTTTTACCTTAAGATTTTTTTTGCACTCTTCCTTGAATAACTTTTCTAGCCAAGAAAGATTCTTGGATCATCCTGTATGTGCTGCAGATTTACTTCATTGATATTCTTGATGGGTCTTAGTAATCGTCTTACTAAAATTTCTTTCTACTTTCATTTCTTCAGTGACATTTGTTTTGAAGACTCCTGAGTATTAAGTTGAATCCATTCTTCCTTTCATTCACACCATACTATATGCTATGCTATTCAACGGTTATGCATAACATGCGATACCAGGGGTAGCCAATCATATCCGCAAAGGGTCGGTGTATATGCGGCCTTTAGGTCAGCTGTTCGCACCCAGGTGTGAGGAATCTTCAGCCAATCAGTCCTCTAACTAGTGACTTAATTAGGGAGTCGCAGCGAAAACCATGCGCACACAGCGGCCCTTTGAGGATAAGATTGGCTACGCGTTCGCTATACAATGCTTATGATGAACAAGCTAATTTTTTGCTTTGTTAGCCCACAGTACTTTGTTTTAAAAGCTTCCCAGTGTTTTTTTCCACTTAAAACGAGACTTTTCAGAATACCTGTTTCATGCGAATAAGTTTTCAGTAGGCAACACATTAAAGCAGACCTGTTAGCTAGAGTCATGTTATGCAAGTCTTTTGCATATTTAGTACTTACATTATATGTCTGACCAGTTTATGTGAATTTCTGTGAAATGTTTTAGGTGTCTCAGATCTAGCTTTAATTTCAACAGTTCCCCTTAAATTCCATTTTAAACGATGTTTCTAACAATGCATATTCCATGCTGGAAGCAATTAAATCTTTTTATCTTCCCCTGTTTTGCAACAGTCAGTTATCTTTATTTTCAAGGCTTCAGCCAGCTGCTTGTTGGGGCCCATGGTCGTTCAGAAAAGGTGCAACATGGTAAGAGGTTAGAGGGGTCAGAGTATTTATTCAACCAAGGAGGTGGCATTTTTGGGCTTTAGTTTTGAGATTAGGAAAAAAAAGTTAATGAATCAGCAGGACGGGTGGCCAAATTTTTCCACATACTATTTCCCCCCCACAATCGCTTAAAGTCAGCAAATTAAAATAACAAAAGTACTTTGAATTTTGGACCCTGCAGAGGTTACATTAACTTCCCACTAAGGAACTAACTGAATCAAGTCAAACTTTTACATACGACTGTAGACACACAGCTGGGGTTTTGAATATATGCTTTGTTCAAATGAATTCAAATTCGTGATCCTCACTGGTATTTGCCAGTGACTCACAGGATCAGGGGAAGTGCACTGTCACCCACTACTGCAGCACAGAGAGCAAATAAGGTTCCTACTTTAACTTACACCCTTAAAAAATTCCATCCATCCATCCATCCATCCATTTTCCAAACTGCTTATCCTACTGAGTCGCGGGGTGTCCGGAGCCTATCCCGGAAGCAATGGGCACGAGGCAGGGAACAACCCAGGATGGGGGGTCAGCCCATCGCAGGGCACACTCACACACCATGCACTCACACATGCAATCCTACTGGGAAATTTTGCAAGTCCAATTGGCCTCGGCATGTTTTTGGACTGTGGGGGGAAACCGGAGTACCCGGAGGAAACCCCACGACGACATGGGGAGAACATGCAAACTCCACACACATGTGACCCAGGCAGAGACTCGAACCCGGGTCCCAGAGGTGTGAGGCAACAGTGCTAACCACTGCACCACCATGCCGCCCCCCCTTAAAAAATGATCTGACATAAACAATAAAAGTATATAAAGTCCATAAAACTAAGTGAAAGAAAACGCTGAGAAGTCCAAGTTACAATCATCCCCTAACATTTGTTTACCACATATGAGTAACAATTAATATGAACAGATACAGCGCCACTTCATTTATAGTCTCCTTTCATTCCATGTCAATTACACTCTCTGCTCCTCGTCTTATTGCTAGAGGTCAAGAAACATCACAATAGACACAAACTCCGAGGCTTATTTTATAGGCAGGACTGCAGGAACATACCAGAGGTCCACACCCTCATCATACTTCCGGGCACCGTAGAGGAGCTCTGGTGCTCGGTACCATCTGAGGAACAGGGGAAGGATTGGAAACAGCTCTCTTTCTTTATTAGAGGTATTTATATGTGACCGTAAAAAAAATACATTACACTTCCAGACAAATGACAACTTTAGGAGTTTTGTCATATAATTTTTATATTCTGTCTGGCAGGATCATGCAAATAATGTTGTTTTTAAAGAGATTGTAATTCATTATCCATGCAAAATATAGCATCGCACATGAAGACAAAAGATCAATTAGCAGCCAAAGTTCTCCTAAACCCAGGGTGCTCATGTACCTGGTGGCCACCTGGTGACTGTAGAGCCGCTCGCCGTCATTGGAGAAGAGTCTGGCTAAGCCAAAGTCTGCAATCTTGAGGTGGCCAGTGGAACTGATGAGAAGGTTAGCTGGTTTCAGATCCTGCAGGGAGAAGGTCTCTTAGGTTGTACTTATAGTACATGTGCACCATGCCTGAGCTCATTTGACCCCCAAAGTCCAGCAAATTTGATTGGTGTGATTACTCTGTACTGTACCACAGCATAGAAGGCTAACTTCACAACCCAAAGAACCTTTGAGTCCTATTAAGGCTCTCTTAGATTTTTATTATGCAAATGACTTCCATCCATCCATTTCTGAAACCACTTGTCCTACTCAGGGTTGTGGGGAGTCTGAAGCCTATCGCAGAGGCTATGGACGCAAGGGAAGGTACAACTCAGGATGGGGCACCAACTCATCACAGGGCACATTCACACACCAGTCACTTACACAGGCAATTTGGTCATTCCAATCAGCGTGTTTTTGGACTGTGGGGGGGGAACCAGAGTACCTTAAGGAAACCCTACTATACCATAGGGAGAACATGCAAACTCCACACACATGTAGCTATGGCTGAGGCTGGAACCTCAGTCCTAGAGGTGTGAAGCAACAGTGCTAACCACTGCACCACCATGCCACCCTATGCCTGACTTAACATTGCCAAATAAGCAAATAGAACACAGGGATAATTAATGCATTAAGTAAAAATTTTAAACATGTATAAAAATAATACATTTCAGAGTTAGTCTCACCCGGTGCATGATAGAATTCTCATGGCAAAAAGCCACCCCCTTCAGAAGCATCAGCATATAACCTTTGACCTGGGACTCAGAGAGGGGTTGCTGGGAGTTGCGTATGACCTCAGAAAGGTCTGACAGCATATACTCAAATACTAAGACAAAGCCTGTACCGTGAGGGAACACATTTTTCAGCTTGACCACCTGAGAGGGAAGAAGGAAAACCGGGTTGACGAAAACCACCCTTTACATGAAATAACTTGCTTTACGTAATAAACATTTCTTCAAATTGGAATAAAGATTCACATATTGGTTGTCTTCAATCTCTTGCAAAGCCTTGATCTCACGGAGAGCCTGGTTAGGGATTCCGTCTTCAAGCTTTCGAAGGGCCACTTTCTTCAAGGCCACAGTCTCTCCTGTCTACAGAAACATTTAAAAGGTTTTTTTTCCCCCCTTCAGTTTACTTTGCCTCAAGGTATGGCAAACATATTTTACTCTATGAAATGCACCCATTAATTTTTTTTTTTCATTTAATTCACTAGGAACCTTAATTTATTTTCCTTATGATGAATATATGAACCATATGAGTGGCACTTAGTACTGTATTGGATTATCGATTATAATAGTCTTAGCTAGGATTTAAAAACAAATTAGTATTACTGCAAAAGTGCGCCTTGATCGTTGCGTTTTGAAAGCGCACACAGTTAAATCTGAAACATTTTAGCAGCGCGGCAATTTCTTTGTACTTAGTACTTGTTCCAGTACAAATCACAATAAGCATTTTGAATCCTTTCCATACTGCCAGGCAAATTTTTTTTGCTTCATTACGCGAACGTTTTGGGAAGACTCGTAAAGATGCAACACGGCGTTACTTCACAACTGCTGAGATGGGAAAACATCTCCCTGGTTTGTTGAATGCTCATTTTAACGATCTAAAACAACAGGGTCGCAGCAAAAGTAAGGTTACATTAACTAAGAGACAGGGGATTTCAGGAAGACAGCTCAAGCGCCGTGTTGCTGGTGACCTTAACTTTCGCAGGTAATTTGTCAATGTATTCGTTACCTCGATGTGCTTTGCTTTAAAAACAATTCCATGGGCTCCTTCGCCAATCCTCCCCAAAATACTGTACTGGTCCATCATTAAATAGATAGCTAAGCGGCTAATATCCACCTTCAAACCTTAAGCATAATTAGATACGCCAAGCATAGCTTTGTTATTCGTTAACGTTTGTTACCTACGGAGGCCTAGATGCAGTTTCCATAGTTACATTTACTCGTTACGAACAATCCCTTCCTATACTTCTAAACGAACCTTTTGACTTGGTTTCTTCCTCTACGCTTATCGGTTTCAAGCGCTTACATCCATTTGCTCAGTGCTACCACCTACCGTGCAAATATAGCTAACTGGATACTCCGTAATAGTTATCAGGTTTGAACACGCTCAGCATTCTCCATAAATCAAAACCGCGTTGTACTATGTACCTAACATACAGGTCCTTCTCAAAAAATTAGCATATTGTGAAAAAGTTCATTATTTTCTGTAATGTACTGATAAACATTAGACTTTCATATATTTTAAATTCATTACACACAACTGAAGTAGTTCAAGCCTTTTATTGTTTTAATATTGATGATTTTGGCATACAGCTCATGAAAACCCAAAATTCCTATCTCAAAAAATTAGCATATCATGAAAAGGTTCTCTAAACGAGCTATTAACCTAATCATCTGAATCAACTAATTAACTCTAAACATCTGCAAAAGATTCCTGAGGCTTTTAAAAACTCCCAGCCTGGTTCATTACTCAAAACCGCAATCATGGGTAAGACTGGTGATCTGACTGCTGGCCAGAAGGCTGTGATTGACACACTCAAGCAAGAGGGTAAGACACAGAAAGAAATTTCTGAACGAACAGGCTGTTCCCAGAGTGCTGTATCAAGGCACCTCTGTGGGAAGGAAAAAGTGTGGCAGAAAATGCCGCACAATGAGAAGAGGTGACCGGACCCTGAGGAAGATTGTGGGAAAGGACCGATTCCAGACCTTGGGGGACCTGCGGAAGCAGTGGACTGAGTCTGGAGTAGAAACATCCAGAGCCACCGTGTACAGGCGTGTGCAGGAAATGGGCTACAGGTGCCGCATTCCCCAGGTAAAGCCACTTTTGAACCAGAAACGGCGACGGAAGCGCCTGACCTGGGCTACAGAGAAGCAGCACTGGACTGTGGTACTTTTTTCGGATGAAAGCAAATTTTGCATGTCATTCGGAAATCAAGGTGCCAGAGTCTGGAGGAAGACTGGGGAGAGGGAAATGCCTGAAGTCCAGTGTCAAGTACCCAGTCAGTGATGGTCTGGGGTGCCATGTCAGCTGCTGGTGTTGGTCCACTGTGTTTTATCAAGGGCAGGATCAATGCAGCTAGCTATCAGGAGATTTTGGAGCACTTCATGCTTCCATCTGCTGAAAAGCTTTATGGAGATGAAGATTTCATTTTTCAGCACGACCTGGCACCTGCTAACAGTGCCAAAACCACTGGTAAATGGTTTACTGACCATGGTATTACTGTGCTCAATTGGCCTGCCAACTCTCCTGACCTGAACCCCACAGAGAATCTGTGGGATATTGTGAAGAGAAAGTTGAGACGCAAGACCCAACACTCTGGATGAGCTTAAGGCCGCTATCGAAGCATCCTGGGCCTCCATAACACCTCAGCTGTGCCACAGGCTGATTGCCTCCATGCCACGCCGCATTGAAGCAGTCATTTCTGCAAAAGGATTCCCGACCAAGTATTGAGTGCATAACTGAACATAATTATTTGAAGGTTGACTTTTTTTGGTATTAAAAACACTTTTCTTTTATTGGTCGGATGAAATATGCAAATTTTTTTGAGAATTTTGGGTTTTCATGAGCTGTATGCCAAAATCATCATTAAAACAATAAAAGGCTTGGACTACTTCAGTTGTGTGTAATGAATCTAAAATATATAAAAGTCTAATGTTTATCAGTACATTACAGAAAATAATGAACTTTTTCACAATATGCTAATTTTTTTGAGAAGGACCTGTATATGTAATCAATAAGAATTACTTATTAAGGTTGTATTGGAGCTGTGATTCTTTATGAAACCAGGCACAGTGGCTACCCAGACCCCAAACCTACTTCAGATCTAGTGATTTTTTTTTAAATAAGTAAAAAAAAAAGTCTCTCTTTGGGCGACAGGGTGCTAACATTTATACCTGTACATATACAATGCACGTAAATCTGTATTTAAAAATAATCAAACCAAGATATTGCGATACAGGAAGGGGAGTACTATCAAACTGTATTAGAGTTTATCTTCCATTTGAAGGATTTTTATGAAATTCCTTGGCAGTTTTAACTGGATCATAACTTTTGCCTACATATGCAGCAGTCCTGGACAGGTGTTGTACTTTCTCCTGAATGTGTATTCATTATGCTCTTTCCTAACTATTCAATGCAATGTGATGCAATAATTTTTTTTAACAAGCAAAGATGCGATTTTCCCTGTTATGCATAAGTCACTTCTTCCATCCATGCCTGGCCACACCCCTCGAGATTTCACCTGGGAGCTGCCAGTGAGTACTCACTGCATGGCCGGCGGTTGTCGCTCCACTTCGGAGAATCAATTCATCACAGCGGTGACAGAATGAAGATGCTCCATCAGCTGGCGTCTGTCTTCAGATCTTCTGTGGGAACTGTCCCAGATCCATAATCCATACCTCTTACAAGTCATTCATGTAAAAATGTTTTAACATGTAATTCAAACTTCTGCACCACATCTTACAGCACAGGGTTAATGGATGCATCAGTTCGTGTGATACGGAATACATCTATCAAGCTAATGCAATGATACCGGAGGCTGCAGAAACATAAATTAGGAAGAAGGCTTATACAAGAACACTTGAGTAATATTGCTTGAAATACACTATAAACCAAAAACATTGTTCCCAAACCAAAGGCCAAGAAAGAACAGTTTACAAGAGGCACCCAATGACCCCAACACTCCTCCATACTTGTTTTAAGTTAAGTTGGCAGTGACATTTCGCTTCCTAGCTATTCTACCATATATGCAGTAGCAAACCACTAGCAGCAGGAGTGAAAAGAAAGCACAGGAAACACATTCAGTGTTGGCTGTTTTTATTAATCCATTGTATTTATACAAATTCCGTATACCAGACACATTTTAAACAAACTACCTTCACACGAGAACCAAACTTTTTTTTGACATTTGATAACATCTCTGCCAACTTAACTTATGTACACTACAGGGCAGGGATTACATAGCTGACGACTGACAAGCTGCAAAAACACTGACCATTCAAAGTCGGAGAAAAAGGACACTTCTGTAGCACAGCACAGGAACGAAATGGGCCTACATTTATGGTTTTATTCATCCTTCAGTTAATCAGAAATGTTCAGGTGCCGGTACCATAACTTTATGCTTGAACCCAAGTCCCTACTTTCAGCTGGAATGACACAAAAAAACGAGATGAGAGACAAGGACACGAACATGTAGATTCTAACTGTGGAATTAACTTTCATTGGCCAATGGTGAGAAGTTCTAGATGAAGATAAATTACTGTCAATAAGCATTAACAGATAACACCTTTCCTCTGCTCCTGGATTTGAAAACTGCAAATTAGCCATCAAGAAATTATATATATTAATGACTTTAGCAGAAACCCATAAATCAGTGAAAGCAAATACTGATATTTTATAAAATTAATTCATGACAAAACTGCCCTCTCAACACATTGACCTACACTGGAAAGAAAAAAAATTCTGAAATGATAGGCATAACCGAGTGAGAATACATTTCTGCTTTTTATGTCGACAAAAGCAATCGAGATGACCAACATGTAAAAATGTCTTACAGATAACTGTATATAAAAAAGCCAAAATGTCCTTGCTATATGAAGCAACTAATTTACAAGCGAGTCCAGAGTCTGGCCAAGTCAATCATCTTCTTTTAACCCCTCTTTCATACTGCCAAAAAATCTTTCTGGAAACATTTTGATTAACTTTACCCTTTCTATTTACCTGTAAGAGAAACTCCTACATGCATTCTGCATTTCCAGAGGTCATTGTTTTAATGAATTTTGGGAGGAGACAAAAAATTAAGAAAATTTTAAAGATCCAAAAAAAAAATCCTCTCCTGAAGCCATTATAAAGTGGGAAACCGCATGAAAGGAAGAAAAAATATGTATGATTTTTCCTGCGAGAGTCATTTCATGTCATTTGTTTACACACAAATACTTTTACAATATTCTGAAAGTAAACAAGAACTCTCGTCTCTCCCTCTGGGTTTTCAGATCCGTGTCTTTTGCCCTCTTCGAAATGAATTAAACATATGCCCCGTTACATTGTATACAAGACTAACAATGGATCAAACCAGGATTTAAAAAAAAGTATATTATATATATATATATAATTTTGTGACTCCTTCAGTTCAGCCTTGTCAGCTCCTACACACACGGAGTATATAGACCATTGGGGAACAGAACAGTAAAAGAAAGGATGGGATTTAAAACTGCTCTCTGAGACGCACACAGAAAAGTACTTAAAAAAAATACAAAAATAAACACGCAGAACATCTGCATCACTGCTTGCTAATTTAGATTTTTTCCATTCTTTTTCTTTTTAATTTTTTTTGTTTTTTTTTTTGTTTTTTTACAAGATTTGCTTCACACTGTAGGTCCAGGCATAGACCAAGTCCATCTCCTCAACAGCACCACAGTTCATTTCCCCTCCATGTCTTAAGATCGCCCCCAGTCTGCGCTTTGCATTCTGTAAGGTTCAAGCACGCAGTGATGCAAAAGAGCGAGTGGATGAGAGTCCGGGTTCACGTCGATCTGCGTCTCCTTTCAAGATGAAGCTTTCATCGCCTTTGAGAAGCAAGTGCTGTCTGTGTTCTGTTATATCTATATACCGCTTGAAGGTTACATCCCACACATCCTCCTTAAATCTTTAGTCACAATCTCCCAGTTAAAATTGGCTTTTGAAAAAAGGCTAACGGACTACAGACGGTTGTTTCTATTCGTTTGTTCTTTAAAACAAAGATGCAGGAAGGAGAGGCAACACAATGGGTAAAGAGCAACTAAATACCTGCCTGAATGCTGCGTTTTCGGGTTTAGCGGGATGCCAGCGGGAAAAAAAAAAGGCAGAAAAGTAAATGTGCTTTTCTTTTGTTTCACTCAAGTAGGAGCATCGATAATGGAATAAAAAATATATACACAGATTGAGATAAGGCGTTCATGGCACCACCGAGCTTGTCTGGGTCGCTTTTTTCCCCAAAGATTTTATTGTTTTTTTTTTTTTTTTTTTAATTAATATTTTTGCTGTAGTCTGACCCCAGTGATGTGGTCTTGTCTCATTTCAGTAAAGGGTGTGGTGCAGGGGGCCTGGTGCAGGATGATCAAAAGGTGACGTCAATCTTATTACTGGTCAGGAAGAAGAGGACGGGGATGGGAGCTCACTGGTCTGACCTGGCCTTCTTTGGACCAGCACCTTTCCTGTGGTGAGAGATGGAACGACATGAGTGAGAGGTAACGCCAGCAAGCTGCTGAGCTCCGCTTAACCGCATCTCTAATTAAATCACTGTAGCTGCAGCAGCGAGGGGCACATGCTTACTTCCCAAATTATACTTCTAAAATATGAGCAATTCTGAGGGACTCACATGTCAGACGAGACTGGCCTTTTCGTGGCAGGTTTAGCAGAAGCGGCATCTTTACTGGACTCTGAAGAAATGAGAGCAAGTAGAGAAATTGGGATATTTGTAGGGTGACCAGATAATCCATGGCAGGGACACTGAGCTAGGACAACTGTGAACCGCCATTTCAATTAAGACGACCTGGATTTCACTTAAGCACAGTTCTTGCTGTGTGATGATCAGTTTCCTATAACCATGCAAGTGTCATTAATGTTAATGTGAAACACCTGGATGAGTCATTGAAGCAAGGAAACTGCAGTTTGTGTGCTTTGACCGGTTCATTTAGCCAAGCACAGGAGCCTTTCAGTTTTAAAGTAGTTTGTAAAGTTGACATGGCTTATCTGGTCACCCTAGACGTATGTACAATAAAAGGTCCACATTCTAACATGCATCATTCCCAAAAGTCCAAGAGATTAAGACTCTTTCAAAAGGCCCTCCTGCAAAAAGCTGCCAGCTTCTCTCAGTAACCAACTCAGCAGCTATAGGGGCTCTGCCTACCTTGCAGCCACCGGACTTGCGTGGCTGGGCCGTAGCCCTTCTCGTTGCGTGCCGCAATGCGGAAGATGATTGCCGGCTTGGTGGTGTAGTCGATGTGGGCGTTGGAGAGGCTGGACGTCTGCACGAGACATGCGGGGCTAGGACCGCAGTAAACGCGCATGAACGCCAGCTGCGCTGGGGCCGAGGCCTTGGGCTCCCCAGCCTGCGTGCTCTGGATGGCCAAGTACACCGAGTACTCGATGATCTTTCCTGACGTCACCGAGGGGGGCTCCCAGGTCAGGTGAGCACCATCTGGGCTCTGGGTGACGGGACAGATGGCGTTTGGTTAAGCCTGATGGCCCATCGGGGGACGCAGCAGAACATGTCTGCGTGCTCCTCGGCCTTACCTTGCTTATCTTGATGGCACAGGGTGCTCCTGGGAAGCCTGGCAGGCAGGTCTTGAAGGCGGAAATCTCAGAAAAGGCCCCGCGGCCACAGGCGTTGATGCCCGAGACGCGGAACTTGTACGCGGTGCCGGGCTGAAGTTCTACCTTCTTCATTTGGAGGTAATCTGGGACAGCTCCCGAATCATCCTGACACACACAAGCCTGCATGTGAGCCCCACACTGCACATCCGTCCTCCCCTTTCCACACCACCATCACAACTGACTTACATCGGTAGCAGGTGCATCGTCTGCCGGCACAAAGTAGTGGGTGACCAACATGTTCGTGACCTTGACAATCCCAACATCGAACCACTGGTTCTCCTTCTTCACTGGGGCCTTCGCAACGGCAGGTGAGGGACTCTGCTTCTAAAAGGTGTCGAAACACAAAACGCCCAGTTAGCCACATGTGTTAAAGTGCTACGATGCTGGCTGGATAATGGCGAGGGGGCATTTCGAAGTTTGTAGTAGAGCATATGCAGGTAACACGGACCTCTGCTGCAGACTCGATGCCATTGGCCACCTCAGCCAGGGCAGTCGCTGCCTGGATCTTAGCCGGACTGGCCACAACCAGGGGTTGTGAAGGTGCAAAGGTGCTTGAGGGGGCCAGACCTGCAGGGGTGATTACTTATCAGCACCTGACACGAAGCGCGAATGTTTTTCTAAACACTGGCCACCACACCGAACGTTCAATTCAACGGTGTGATGGACAGTTGACACCGTCTCGCATGGACACTCACTCTCAGCTGAAGTGCAAGGCAGCAGCCGGGCCACGGCGCTGGAGACTGCAGCTGCCATGTCGCTGTGCCCATTGCTCTCAGAGGCCGGGTCGTTGAGGCTGTCCGCTGGGGCCAGGCCCTCCGTGGGCAGAGCAGCAGCTTGCACACTGAGCTGCTGCTGCTGATGAGCGCTCACTGCGATGACCTGGACCTGGGCCTGGGCCTGTGCTTGGACCTGAGCATGGGCCTGTGCTTGGGCCTGAGCCTGTGCCTGAGCCAGGGCCTGTGCTTGGGCCTGAGCCTGAGCCTGAGCCAGGGCCTGTGCTTGGGCCTGAGCCTGAGCCTGTGCTTGTGCCTGAGCCTGGGCCTCCTGTAGCTGCTGCTGCTGCTGGACCAGGGCAGCCAGCTCCTGCTGTGTCAGCACAATGGGGATAGTGGTGGTCTGCTGGCCGTCATGGCTGGAATCTCCTTCACCTGGCAGTGTGAGAAAACCCAAATGAATGGCTCCCCCGGCACAGACGCAGCGCAGCAGGTGCCCGGTGCCCTGTACTCACTCATGACTGCCTGCTGCGCGGCCTGCAGAACGGCCTGAATGGCCAGCGCCTGGGCCTCCTCGGTGGCTGCGGCCTGAGCAGCGGCTTCGGCGGCCGCCGTCACAGCTAGCTCCTCGGGGGTGAGGCCCGTCACCATCAGCGTGGTGGGCTGCCCTTCGGACATCAGCTCCTGGGGCAGGGTCAGGGTCTGCGGGTCCGCAGAGGCTCCCGCCTCCTCAGCCGCTGGCTCCAGCTGCTTCCCGGCAGAGTGAGGGACAGATTGAGACACGGACAGGGGAGGCCGTTTTCTGCAGCTACATTTCAGCTCAGCAGGGTCTGTAGCGGTTAATTACCACTCTAGTTCATTACTATGGGGAAGGCTGTCTCGTTAAGAGCACAAGCTGCATGGTGATAAAGCTGCAGTACCTCGGCCTGCTCCTCCTGGCCCTGCTGCGTCTCCATGGCCATCGGCAGCTGGTCCACTTCAGCTTGCAGCGCGGCGGCTGCCTCTGCCTCCGCCACGCCCACTGCCTCCTCTTCCATGGATACCACCCCGACAATGGCGTCCTCACCCAGCCCAGCCTGACACTCAGTCTGCATCGGTTCCCCTTCCTCCTCTGGGACGGCGGCGGTGGCAGCCTCTAAGGACCCCTCCTGGGCCTGCTCGGCCATCAGGGCCTGGGGCTGCTCTGGGGCGAGCTCGCCCGAGGCCTCTTCACAGGGAATGCCGGATGCCTCAGTGATGGAGGCGATGGTCTGGAGGGAAGAACCAAAATGAATAAATAACACTTCATTTTTAAGCGGACAAAATGTTTACTATGCCTCAATTTAGATGTTATCCTCTGCAACTGAGACCCAATGTGCACTTGTGTATTCAGAGGGCCCAGCTTGACCACAAGGGGGCAGCAATGTCCTATTTTTAAAAAGCCGACAACCTTGTGTGTTTTTTCCCCCCACATAACACTGGCTGAAGTGGAAGCAAGACAGTTACAGTGCATCTCGCAGTAATTAAATGTGGTGCCGCTTCAGGTCTTACAGGTACTGAAGGTCCGGGTGCAGGAGTGGCATGAGTGACAGTTGTGATGGCCCGGCTCTGAGATACCGTAGAACTGGCTGCTTCAGAGAGCAGTGCAGGAGAGGAGGACGACTCAGGATGGGAGCCATCATCTCCTTCTGCTGTCCCGCTACTCTGCTGAGCTAAACGACCATACAAGTGCAGAGAATGCATGTTAGATTTCAATGTTCTAACATGAAACACATAAGGGTACTTAAAAGGTCCATGTTCAGTTCCACATCCAGCATACCAGCTATTCCAGCACAACCTAAATATCAGTTAGATCCCAAACACTGAGGTACTACAGAAGCTCTGCTTTGAAGGCAGACAACTGCTTGATCCATTTTATGTCACTTAGCTAGCCAGCTGGACCACAGCTTGAGCATGAGTGCTGTGGGGTGCTGGTAGACCCATTTACAGTCAAATTCTCTGTTAGAGGGTAACGTTTTAATGTCCTCATTCATGATTTCAGAAATGCAGTATCAATGGACCTAATTAAGTAGAGAGAAGCACATATCATTGACATTGTGGACTTAATCTGAACTGTTCACATTTCATTGGGAGGATTAATCGACACGCCAGGGTTTTTAGAGATGGGTGGTCAGAGCCGCATAACTTAACCAAATGGTACAAAGCCTTTAAAAAAGGCCAACACCCCCACTTTTTCTCCATGCTAAAATTACCTGTGCTTTCTCCAGCGTCCATGCTGGAGGTGGCCGTCGTGGCCGTATTGGTGGTGCCTGTCTCGTGGGTCTCACAGGGGGGGTTGGAGCACACCCTCTGCACCGTGCCAGTCTGGTTGGCACCCATGCTGGCAGAAGCAGTGGTGGCCGTACTGGTGGTGCCTGTCTCGTGGGTCTCACAGGGGGGGTTGGAGCACACCCTCTGCACCGTGCCAGTCTGGTTGACACCCATGCTGGCAGAAGCAGTGGTGGCTGTACTGGTGGTGCCTGTCTCGTGGGTCTCACAGGGGGGGTTGGAGCACACCCTCTGCACCGTGCCAGTCTGGTTGGCACCCATGCTGGCAGAAGCAGTGGTGGCCGTACTGGTGGTGCCTGTCTCGTGGGTCTCACAGGGGGGGTTGGAGCACACCCTCTGCACCGTGCCAGTCTGGTTGGCACCCATGCTGGCAGAAGCAGTGGTGGCCGTACTGGTGGTGCCTGTCTCGTGGGTCTCACAGGGGGGGTTGGAGCACACCCTCTGCACCGTGCCAGTCTGGTTGGCACCCATGCTGGCAGAAGCAGTGGTGGCCGTACTGGTGGTGCCTGTCTCGTGGGTCTCACAGGGGGGGTTGGAGCACACCCTCTGCACCGTGCCAGTCTGGTTGGCACCCATGCTGGCAGAAGCAGTGGTGGCCGTACTGGTGGTGCCTGTCTCGTGGGTCTCACAGGGGGGGTTGGAGCACACCCTCTGCACTGTCTGGCCGCTACCCATGCTAGAAGCTTCCTGGGTGGTAGTGTTGGTGGTGCCCGTTTCATGAGTCTCACAAGGGGGATTGGAACAAACTTCTTGCTCTTTCTCAGAGGGCGTCTGTGAGATGGGACATGAGGCACTGCTGATGGACCTGCGGTTCTCCAGAGAAGACTGAGAGCTCTGCACGGTGCCTGTCTGGTCAGAGCCCATGTTGGCATGCGCCGTGGTGGAAGTGTTTGTGGTGCCAGTACGCAGATTCTCTGGGTGCAAAACACCAGAGCCAGTGCCAGCTTCAGAAGTGGAGGTCTGAGGAGATGCTGCATCGGCAGGGGGACACTGGGACCCCGACTGACTCTGGACAGTACCCATCTTGTCAGAGCCCATGTTGGAACTGGCTGTGGTTGCGGTGTTGGTGGTTCCTGTTTCATGGGTCTCTGAAGGGGGGTTGGAGCACACCTGCTGAACCCCACCCATGCTGGCAGAAGCAGTGGTGGCCGTGTTGGTGGTTCCTGTCTCGTGGGTCTCACAGGGGGGGTTGGAGCACACCTGCTGGACCCCACCCATGCTGGCAGAAGCAGTGGTGGCCGTGTTGGTGGTTCCTGTCTCGTGGGTCTCACAGGGGGGGTTGGAGCACACCTGCTGGACCCCACCCATGCTGGCAGAAGCAGTGGTGGCCGTGTTGGTGGTTCCTGTCTCGTGGGTCTCACAGGGGGGGTTGGAGCACACCTGCTGGACCCCACCCATGCTGGCAGAAGCAGTGGTGGCCGTGTTGGTGGTTCCTGTCTCGTGGGTCTCACAGGGGGGGTTGGAACAGACCAAGGTAACGGTACCAGGCATGTCCGCCCCAGCTTCAGCAGCAATGGGCTGCTCAGAGGTGGGGGAAGCCAGGATGGAGACAGGCAGCTCCTGCACAGGCTGAGCCTCCACCCCACTAGGTGTAGTTATCAAGGTTACCTGGGTCGGCTGATTCACTGACTGCAAGGAAAACAGGACCAAAAACAGGCTGGAGTTCTATAGATCTCACCACCTTAGACATTTTGTGTACTAAGAACGCAGAGCTAGTGTTTTATAGCCAACTCATATCGGGGAACACACACACAGAAACATCCAGTAAGACATGCTGTTAAAGGCAAGAAAATGACAGAGAAACTCCATGTCAGATTTAACAGGCACGTGATTTAAATTCTATAAAGATAAATATGTTAGCATCCTTAACCAAATAACCTTA
The DNA here is from genome assembly GCF_023856365.1 of Brienomyrus brachyistius. NCBI lineage: Eukaryota > Metazoa > Chordata > Actinopteri > Osteoglossiformes > Mormyridae > Brienomyrus > Brienomyrus brachyistius. The sequence goes on along the minus strand of NC_064538.1, from coordinate 12,544,104 downwards.
AGAATTACTCAAGAACACTTTCACTGCATGACCAGTTCAGGATACTGTATAGCCTTTCGACCAACTGAGCACATTAAATTATGCAGCAAAATACCAGCCAACACAAATGAAAACTACCATCAGTTTTGGTTTACCAAGGGATGCGAGTCAACTGCATTTCGAACCACCATTATATAATGCACTGCCTAAAATTATAATCTGCTACTCAGACTGCATCTCTGATATTTTCAAAAGAGAATAAAAATAAGTAACCATAAGCAGTCATACCTGCATGGTGATGGTTGGGGTGGACAGTGGGGTCGCTGAGGTCAAGCTGGTCTGGGCGGCGGACACAGTGATGGCAGCCGGATTAATGACCTGGCTGGACAGCGTGGCAATAGTGCCTAGGGTGGTGATGGGTGTGGCAAGGGATGAATTGGCACTAGCGACACTGCCGCCTGCTAGGGAAGTGGAAACCGTGCCTGTCACTGTCCCGAGAGTTGTCACACCTAAAACGCCAAGGGGGAAGAACCACGTTTATAGCAAAACTCCCCGACTCCTCCAACGAATATAAAAGCAAGCTTCAGAGCAGCAAAAGCTCTCCATAGACATACCGTATGACAAATCACTTTAAAAGTATTTTTCCCCCCCATTGTGATGCGATTTATTTGGTTGAGTAAAAACAGAATCTTTACCAGTCGTTCCCTTGACGACAAGTGTGGTTACGGTTGGCTTGACAGCTGATACTGTTACAGGGGTTACAAGACGGACCCCGCCCATCGGCACAGTTCGAAGAATAGTGCCTGGCTGCCCTGGATGACCCTTCAAAACCACCTGAAAGTAGAAGGGGACGCATTCAAAGTCAAACTAGGGACGTTTACAAAGGCTGATCACAAATCACTCCAATGTACAAGTTAAGCAGCATATGGGGAGATAATGACATACATCTTCTAGATAAGAGACTGAAGTGTCAATGGAAAAAATGCAACATTTGTTCCAGCCAGCAGGAAATTACAAATTACACATTCTCCCTGGGGGGGGGCGGCGGGGGCGACTGCAGCAGTCAAGACACCCAAGCATGAAGCATGAGACTTTGCTTTTTTGTAAAAACAGATAATATAAATGAGCTTAAAGCATGCCTTTATCAATTTTATCAAACGCCAAAGTACACTGGATTGATATTTCAACACCACAAATCTCTAGAACTCCTTCTGTGGCATAGCATGGTGTGGCAATTTAGGCTAATTATTTTACGAAGGGAAGAGATGCCAAATTTGGGTACAGGTGTAATGTGAAATTTAAAATTATTATTAAAAAGAGAGATAGCTCACATCTCCAGGATGGGAAGGTAAAACCCCAACTCAATGGTTTGTGCGGACTCAATGGACCCAGTTTCCTCCCACAGTCCAAAAGGCACGAGTGACTGGCTAACTGAGGTCTCTAAAACTACAGTATGCATGTGCCCTATGATAGACTGCCATCCCATCCAGGGTCAAAGACCGCCGGAGACAGGCTCCGGGGCCCACATGAACCCATAATGGATGGAGGAATATGGATGTGCTAAGTACCTGCGTTACCCCTTGCTGACCAGGCCCGGTTCCCAGCTTCGGCATGGCAGTGATGATCTTGCCAGGAGTCCCAGTGCCGGCAGTCATCATCTTGGTGGTGATAATCGTGATGGGCGACTTGATCCCAGTGCTGCTAGTCACTCCCGCTGAAGGAGAGAAGCAGCTTTCAGCTTTAAGCGAGAAACCCCTGGAAATTTGCAATATGGAAGCGGCGAGGCTTCAAGCAGCAGCGCTCACCTGTCGCACCTGGTTGGGTCATGATGGCCGACATAGGAATGGTCTTAATGATGGTGGTGGTGCCTGGCTTGCTGGTGGTAGTGGGGGACACGCTGCTGATCCCCAGGATGGTGGGCTTGCTCCCAGTACCACCGGCCTGCGTGGTGGTGATGATGGTGGTGGGCTTGCCATCTGCTGAGGTCACCAGCTTGAGGATGGTTCCGGCTGGTAAAGGGCCCTTTGTCTGAACGGAGGGAAGGACGGGGTCAGAGTTCAAGGACAAGGTCAAGATGTAGTGCGTCACCCCAGGCTGACCAGTCCCAATGACAGGAACATAAACAGCACAGTGTGACCCCAGCAATGTGTGATGTCCCTGTAATGAATGGGGGAGGTGCCTAAAGGGAGACTGGCCGTCTGACTAATCTGAATAATGTTCCTGGATGACCTTGTGCTAAAACTCTCTCCATTTGCCAGCGAGCTTTGTAAACAATTTTAATTTGAACAGCAGGTTAACCAGAAATATGCTCACCTGAATGATCTGGGTGACGGGGCTGGTGGAAGCCTGACCAGTCACAGCTGAGGTCTGCACTGGCTTTGACTGCACCATGGACATTACTTTTCCAATATTAGAGATCTGCACGAGGAAAATGAGGCAGGATGGGCCATTAGCAGCAGCATCCAACCCAACGCTACGTCAACTTTCAGTCCGGCGCTCTACATACCAGAGTCCCACCTCCTCCCATGGTGAGAGGACTCTTCACCAGAGTGATGGTCTTGGTGACACCACCCACCACAGTGGTGACGACCTGGGCTTGCTGGGCGACGGTGACAGTTCCGGATTTGTGAACGGTGATTATTGGGCGCGTGGGTGTGTTGGGCGTGGCGACGGCAGAGGTGCCAACCTGAGCCGCGGCGGTCTTCAGCATCCGGGTAGCGGGGTTGCTCACCTGGGGGCATTAATCACATACACAGGCCTGATCACAGCCATCATACGCTGAAGAAAAAAAAATCCAGTTGCTATTTTTAAGACCAAAACATGTGCTCGGCAAATATGGAGAACTATTTGCTGGGGTTTATTTAAGACACTTGTAATCTGCTCGGCAATATTTTCAGCTCAATACATCTATTTCTGATATTCTGCCGTTACTTGACACCACGGCCAGAGATACTTGAGCCAGTTTAGTGGCACATGCAACAGAAAGACTCCCTCCTACACTCTGCCTTAACATCCAGTCATCTAACAAAGCTGCTGTGCACAGCCTCCGTAGTTTCCGGTAGCAAGTAATAAGGCCAGTGGTCCCAGAGCACGTCGAAACACGCGTGTAGGTAACACAGGACTAACACGCTTACCATGACAGGTGAAGCCACTTTGACCGTGGCTGGCAGTGTGGTAGAACCTGGGGTCATCGCCACCGTTTTGACAATGGTGGTGCCGGCTGGCACATTAAGCATGGTGGGCGCCGAGGAGGGTGGGATTTTCTGGGTGGCAGCCGCCGCTGCGGCGAGGGCAGCCATGCCACTCATCTGGGGACTGCTCCCAATTGGCTGGAAAAAAGGGCGGCACACCAACAGAACGAATCACATACCTAGGACTGTGACTGTCAATCGTCATACGTGGTGGCGGTTCACAGACTAAACCCTGAACCGCAATCCCGCCCACTTTCAATACCAAGATCAGAAGCACAAGTAGGACACTGGCCATCTCCACATTTGCTAAAACAGGAAAAGGTGCATTTAAAAATGCAGGTACTGCATACCGTTCCTTGAGTGCTCTGTGCAGGGACGACCATGCGGACACTAGCGGGGAGCGATGTCACAGTGACAGGAGATTTACCAGCCTGACTGGCAGGTCGCACAGTGACAATAGAAGTTCCGGCACTGGAGTGGGGTGCCGCAACCTTCAGGATGGCTGAGGAGCACAAAACAGACCATCAGTAGCAAAGGGGGGGGGGGCGGGTTTAATCGGGTCAAGCAAGCCCCAAACCATTTTATGAGGAGCTGGAAGAGATGGGGGCACATACCGGGGCCACGGGCCGTGGAGGCGGCCAAGGGGCTGCCCGGCATGGAGCTCGTGGGTGAAGCCACCTGAGGCACGAGCGTAATGCCGGTGAGCGGGAGGTTCTGCGTGGAGGGAGCAGCAGCGGCCGGCGCGGGACTCTTGGGGGAGTTACTGGGCAGAGATGGCGTCGGGGTGAGGGTTGGTGACGTGGCGGCCGTGGCAGCTGGGATGTCGTACTTCTGCAGCTGCAGCAGGTAGGTGTCGGCCGTGGACACGGGGCCCCAGCTCACCTCCAGGGAGTTGGTGTTGGCGCGGACAAGCTGCACACGCGATGGCGCCGGGGGCTTCTCTGTGACCGACACGAGCACAGCCCTTGTTGGTGCTTCAGGAACAGACTCAGACAGGTCTCACTCTTCCCGCGAGTGCAACCGTAAAACTCACCAGTCTCCAAGTACCAGAGGTCTTTGCAGCAGACCTGGTTGTTCCAGGCCTTGCGGTAGCCATCGCGACCACTCCACACATACAGCCGGGAGTTGATAGCGACAGAACAGTGTCCTGCGCGGGCCCTTGGAATGTTGTCCTCAAGAGTGTCCATCAAAACAGTCTCCCAGCACATAGAGTCTGGAAAAGCAGAGCATATAAATCAGCATTATGTGATATATAATGCAATATCAGCAATCCAAAGGCTACAGTCTCTAAAATGTCTAAAGTGCATTTGCACTAAATATTTTTTTAATTAGACAAACAAATATTTCAGCTGGAGATACAACCATAAGAAAACCAAACTGTGCCAAAACTGATAAGCATTTCCAGTGATTTGTGATCTATCACATTAACTCCTAGGCTAATATTTATGATTTTAAACGGGAAGAGAGGAGAGTGCACAGAGAGAGAGAGAGAGAGAGAGAGAGAGAGAGAGAGAGAGAGAGAGAGAGAGAGACTTACCCAAATTCAGGCAGGCCAGTGTGTTAGTGCACTTCCACTCCTTTTCATGTGTGGCCACTTTTACATCATCCATGACCAGAGGCACCCAGCCCCCAAACACATACATCCTGCAAGGACAGAAGGAATAGCTGAAATCCTTCCATGAGGCCGCCCATCCAGGAGAACCCCAGCTGGGAGAAAACACTCACTTGTTGGTGATGGTGGTGGCGGAGTGCAAGCTGCGGGGCAGGGGAGCTGTACCATTCACCGAGGGCTTGTTCCAGGTGAGCGTGTCTGAAATAAGCGCAAGACATGTGTAAACAGTAGCTAAACAGCAGAAGGTGTATGATGAAAGCATTTAAACTGTTTATTTCCTGATATAAACCATTTCAAAAGGCCACATGGAAAGATTTCCATAAGAACCATTTTGCAGATTTGTTGCATAAACTTCCTCTGACACTTGACTTGAAACGTAACAAAAGATCCAGAGAAAGTATCTTATGGGCCTATATAGGGCACATCACACTTTAGTCAGTCGTGTTTTGAGCTTGCCCTAATTTCCACTTTCCAAAAAATCCTCCAAGATTCAGATTTTCTCCCCTCAGTCTAACATTACATAAGAATACGACCAATTGCTGTGGATTCCACTGGGAGGGCCTAGCAAAGAGCGGAAGGTATAAAAATCTGAGAATGGGTGTACTTTCAAAATAACTGTTTACCTGTCATTAGGCTTCATGACTCAACCTCCTGTACCTGGCGACTTGTATAATCAAGTAAAAATGACTCCCTATGCAGTAGGTCACAGAATTGTCCATTGTAGGGATGGTGGGGGTCTCGTTACGTTGATACGCTTCCAGGGTTCACTATCAAGATGGCTGGAAGACCTCAAGCTCCCTTTCATGCTGTCCTAGCCTCCAACACCTCTCCAGAGTTAAAATGCCAACCCACCATCATCATCAGTCCCCTCACCTATGTCAAGGGTCCAAAGGTCCCCCAGGCGACAGCCGCTCATGCCGCCATAGATGACCAATCGGGACTTCTTGTTGCTTCTGTCTGTGTAGACCACTGCAGTGTGGCTCTCGCGTGGAGGCGGCAACACGCCGTAGGTGATGGGAATGTCCCAACCGGCCACGTTAGAGCCTGGACGCAGCTCCAGAATATACAGGTCGTTCAGATACCTGGGTATACGAGAAGGTCAACGACTCCGCCAGTTTAATACTACGAGGAAGTAGCAACAGTCAAGAATATGACTCTCTTTGCTATACCCCCCATCCCCACCCCTTGTCCTACATCACCTGGGAATGTTGTTTTTGGGATCCTCACTGTCATTGGCCAGCCCACCAAAAAGGTAGCACTTGTTTCCCACCAGTGAGAAGCTGTGTCCAAGACGGGGGCATGGAGGGGGGCCGTTTTTGGGTGCTTTAGGCTTCAATTTTTTCCACTCCCAGCGACTGGCCTAGTCATGGGTAGAGTAGGAACAGGCATATTTTCAACCATCGAATACCCAATTTATACATGCAAACATTACCATAAAAAAATCATCATGAATGACATTAATGTAAAAAGTTCATATGAATTCATATCCAACTAATGAAGCAATGTTACCAATGACTTCTGAGTCATGGCAATTATCCTTTCAGTATGACTTTGGATCCCACTAGACTACAAATGCTCAGTATTGGGGGTTTCAAAAAAAATACTACATTAGATCACTTGTCTCTACCACTGATCCTAAGGCATACAGAAGACAATGTTGTAGCATAACTGTAATATACCTTAAAGCCAATAAACATATATACAGACTTATCCCAGATCACTATAGCTTGGCATTTACCGGAATTAATTATAAAAAATAAAATCACACAGGAGCTGTAAACTCTCACCTGTAGCTCATAGAGATCGTTGCTGTACTTGCCATATTCCACCATGCCCCCAAACACCAGCAGCCGCGTTCCATCACACACAAATCCATACGCAGCACAACCTGGTGGAATGTCACCACGCACTGCTGGTATGAACCACTGGTTTGTGGCTGCAGAGGACAGAGAAAGTGATTTTAGGACATTGGTATAAACATTTCACAACACTAAAGAACATGAGAGATGTATATAACCAGGAAAACAAAATAACTTATTTTTTGCATCACATTTCACATTGCTTGGAATTGATCCTGGATAATTTGATTGGGACTTAAAATTATGACTGTAACAACCAGCATTAAGTTCAAGACTCCAAGTTCACAAAAAGTGCACCCATAATATGCGTTGTTATAACATTGGGGCCAGAACAGGAAACAAGGCTTAAATACATTTTTGTGATCATCTCTGCAGCAGCAAAATGCAAGGACTGAGCAAAGTAGTAACATACCAAGTTAAGAATAATTCTTAACAGTGCTCCCTTTAAGACAACGAAGTTAATATGCTGCAGTGGAGCAGCTGAATGTGCATTAGTGATTTCATTACTAGTTTAGAAATGTTTTTTTCTTTCCTCGATGAGGGAAAAAAATGGACAGCAGTCTCTATTGAGCTGTGAGATTAATAAAGAAAATTAAAGGCAAAGACAGTACGGCAAATGAATGTTAATGTAATCTCACAATGCCCCTTACCATTTTCTTAGCATCAGCAATTTAATCGTAGAAGAAAGCAGCCTTAAAATGTCACCAATTAGATGGTTTGGCACGCACAACTACTTTCAGACTCAGACCGAATTATAATTTGAATCAGTACATAACAAAGAGGTGAGAGCCCACGCTTAAAGTATCCTCCATGCCATGAGAGTCCCGTCTGACTATCATTTTCAGGCTCTCGCGCCCACCACCTTCACATGGTATTAGTAAACAAACAGCGTGCGTCGCGCGCCTTCGTGAAAGCTGACGGCGGCGTACGTAACTTCCTCCATAACGACGACGTTAAAGTTCAATTCAAATCGCACTAGTCTCCTCCACACGAAAAGTGTGTATTCGTCATAAACTTTTCTAAAACGATTAAACATCCGAATGCAGAAATATTCCAGACCCAGTTCGTATTATCAGTTACATATTGCGACCCGGTTATTAGTCATTAGCTCTGAAATGAGATGGCCTTCAAGACCGCCCCTATACTTTAAACTACTACTGCATTTTAATATGTAAATACAGGCATCCATCTGGTCGTTCTGCAATATCTTGGTTGCATGTTCGTAATAGTTTTATCAGTTCATAAATTGTCTCTACGGTTTGCAAACTACCCCAACGCGTTTGATTTAGCTAATTCTAAGTTTATAATGGAATAATGTACATTTGCCTTAAGATTTCTTGCGTGAGCTCGAGTCTGACAGCGTATCAAGCCAAATGCGTGAGTGTTATCAAGCCTGGTAGTATGTTACAATATCTTTAGGTAATACCTGAAAAATATTGTTTTATGCGTCATACCCACCCGATCGTTATTGTAATGTTTAAAGTTTTAGGGAATTTTAATATTTTATAATTGATATTTTAAAGTTGTCAAATAACGTTTACAATGAATAAAGAAATTTATTAAGTTTCATTCATCAATTCACAGCCCTATTCAACTTGGCTAAACCCTAAACTACAGTTGGGGCAAGAGTAATCTTGTTAATTACAATTGCTCATCTACAATCAATAATTAGCAGGTATTACAGTTTATTAGGATACTGGAAATTGTAATAATAAATAAACTGATTTGTACGGGGCAAAGCAGTCAACGCCGATGTCGCCCATTTTATTTTAACCCGCCATTTTTCTTTGTATTTCCCCCCACTTTTGAGCAGCCCCAGTGTCCCGCGAGTTACGGGTAAACACAGTTTAACAAATTCAATGCTTGTAACAGTGGGTACAGAATATGCAGAGGCAGCAAATCATCTGGAATGACGGACTCCAGCCGCCGGCGGAACTCGACGGTCCACGCGCCGCGGGTCCGAATAGCGCCGAACCGTCAGCCAATAGCGGCCTCGGCTTTGTTCCGAGGCATAGCCAGCTGATACCGCTGCGCGCACTCGGAGTCGACCGATCGGGAGCGCCGGGCCGGCGCAACGCGTGCCCAGTCCGCCGGAGCGCGCGGGCTACACCACAAGGCGGACTCCGTTTGTGCCTGACTGGTGACAGCCTTAAGTAAAAGGCAAGCAGAAGTATAGGCTTAATTTACACCGCACCGCTGATAAACACATATAGCTGATGGTATACCAAGTGTCCGCACTCGCTAGCTAACTCGCTTAAAGCTTAAATGTTAATCGCCATAAACAAAAAAAAAAACCCCGGTCTTACCTGTGTTATAGACGTGAAGCTCGTCCACAATCCCTTCATTGCCTCCCCCGAAAACAACCATCAGCTCCTTAATAGCGACAGCTCTGTGGCCGTGTCGGGGTCGAGGGACGGGGCCAGACCAGCCCAACACCCGCTTCCACCGTGGTTGCAGAACCGAGCCAGTGGTCCCAGACACCGTGGAACCAGGTGAAGACATTTCGGCTTAAAAAAAGAAAACAACTCCGGTGCTAAAAGGTTTCAAATAGCAGACGTTTAGGAGAATGATACCGTTAGCTAGTTTAGCAATCTAGCCAGAGAAGCAAATTTCACTGTAGCGAACCAACAAAACCGGAGAAAATAAGATCAAATGTAGCTGTCGCTTTTACTCCATGCAAAAACAAAACGGTAGGTAGCTAAAGGTGTTTTTGTGCATAACAGTGCAGCGTACTATCTTGATGTGGTAAATATCAATACGTCCAATCCCATTCAGGAATATGTAAAATCCATGGAAGCCGCCATTTTATTCAGCAGCAGACGCTTTGCAAGAGAGAGAAAAAGCCGGCTAGTGAAGAAGTAAAATCCAGGCTCATTGGCAGATAGAATCATAAGCATCTGGTGCCACTATCGGTCAGCCAAGTCAATGTTTTTCCTTGTATTCAAAAAAGCAGCCGAATCATTTTACCATTCAGTTAGAGCCCACCAGAAGCAAAGCAGTGCCACTCCATGGGAGCCGCCATCTTGTAACAACCAAACAAACCTGCGCCAGGCTAAAAAATGGCGGAGCTAAATGATGTAAAAAAATTCAAAATCTTTCGTGGTTTCATCTGTACACCGATGTTTAAAAACCGTACCGGCCACGTACTGAAATGGCAAATAAGAGTGACAACTGGCGGTTATGTGATGTGAAGGGTTTACAGCGCACTCAGCTCCCAAAACAACCCACTCAGTTTTACTAGGCGCCTAGCTAGCTGCCGCAGAAGGCGATTTTCATGCCTGTCTGGGAGTCGCCATATTGCCAAACAATCCACAACACACAATCCCCTCCTCTCAGAGCAAGAGGGCTTAGATAACAGTGGGCGGTCTCCCTGTTGTACAAAGATACCTAGCTAGCATACATTTTCCCAATGTAAAGTGTCGTCATATACTACCAAGCAATACCATAAATCTACGATCGTTCCTGCTACGATCGTTACTAACCATCTACCAATCTTTAAGAAATGGTGAAAAACAACAATTCAAGCTAACTAAGCTGTTACAAAGTGCTACTCGCTAGCATCACATAGCCAGTTAACAGTATAAGGGTTCAGTGATACATATAGTCGTCGTGCAAAAGAGCAGTTTTATATTTGTGTGATATGGTCAGCGATTTAATGGCATCGACACATTAGTAAGCACTGACTGCATGCCGGAATGAAGCCAAGGCTTAAAATATGTTCTATTCATGCTCTTTCGATGGAAGCAGCCATCTTGCGGACTACTTCTCCCTCAAGAAAAATGGCGGACGTAACGTTTTCCGTAACAAAAAGGCGTAAAATGACAAAACGTGTAGTTGCCACAGCGCAAGGTACTTACTCTTTTGCCTCGTATTTTAGCAAAATATCTCGAGGGTTGGACTTTGTGAAATTAACCCCAGTGATTTTGGTTTGGTTGGGAGAAGCTAAGCCCTCTCATGCCTTCCAGGAAGCCACCATCTTCTTGACACACAAAAATGGCTGGTTAGCTACATTAGCTTAGCACTCACTGTCGCTGCAGCCCTCAACGCAAATGGTGGACAAATAGTGCCGCCGTATAGCTTACATTAACTTCAATAGTTACGACAACTTTGGTCGCTCTGTTGCAACGTTATTACTTGCAACCAGATAAAATCTTCCAAAGAATTTGGCGGACATATCTTGTAAAATGTGCTTATAGTTACTTCAAACAAATACAACTGTGGTTTCCGAATAAAAATGACAAAAGCCGCTTTCTTTACTTATGTTTTCGTAGCGACTGTTTGTAGTCTGTTTTTTCCTTTGAAAAAAGTTTTTTCAAATTGTAAATGTAAATTTATTGCAACATAGTATTTTATACTAATATTCCACATATTACATAAACAGATTTTGGGGGGTTATGAGTAACCCTCATAATATTATAAATTGCTCAACACCATCAGCATATGAAAACCGCGTTTAATTTATCACATTCAGACCTTAACATCCATCATGGATGTTAACGTAGTTGATTTTCGCAAAACGGTTTATAACACTACGTGTCAAATGTGATATACGTTATATTACAGATAATTTCTCTTATTCGCACTTGGAAAATTGAGCTGTAACAGGTGCCACGGGAAATTAGCAACCAGGGAATTTAACCAATTAACTTTTGTTTCAACGAAAATGTAAGGAAACACATACAGATGGAAAACTTATTTTCTTGAAACAATTTTATTGGGGTGTGATGGTAAAATAACTAAATTATGTAACAAATTGAAAATTAATTATGTTTCTTTAGTGGTGGGTTTGTGGTTAGTGCTGTGACCTCAAACTTCCAGGGACTGAAATCTCACCTCTGCTCAGTTTGCAGCATTTGCATGAACTTCCTTTATTTCCAGTTTCCCCCTCTAGTCCAAAGACGTGTAGTTACGCTAATTAGTGTCTCTAAATTCTCCCTAGCGTGTGCATCTATATACTGTACCACTACTCTGGAACTGCATACTATTCACCCTGTGTTGCCTGGGATGATCTCCTGGCACCCTCACCAGAATTAACAGTCAGAAGATGGATGTTTATTGCCAGTGCATTCAAGTCTGACAGTATATATTTTTTTAAGTTTTATTAACACAAATACCTCGAAAAACAAAATTCTCCAGTAACTGCAATATATCATTCAGACAAGATATATGATCAATCATTCAAGAAACAAGGTGCAAACTAGCTGATTTTAAAAATGAATTAGTTTCACAGAAACAGGCTTGGCATATTGAATGCATTCTATATATGACAGAAACTGACAATTCTAAGATCTAGAACTATATGACTAACGTGACTTATCTAACCTTATTTAAAATACACTCTAAAAATTGTCATTGTGCTATTTGTACATTAGAGATATATGAAAGCTCCTTCGGTACACTTTAACATTTGACATGACCCAAAAGGTTGCACTGATGTTACATACATCCATAGCTCTACCATCTTACATAGCAAATAATTTCCTTGTTTACTCCTTTTGCTTTGAGAAATTAATGCTCTACGTGGGTACACTGTCAAAACCAGTATCATGCTTTTGAGAAACGTACTGATAAGAGTTAAGATTAAAAAAGAAAGAATGGTATGGAATTTAAAAGCTCCTATTTTAATGTATCTGCTTTGTATTGCCGATATCAACGGAAGTGGAATGCTAACTAAGGGAATTTAAGACAAGCTTATTTTAATAGCTTTTACAATGATCTTTAAGAGTGTTTAATCAAATAAAAAAAAAATCCATATAAAATATCCCTCGTACCACACTGTAATTTTTGGTCAACTGGAGGAAACATGTTCTGGTTCAGTAGCAACCGTAAACATCATTCCAGATATCAAAAGAAAGGTAAACTGAGTTTTCTGCAGCCCTTCATGGACTACTGCTTCTAACACCTGACATGTATTACAGATTTAAATAACAACAATACAACGTATTGCACTGATTACTAAACACAGTGCATTCATATGCAAAATACTACAATTTAGTGCCATATAGAAACATGGCTCATACAATATAATATCCTGTAAACAATTCTGGTAATGAGAACTTCATCTGAAGAGAGATCTTCAATCATACATATACAGATTTATTATTGAACTTACAAATATGTAAATAAAAACTGGTTGCAAAGGTACTGCAGTTTTGAACACAAATAAGTGGAAAAGATTTGTTTAAAAAAAAAATGTATAAAAAGTCACTTGTAGTTTCAAAAATGTATTTTCAAAATGTTATAATAAAATACATTTTATATAAAGACAAATCAACCTCAATCAAAAAGATCTAAATCGGGAGACAACCTATTCTTACTACTTACCTATCACAGTAACATGCTTAACTGTCGGGACATATTTAGAAGTAGCGCCACAGTTTAATTTAGAAAGGCGAATCTGAAAGAGTACTTTCATGTACGGTAATTGTCCACGTTTAAAAAGGCCTGTTTTCAGATGGTCGACCGGCCTCCGCATACTAACTTTCAAACTCATCGCTCTCCTCTGGTCCTCGGCTCTGCCCGCACGTGCCATCTGTAAAGAGGACAGGAATGTGATTAACACCATACCAAATACAGTGACCATCAGCTAATGACAAAAGGTATGTAAAATATTCCCATGCCTTTAGAATCATTGAAAGAATAGATATGTCACATGGAACATCCAAAGTTAGGTTAAATGTATAACTTTTTTTTACTTCAAAAACAAGAGCGCAGATTTTTGTTTTTGGGGGAGACACAAAACTTTATGATACCTCAGAATGCTGTAATGTTTTGAAAAAATATAGCATAAACATCTTTCTTTACAGCAGTGGTTCAACCCAGGCTACAGGCCTGCTGCCAGACCACATTTTTAATCTGTTCCACCATCTGTGCATCCAACTGCACTAGCTTACCACTCATCAAGCACCAGGCTATGTAGGCCACCATGCATTTATAGCGCTTCAGTGTTATAGGGAATATAGTTGCAGATGCCAAGGAAGGAAGCAAATTATCAAGCCATATTTTGGAAGGAATAGTTCAGATTTGCTTTACTGGCATGACAGCTACTACCTTTCACGCAGTAATCTGTACACGTACGGCTTATCTTTGCAATACGATTTATTTGAAATATCCCCAACAGGCCTGAAAGTACCCAGCAGCCAGAGGTGGAAAAGTATTAACTTGCCCAATTTTCTTTTGTTATTTTGTTAGTAATATCTGTGACATTTGGTAAACCAGTGTCTCAGCTTCTATAGTCCAAACAAAATGAGCATCAAATGGTCACTGGTAGGACACACACAAGTTTACAGATTTTGTGCCATTTGCAATTTTGATCTGTTAATGACACAATTCAGATTTTTAACATACCTCTTGGCTAAGGACCTTCGTATGAATTTTACTTACATTGTAGGAATTTTCCTGAATTCAAGCAGTCTCCAAAATAAAATTATCAGAACTGTTAGAGTGTGCCTTGCATCTGTTCTGATTTAAACACAGTATTTTTATGCTAAAAACATAAGTCTTACCATCAGACAAAAGGAGGTCAGACATTTGAATCTTTCCCTCCTCATAGAGTGCCATCTTCTGGACAAAACGTTGTTTGACAGGATTTACAACAATCCTTTTACTGTCATTGCCTGGGGAAGGTGGGAGTGGGTGGGGGTCATTCATCAAAAGGTGGCCAACCAGTAATTTATATATATTACAAGAAATACAGACATGCTTCTCTTCTACCTGTCAGAGATCTTGCTTGTGCAGCACTAGCCTGCGTGGACCTCAATAAGCTCCCAGCTTCCAGCTGACAGTCCTGGCAAAGAGGAGGAGACTGGACAGCTCTACTCTGACAAAATGAGGCCTGAGCAGAGGCGCTGTACTGTGAATAGCCTTGACTCTCATCAGATTCACAAGGGACCTGGATGGAGGGCGGCCGAGGTCCCCAACTTTCACTGGCCGTCCCTGATGTTTGTCCCTGTGAGCAAAGTGTTTTAGGCTGAGGCAGCCCAGAGTGCTGATTTGGGAGGCAGTGATAAGTGTCCTCTTGGGGTTCCAACTTCAGTTCTTGTTTGGTTAGGGATGCCAGCGATTGGTCAATAGAAGCGGAGGGAGGGGCAGTAGGAGGAGAGTGATGTCTGGGGACTGAGTGGATGCAAGGTTTGGGAGACGTCTGCGTGGCTGCCTTTAGTCTTGTACTAATTTCTTGAATCATTTCAAATACCTGAAGAGCAAAACAAGCAATGCCGAAATAATTACAAGAAGGAAAGACAAAGAGTAGCAATAACATAAGACACTACATTTACACCAACAAAAGGTAAACATCAGACTTTGTCATTCTTCTTTTCCAAATCTTCTCCATATAAAAATTGAACTTGAGTGATTTATGAAATATTGTTCTGTAGCTGCTCATATCCAACATATTTCAGTAAACAATATAAGGCTTCTGCTCAAGATACAGGAGCTCATCTAGGGCCTGGCAGGTCCCTACTCACTTCGGCCATCGGGGGGCGCTTCTTTTTCCTTCGGTCCAGACAGCGGCATGCCAACGACGAGAGGTCCAAAGCCTCCGATGGGCCTGGCTTATCCGCAGGTGCAATTTGGGGATCCAAGTGTTTCTTCCAGATGTGTGTTGCAGCTCCTCCCTCTTCCTCACACTCCGTAACCAAATCTCTCTGTTGAAGAAACAAACAATGTGCTGCATGACACCATAATACACCACACTGCTTCACTCTCCATAAAGTGCAAATTTTACACCAGCAGCTTTAAAAACAAACATGTAGAGGACAAACAAGCTTGTCACCCTTTGAAATAGCCAGGGGCGCTGTAATGCACGGCTCTCCCGAGCTGAAGCCTACTAGACACTGCTGAAAAGCCCCCCTTTTCATCATTCTACCATTCCTCATCTCACCTTACCTACCACCCCCCCCCACACACACACACACACACACACACACACATCTGTACTCGTACCTTTGTGGGGAGTGTCCATTCCTTTCTATGGGCAAAACCCCAATCCCAACAATGACACCCTTAACCCCTAACCCAGCCTTAACATTAACCATAAGTAACCGAACAACAACACTTTTAGCATTTTTAGTTTTTTGATTGCAGTCACAGATTTTTAGAATATTGAACGTTTGGTCCCCACAATGTAATGTATACATGGACCACACATACACACACACCTACTATAATAGAAAATAGTAAAGGGGGGGGGGGCTTCTGACAACTGAAATAGGTCAGGGGCTTCTGGAAACAGCAGTCTCATAGTGAAGCTAATTTTCTCATTACCAGATACAAGGTTCGAGACTGGCTGTCTACTTCCATTGCCTTGCGACCGGTCAGTACTTCCAGTAAAACCTGAGGAGAAGAAGAAGCAGAATATATATGTAGGCATCCAGTTTAACATTCTCCAGAGACTGACTGCTTTCATTGAAATTTGCACTTCTGCTCTCACCACGCCAAAGCTGTAGGTGTCAATCCACAGTCCCAGCTCTCCCCCTTTGACGTACTCATCCGGCAGGTAAGCCAGTGTCCCACGCACTGTTTTGGTTTGAGCTACAGTGGTGGTTCTGATGGACTTCCCATGCGGACTCTGGCAGAACCGAGCCAATCCAAAGTCGCCCAGCTTTGCCTCCAGATGCTCCCCTAAGAGGATATTTGAGCTGCGAAGGGGAAGCAAAGAGATGAAATGCATTAGGAGACAGGAGTCACTCAGGCTGCAGCAGTACTCGCGTTCTGTACCTGTGACAGAAGTGACTTAAGGTGAAATTTAAACCTTACAATAAATAAAGTCTCCTCTAAAGAACTGTGAGAAATCAGTAACAAGCTAGATATATGCCAGCATATTGTTTCTAAGGCTTTTATTAGTTGTTTAGGCAGAAATTTGAGAATACTCAGTCAAGTAATCACCAATCTGCACATAAGGACAAACAACATCCATCTTTCCCCTCTGGGGGCAGGCATTCCAGTGTTAAGCTCATTCCTCTTTTCCTAAGCACAGGGATATTACTCAATCCAAAGAATGAGTCACCTCTTAATATCTCCGTGAATGAGCTGTGGTCTGCTGTTGTGTAAGAACTGGATAGCTTTAGCTGACCCAAGCAACACATTGACACGCTGTGGCCAGGAGAGGGCAGCACTATTCTGGAAAAAAAATATACATCTGCATTCAATAAACATTTTAACACATCCATCCATCCAATGAACCGCTTATCTTACTGGATCGCGGGGGGTCCGGAGCCTATCCCGGAAGCAATGGGCACGAGGCAGGGAACAACCCAGGATGGGGGGCCAGCCCATCGCAAGGCACACTCACACACTAGACACTCACACATGCACACCTACAGGCAATTTAGCAACTCAAATTAGCCTCAGCATGTCTTTGGACTATGGGGGGAAACCAGAGTACCCGGAGGAAACCCCTCGACAACATGGGGAGAACATGCAAACTCCACACACATGTGACCCAGGCGGAGACTCGAATCCAGAGGTGTGAGGCAACAGTGCTAACTACTGCACCACCATGCCGCTCCCCATTTTAACACAAAATGAAAAAAAATATATTCTATAGAAAAAAATATTAAAAAGACAGCAATAGCGAATTCATTCAGATGGCACTGAACACAAGTAATATGTAAAGTAGTCTGAAGGAATTACATCGGCTGGTATAATCCCTGTAATCTACTGCCTGTTTTGCCCATTAATGACAGTGAGAACGAGGCAGTTACCTTCCTGTGAAGCCAGTCTTCCAGAGAGCCGTTGGGCATGAAAACATAGAGTAAACAGTGTGCATCTCCTCTCACACAGTATCCCGCAAAATCCACAATGTTAGGATGCCGGTATCTGTAAGCAGAAATGCATAAACGAATAAAACAACACTAGACCTGCTGCACAGGGCTTGGAGCACAAGGGCAATTTCCATTTACCTCGTAAATAAACGGACTCAATCAACCAATTAGTAAACAATGTACACTGCACCACACAAATGCAAATCACTATAAATACAGGTTAACAGGTACTAGAAAAGGTTTTTTGATCAATACATTTTTACAGTATTTGTAACACTGCATATGTACTTAAGTATAAAAAAATCTAAATGTTAATGGATTTGTCTGTTGTGTGCATGTGGGGGGGGGGGGCTCTGCTGAGTCAATGGATCATTCAAGTAAATTTTACATTAATAAAGTAAAAATTCATGCGATATGAACATCCATTGGACACATCTGGTCCAACATAAAGATTTAACACATCTGTAGGGTACATATCACCAGCCTTGTATTTAGCTCTAAAACATACATTGTTAGGAGGCCTATAGTCCAACTACACATCCTTCAGTTGTCCTGGACAAGGTCAGAGATACCCAAAGCCTCTCGCAGGCAGGGATTAATTACACAACTTCTCATTTTATTAATGACTAAAGTTCCTACTAGATTCTTGTGTTTAGCTTTCTGATGTTTTGTTCTGACTGTGTTTGAACATAAGAAGAACATAAATATACAAACGAGAGGAGGCCATTCGGCCCATCAAGCTCGTTTGGGGAGAACTTATCTAATAGCTCAGAGACAATGGCATCTTATAAATTAATGAATGTAAATTCCAACTAAAGTGCATGGTTTTCTTAAAGAGTACTACTACGTTAATTAAGTTCCACAGTTCCATTGTTTCACAGATTATGATGACACTTTCAATCTGATCGACCACTTGACATTACAAATATATTATTGTTGTTGCTGCTGCTAAAAAATACCATCAGCTACTAAGTAAGGTATTGTTTTGAAACAGTTTGTTTTCTGCAGCAGATTGAGTGCGATTGACACTTGTATCACATCCATGGTGTTTGCATCTGGGCCCTTTGCTAAGACAGCCTACATGCTCAGCGGATGGATGACGAGATGAATGGTTCAAGAAATTAGCAAAGTTAGGTATTATGTTGTTATTATGGATGATGACATGAATATTGGTTACATAATTGATGCATTTAACTACATTGCCAATAGCAGTTAAAAATACTGAAACTAACCACTACAGACTTTTTGATATGATGATGTACATCATATCACATCTGAAGAAAAAGGCACTAAATATAGCAACAGCCGAGAACAATGATACACTCCAGTGATCCAAGGTTACGGAGAATATGTGGACAGACGATAGTTAGAATATCTGAATGGTAGGCATTCTCATATATTTAATTAATTAAATGGTATTGAAAGATATCCTTCAATAAGACTAATCACAGAATGCGTCTTTTACTAAAAATATTGCATCTAAAAGAAACAGATACTTAATATATTTCTGGCAGCAAGCCACAAAATCAATTACCCATTGGTGGTATCGACAAGATCTACCATTTACAGAAACCACAGCAGGAATTTACACAGAGGAGAAACTGACATACAGCACTGTGCAAAATTCTTAGGAAGTCAAAGAAAATTATGTTTAAATGATCTTCATGATTGTGTAAAACTATATGTCTGTCAATCACCCCAACATTTTCAGCAAACATCCAATACACTAATGTATTTTTCAACTCGGCAACTAGCAGACTTTGACCAATCAATACCTTATTCAGTCATTTAACTCCATCCCATCATTCCATCCAATCA
This sequence comes from Brienomyrus brachyistius, assembly GCF_023856365.1. Classification (NCBI taxonomy): domain Eukaryota; kingdom Metazoa; phylum Chordata; class Actinopteri; order Osteoglossiformes; family Mormyridae; genus Brienomyrus; species Brienomyrus brachyistius. The sequence goes on along the minus strand of NC_064538.1, from coordinate 12,524,882 downwards.
AATCAACTAATCACTCAATCAACCAACCAACCAACGAGTATTCAACAGCAACAATAATAATAATAAACAATAAAAAACGAACAACAACTAATAATAAAAATAATAAAATCATTATTATTATAAAAGTTCCACCAATTTAGTTAATATATCCTTATGTTTCAAAGTAGCCTGCCTACACAATAAAGGGAATGTTATATAATCACCTCATACTCATTGGGACACTGTATCGATGTAAATTTACTTTTAGTGATCCAACAAAGCACCTGCACAACATCACCTGCAATTCTAATATTCAATAAAGTAAGAGGAATTAAAGAACAAATAAAGAAGGAAGGCATGAAAATCCATAGCAAATTGCTCGAGTAGGAGACAAGGCCAAGTTTAAAAGCTAGAGAAGGGTGCCTTACTGTGACAGTTTCTCCACCTCGGTCTTGAAACTTTCCTTCACAAAAGTCCAGTTTAGTCGAGAGTCCTGCTGAAAAGACCACCACCATGGATTACACCTCTACACCCCCATTCAAAGACATACTGCTTCTAGTAATGACCTGTACACACTCTTACAACTATTTCTTAAAAAGTAAAAAAAAAAATATATATATATATATATTCAGATACGTATGTTAGGCATTCAGTAAAATTTGGCTTTTACAAGACACTTAACAGTCCCAAAAAGAACCATATAAAATACGGACTGGCCTCACCTCTTTTAGCCTCTTAACAGCATACTCCGTCATCCTCATATTTGCCCGATACACAAGTCCAAACCCTCCTTCTCCAACCTGCCTTGCGGCTGAGAAATTATCCGTGCCTTGCTGCACCTCTTCAAACGACCAGCACATGGCATTGGAAGGTGGCATGGGGGACTGTAAAGAAAAGCAGAAGAGAGCATTGAAAATGAAGTATTGCTATGGGAACCATACCAATGAAAATACTGTTAGTACCGCTCTTTATGGCCGCAGCAATGCCAAAGAGAAAGATAAAAGCATCCTCTCTTATTTTATGTGAGCGTTCAGCATTGCTCCCCTAGCAGCACATGCCTCGCTATTTGTGCTGAAATTCCACAGGCGTCTACAGACGACAGAAAACCAAATATTTATACCTGCTTCTGTTTTACTGTTCTCTGTTCTCACATTGTGGTGCTGCGGATCCATATCTAAATCATGAAACTTTCACTTTTTTTAAAAAAGATGGAATTTTTTTTGGTTGATTTTGTAAATAAAATACCTCACTTTGTGGTGGAAGAGAGAATAAAAACACCTTTACGTTTTAAAGGAATGTCAGAGCAGCACATACTGTATAAACTGGATTCAAGGTTAAATTTGTAGTTGGGGATTTTTCGAATGGTACAGTTCAGTAAATGGCAATACACAGACCTGCAAGTAAAAGAATGTTTGGTGGATCTTAAAGGGACCAGAAATCATTCTTCTGAGAAGCGCAGCGTGTGGTTTTTGATATATCAAAATGCCTGGCTATGCATCCTTTGTTTGTTGCTACCACCTTGCAAACATGAGGAACCACTGCTTCTCTTAGTAAGCTCTCCTCCTCTTTGGCACAGCACACATCTCTACTGCTGGGATGATTACATTCTTCTCAGAAAAATAATAGATTGGCGCCAGATTCCACATCGTTTCTAATAATGTAGACAGTGAAGAGGAAGAGTGGAGAACACCCAAGTTAACCCACGGCCTGTTTAATTCAGCCAGTGCTTTCGGACACTTTACCTGTGGATCCGTCAGTACTTCTTTTTCTTGATCCGAGTCCAAATCTGATGGTGGAGGGCCAGGATTGGGAAGAGGGTAGTTCACCACTGGTAGAGGACTGAAACCTGTTTTCAAATGCATGCTATTAATTTTCAAATATAGGCTGCCATTGCTATTAAAGCTGTTACAATGCTTGGTTACCCTGAGTGGGTGTTGAGTCAGAGGTGGACAGTTCAGGTCCAGAAACTAAAAGTCCAGACTAAGATTTTGTTTCCACTGACCAGTTGAGTTTGGACTGTTACTCTCTAGATCTTACCCACCTCTGTGTTCAGTTGATAACTACAGTGCATCTTTAATCAGATGGACCACCACAAAAGAGAGTCTACTACTACTATTATTATTATTATTATTGTTAGTTCACTTTATTAAAAACATAAAAGTAGGTCCATAGCAAGGATAATAAATAACAATTACAGGCTTACATAAAGGCTAAAACACCAATAGTTCCACAAAGGAGAATAAAACCTGATGGAACTATTATTATTATTATTATTATTATTATTATTAATGCCATTCATTCCTAACCAACTAAACTTGCCTTCTGAGGTAGCTCACTATATTTCGTAGGATCATCCTTATCTATAACCAGCTATAATCGTTCAAAAAGACTCTCAGAGCATTTTCATTAATGCCGAGCACATTTCAAACCAAGAGCAAAACGGAAGCTTGATGCGAGGAGCGCGTCACCTGGGTCAAGGGGGCACTGAGGGAGCGAGAGCTTTGGAGGACTGGAGTCCATGGGCCGAGGACATTTTGGTAGCTGACCTACGGATGTATAAATAGATAAACTGACATATGAAGTGACAAATAACACAACGCCAAAGGCAGGGAAGACGAGCAGCCAGCGCAAGGCTCAGTTCCTGCAGAACTGGGGATCCTGCGATTGCGCGCCCAATCCGGAGAGCGCCGGCCGGCGGGTGCAGCTCATACTCAGGATGATGTCCCGGGCCCGGTGCAGCTTCAGCTCATCAAGCACGGCCAGCAACTCCCCGACAGTGCCGTTGCGATTGCCCCACGTGCTCATCACGCTGTCCGTCCGCCTCTCTCTCTTCAGAGCCAGCCGGACCTCAGTCTGGTCACTCAGCACGTGGGATGCTAGGTCACAGAAAGATCAGTTGCGGTCAGGGCTTTCCCACCCCACATCCACCATTTCGGCACAAAGGGATGGCGTAATCTAAGGACTAACTAAACATTTGTTTGTTTTTTTTACCTTACCTATTCTGGGATGCTAGGTTTTTATTTTACCAGATCATAAGTTCTTCAAAAGATCATTTTCTAAAATGAGTTTACGCCACCCATATGGTCCCCTTTTAGCACTGCGATTTACTGATGAGCTGGCTAGACTGAAGTGCTGGAAACAACAGCGGCCCTTACACTCGTGTACGAGTTGGCTGCAAAAGTCCAACAATATCAGTGGATAAATAAAAAGAAAAAAATCATGACGACATACATCCGGATCAAAGCTGGTTCAGTGTGTTATTTATCTGTATGATGAGAAAGAAGACAGCAACTAAGTATATAAGTAAAGCGATACCATTTAAACGATCATCTTCTTTGTCTACGCTACAAAGCAAATCAGCCAAAAAAATAAAAAAATACAATAGACACGGACTGAATAGCATAAGACTATAATCGCACTGGTGCACTGGTGAACCATAATATCATCCATCCATCCATCCATCTTCTGTACCTACTTGTACTTGTACTTGTGGTCGCGGGGTCCAGAGCCTGTCCCAGAAGCTAAGGGCGCAAGGCAAGGAACAACCCAAGAAATTAGACCCATCCCAGGGGACACTCACACACCAGTCACTCACACATGCACACCTATGGGCAATTTGGCAACTCCAAATCACCTTACCATGCTTTTGGACTGTGGTGGGAAAACAGAGTACCTGGAGGAAACCCCAGAACGACACTCAAGCTCCATACACATGGAGAGAGAGCAGAAAAGTGTGAGGCAACAGTACAAACCAATGCGCCAGCACACCATAATATTATTAAATACAGTATTCCAATTTAAACTTGAACATTTGCTTAAGTATAGTAATAACCATTTAGAATAGATGTCTCAAACATTTATGAAGCATAACAGACTACATTAAGCCACACTTTAGTTCTAGCTTATTTTAATTTTTTTTTATCTTTCTAATTTTAATCCATTCATTTTGAAGCATTATATTGGCTAAGTATGTTCTACATTTAAATGTATGTTGTGGTGTATTATTTTACCTGAAAAGCATTCATTGCTATGGCAATATTTTCGACATAAGCAATACACATATTGTGCCTTCTAAAGCGATCTTCACAAAACATGGCCCTTTTTATTTAGACGCTATAGTGAGAGTCAGGATGTGGCTATGGATTGATGTCCTGGAATCCAAAGTATTACAAAAGACATTAACTTCCAATGAGTAGATGTCTGTGTCATAAATCCATGGGAAAATCGCCAACTGCATTTTCCCACTATGACAGTACTGAGAGATATCCAGTCCTCCAGTTGACATACGCCCATCTCACACCACATCTCAATATACTGATTTTTATCTCTCTTTTACAACTTAAACAAAGTAATCTGAACATAATCTGTAGAACTGTTTTTTTAAATATCTTCTGGGGAAAGTTCGACCAGGCTTTACGTACTTACTGTAAGCATAGAGTATGGTGAGTACTGGAGGGTCTATGTGGCTGCTGGATGAGGGACACTGGTATGAAATGGTGATATACTGATATGGTAGGAAATGGTATCAAAACACCACACTAAAAACCTCAAAAGGTGACAAGCCACTGGATTAGAACAAAACTAATTTAGATTCTTAACCACTGTTATGAAAGGTTTTCAATAGAATGAACACATCAGATTTTATTGCAATATTTCTAACAAACCTTCATATCTTTCCCTGTAAGTCCTTTAATTGCAATATGATGCTGGTAATGCAAACAAATAAAAACACTACAATAATCAATAATGATCCTTTAATAATCTCAAAGTGGGTCACTTTATCCATTTATGCTTAGCCACCTTGATCCCATTGTAAATAATTTGTAAGTGAGCACGGACTAATGACAATAACAGTATGTTTCACCGTCTTCCAATGTACTGTGTTAGCTACAGAGGGCCATCAAAAGCTAACCACTTAATCTAGCTGGTCTCGTTACCATCCATCGTATCGATTTTTTAACCGCACGATAAAGATGACATGAGGCCCACCAGAAAAATGATACATAGCCCAGTTGTCAAGTCTCTAATGACGACTTAGAAAATCTTTCAATGCTTTTAACGATTACGATTAATCACACGGCGCGGAGCCGCGGGTCAGCATTTCATTTCGAAGGACATTCCAGCTTAGGCTGACTACCCAGCTGCCGACACCGAGTACTTTAAAACGTTTTCATACTGGTTAAACTGATAACAGGTTAACTTTGAACACTTCCGAGCTGGGTACTTACCGAACCTCGCCCAGTCCGATTCAGACAGGCTGTCCATGACTGCGCTGAAGTCGCACATGATCTTAGCAGGTACGCGGTACAAGTACTGCGCTCGGAAATCCCACTCCGACATGTTCGGGCGAACCGACCGTGTCTCTTTGGATTCACTCGCTAGCGGAAAGGTCCGAGTTACGGAATGCGTGTGTAGCACCATTACCTCAAAGTTTCCACCTCCATCTGTAAAGAGAAAGCGAGCTGGAGTAGAGCAGCAGCGGCCGCGACTACAGACTCGGCGGCTTCACTTCCCGTTTTGCGATCACAGGAACTTTCTCCGAGGTCCGAATGGCCGTGACGCAGTTCGCTACGCGGCCCACGGGCAGCCGAAAGCCCGCCTGCGTTGGTCTCGGACGAGCGCCTGCACCTAGCGGAGTAGCGGTGGCAATGAGCCGCGACGCAGCGAACTGGTAACGTCCGGAGTCTAAGGGCAGATGGGTGACAAATGGGTGCTGGGCCAGGGTACCATTAAGCTAAGCTGATGTACTGAGAAACACCCAGTAGCTCCGCACGAAGTGGAAAGTAATGTGACTTTAAAAAAGAAACCCCTAAAAAGAGAGATGGAAAGTTAAAGAGAATGTGCAATGTAGTGTGGAATGTCTTCTTGAGACATACACACATTATTATTATTATTATTATTATTATTATTTTGTGAAATGTTTATGAAAAAACCCACTCTTTTTCTTTGACTGAGTGATGCGTTTTGGTACCTTGTTTTGAGCTGATTTTTTTTTTGTTATTAGCTGATCTTACGGACCACAGAACGCTACTGGGGGGGAGGGGGGGTATATGTACACTTGATTTAGCTACAACTTATTCTTAAAAGAAAAACACGATATAGTTCAGGCTTTCATTAATAATGTTGTGTTAGCTTGCATTAAGTTATTTGTAGGGTGTGTAGGTCAATTTTCATGATTGTTTATTACTGCATTGTACCGCCCCCGCCCCCTGCCGCCCGGTTCTGAGGTCCATGATTTCAATCTGCTCTCTAGGCTCAGGATTCGGACAGTTTGCTATGATTTAAAGAACTATGACTTTCGGATTGATTCATCAAATTGCACAGGACATCAGGGTATGTTTCTAAATTGAAGTTATCACAGCAGTGATCAGTCCTAACCACCCAGGTACATGGACACCAAACACTAAGCAGTTTTACCTTTAGTGGAATCAAATTGTACATATTTTATTTTGCAGACAACTTTTTAAACAAAGCAACATGCATAGTAAACCACTAAGCCCTGCACTGCCCTGCACTTCAATAAAAAAAAAAAATCAGTGACCTGACCCGAAGCAAGCAGTAGATACAAAAGTAATGCTGAAAAATTGGAATGGATCGAAGTATCTGTGAGACAAAATGTGGAATTAATCAGCTTCTCCATGAAAAGTTTGGGTCCACATATTCCTGCTGGAGGCGGCACCACAAGTTATTAAAATAATGGTTCACAGTAAATGCTGTATTAATGTTTTATGTTTTTAAATAACACACAAAAAAACAAATTCTACTGAGTTAAATTTTATATCATTACTGCATCATAATTTTCAAAACATAAATGTAAAATGTGGACTAACAACTGGGTTCAGATGACAGCTTGTAGTTGTGCATTTCCACAGAGTGGGCAGGGGGGGGATTCATACCACCAACCTTTGGTTGTGTATGGCAGCAGTAAGACACACTCTGTGGTTTCATTTGCTCCAGATATATTTCAAATGAAAATTATATTACTTTGAGAAGCTGAGAAGTTAGAATCAGCTGTTAGAATCGGTAATATTGTGCAAAACGGCAATGTTGTAGTACCAAAACTCACATATGAGTCAGACTCGAGTCACAATTTCTGTGATACAGAACAGACCTGTCCCTCAGATTTGGGTTTGGACTCAGTCATTTAAGATGAATAGTATGCTGTTCAAGGCTTGAATAGTACACTGTGTGTCTATTAATGGTACTGTACCAAAAAACAATCAGCATTTATGTGTCAGGTCATCAAGCCTGTTGTTCCTATGACCTATGTGAGCCATATCTGGCCTTTTTTCTGTTTGACACATCCTGCTCCATTTACATTGCCTAAGGTTTGTTGTAAGAGTCAATTAAAGGTTACCCAGTTCACCCAAGAGTATTTCTTCAGATATAAAGAGCACCAAGCTCTAGGAATGCATGCAAAGGCAAGTGAACAGCATCCTCACCACTTTTTTTTTGAACCACATATGACTATAAACATCTACAGCAAGTAAACAATTTGAAATTATTCACAAGATACAGAATTATTCATATATATTTTTTTACTTAAAAAATTACTTGCATAAGTAATGGATAAAGAAGTGGTGAGTAGATTGTTTTTTGAAACGACCTATTAGTATAATTCTGGTAACAGTTAGCCTCTGCCATATTTGGATTGCATAATGGTCCCTTTCTGAAAATCAGTGGACTTTTGTGAGTTTTATACGTAATGACTTGGACTCAGTCAATGACTTGCTCACTGGAGCCTCAGACGTAGACTTGGTCTCAGTCACTGGTGACTTCATTCTAGACTTGGTCTCAATGTAAGGTTACTTGACTACAACCAAGAAGAAAGAATGTAAGTGAAGTCAGGCTTCTCCAATCATACTCATTCCATTTCCATTCCATAGCAACTGAGTCATGCATCAGACATATTCCATCAGCTTTCGCTGTCATCAGAGGTGATTTTCATGTTTCTTCTAAAGAATGGCATGTATCCTATATTAGGTATTTGAGTTCAATCCCTCTTATACCTGACAATGGCAAGGAGGCTCTACAGAAATGTGTGCTGTGCAATGGGCACCTACAGAGAGGATAATGTCCCCCAAATTATTTAAATATAAAATTCTTTACAATTAAGAAATATAAGCACATACTTTTCAGTTCACTCAAAAGTGGCCGAAATGCAGGACAAATGGCTTCAAACCTCTCTCACATGCCTTACCGTCATTGCCCAACCACCTCAGCCCATTCCTCTCACCATGTGACTTTAGTATTTTCAACTGTTTATTTTATTGAGGTATAGCTATTACATGCAATGACTTGTCATTTCTTTTTGAAAACATTATCAAGATCAAAATCCGTAACACACTAACATGTGTGGGTATCTATAAACACCCAGCAGAACGTGACACGTTCTTCTCAACAGACCAAAGTGATTTTTTTTTTATTGTGGAAGTTCCTGTTAGTGGGAAGGGGACAACATAATATGGCCGGGGTAAACTAACGTCATGTTGGCAGGGAACAGAAAAAGACAAATATTACACATGTTAGCAGTTCATTGTACTGGTATTCAGAGGAGGCTAAAAGGGAACTATTCAGGTCTTCAAATTCACTAGCAGGACACATAAGTGATGTACACAAACACCAGAGCATGAGTATGGTGAAACAAAGGAATGTAATCAGCTGATGTGTGGTTGTTAGCCCTTATACACACACACCCACATACACACATATTTAAACATATATTATTGTATGTGTGTGCATTAGGTTTATATTACAGTGTAGGCACCAAATCTCCCCCACAATGTGATAAAAACCTGTTATTTTGACGTTGAGGGAACCATTTTTTAGGTCCCCACAAAGATCTGTGAATGCAAACAAAAAAGTAAAAATGTCAAAAGTTTCATATTTAGTTTGGTTACTTATGGTTAAGGTTAGAGCTGGTAGGGCTTAAGGTCATCATGTTGGGATTAGAGTTTTCCCCATAGAAATTAATGGAGAGTCCCCACAAAGATATAATCACAAACCTATGCGTGTGTGTGTGTGTGTGTGTGTGTGTGTGTGCACATCCAATAATATTTAATTTCATACCTTTCTATTCTCCTTGGTATAACAGAAATACAACCATCGCGCCATCAATACATATAACATAAGTGGCAATAAATAATATTTTTGTGACAAAATACCTCACAACAGTGCAAATAAAAGAAAGCAGGGAAAGTGGAATTGAGAAGGGTTTTCTTTTATGGGGGTGTCATGCTGTTGTGCTTGTCAAAATGTATCACTACAAAGCTCACCATTAAATGAAACCAGGTAATTAAGCAGTCATTTAATTATACCATCAAACTACTGTGTATCTTTGATGTTTTCTGCACTATATTTTCTTGCTCAGAAATAGAACCTAGGCAAGTTCACCTGGAGGCAAGTCGATAATCAGTTTTGATCCTTTTCAAGAAGCAGATATTATAAGCATTAAAGAACATTAACTCCTTTAAGTTAAATGTAAAAATGAAATGAAATCTAATGTAAACTGAATTAATTTAAGTTTACCAAACTGCATCTATCTGCCCGTTCAGCCGCTGCACTGTGCTGTTAATGAAGAACAGTGAATAATTGTTCATTATTTGTAAATGCTTTTGCTTTTTAAATATTTGTCAATAATAGAAGGGCCTTCGCTAGAATCACTAGCTAGCATTGTGTGACCAACATTAACCTAATATGAGCATCATGTCTTTGATGGAGGCTTTTAGTTATTTAACAGGAGATGTCTTATGGGACGTCTTCCCCTCTTCCTGCATCCTGAAATGGTAATGAAGCACTAGATGAAGCACTAGATGATACACTGATCCAGTTCACCCTGAAAATTGTGACACTGGGGTTACTTTTCATTTTACATCAAGCTAGTATTATTATTGGTGCATTCTACATGCAGAATTAACAGTGAAACCGATTCCATCATAGTACTTTATTTATTTAAAAGACCAGCATTAGGTGCCGGTTAGAATCAATTTGTAAGTGTGATTGATCAAAGTCCTGTCATATACATTAGAAGTGGAAAGATTGAACCCATCATATCCTATTAAAAATGGCAAGACAAAACAACTGGAATTTGATATGTAGGAATGACCTCAAATGACAACTCACACACGATCTCTAAAAAGGTGTCACTAGTGGTTTGCTAAGACAGTGACCCTTACAAAGTATTGTCCTAAGCAGCATCAAATGTCTCCTAATGGGTTGACCGGAACAGAGGGCATGTCACAGTCTGGTCAAGACTCCACGTTAGCAAGTAAGTCATCTAAATAAAAGGGCATATTGTTTTCTCTCTAGCTTTTAAAACCACAATCATCGATCTGCCAACCAGTTATGGTGAGGGTCAAAGGGGAATCACGGCTCTTATTGCCGAATTAATTTTTATGCTATACCGAAAACCACTTAACTGCAGGGCTGGGGTATGAATGTAAAAACAAAATAAAAAACGACAATGATCCAGGAGCTTCGCTGCTTTGACCCTTAAATACAGAACAACTACACTAAAAAGATTTGATGTTTTAAATTGATTACTTGAGCTTTACGCTCAAGTATACCGTTAAACATGCACTGAAATATACTTTAAAACAACTGAATCGAGACAAGAGTCAAATAAAGGATATGAACGAGTAAGGAAAATTTAGTAGTTTCCGTTTAGTAATGAAAAACCCGATTCATTGTCAAATATACAAGAAAACAGGTTCTTCGCTAGAAGCCCTTATATAAAATGATGGCACAGTGTTTTTTAAGGGAAACAACACCAAACGTGCAGTGCAAGTTGACGCTAACGAAGTGTCAAGTTTGAATGTAGCTAACAGATATAAGATGTGCTATTGTACAGTTAACCAAGCAAACGGGGCTGCACTGGGAAAGCCGGTCTGGTTTTCCAACGTTTGCCGAAATGCAGCGCACGATGTCATTTCGGCGCGTTGCTGAATGTCGTTGCACAAGCAGGGGGTATGTGGGCTCTCGACCGCTTCTCCAGTTGTTTACTGTAGGCTACAGAAATAGCCACCAGTTATTTTATGTGGTTAGAGGTGATCAGAGCATACAGTAGCTGTTAACTGAGAAGCTAATACTCTTCGGGCCAGGGGTGTCACAATTACCGGTAGGTCGCGGAGTATGTTAGTTTTTCATGCCAGATTAGCTCTTTATCCGTTTTAAAGTAATCGAAAAATGCAAATCAATAAAGATCTCTGTGTATCCATTATCCTACAGCAATAGGCTAGGTTGTTTAAAATATTAGATATCTTGTACAAGTGCAGCTGTCATACAAAAATACGTCCGATTAACACGACTATGACTTTAGTGTGATTTCCTGTACGAAAATGACACAATAGCACGTACTGCCTTTTTTCCTGCAGCATATTTTAATGCCTGAATATCACTTGATACTTGCCTCATATTAAAACAAGTGTAACATAAATTTATCATTATTTTATTTTCTAGATTATGTTACCAATTGCAGTTTTAATCAAAAATCAGTAATCGGAATATATTTTTAGTATATATGTCCAGCCCTGTCAAAGTCATCAACTTTTATTAAAAAAAGATTCCGACAACACTAAACAAAAATCCAAAAGTAGGATACATTTTCTAAAATCATACATGCATCAGCAATCATAAACCAGTTATCTTATTGCACGTTTTAAATTATTACAGTTGACTGTATAGCGTGATATATATTATGAAATGTCGTACAAATATTACAATTGTATACATTAATGGCACTTAAATTTAATGCTCAAAATACATATTTTGAGGTAATACTTTGATAAATAAATGTTTTACAGTTTCTAATAATACATCCTCGGAGGAAAACTTTCATCCTCGGAGGATTTCCTGTCGTCTACTGTCCAGATCGATATTCAAGACAGTATTCTTACTCTTTTCATAGGTGTCTGCAAGTCAGCTTCGTAATGCAGGAGTTTTTTTTACTGTCCAGTCATCCCTATAGGCTCTTAGATATCACTTTTTTTTTGGTTCGATCTACTAACCGGTTGTCCCAACATTAGCGGGAGACGGGAGTACTGAGATTACCAAAAAAAAAAAAAAAAATCCGCACGAAAAGGGTATTAAAACCTTATTTTTATTTCCCCCTCTATATATAGGGAATTACCCTACACGCTCCATTTCCTTTTGCGCAGTGATTTTTTTTTTAGAATTAGAAATTAGTAACATTCACGTCAGTTTCATCTGCATCACTCGCAATATTATAACCACTACTCACAAGTATTATGATAGCAATCTTCCTGGCATTTTCACCATTCTGAACGCAGATGCTTCAAGCCCAATCTAACAGCCAAGGCCTTCAAACAGTAACACCAATGCAAGATACTATTGCTCTAATCAGTATTGTAAATGAAGAGACCTGATTGTAAGTTCTGTGATGACTACTCCAAAAAGTCCCACTGCTTTGTAACTACGTTTTACTTAAAGATGTGACAGGAAACCAGCCTGCAGATCAGTTTTAATGTAGAGGAGATTTGTCTCTACCTCTGATGTTTTTTTTTCTTAATTTTTCCCTAAATAAGTTTAAATGGCAGTCACACCTTTTTCATTTTTTAGGTCATAGAGATAATGAAACAGTCTGATGCAGTCTCATCACCAGTCATCATTCTTCCTTTTTAGCCATGTACACTGTTTAAAGAGATGTGTAAGCACAGGTTTACATATGTGTATGTCAAACACAATACGCAATAGTAACGTGGATTTAGCAGTATTGTGTTTGTGCAAAATTCTTAAATATTACGATAGAAAGCAGTTTTTTTTTTGTTAGATTTTGTGGAAAAAATAAGCATTATCAATAGTTATGGGAACAGCGAAATACATTGTTTATTAGTTCCATGGCTTTCCTCTTTGACTCCTTATTAATGTAATTTGTAACTTTAAAATTAAGTTAATTGAAATCCAAGCATTTAAATGGCACTTCACCAAATTCCAGGAACATGGGGCCTTTGAATGGATCATACAGAGCACATAAAAGAATACATGGAAAGCGGGGTTGAGAGGGGTTTACTTTTACTGAGGGAGATAAGACAAAGGAGGACACAGTCTCAGATTCATCATATATTTTAGCAATACACTATTCAGTAATAATTACAATTACAATTTAAGCTATTGTTTAGTTTCAGCTTTTAATATCAGAACAATTATTTTACAAAAATAAACATATGACCTCATAAAAACTTTTCAAGGTATGCAAATATTCTTTGAATCATCATTTACCACTTTAGAGACACCATTTACAGGTATCGTTTATGAGAAAAATAACTGATACTTTATTAATCTGAAAGTTTTAAGAAGCAACCTGCTTTTATTTGATTTCACTATCTAGGGACCCACAAACATTTTATTCATCCGTTAAAGAACTTGACTACTTGTGATTGAAAAAGTTCTGTGATTCACCCAGTGATCTCAGAGCAGTTTTCTGGGCTCTTTGGGTGACTGACATTATCTTCTTACTTCTGGGGACTTGTGTACGTGCGAGAGCAAGAAACAGTGAGAGCGAGGGACTCTATCTGCTAAAGCAACACAGTGAACAGGAGTAGGTCCCCTGAACTTCTTAATAAAGGTCACTGGATCAAATTCAACTATGCTGCACAGGAGAAGCATTACACAATGCAGTGGTAACATTCAGACACATACAGCTGTTCTCCTCGGTGTAAGCATGTATCCAATAAGAGTGAGTAGCAGTGTGGGGTGCAAAATAGTTCAACAACTATAAAGGAAGTAATGCAGTTCTAAAAACAGCCAATTTGAAAAGGTATTCACAGAGCAACCAATGAAGTTTCACAGATAGTCATTAATTGATGTGTTAACATTAGGTGAGTCCCATTGGAAATGTTATTTAAATCCTGCCAGTAGTATCCTTGGAAAAACTGCAAAGAGAGAAGTCCATAATACATTTGGAAGTTGGGTATATCCTGTGTAACATACATTTTTCAGAAGCTCACAGTGGTAAAAATAACAGAGTAAAGTACAGTATGGATGTAACACTAGAAATGTTCAGATTTCCAATTATTATTGGTTCGCAACTATACAAAAATATGAATTTGCATGCTTTAACTGAGCCGTTGCACATATTTAGCAGCATGTCTGAATAAATACTAAATAAATATGAAATGCAAACATACCAATTTACAGATCCCTAAAAAGCAGGAAATAAATGTATAATTACCACATTGCACTGGAAGTTTTTGGTATAAATTTCTTTCAAAGATCGAGGATATAACATAGTGGTGATAAGATATGGCAAACATATATGTAATTTAATGAAAAGTTCAAAGTAGGAAGGATGGTTTTTAACAAATGTATAAATAAATGGGAGTGTTGCTGTCCTCCGGATGGTTCTGAGGATGTCTCACCAGACATTACTGCCTTTTAAAAAAATATTTTTACCAATTTACCTTCTTTTAGAATATGGATCAGTTTTACAGATTTTAGGACAATTTACAGCATTCAAGAGAAACCTTGTGTAATTTGTCGTTTCAATAGAGGCAGCAGATTTTTAGATGTGCGTTTTATATACTAAAGGCTAAAGCCTGGGGTGATTTCTTTGCTTGCTTTGTACTGTACAGTAAAAACATTTTACAGAATGTCATAATTCATAGTAATTTTTAAAAATTTCTTGAATGTTTGCATTGTTAACATATACGTAACTGTGTATATGGGTCCCTTTTAAGTTTCCAAACAAAACACAGTCCGCACAGATTATCAAACCTTCGAGAGGCAAAAAAAAGCCCTTGGAAATAAAACCCTAACCATGAAAATATGAAAATGCACAACAGACCTAACTAGAGGTATCGGGGACATTCATCCCCAGAATGATGTAAATGGTGGTATGATGCCCAACGCCTGTCCAGACCAATATTTGTTGTTCATTTTTAGTGTGGCAGCCAAAGGCAGCAAAGTTAAAGCCCCAAGGAGAACCCTAAAATCTTACAGGAGATTTAACAGTACAATATTTAAAAATATAGACCCCAGTAACTCAGCCTTTAGTAAGATAACATTAATACAGTATATACCGATGTATATATTGTAGAATTAAATATTCAAATCAGGTTAGCCACACTAAACTTATATATATACACACACATACACACACACACATATACACACACTGCATGAAGAAATTAAAATATTTAAACAGCTGAAAGAACAACGAATACCGTATTCCACAATTTTCATCTATAAAAGTGCAAATATTCTACTGAACAGCAAGACAAAAAAAGTTAACAAAAGACAAAACTTGTTTGACTAAAACAACATAATGAATGTCTGAATAGCATCGGTATGCATGTACAATATGTATATACAAGCAGTGGATGTCGCTTCTGTTTCTGCTGCGTCTTTAAGTGGCTGAGAGAATCATGCTTCTCTGTATGAGTTTTCCTGCCAGACAGTACATGCCAGGTTACAGCGTCTGCTGCCAGTCTGACTCTCTCTTAGCCTGACAGCCAATCAACCTCCTTTACTTCAGTAGAAAAACATCAGACAGCCATGCAGGGTTCCGCAGCCCTGCCCTGCAGATGCATTAATATATGTCTGCAGTAATGTGCGGCCAGGGCACAGCATGAATGTGTTGAACTGGACAGGTGTCTAAAACCAGACAGAGGCCTGGAACCAGAAACACTGTACTCTGCAAGACCATTCAACCTGAACATCAGGAAAAATGAGCTTTTTAAGACATACGTTAGAGAGGTTAACATCTAGAAATGCTAAAGAAATAATCACTAAAAATAATTTTTTAACTCATTTTTCCTTAGCTGACTGCCATATCAAAGGATCTATAATGATTACTCAAATAAACATCTTTCACTTTTAATTCTGAAAATGTTGTAGAAATTAATATGGTTTATTATTGTTATAAATAGATCTTTTCCCCCATACAAGTTAAGCATCTGTGCCCCATCATTTGATACACTTTATACAATCAATCATTTTAAAAATGTACATCATGCTCACAGTTCCTATATTCACAGATGGGTGAAATGTCTTTAAATCATCCATATTGATTTGTTCATAGTGGACTTCTTCCCATCGCTACCCACAGATATAGTTGTGTTTTGGTATCAAAAATACAAATTGAATTATCACCTGGGCTTTCGAGTTGTAAACTGACTGTATATTTTGTGTAATCTTGATCTTTATTATTTGGAACCAAAGTGACATAAAAAGTAGGATAGGGCGGTGGTAATTTTCTGCTGGCAAAGGAGTACCATTGTAATATCATGATGTAAAGACAAATTACACCACAACAAATTTCAAATGAAAGTTACAAAGAGGAAAATGTTTCTTATCCGGATCATTTATGGACCTCATGTCCAAACTAAACCAAACTCTGGTTATGTTACACTTCAGCAAAGACTCATTCAATTATTTCAGAACATACAACTTTTCAAATGAATGTAGGGATAGTAACGGGGATCACAATTGTTACAGCCGTCGTTTCAAGATCCCCAATGTGTATGGCACAGATGCAAAGCGCCTTCTGCTGAAATACTACTTTTGAGTAATGACACCCTCTGCTGAGGTCATTCTGGGTGTCAAAGGGAAGTTCTGCGGAGCTTTCAGACGCTGGAATAAAGATGTTGAACTAGGACATACAAAGGGATGCAGAAACATTTCATTGAAAGAACTAGATACAGGAAACTGACAGTTTACTGCTAGGTGTTATGACCAAACAAACAAAAAAGAGCCGAGTTGTAAATATTGAAACACAACAGAGCATAATGTGCTGCAGCAGGGGAGGTCTTCAAAGTGCAAGCTACACGCCATCTCCTCCGCTTTCCATACTCACATTGGCCACGCAGACCCACTCAAGGATGTAGACACCCAGTTCAGCCTTGGGAGGAAAACTAATCTTTTCGTTTCCAGCTAACGACGCTCCAAAGGTCACTTCAAGTCACCGCTGCCTCACGCACTGCTGATATCGCCAAAGCGGAGGGGGGCTCTCCAGCACACTGCCGTACAGTCCCACAGTCTTGTGTGCCCGCGACACTGGAGATGCTACTGAAAGTGATGTCCAACTAGAAGGGGGGGGGGACTTAGAGCCAAGCTACCCCCTCTGTCCCATCCAGCAGTTCACAAAGCACACAGGTATACTGGAACTGGAAGCACTGGGACATCTTTTCTTCTTCCCTTTCACTAATCTAGAACATTCTGTGCCCAAGCAGTCTTTATTTATCCCCAGACTTGCCATTGCAACACACTGTCCAGCAGGGTCTGCATCCTGGCTGTCGAACAGCGTTAGTCTCCTTAATCTCTCTGGTACATAGGCCTACCCCACCCAGAAATCCCCTCTTTCCTTAATTCCGATGCACAGGTCAAAAAACAGGTAAGGCCAGGTGACAGAGGAGCTACATCATGTCAACATCGTTATATTTGTGCGTCTTTTACTCCTGCTGGATGACAGCTACATGTAAAGCCCTACTTTCATATGCACCGGGTGTCATCGTTCCCTAAACCAAAAGGGATACAAAAGATTAGTCTTCCTCGCTACAAAAGATATATATGGCATTTATAGCACATTTCTTTTTTTTTAATTTGTAGCTATGTATAGTGAAACAATTCACTTGTTTAGCATTTTTGTAATACAGGGAAAACACAAGGAACAACACAGCAAATCGATATAAAAGCAGACAAACTACGGATTTCAGTTTCAGGAAGGCAAGGGCTTGGCTGGGCAAATGAAAAGTGACCTTTGACATCCAAATTTAATAACTGTTTTAATAATTGTTAAAATGGTCTTTGCAGATACACAGACTTCCCCCATCCCTTTTGTTGTTAACTTATAATAAAATTAATACAAAAATAAAATAAAAAAAAAACCTACTTTGGAAGATAAAAACACATACAAAAGGCGAGTGTCTTGCCAGGCAACATGTTATAAAGTGCAAATTTACCTTTATTTTTTCCCCTTCTGGGTGAACTGGCCACAGTCAAGACATTCATGTATTTCATAGGGTGTAAAGTTATGGTGAGAAAGAATAAAGCAGACTAATAACCAGGAATCGGAGGTGTTTGAAAACTACAATGAAGAACAATTCTCTTGCCAACGACTTCCTCCAAATTCATACAAGCATCTGGTAAACCAGGGCACTTTAAGGAGAATCAGTAATCAACATGAGACCTTGGTCTTGACATATTCATTATTGCCATTTAGAAGCTTTTCAAACAGATGTTTCCCCAATGCACTTGCCTGTCTGACTGCAGGCAATGTTCAAGCTCCACCAACTTGTTATATATTCAATTCCCCCAGAAACACTCAAAGTTAAAATGCCCAAAGGAAAAGCTTGGAAAAAGCTTCAAAGTATTATCATAGTAACTTCAAGGCACAATACTATTCTATAAAGACACAACAGACCTAAATTTCAAACTAAATGGATTTAACAGTCGTTATTCTATTTCAGTGTTGTTAATGACTGGGAGATATTTAATTAGGACTTGTTAAGCCTAAATTTGTAAATCATTTAAAATTATTTGTAGCTGTAAATTTTTATTCCATTTGTTTAATGCTTCAAATAACTGTAACAAATGAATATGACTGTAGCAGCAGAGCTCATGCTAAAACCAGCATTAGCGCTGAGCTGTCGGGGCTCAGCCAGCAGACACACCGAGAACAGGGGCGAGTAGCTGCTTTCCTGGCTGCAGCAGGCTGAGCACTTCGCCCCGACTGTGGCTTGGGCAGAATGCTCGCAATCTGCCTGCCAGGGGCAAACGACGAGAGTCAGACGGCGTCTGAGGAGATGACAGCCAGAGTACTGTCAGCGCAAGCCCCATTCAGCCTGCTTGAGAGAAAGAGGCGCAGTGTTTGCCTGTTGTAAATACAAACAAGCCTGGCATTCTCTCTGCCAGCACTCTTTTTAGCTGCTGTAAACTGATCTTAACTTGACATGGAAAGATCTTTTTTAGCAGTTGGAACAAAATACATGAGCAAATACATTAAATGTGAGCCAGGCCTTCCTGGACAATTTCCCCCAGCTGTGTCACAGCAATTTCAATTTACCGAATTACTCATAGGAAATGATATTTGGCAATCAACTGCTCTGAATTAAAACACGGTACTTGATGTGGTGAGACATATATTTTTGTTAGGTTGCAAGTTATCACGTATATGCAAAAAAATGTTTCAAAATAATAATAAATAAATAATAATAATAATACAAGCAACACCATTAGAACCTAATCGGGAAAATATTTAATCAGCCCACCTTAGACTTTTCGTTTACTTTATTTGGAAAGAGATTATAGCTTTAATCAAAGGCCACTTCTATCACCCAAGTCAATCTCCAAAGCAAGGCACTATCCCTTCTGTTGCAGCCAGGCTGTTTGCACTTTTCGTAGAGATTACTTCTTGTAATCGAAGCCACATGGCATCAACATTCATGCCTGGAGGTTTCAGTTTGTTTGTTAAATTCATTAATTTGTTAATATTGGTTTCACCTTCTGTGTAGCATTGTCCACTACAGGCCATGGTTGCCCTACTTGGACGGGTTAGTTTTGCCCTTGTATTGCTCCAGCTTGTCGTGTCAGCGTCCTTCCCAGCTTCTCCTCCTCAGGCCCCCGCTTCACAAAGTCCAGATCAGGGGCGCAGTCCCCTGGGAGTGCGCCCCCGGGTAAGCGAGTGCTCGAAATGATGCTCTGCAAAATGGTATGTTTGGAGTCACTGGGGAAACCAGTGAGAGAGGCAGGCAGCACTTACTCAGTGAGCCACACGCAGGAGGGGGGATGCCGTGTGGCACTGGCGCGCTCACAGACACTGGCGCGCTCACAGACACTGGCGTGCTCACAGACACTGGCGTGCTCACAGACACTGGCGCCTCGTTTTTCCTGGTGCTGCTTTTTATTTATTTTTTTTCCCCTTCAGATTTGAAAATGTTACGTAGCCCTTTTCGAGCAAGATTGCTCTTTTCCTATGAGCCCCGACCTGAGAGTGCCATGGTCGGGGGAGAAGGGAGGCGAGGGGAGGAGAGCAGGACACGCTCACACTGCTCAATTCAGCTCTCTGCTTTGTCCCGTTACGTTATGGGATCCGTGTCGTTGCTGTGAGGATACATTAATGAGGAGTTCAAATAAGTTCTGGATTACACTGAAAGATCTCAACTACTTACTTGTTTGATTGTCAGTGTTATGTTCTTTCTTAAACTAAAACACATACCAGAACAAGAAAATAGGATGAAAAGAGGATGCCACTAGATAACTAGTCTAAGATACTGGTCTGTGACAGTGATAAACATTGCTGAAATTAAGCCTTCAAACTTTCCTAATAAATAGAGCTGTGTACAGTTGCCATGCAAGTGTGAATCTCTACTTATTTTATAAAAAAAAAGGTGTGTAGAGCCTTAAAACACAGTATTTCTCTATTTCTAGTGTATACAAGCTGTCTAATAGCAGCTTTAATCTTTTGATCAATGTTTTCCATTGTGATTGTGGTGGGTTTACCCTATATCTCAGGTGATGCATCTGCATATTAACATATCAGAGCCTGTTATTTTCTTACGCAGTTTGTGGAGTCTTCCGAGCACACTGGACTTACTTCCTCTGATAAGATACTGCGATGTAAGCACTTATATATAATCTGTCCTGCCTGTGTGTGAGATCCAGTCTTTTTGATTTCTTTGTTTTTCTTTTAGAGCAGCACTCTCTCACATGCTATCTCTGGAATCACCTCGCCGTCTCTCTGGAGGACTGGTCATATTGTGGCTGGCTTAGTCCTCCGAGTGTGCGTACGGGCCTTTCACCTCACAGGACTCTACATCATGCACCGATGTGTGGGTCCGTGCTCGCATCCTAACTCTCCTGCCATTTTTAGCCCACAGAGACAGGCATAAGGCACAATGAATTTTTTTTTTTTTTGGGGGGGGGGGGGGGGGGGGGGGGGGAGTTTGTTACACCAGCATTAGTGGATTATAATACAGAAAGCGGTTGTGGTATCGTTTACCTCATCACCCGGCACGAGATCCAGCATGCAGTTATTTAGACGACAGGTCATGCTCACTGGAAGCTGATTGTAAGCGTGGAAGGACTGCAACAGCACAGTTAAGACTCAGCTTTCCAGGTGCCATGGAATCTTCCGTTATAAAGGGGCCATTATCTGATTAATTAATCTCTCATGAAGACGTGGATGTCAATAAATATCAGTGAAGAATGGAAGAGTGTGGATCTGATGCTGACTATCCTTTCTTCTCAGTCTACTTCTTCCTACCGGTCCACAACACAAATATCTTTTTACTGTAATTCATCAATGCAGAATTAGCATTCTACAACCAATTATGTCAAGCAGCTAAATGCACTTAGTCTATATTAAAAATGTGGCAGACATCAATATCTCACACTTTAATATCCCACAGTAATAGAATATCATTTGATATTCTGTAGTCACTTTAGAAATAGCCTGGGAAACTTGGTGCCCGGATTGTATTGTCATGGAATAGCCTGAGACTAGTCTAAACCAAAAGTAACCTATTGTTTTCTACATCCCAAAACAGATCAGGCCAAATGAAGGCAAGGTGAAGCAACCAGGCAGGTTCTCCACTGAATGCATATTGATTTTTCTAAACAACAGATTGATGGATATATCCACAAATAGTTCTTCAGCACTTTTTGTCTATTTTAAAACCAGACTTCATAATTGCTCTACTATTTTTTTTTTGGTTGTCATTTTTATTGGATCGACTGAAATAATCCATAAACCCTCCATAATCCCAAGCCCATGGTTTCAGTTTTGGGACCCCAGGACATTATTAGCATCAGACATTGATCTGAAACAGTTGTGCTTGCAATATGACCCTACAATCATTAAATTCATTTAGATGTCTGTTCAACCAAAGAATTGTGACAAGGCAATAAATCCTGCCATTGTTAAATCTGGAGACAAGCTGTTTAAATCAGTTTAAAAACCACGACGCTTGGATGCCTTTATCTTTGCTCTAAGTAGCTTGCCTGTCCTTTTCTTTTACCCCGTCCGTCCTTCTGATCTACACAAGTATTTACACATTGTTGTTTTTTTTATATAAAAACCATCAAGACAAAATATATAACTCCCAGGAAGTCACTGTTCCACAGCTACACAAAAATACATGTACAATCTTCTAGAGTGCAATCATAAGAAGAGGATGATGAACACTCGAATGAACCAGAAGTCCTGCCCCTTGCTGTTCACTGACTCTCCAAATAGAGCCCTCGCACTTTAAGCTGCAGCCAGAGAAAGGGAAGGTTTTCAGATCAAGACAGACCAAGACAGAAGGTAGACAGAGAACAATGAGAAGGCCAAATCCGTACTTTCATTACATGCCTTGCACGACTGGGAAGTTTAGTGTCTGCTGAACTCTCCTTTCATTTATAGGTCGCTTCCAGATCTTTGTGAGTGTAAATGGGCCTGAAACTGAATCTGACCATCTGTGTCACATGTGCGCACACACATACACACACTAGGTTAGTGTGTTGCAGATGGAAGTCACCATACAGTCGTCTGTGCATGTACATGTGCATGTAAACCTAAACTATGCTCCAAAACCTACCACTTGAATATGTATTGTCCTATCTGAATGTGAATGGGATGCAGGACACATCACGGCTGTGAAACCAAAAGCTCCTTTTGGTTTATAATATGTCAACTGCACAATGCTGCACAATGATCCCTATTCCGGTAAGGAATTACATATACTCATTGTCTCGGAATGGACTGTGGCATCAACAAAGCAATTCCAAAATTGTAGCATGCATAACCATTTTGTGCTACATATTTTGCTTTTAACCCACGGTTGGGGATTACTACTCAAAACTAAACCTATTTATTTCCTAATAGCCAACTTCACAATGAAACGGAGAAATAATCAGAATGCGAGAGCATGCAAACAGAGAGTACTGAAATATTGTACAGGTCTCAACCTCCGGACATGAAACGTAAATCATTGGGTTTGGTGAATCAACAGCTTGTCTGCTGAAAACAGGAAAGGGCCTAAAAGATTTCAGGTACTATCATTCTTCCTTGTCATATTTTGTATGATAACGTGATTCATTTAACAAAAAGTGCTTCACCACTTGCAACAAAGGTAACAGTTTTTTTTTAACATTTTGTAAATCATTTCATAAATACATATGACACACAAGAACTTCCTCGAGTGGATTCAGGTACTTAAAATGATGTCTTTGGAATAATGCAGAATTTAAATATCCCAGCTGTTCATTATTACAAACGTATGTAATTATGGTACATATACCAATTACAATTCGAAGTAGTACTGATTTTTATGTTAAGTACATTGCCAGCAACCTTAAAACAACAAGATGACACTTATTATGGGCATTTAAAACATATCACTATTAAATAATTTTATTTGAATAATCACACTTATCGAAATAATTTCCTTATTCAAACATGAAGGGCACTGATAGTTTGGGCAAAAAACATAAAAGAAGAGATGAAAAAAAAAAGATTCTTTGGTAGCCTTTAGTTTGAAGCAAACATGATTTTTTTTTTCTAACATAAAACAAATATTGTATGGAGTAATATTGGCAAACGAGGGAGCTGAAGACCAAGTGTAGCGGAGTAGCGGCTCTCGGTTAATCTGTTTGTGATGTCGTCTCTGCTCCCTGCGTGTTTCAGTGCAAACTGCCCTTCATGTGTCAACTAGCGACAGAGAGAAACCGTCAAGGGCACACAATGCTGAAGCTGACAATACACTGCCGTTTTATTTACACAGGTAAAAAAGAATGTCAGCCTATTAAATATTTAAAATACTATGATACAATGCTAACTTTACTCATTTTAATGTTTAACCAGGAGATCCATACATTGGTTTTCAATATATGCTTCCCTAAGTAAGGTTCAGATTACAACCTGCATGGGTTTCCACTTTAACAGTCATACTCTATCAAACGGAGAGCTGATCAGCAGCCCCATGACGGTCTGCAGTAAAGGTATCTTGATTGTAGGGTAATTGTGTATAGGGTAATTGTACAGTTAGCACTGGAGCAAGAATTTAAAAGCCCAAAAAGGAAGCTCCTTAAAAACACTTTTAGTCTGAAAGGGTACAGACATCATTCCCCTTCACCAGCTGACAGGAAGTTCTTATTGGACTGTGGCAAAAAAACAAAAAAACAAAACAACAATAATAAGAAAATTAAATCTCTATTCAAAGCTTCAGTGGAGATGGAACAGCACAAGGCAAAGTCACATCACGTAGACTGTGGGACCCAAATCAAGCTGAAAAACTTCATACTACTGCTCTAGTGGGAGCATCATAACAGCCCACAATCCTCGTACTATGTTGTATAAAATTACAACGTAAGGGAGAGAGAAACCTAAAACAACGGAAAAAATATTCCAGAGGTTAACTTGGGGGAAATTAAAAAGGGTCATTTCGAATACAGTTCAAACACTGGGTTGTAAAATCTGGTAAGCAGGCAAGTTTGTAATTTGCTTCTAGCAGAAAACCAAGGTTTTCTGTGCATGTCGTCTCTCTCTCCCCTAGTAGCATGCTGTAGAACAGTGCTTTCCAACCCAGTCCTTGAGAACGCCTAAGACAGTCCATGTTTTTGCTCCTACCAAGAGCTGGGATGGGTGTCCTTGAGGGCCGGGTTGCTATAGAACACTGGAGAGGGGAAGCATTTACTGAAGAATGCTTTTTTTCTAGTGAAATATTCAATGTTGCTAAGGTTTTAATAAGATTTATGCAGCACATAACAGATTTCCCTTATTTATGCTAGTTATATGAAATGTGTATAAAACATCGTGAAAATAATTTGTTCTCTGGAATGGGGAAAAACACACTTTACGTTTTGTTATGTGCTGAATTGACTATGACTTTGAGTGGCAATTCACCATCCGGGGGGGTTGGGGGTTGGTTTCAAAGACGCATAGAGCCTCGCAGATCTTCCACATCCCTGAAGCTTTGAAGGAGTAACAATAAGAAGGGGTGTCTGATGGCATAAAAAAATCTATATGGTATATAAAATAATAATAATAATAATAATAATAATAATAATAATAAAGCTGAAAAAAGACCTGTAAATTTATCAGGAAGCAATCTGTTTTTTCTTTTGTCGTTATCATTGTTGGTTAAACAGCCCAACCCACAGAAAGAACAAGACACAACAGCTGCCTTTGTTTTATCATATATATACATGTATATGTATGTATATACATATATATACATAAATATACACATATACATATATGTTTATACATATATATACACACACGCACACACACTTTTTTCCTTTTTTTTTTTCTTTTTTTCCTCTTTTTTCAAAAAATTGCTGCTCTCACTGCCAATGCCTCCCACCCTTCGTATGTTTCTGCACTCTTGGTTAAGTCAGTCAGCTCACTCTCTCGCTGACTGGCGTCCTGGACTCTACCGTCTCCTCCCGGCTGGGCCTGGGCACAGCTGATGTGGGCACGATGTCCTTCATCTCCCTTCCCTCCACCCCCTCGCCCACCCGGTGCTTGCCTTTCAGGTCGCTGGCCACCGCCGCTGCTGCTGCTTGAGTCTTGGTCACTGTGTCCCTGCTGGGACAGCTGTCGGCTCTGGCAACCTCCTTGTGGGCCAGGAGCTGCTGCTTGTCTTCGTGGCAGGACCTCGGGGTGCTCAAGTCCTGGGGCTCGTTGTCTTGGAAAGCCGGAGCCCCCCCCTGTGTGGCTCGGCCGTGGGAGTGTTGGTGTGTGTGCGCTGGGTATGGGGCCGGCTGTGAGGGCGGCAGAGGCGGAGGTGGGGGCGAGTGCGGATGATGGTGATGGTGGTGGTGATGGTGTTTGTGCTGCTGTGCTCGCTCCTTCTTCTGGGTCTTGGAGGGACTGCTGCTGCCACTGCTCCCCCCGCTTCCTGGGGACGCCGGCGCCTCCTTGTGCTTCCTTCCTGGGCTTTTTGGCAACTTCGGTCCCTTTTCCAGCACCTCCACTCCGGCCAGGGCACCTGTTCCCGCCCCATGCCCCGCCCCCGGTTCCGCCCTAGTCTCCGTGGCAGCAGCGACCGGCGTCGTGGTAACGGGCGCCTCCAACTCCTCCACAGTCTCTCGCGTCTTGCGCTTCTTGATGGGAAGTGCCGTCTCCTGCACCGGCTTTGCAGAAGACTCCTTAGGGGCTTTCTTCTTGGCCTCGGTGGCCAGCGTCATGGAAGTCGTGTAGGGAGTGCTGGAGACCACCCCGCCGGCGACAGGGGCCGTGGCCGGTTTGCGGCCCCTCTTTTTCGGAGCAGTTTGCGGTTCCTGCTCCATCTTTCTTTTGCGGCCGGGCCGCGTTTTGGTGCCTGCAGCCTGCCCCGAAGGCCCACCCACCTCCGTCTTCGATGAGACGAATGGCATCTTGACCAGCAGTTTGCCAGGGCTTTTCTCCACCACTCGCTTCATGGCTACACCCTCCGTAGCCTGCCGCACCTTGCCGCTGCCCTTGGGGCGCCCCCTCCCCCGTCCAGAAGCTTTCACGACCTTGGGCTTCTTCGGGGGCTTCTTCTCACGCCGCGAGGGACTGCCACGGCCCGTAACCGTGAAGTCAAAGTCATTGGGGTCGGTGGTGGTATCTCCTACCTTTTGGAAGTACGCTATCAGCTCCACTTTGGAACGGAAGGCTTTCCCATCTGGGCTGAAAAATAAATTAGATTTTTATTATTATTATTATTCATAAAAACAACATTGTTAATCTTTCAATCTGCCTGTTTATCATACACCTTGCTTAAAAAAAACCTCTTCTCATTTATTTGGCCTTCAGAGTAAATCTTACTGCACGAAGTACCACATATCCTAGTACTATGTAGCAGTGAGGGTAAGTGCTCTGCAGTGAGTTTCCCAAAGCCTCCTTCAGCGGTATGTCATTCGTAAGTTCTATGTAAAAAAATAAAACTTACGAACACCATAGCGTTAAGGAGGCTTCGGGAAACTCACCCCTGGGTGGTTCTGACAGGTGCTGTGCACCAGCTCTGAAGTCAGTTTCTGTGGCCCTTCGCCACCACTCATGGATTCTTTTCCTAGGGGGTGGCCTTCAGAGGGAGGCCTGCAGAGAAGCACCCTGTAACCCAAGAATAGCCTGCGATATGGGGCACACGGCTGTGGGTGTCACACTGCCCCATATTGTCCTGCCAGCATCAATCAGTTGGCCCGGTGAACCCACTGGGAATGCTCCACCATGCACGTCACAATGTCAGATTATACAGGATCAAAGAGCTTCTTAGAAAATCAATCCCTCCCCTAGCCCCCCTTTCCAAGACACAATGCTTCCCACCACATATGCCGCTAGGCATGAAATCATTATTAGTGCAACAGACTGCTAATAAAAGTGATGTAGGGTCCATGAGGGCAAGGCACGCACATGTTTCTCTGGACCTTGGCAGTTTGATCATTTGTCAGTATGTTGCAGACTGAGGTGGACTTAACCCCAGGAGAGCTCTGGCCACATGAAGGTATGACAGACACTGCAATGCTCCGGGGGTCTTGACTCTCACTATCCTCTCTATGTTGCCGCTGGGGCACATTCAGCTTTAAAAAAAAAGATCTTGCTAATGTGCGTCATGTATGTTCAGATTTTGAGTTGTGCAACTTGCTTTCAGTCAAATCCATGTTTCAAATGAAATGCAAACCATTACCACATACAAAACAGTGATATGCTGTTATGCAAGGTCTATTACTACAAAGCTTGGGTTGACCGTGATGACAAAAATTTTATGCGCATTATGTCCCAAGATTTCTGAATTATTTAAACACATAAAGCTATTAGAGTGTGCAACAGATGCTGAGACTCTGGCAGATCGTGGATAAGAAGATTACATCAATTTTGATTTTTACATGAACGTGAAATCAGTGAACTGATACTCATCAGTAAGCAGCCTTATATTTAGGCTATTCATTAAGATAGAGACATGAATCTCATTAGATAATCACATGATGTAGCCATCTTCACGTCAAAAGGTGTCAGTATTCCACAGTGGTGATGGTCTCATTGATATGCATGTAATTTATACGCATATAGTGTGTGCCATATCATACTAAAAAAGGATTTTTAGGAGAAAATTAATCAGCTGTGTGGAATCTCTTCCAACATGAAATAATTCACAAAACAGCCAAACCTTTGCATGCCATAGTTCTCGTACTGGTTAAATGCAGCTGTCCTTGAATTGCTGTGTTATGATATCTTGTAGATGCAGTGTAAATGTGGCATGGTCCACCTGCCCTGCTCACTGAGGCTCCCATCTTTGTCAGCATGGAGCCGTCAGGGCTGCATGGCTGACCGCCGCGTGACTTTATCCTAAGCGCTAGTGTGGATCACACTTGGCAAAGCCTACAAGAAAAGCTAAGCTGTGATAAAGACACTGGTCCCCCAGTGGTACTGCATGCTGGCTCAGTCCAGAAAAGCGACAGACAGCAGCTCTTCAGTTGAATGTATATCCACTCCCACAGACAAGCTCCACACGTCCTCCATGAAACTCAGAGCACGCTGAATTAGAAATTATTACCCTTATAACAGTGCAGCATAATTTTCCTCTAAATATTAAATGGGGCCTTTCTTGGTCTCTGACTGATGATTTGCATGCTGCCCGTTGTTCGCTCAGCTGAAGACAGGGGCCCGAAACGTGCTAGAACCTTGTCAATCTGCTACACTGGTCCAGTGTATTTTGCTGTTCTATCAGTATTTTCACTGCTGTGTCTTTGAAATGTTTTCAGTATGGAGACGAAATGCTGGCAGTGAGCTTAATAAATGGCTGCTGAGAATACACCTCTTATAAACGTATGCATCAGTCACACCTTCACAGTGCTTTAACTAATTAATTCCAATCCAGCTGGATGAGCACCAGAATCATCCTGTGAATTTACACGTTTGTGACAGATGTTCAGTGATTTTATGCATATTGCAGTGTATTTCTCCAATACACACAGGCCATCTTTCTCAGGTCTGGTGTCAAGCTTTAAATATAAACAAAAAAAAAAGACAGATCTCTTATTATTTAATACATGCAATACGTCCACAGATGCTAATTTAGATTATAACCTTTCCACTTCCCAAGGCCTGTGATTTCCAAGGACAAATTAGATTAATAATCCTATCCATCAATTTTATGTTGATCTTTTTGTAGTTACAATGCATCATTTTAATCTGGAAGTTTGACCACGGAGATCAAAGGTTTCAGATGAACATCTCCTCAAAGTGGCAAACAGCTTAAAAAGTCCCCCATATACACATAGCTACAGCACGTGTAATTTTCCATTGCATCATATCAAACTATCAAGCGAAATGACACCGATAACGTTTCTTTAAAATTCTGCAGTTGCAGTCCAGATACAGTAGCTCATGCAGAAAGTATTGCACTCCTTTTGACTTGCACTGTCGTGTCTCTTATTGCACTGCTGTTTGTCCTATATTGCACTGGTTTTTTTGTCCTGTGCACAAAAATTTCACTGTGTTTTTTGGAACAAGTGACAATAAAAACTTTAAATCCACACCAAACCCACTGCAATAACATGCGCCCATGTTTTCAGCTGATAACACAATGACATGACTTAACCTGCACTGGAAGCCCTCTAAAATGAAATGCAGGCAGCCCGTGGGCCCTGGCAGTGAGCGCCTCGCATGCTTTTAGGGCTGCGTCAGCCAGCAGATGCCCCATGCCGTGCTTGGGCTGCGTGGTCTCCAGGGGGCACTTGCTCGGAGCGAAACCTTGCGGGTGAAGCAGTCACCGCGAGGTAGGCGGCGCTGTCATCTTTGATGCTTGGATCCCACTGAAAGGGGCTGTTGGAGTTTCAGATCCTTATTCAAGCACACGCTGTTTCTTCAGCGGCCAAGACTCCGTCTCCGTAACGACCATCTTATTTACACAAATACAAATAATTTGATATATCACTTCAGTTGATTATTTATCCATATTCCTTTGTTTGTTTTTTGTTAGTCTTTGCTAGAGATTTATGTGTTTGAAGTACCTCATAATGTTAAATGATTGTTAGATGACCAGAAAATACCAAGACAGCACTTTTCTCTTGTACTCTGATCGGTTATATGCTCACACTGTGATTAAACAGCCATGCTTTCTGTGGTAAGAAGCCTAGTGAGATTCAGAGTTTTCTAAAAGAGGGCTGAACGCTGGCAAAAGGGTAACCCACGGGCATTGCTAGTTTACTCATGGTCTTACCCTCAGCTTACCTCTGCCAGCAGTGCCTTTGTGCGAGACACCCTGAATAAACAGGCAGCTTTATTAAAGCCTTAAAGTCATGCTGCTTAATCGCTATCTTTTGTGCACAGTGCCGTGTCACTCTGCCATGGCCCTTTCGGCTTGCATGAAGGCACTTCTTGGAAATGCTGAGCACAGAGTATGCAGGAGAGTGAGTATGCAGGCGAGTGAGTATGCATAGCGAGTCACCAGACTGACGTACACATGGGGAAAATGAGAACAGACTATAGCCCAATTTAGGTTGTACATAGTACAAATTTCATAGTATTGCAATTAAAATGCAAATAAATACATCACTAACTATTATGGCTGCACAATATCACATCGAGATTAAATGGATTATGCATTAATCACCATTGGCAGGTCTCCTGAAACCTTTGTAACGGTATGTGTCGATGTAGCACCAAGCAGGCTTCGGGAAACTCACCCCAGGGCTCAAAATGGCGGGTGTGAACATTTTTCCGGATGCCAGTTTTTCGGTACTATATGGAGATTTGTTTACTTAATTTGGTAAGCAGATTAATAGTGTGCTCCACTAACCAAACATATGGATGCACCAAATTTATACAGATTACCAACTTCTGGGTGCCACAATACGCCTGTCATCTAAAGCCGTGGTGACTGCTGCACATGTGCCATGTGTACGATCACACCTATATCGCGATGAGATCCCATACAGCTCTACTTCCGATTGACTCTTAAGGGGTGATAAAAGGTCTTAAAATTATTAGTATACCAAACTTTACAACCTTGATTCCGGGAGCAATCTGGTAGCCTGAAATTAACAAAACTCCATGTTGATATCGTGGATTCGTATTTTTGCACAACAGAAGCACTGCCGTGTAATCCTCACTGCACAATGCACTTCATTTTGGAGCTTCTGCTGAATAAAAATGTAAATGCATTTCCTTTAGAAGGAAAGTAAACAGACCAAACAGTTTTGGCACCATATATGATACATTCGGATTTTTGCTGTTCTTTATTTTCTCCCTCCAAAGAGCTAAATCTGCCTAAAAGGCTTCAGCAGAACAGCAGTGCATGTGTCGTCTCTGTGCAAAAACTGTAATCAAAAAGCCAAAGTATGATCACTCGGATCACGACGGGTCACAGATAAACCCTGTGAAAAGAGGCCGGCTCACACTGAGCTGGAGTCAGCCCTCACTTGAGAGCTAAAACGACTGTGTGCAGGCGGCAGGGCCTGCTAAGAGCAGCCAGTAGCTGTGCCGGCCCTTATTTGTACAATGAGAGTGCATAGCAGTCAGGGGGGCAGAGGAGGTGCCTAACACAGACGCTCTGTGGATGAGCCACGGCGGGATGTGTCTGACAGAAAAGCTGTCAGGCCTGCGCGGCTCGCCGACGACAGAACACATGGCTCTGACGCGGCACTTCCCGGAATCACACTCCTGCTTTCGCCAGCGCGCCTCCGCCGCCGGGTGCTTCACCACCCAAGCCTGAGTCATAAAGGAGCAGGAGAGCTGCTGGCCAGCCAAGGTTCACTGCGGAAACGCTCGATCGACAGCTGATAGGAAGTGGACCTGCGATGGCGGCTGCCTGAAACAGCCTGCGCACGTTTCAGACGGCTGACCTCGGGCAGAGAGCGACTCCTGCCAATAAGCTGAAGCTTCTTAAGCTGCACTATACAAAACTCTGCATTGAAATTCTACAGATGAGACGGCCCTGAGAGCAGCGCCTGAAAGGATCTCGTAGTGGCTTACGGGCCTGCTGGTACTAGTCAGCCTAAACCTCCACTAAAGAGGATGAGTAAGAACTGCGTCTCAATCTGCCATTAGGTGGGCTTTCGCATGAATGAACTCCACATGCAGACACGAAGATCTCACACAGCAGTCCTGATGCTACCCTGCTCACAAAGCCAGCCAAATCCCCCACTTACTAAGGGTCTCGGAAAAGGACGCACTCACCAGGAACACAGAAAAGGAGTCAGCTCCAGGATTAAAGTATGAACCAAAAATGCACCAGTACCACACGAGACACTTCAATGTCAGACCCAACATCATTCTGTAATTACACCTTCACGTGTGCCCTCTGGGGGAAGCTTGGCTGATGCATACCTCACAGTATGAGCCAGACTACCACAGTGCAGCAAACCCCCTCTCCCCTTCCATGGATTCTCAGGTCCCATCTTCTCCTAGACTAACGTCAGAAACTTCTGTTTGGGACAGGAACAGCTCAAAAGAAACACTGCATTTCAGCGCACCTCTGCTAACATCTGGAGAGCCCTGTGTTCTCATACACCTCTCCAACTTCCTACAGATTTTGAAAGGAAAGAATGTCAATGGAAACCATTCATCAAAAACTCCCTCTTCAGTTAATTAAATGGTGCAGCTGAACGAAGGGCTGGAAATTCCAAGAATGCGTCTGAAGTATGTGAAGTTGCACCACTTGGGGGAAAAAACATTTATGTTCACTACTTTCATTTTACCCGCTAGGGGGAGAATTAGTTCTGAGATGAGTGACAGAATCACTGGAATTTATGACACACTGCAGTACACGATTCTCTTTGCAAACACGCTTCAGATTTTATGTAAAAGGGTCAATACATTAAAATTTTTTCATAATGACAAATTTGCATAGCTATGGTATAAAAGTTGGGAGCTAACCAACAAGTTTTACCCAAACCTCTCTAAAATGCAGCAGCTCAACAAGTCGTTGTGACTAGATAGGAAGAAAAGCAGGACAAAGCAAGACCACCTTCTATAAAGCAAAAGGCTGTGGGCAAGGAACCCCACTTAATGGGTATACTGGGCTCCGTGTAGCTGGACGCCACTTACTTTATCAGGTAGACATCGTACTTCCCAGCCGAACGACCAGACTTTCTCTGCTTCAGCCTCCGTGTCCAGCCCGGCGGCAGCGAGGGGTCATCATACAGCGGCCCTCGGTCACGGATTATCGAACGCCGTTGCTTAGGAGAGCCTGAGGCTTCGGGGTTGACCTCCTCGGCATGGGGAGATGGCGCCTGCCCGGACTCCGCTGCCGGCTTCTGGTCCTGTTGCTGCTCCCCTGGTGCGGGAGGCTGGCTGGACACCGTGGGCTCCTCCAGCTCTTCATCCCGTCGATCCCGCTTCACCTTCTTCGGCTTGAACGTCTTGTCCTTTGAGGCCTGCTGGTCGTGCTCCTCACTCTTCTCCTCGCTGCAGGGGGTGAATGAGGGATCAGTGTCACGACACGCATAAGAAACAATAGACTGCTCAAATATTACTGACGAGCCTAGCATGCACCTAAACACATCCTGTGATAAATGAGATGAGGCAAAGAAACTATTGTGCAGATGCAGACTTACTTTTCACATGCACATTTTTTGACTCAGCTGAAAGAAACTCAACGCCTGTCTGACTAGTAGTTCTGAAAGGACGGTTATGCTGAGAAGGGACATCTGTGGGTGACCAAAGATATTTTGTCTCAAAAATGATTGGTCCACATACACTGTGTGAGAAATATCACTCACATCTTACTTTAGATGCACCATATTTGTTCCGTGTCTAATCAAGCAGACACTAACATGACTAACCTATATCTAGAAAACAAAATTCTTAAGGGACTTTGCAGGTTTGTTAAGCCTGCACAATGTGAGATGTAAATGTTATGCACATGCAACCCTCAACATTACAATAATAGTGATACTCTACTTGGTTGAGTTCAAGTTTCACCAAATCACTTTTACTCTGTCATACGAAACAAAACTTAGCAAGCGTTGCAATTGTAATGATGTTCCTTTTCAAGACCATCTCGAATATGTTAAAACAAAATAAGTGCATTTTACGGCCACTACCTTTCCATGAACTCTGCGTGTGCTCTCTGAGCCAATCACAATCATTCTCGTCCTTGCTGTTGGACTCACTCTTAGACAGTGTAGTGCATTTGTGAGAAATTTTACAAAAAAATGAAGCCAGGAGGAGAAAAGCGAACTGGTCACTGAAAGACATTAGTCCTCTGCTGTACGAAAATATTCTGGATTCCACAGAGATGATATTGAGCAAACTGCATTGTGTCTCTTGGCACAAGTTGCAGCAACACCAACTTATTTTCAGCTTTTTTTTGTTTTAGAAATATGACAATATTTACTGCAAAAATTTCACATATTACACTGCGTATTCCGTCCAATATTTGTGCAACCCTAGATATATTTGAGGGGTAAGACAGTGAGGACCCACGTGTCCTTCACATCTACACCTTTTCATGCCATCATTTAGGTACACCCACATAATCCAAACATGCACAAGCCGTAAATCTGCAATGTAGTTTATCAGGCAGGCTTCAACAAAACAGATTTTTTCCCAACAAATATAAAACTGGATTAAATGTGGGGGGGATGCTTAAATGTAAAATATTACATGGAAGAACTGCAAGGTGCACAGCAATAGCAGTGCATCCCCCCAGTGACAAATGTCCAACATGACCCTCTCTGTAGTTAAAAAAACTCACATTCCTTACATAACTAATAAAATGAGGCAACTTCTCAGCAGTGTCAGCTTTCGTTTAACAAAAGTGATTTTATGCATTTTCCCATGTTGATGTGCCCCCAAATGAGCATAATAAATTAAGCCAATTAACAACTGAAAGCCAGCCACCAAAACAAAGCTGCAAATCTGCACCATAATGCAGGACTAAAGGCTCGTTTCGTCAGCAGTAATGATGGAGAGCTCAAGGAAGCTTATATCAGTGTTTTAATAAAAACAGGAGTTTGACCACTGAAAACAGTAACAGGCGTCTGCAGCAGTGCTTGTGGCTTCTAAAAGCCATTCACAAAGACATCCTACAAATCCTGTGTAAAATTACAACTTTTCTGGCTGTTAAAATAAGTGCGGACGCTGCCTCAGCTTTGGCTGCCCCATAAAAGACCTCTCCAGCTAAAGAAAAAAAAAGCACTATGGTATGTTTCTGTGAAACGCGTATGATATTGTATCTGTCTTTACGAAAAGAAGTTTTAATATACAGAAGGAATATAACTTAATAAGGAAACCAAAGCTCATTCGGCACAATGGACACCTATGTACTGTAACAGCTTTGGCGTTCAAAACTAGGCCATAGAAATCCCTTGGTACACTGTTGGATTCTTTTATAAATAACTAAATAGCAACGGTCAAGTAAGACCGCATTTTTCCTTTTACTAGCCTACAATCTTAGGTTAACATTGATGATTTATTCTTAGTGATTAAAACATTCCATGTCACCTTATTCATACGATATAGACTGACACAAATTATTGCAGCCCAATGAATTTAACGTATATTGTTAAAATGTAGTATTTCATGATGCATTAATGCAGTTTACAATGAACTGCTAAACTGACAGATTCATAACCATGGATACTAACACTGCTTCAACTATATCACAACCTGTGAAAGTTTGGGACCAGAATGATTTACATCGAAATTTTTCCAGTAAAAATCATTCCCACGAAATTGTTTCCACTATAAACCTTGGATCACAAAAAAAATCATGAAATGGTTCCTATTCAGATAGTCAAGAAAAGGCGACGGCGTGCTGGAATATCAATAACATTCATTTATTTTTCAGTCAGTAATACATTTACCATGTGACATGTCTTAGCTACTCGCCCATGGTTTGTGTATCTATGGTGTAGATTTTAGACCGTCTTGCAAGTTGGATAAAATTAACTAGCTAAGGAAGAATAACGTTTTTGTCATTTAATACATATACGAACATAAGTTCGTGTCTCTAGTCAACTTGTTACAATACTATGTTTTCACAAAATCATTTTTGAGGCGTCTCATGTATAAAACACAGAAATCTCAGGATCGACCACAATAGCAGTTGTGCTGTTGTCGAACATGAAACGTTAAAAACGCTTTCCCAGAGAGCATGAAATACGTCCATCATAGAGGCTAGGCCAATTTGTTACTGCAGATTGAACAAAAGAAAGAAAAAAAAAAAAAAGTTGTTTTTACTCACTATCTACGCATCCACTTTCAGTAAAACGTCAGGAGCCTACCCCAGGAAGCACAGGTCACAAGGCAACAAAAGCCCTTTCAGACATGCACTGCCACCCTAAATTATCCAGAGGGGCAGTATGTGTGAACGCACTGGACTGAATTAGTCGTACCGGACATTAAAACGACTTTGCCCTGCTAGCTAGTCCAGGTAATTTCTGATTGACCCCCATGTGTGAATGGCTCAGGAAAATGTCTGGAGAATTCGCTTTCAGCAAGTGGCATGTTGATGACGCTTATATTACGCAACTGGTGTGAAAATGGAATAAAACAAAGTACAGAGAGGAGATGGTGAAGAAAGGTCATTTAGACAAACACCCCAATGGACATGGCTAAGTGGAGAAAGGACGAGACTCAGGAATATCTGACAGTAAGGACCAAAGTGCTGTAAACAAAACACTGTGTACTAATGTCTTGTCCTGCCTCTTGCATGCTCTACTAAAGCACCACAGCTCATCTAAACCAACCAGAGTCTCTCTAGTAGGCTGTTAATACGTCTGACGAGGACAATCTCCAATTGCGTGCTACATATGAAAAGGGCAACTCCAGAAAATATCTGGACCTGATTCTTTGGATGCTCTGGACATAAAAGACTAAACATGACCCAATCAATACTGTAAAATAAAAACTTTACTTCGCAAATAAAAACTACTTTGTAAAATGAAAACTATACGCACGCACTTTTGGCCTACCCTGTACGTAAAATCATTTTAACCGAAGGAAGTTATGGATTTTTCCTTTTACTTTAAACTTTTTTTAATGAAGTTCAATGAATGAGTACCAGCTAAAGAATCTGGTTGCCATTTTCTACTTTGTCATTCTTGACTCACGCTGAACATTAATATACTGAAACTGTGTTGCTTTACAGATCCAAAAATCCATATGAACTTTGCATAAGAGTACAACATTGCCTTCTCACTGTAGTCTTGCCACTGGGGTTTCTGCTCATTGTCAGAAAGCCTAATAGTGCTGAGTAGGATGACTGATAAGCTGCTAATATTAGACCAGTAGTGGCTGTTAATAACGACAGTAACTTCCATTTTAAAAGAACTGTCATCCCCTTTATTAAAATAACTCGCAGTCATTACTATAGGTTTACGCTCTGTAGGGTCTGCTGACTTGAAAACATTCTCCACCCAGTAGTGTTGTGGCATGATATAGAAAGACACCACCTTGTTCATTCTAAGTATGTAACAGATTGAACACATTTGTCAGAACAATTTCATTTCATATGGATATCATTTGAAGTATATGCCGCCTTTACACTATGCTACCAAAAAAGGCTGAAAGACGCCTACACCTTGACTTTTTCCATCTCATTTCATCTATCTAACCTCATCTGTCATCAGTGGGGTCTGGAAGAAGTCATCGTATAATCATGGGGGGAGGGTGAAAGCTGCATCTTTTCACACCCATTAGCTCAAATCACGCTGTTGTCAATGTTACACTGGTCTCGAAAAATACAATTGACTGAAAGTAGGCCAAACTTTCAGATATGTTTCTTGGTTCGTGATTTATTCTCCCATAACAACTCTTGACAAAGCCCCGACTCAGTAACCTGGAGACTTTTGGAGACCTTCTTGCGTTGGAATAAATAAACTTGTGTAAACAACTACTTTAACATCCATAAGGACAAATTCTTTTCTTTTTCACATCATACCTTCTCCTTCTCTCGTTGTGCAAATATAGTTGCAAATATAGTATGATCTGGTGAATTTGTGGGAAGTTCACAGTATAATCAGAGGTGGCACTGAGATACAGTTATTACTATGCCTCGCCTCAGCTGCCTTTCTGCCCTGCACTCACTGATAGCTAGTGTGCCTGCTGTTCAGACTCCAGAAGCCAGTCTGCTCACTTTCGCGACAGCTGAGCACAATACGGCACACTATTAATACCACTGATCTGCTGCACAAAACAGGGTGCAGCACAGCAGTATGGAAGCAGGTGAGTCACAGCAGAGGAGCCCCATAACAGGAACCAGCTCTCGCTGTAGCCCAGCTGATCATATGATCAGGCAAGCGAGGTCAGCTACATATTCTGACACTGAGCAGCTGATTAAAAACCCTCAGAGCAAGAACACAGCCCTGCCACTTTCCACAAGAACGAAAACAGACTTTGCTAATCAAAGCAGAATACTACACGGCTTGCAAGCAAATCAGAAAGTAATATGCTATACTGTTTAAAAACAAGCTTCTCACATAAATTCACATAAATATGTACTCATGCACAGGGTTAAAGACTGTGCTCAGACTAGAACTATAAATTATATTAAAATATTCTGAAAGAGTAGATCAAAGGGCACCTTCTTATACCGAAACAAAAACTGAGCTCAGGAAAAGCATTAAACTTGCCTACAAGGTTTTTCCGACCAGCCTTCATAGAAGCACGTCACAGTGACACAGAGCAGGGCATTCAGGACTCCTAACTACTTTGAGTTCATGGCCAGCAGTTCAAAAAAATTTATCAAATTAACTGGCCAACTGGAACATTAAAAGAAAGGTGAGCATTATATTCTAAGGACGCAAAAGTCTTAATGCCCTCCCTAAAAGGTCAGAATTACATTTAAGCCCAAAATAAATGTTTCCTTAAAACACAAAACAGACTGTAATCAACGCAATAAACAAAAGCACCCTATACACTAAAATATCTTTATACTGTTTAGCAAACTTTAATGGTGGTTCACGTTATTTTGAGAATTAGAAGAATTGGTAACTGTCCTTTTCTGAGAACACAAATGAATTTTTCACACTAAAGCCTAAACTTCCAATTGAAATCATGTTCAGAAAAAAATTGTTACAGCAAAGCTTTAAAGTCTCTCTGCTGCCTTTTTAAAAATGTTCTTTAAACCGACTTTACACATATTTCATTTTCCATTTAAAAATATTAACTCCATGTAAACCCAAAATTAAACACGGCTGTAGTGCTACAAGGTAAGCTAATTATCAGCCTTATGGACAGTAATTAGGAATTATTCAAGGAACAGGGTATTTCTTTCCATGCAAATGTGGTTTTATAACATTAATGGACTGGATTCAGCAAGTGAATATATGCAATTACATTTCTTATAAATTTGCAGGCACATTTTGATTTAAGGATTAACTGACAGCGGTAGTGTAACTTTTTATGGATTGTCCATAAATTAGCACATGACTGACAGCTCAGCCTGATTAATCCAATATAACATGCGCTGCACACACTACCATTTGTCTCGCTGCAAAGTGCAATACTGATTCTCGCACATCCTCTAATGCAGGAAGACAGCAGTTTTCTTGTGGGGGGGAGAAGGGAAGTCAACGGCCAATATAGGACACGCTAGCATGCAGACATTACTACCAGTTATTTGAAGCCACTTCACTCATTTTAATTCAAGCCTATAATAACATGCTAGGAAATGGAACAAGATCTGTTATTGTACACAAAAAAGAAACCGCACTGGCAATTCATGTCTAAAAACTATTTTGTGTTGTAATACCACACAGGCCTCGTTACATACATGTTGTACTTTATATGCACGTTCACCAGCAAGTGTCATGCTGATTCCAAATTTGACTAGTTAAAAATCCATGCCAGTGGAAATAACCACCACATTTAAATTCATGGATAAACAAATATTAAAAGCTAAAATGATACTAACGAACAATTACATGACAACCATAAGATATCTGTAGTGAATGTTTTAATGCACGAGTCAGCCTGTTACTGCTGTGGCCTGAAGGCAAAATCAGTTATGGCTGCTTATGTCACTTCCTTCCGTCTTTTTCAGACACCATACGTTTAGATGCACTGCCGCCTTCGTCGCAGCAAATCTCAAAATGAGCACACAGGACTAAAATCCAGCGCCAAGACCAAGCAGGCAAATTTGCTTTCTCTGTATTTGCATGGTTTCCACAGACGTGCCATTCAGATGAAGAGGTGACTAACCGCCTGTGTCACACTGGTGTGTGCTGGGACTGTCTCCAATCGCTAACTGGACAAGCAGTTATGAATAATGGGCTAAAGGCTGAAAAGTTCTGGTAGATATGGAGAAATAAAATTGATTTTTGCTGTTAATTGCAGGACTGTCCGCTTGGATTTACACCAACAGTGCTCACTCATATTAATCTACAAAAATAAAACATTTGTCAAAAAAGTTAAACTAAATTAAATGTAAAATTTAATTCATTAATAACTAAGATATTACATTCACCATTTATGATAAACCATAAAATTATGTGCGTCTTCTAACACCTTCAAGACATACTTACCTGCCATGATTTATGGTAAAAGAACTGTAGGACTGGAAAACAAAATGAAATCAATTAGTCTGATCAAAGGCTGGATGCTCATGCTTGTGATTCCTGAATAAAAGGAGAAAATGAAAAGAGAAAGAAAAAAAAACAACATGGTGCAACTTTTAAGCACTTTAAGCAACCTAAGAAGGTGGGCAATTTAATAGACACCAATCAACCTAACCAATTAGCCACCACGCTGCCCAAAGGGGAAAAAATGCTAGAGATAACGGTCACTAATTATCATTGCTCGAATGTACGTAAATGCTGGAAGGCTGCGATAAAAAAAAGCCCAATTAAAATTATTCTTCACATGTGGACAATGAGGACCACAACAGACCTGCAGTTATATTTACTGGCCTTGCAGTTAGGCTGCACCAGAACAGAACACACAGACTGGAGACAATATAACTACAACACGTCACACTGACCAGAACAAGGTTGTACAATAAAATGCGCTTAACAGTTAAAGAAGTTTTTCATGCAGGACATACGGGTGGATCTTCAAGGTAAGTAAAACACGCCAATTAGTCCATTATGCTCTATACGACACCTTGTACAGATGACCTAGTCCTATTGGTTTATAAAACTGACTGTTGCACCAATCGTAATAACGGGAAATTTCAGAGAGTTTGTTATTTATGCTAATGTTCCACTCACTTTTATTTTTATAGTTAGGGAAGTAAACCACAATGTTCTCCTGTTACGTTAGAAAATTTGAATGGTACCACTATACAACCCCAGCAGCTAATGCAGTTCATGGCTTTCCCACCACTAGGCCAGGGCTATTCAAATCATGGTCATCAAGGTCTGAGCACTGCTGATTTTACAGCTTTCCTTTACCTGTGAGCCAGGTGTGAAGCCTTCAGCCAATCAGAATCAATAATTAGAAAACTGACTACCTGGAACAACTGAAAACAAGGCTTGGATTTGGAATCGAGGGCCATATTTGAAGAGCCTTGTACTAGGCTGTATGTGACCTATAATTCTTTCAGTGTAGTATACTCTCTCTCTAGCACAGTTGCGGACCAAAAGCCAGTTTCGTGACATAATACTTAAATCTTCATTTAGCACAATTATTATTTTTTGGATGGATGGATGGATGATCAATAAGACATTTGCTACTGACTGCTGTGGAACTGTAATACCTAATTTAACAGGAGTCTATACTGTATAACAATATCCATTTGTTTAACCTAAGTTTCCAGACCCCCAAACTTTCAAAATACAAGAGGCTTCCCACTTGTCCGGGATTGAACAGCAAATTAAAATCATTGCTTTTATTTGTTGGTTCAGGAACTGGTGACTGCAGTTCATTTTATCAAGGTTTGTCACAGGAGGTGAGTGAGTACTGAGAGAAGGTAAGTGCTTAGTATATTCAGGTCTCACTTGAGAGGCCCTTTGTACATACTGCCAATGAGCATATTAAGTAAAAGCAAAGGAGTGCTAATGATTTTACAATAAAATGTTAGCACCTAAGGATCTTGTGTATACCTGGATCACGTAGATCATACTATCGGAGAAAATTTCTAGCACATCACTAAAATCTGGTTCATTAAAAAGCTCTGAAAAGGCTCTCCATCACCGTTTACAGAACATACATACACTGTATTCGTTGGGCTGATTCACAAGTAATTTGCAACCAGGGTTAATACTTCTTACTAATTTTAACACTTTATCAATGCCTCAATAAAATCAGAAATCATTTTTTGCATTCTGCTCTCCCTTCAAGCTTGAAAGTGACGTCCTTCCATATTATACTATAATCTTGTGCATTTGTTCTAGAAACAAAAAACAAAAAAATGTATTTGACAAGCAACACTTCATCATTCATTTTTTTTAAAGTAGGAGTATTCAGGGAATCATTTTTCATAATGATATCCATATTAGTCATGCAACAATCAGTTCCTATGAGGCCTTAAATCCTTTGAAAGACATCTTACGTGTGCAAGTTAAATTGATCTTATATGAGACATATGGCACAACATAATATCTGCATTTCATGGATGGATCACAGACATTCACTAACCATTAGACTGGCAGCAGAAATCAGTGGTCTTGTAACCATTAAGGTAAGAATGTTTTTTAAGAATGTAAAAATGCTTAAAAAAAACCTAAGTGAAAAAAAGGCTAAAACAAATAAAACTGCTTACACAAACCACACCCATCAGATAGTGAAGGCCTGACACCAGTGGTCACAACTGGCTTAACATCACTCTTAATAATTACTGTAATCTGTTTAAGTTAATTTCCCCCCCCCTCCCCCCAAATACATACATCAGTAAATCTTTATCCTGAAATATCGACTAATTCATACAATTAGTTTTGGAAAAGGTGCAGGTATAAAAGA
Source organism: Brienomyrus brachyistius (assembly GCF_023856365.1). Classification (NCBI taxonomy): domain Eukaryota; kingdom Metazoa; phylum Chordata; class Actinopteri; order Osteoglossiformes; family Mormyridae; genus Brienomyrus; species Brienomyrus brachyistius. Next base: position 12,482,152 of record NC_064538.1, on the reverse strand, counting down.
ACAGGTAATGATACGTGTAATTGTAGCAGTCTAGGGATAAGGGCTTAAGACCCCTCTTTTATCTTTAATGGATGCAATCTTTCCCCATAGTTTAAATATACTGTGATTTAGCCTAGCACAACTACTCATGATAACATGGTTGCCTTCCTAGGAGCTGTAGGGGTAACGTGAGATTAATAAAATATACGGTGGTTTACTGGGTAATGATTCAACTGTCGTAAACCTCACCAAAAGTTACACAAGCACACATACACACAGGAATTCATGGATGCCTAATGACAAAACACAACATTTCCATGGAAGTTAATGGAAACAATATTTACAACCACAATGGTATTGTTGTTTTCTCATGATCAATTAGAATTTCTTTAAAACAAAAAGAATGCAATGAGTATCTAAAGCAAATCATTATGCATATACCAAAACTATAAAGGATTCCGCAGAAGAATGAATGAGGTACATAAACATCTATTTAAAAAAATTCAAGTCGGCTCTCATAAACATTGTTTTAATTCATCGCTTTGTATCTCTAATATGCCATTGCTAATGGCAAAAATAACTGAACATTTCAATTCAGTTTCTGTTAGGAAACTGCCAGAGGTCTGTAATGACATCCTTAAAAAGACTTGTCAGTCATTCATAGAAAGTTTATAGCAAATGCTCACTTTTCACCAAAATTAACAAAACACAATAAAAACCAAAAGGAAATCATAAAAATGCAAGAAGCAGCAATATAATTTCATAGCGAATTATAAAATTAATTTTAACAATCGTCTTCAAGTGAGCAAGTATGACAGAATGTAACAAGTCAAATTCTAAATTTATACTTTAAAACAATGTCATTTGAGAAAAGTTTATGAATAATGACATAATATGGACCATGAATATAACATCAAATCAGTATTACCAGCAAACCTAGTGATAAACAACAAAATTTGAAATATTACAAAAAACATACTTTACAAATTAAACGTCATCTGAATTACATAAACAAAATTATAATTGTTCACTTTAGCGTAATCAAATGCAAGTCAATTGAAACTGGCTTTATTCCTTATGTTTAACCATAGCCTGTTTGCTTAGAGTCCACTGTTACACTGTCCATAATCACATGGAAGAGAGAACTAACCTTTGTTGTACAAAAACAAATTGATCTGCTTGCATATTCAAGAGAGATTTCGCTTGTGATTATACCAGAATTTGCAAAATGCCGACATGTTTCTGTTTTCAAATTTTCATCCATCATATTTTCAAAATTGTCATTTAAATTATTATGGTCAACTATTCAACCACATTTTGTGACATTTGCACAAGGAGAATAGATCCCTTTGTACCCCTCCATAACAGCAAATACTGTCCTAATTGTCTTAACATTTTTGGAAAAGAGTGCAGATTATGGCACAAAACTCGGCAGCAGCAAGAGAAGGAAAACATTAAATTTTTCACAAAAAAAAAAAAAATTTATTCATATGGAAAACCAGAGAATTCAAGTGCATTCAATTTGTGACCACTATTGTCAAACCTTTACTGAAAAACAACTAACAGACAACCAATGCAGGAAAGTTCTCATGTCAAGTCATTTGTAAATGTGATGTAATTAATGAATTTGGATTCAATTAATTGCATTCCCTTGAGTTACAGAAATAAGAACACAATATAAGTTAACAAAACTGTATTTAGTGGTCTTCTATGCCTCTGCATTGCCTTGTATGCCATCTACACAAAGCACTAAGCACATATGAACTAAAATGTGGTTACGAAAAACCTCTATATACCACTATACAGGCCTGCACAAAAAGAACATCAAAAAAAGAAAAAAGAAAACCCTTTACACAGCAGAAAGCTTTACAACCCGGATTATTTCGTGGAAAGGATGTGGTTTAATTCATAGGCACTATTCTCCCATGCATCTAAGCATATATGGTAAATTTATCTTTTACCTTTAAAGGCCTAAACGTGCAATGAAAGAATCCGCTAATAAAGGGCGGCTTACACAGTACACACCAAAATGAGTGCCAAGTGTCAACCTCAATAAAGGGTGACTTCTACAGGCCAGACGCCTCGCATGTGCTCCGTTAGCCAGACGTTTTCACCTAACCTGTCATCATTATACAGGGGATGGGTAGTTCACCCTGCCAGTATCTCTCAGCTGGTCACTGCACAAGTGCTTTCTACAAACTCATAAGGCACCTGCTGGTTGGCAGCAGTCAACAGAAAGAGAAGCAATGCTGCTCCACTGGGCATCAGCAACTTCTGCCCTGCAGGACATAACCTGTAGAGTGTGAAGTGCAGTGCCATATATGCCTGGCGAGTATCTTCATAATAAACATGTTATGCTGGCAATATGGTGATAAAAAAGGAATAAATATCAAGTAGAGAAGGCAAAAGGCCAGATAGCTTTAAAATGTTTGGTGCGTCACCTGAAATGCAAAACTAAAAATTAAATACATAATATTAATAAATCAATATACAAAATAATTCATACAAGTCATAATTTGGCATGTGTGTAAAAGCTTCACATACTGCCATAAATAATACAATTTATTTATCGTACTTTAAAGGTACAAAAAATGAAGAGCAAAGCAGGATTGCTCTTATTACCTCCTACAGATGGTCCCTGACTCACAACCTGTGCGACTTACAATGATACACACATACAGGTTTATTAATTTATTAATAAGCCAGCAAGTAAGCAAATAAATAAAGATGACAGACAAGCTGAACAATTTATGTAAAACTATGGGAGGTTGTACAACTAGCAATACTATTCTACCTACTGCATGCAGCGTGCCATATGATAGGTGCCGCAGAAAAGTACTGTACTGATCATCCCAACCTCACGTGCATCTCTCAGTTTAATTCTCACAAGTCAGTGCGATTGCTCTAATGCGACATATGTCAATTTTGACGTACAATCTGTCTTTCAGAACAGAAGTGAGTCGTAATTCAGTACTGTCTGTATCTATGTGTTAAAAAGTAGAAATTATGCATAACCAATGCACTGATGTGAAGGTCCTCAACATTAAAAATCACTAGGAATAAATATTTTAAGTATAGTGGTGCAAGTTCTGTGAAAGCTTACCCATATTGCTTAGCCATACATAAAATAGAACAATACAAGCATCAAGACTCAACTAGATTTAATTGTGTTACTCTGGAAATAAGACTTTCACGGAAATAATTGATACTTTATTGATCCCCTGTAGGGAAATTATCTTTACGGAGTAAGTTGACCGCGAAGGGCTGCCACCCGTAGTGGCGCCCAGGGAGCTGGGGGGTTAAGGTTCTTGCTCAAGGACCCGCAGACGTGCTGAGGCTGGGTTCGAACCCAGGACCTTCTGATTACAAGGACACAGGCTTAGCCCACTGAGCCACACGCTGCCCCATCCCACGCTTTAAATCCTTAAAAAGAGTGTACAACACTGTTTTTCAACCCAGTCTGCGGAGGCCTCCAGCAGTCCACATTTTTACACTCTCCCAGCACACCTGAACCAAACAAACAAATAGGAACACCAAATACCTGGTGGAGGTGTGTTAGGAGCTGGGCAAGAGCAAAGAATCTGAACTTCACAATACAGCAGCATTTCATAAATTTCATAGTCCAGAAAAAAACATATCAATTAATAACAACATTTTACCAATGATTTGCAGGTAATGTGTACTCATGGTCTGAAAAACCATGCACAACATTATATAGCAACCTCAAAATTTTTAAACAGTTTGGATGTACAAAATGTGTGCAGCAACTTACACATCACTTTGGGGAAAAAAAACTAATACTAAATAAATTATTGTGCTGCAATCTACCATCAGGTTAACATTTTAATGAAACAGATGGGAAATCACTACAATTAATTTAAAAAAATGCATTTCAGACCTGATTGTTTATTAAAAGAACACTGGTACTACAAAAATAAACCTGTAATAAACCTGATGGTTTGAAACAGGTCAAGTCAGGTCACTCTGAGAGCAAGAATGAATTTTTATTTAGGTATTATACAGGCCCAGCCATGACAATTGTCACAAAAGCATTCATTCAGATGTTATAAAAAAGGAAGTTAACATTACAAATAAAAATCAGAAAGAGCTTCACAAAAGTAAACTACTATATGAAGCTACTCCAACATTGTCAAAAGCCATTCATGACTACTGTGAATTTTTAAAGATGACTCTTTAAAACCCAGCAACAGGTCTTTGAAATATATTGACTGTTGCCACTCAAGATCATTACCCAGTCCCAGCACAAAAACAAGCCAAATGAATTAGTTTTGTTATTATGCCAAGGAGTGATAAAGCACTGACGTGTAACTATTATCTAGATAAATTTAAAGATCTTTTAATAATAATAAAAAAACTTTCATCGTCAGACCAAAGGTTCCAGAAATCAAAATATTTTGCCAAATTAAAACAAATCTGATTTTTTTTCCCTAAAATACTTAAAAATCCTCACTTGAACAAGCACCAACAATTCCATCACAAAATAATTATCATAAACTACACCACTTATTGTAAACTTCTTTGGGATCAAACTTTTTATGTTTTAAAAATATAGAATTTAAAAACGCTAAACCATTCAGATAAAATGTCCGTAGAACGATCATTATAAAACTAATTTAATAGCTTTTCTTTATTTAAATTGCACAATGGTACTTTATAGGGAGGTACCCTTCATCATATTCCACCTCTAGTAAAACTACTGTAATTCCGTATTTTAATGACACGACTGGAAAATCCACTGAAAAGTCACGCATACAGAGTGACTCCACACAAACTTCACGCAAACTCCACACACACGCGCACGCACGCACACACACACGCACAACATGGCGGTGTGTGATGACAGTGCTACCCACTGCGCCACTATACTGACCTCATTTTCTAGACTTGCAATATGTGCAACGTTAATATCGACAAGGCATTTCATGCACATGCAACTGTCACATGGGAAGGACCACAATAGTCTGCTGGGTTCACGTCATCAATAAAATGTGCTAAAATATTTTTACTCAGTCAGATGAAACATAACTTAGCAAGCTTTGCAATTTTAATGGTGGTTTCTTCTCAACATTATCCAGTATATGCTTTAGAAATAAATAAATAAAAAAGTTTACCGCCACTGTTTTTGCAAGAACTCTGCATGCTCTGCCCAAGACAATCATGATCATTCCCATCCTTGGTGTTGAACTTACTCATAGATCTTCTGGCACATTTAAGAAATTAAACAAGTCAAAAGGGGAAAAGAAAACGAACTGGTCATATTAAAAAAAAAAAAAAAGTCTTCCACTATATGGAAATATTTTGTATTCCATACAGACAATATTGAGCAGAAGTAAGTTTTGTCGGCACTGCTTTACATCTGCTAGCACAAAGCACACCACCACCAGCTCATCTGACAGATTTTTAAAATTTTCAACTGCTACATATCACACACACTACAAATACAGCAATGTGAACTTTTTCCAGTATTGTTCAGCCCTAACACACAATGCGTTCACAAAAAATATACCAAAAATTAGAATTATGTATCATATATTGTAAAATGATGCAGCTAAAAGAGTCTAATCTTTGTTTAAGCAGTCTGACATACGGGATTTGCAGAAAGTAAATTAAACAAAATAATTTCAGTCAAAGTGGTGATAAAGGCATGCTAGGCTACTCAGAGACTAAATGGCAGGTATGTCATATCTAACCTTGCATCATTTGGTGTCTCTCCAACATGAATGTCTTCTTTTAACATGCATTTGCATTGCAGTCGTGCTGTGGTGATATTTAAGTTCCGCTTTGAAATGCTGACAGATGACTGCATTTTCATTCACTTTTGATGCAAAATGCTTCTACATAAACGATGCTTTCGGTCATTATTTGGATCCTCATCTCTAATCATCATCTTCCTTCCACCATATTGCTCATATTGCTGAATAATCGAGAAAGAAAACTTTAAATCAAGGCATTTTAATAATCACGTAATCGAGTTTAATCGAGTAATCACGAAAGCTCTAGTTAGGAGACAGTGGTGATATTTAAAATCAGAAATTTGCTCCACTTTATTCACATTTTCTTAGTACAATCCCACAGAAATTTGAAACTTCAACACAGAGAAAGCTCAGTAAAAATAATCCTGCTTACAAAACATAGCCTTTAGTTAATTGTGTATATATTTAAGAAAACGCATTAAAGGCCAATCATGACAACCAGGCAATACATTTCAGACAAGGTGTATCATACACAAAAAGAAAATTGAAAAAAACAAACAAACAAAAAACAAACAAGCAAGCAGCAAAGTACTTAGTAACCACAGCTTATTATTAATCGGGAGTAGTTGGATGAGGAAAAAAGATTTTCATTCAAAGCTGAGCTCACAGGGTCAGCCTTCACAACTGTCATAGGCCAAAACAAGTCACCAAGTGTGTCAAACATCCAGGGCCCAAAGGCAGAGTTCAAGTTAAAATGGTCCTGAGTGGTAACACCACAATAAGGATTATGCACCAATTTAAACACCACAAAATACATTTTCCTTACAATTTAATATACAAACATTTAAAAACACTGGTGGATTAATGACCCTCTTTTGCAGAACTTTATTAAGTACAGGCCTATATTTAGGCCTAACATGTGACATAAGTCTAAAGAAAGTTCCTTTATATTATGACTATGAAATGTCAAGTTTGCCATTGGCCATTTTTTAATCAATAGACAAGACATAGCGTGGGAGAGGAATAACCGGTATACAGCAAATAAAAATAAATGCTTATCAAAAGTTGATAAATGACAACGGTAGATAAATCATTTTAAGATTTCAGTCAGCAGCACATAGTGAGAAACCACTGAAGTAGGTAAGCAAGTAAGATTCACCGTATGACACATTTTTGAGTGGATAAGGTTTATGAGATGTAGTGTAAAGTGTTCTGCTCGAGCAGCCACACGTTAAGTTGCCTCGACATCAATTCCTCTATTTTTGTGATCAAGGCAGGGATGCTGTAGAGAAAGGGAGCACTACTCAACCCCACTCCCTTTAACTGATAACATTTCAAGGTACCGGGGGAGGTCAACTTTCCAAATTTCAATCAAACTTAGTTTTGTATGACATGTAGATCACTGAATGTTTGGATTTCACTGGATGTGATTATTACCATTTAACTCCATAACAATATGTATACTAATAATGATAATTTTTTGTGTGTAGCTTTACTTTTCTTATGTTAAACATTGGCCTTTATTATGATACAAATATGACAGGATTCATCCCTGGTCAAATTCAACCAGAGGATGACCTCTGTATACACCCCGTGTCAGAAATCTATTGTAATGTATACCTTTTTCTTCCAGAATTACAAAATCTAACCCTAGCGCCATAGTTCAGACGTAGGTTGGTATGTCACTTCTGAACAGTTCGGGGTGAATTATGTGATATAGTCACCATTTCCTGTGTTTCAAATCAACTTCAGATATTACTTTACACAGGCTCTACGATAATGGTAAGTAGTGCAGCCCACCTCACATCTTGTAGCTACATGGAGTACATTCCAGGAATGTATGGTGGGGGGGGGGGACTGTTATATTCTTAAAATGTAAGAAATCAGCAGGAGAGCACATATCACACTTACAGCAGCATTGCATTTGTTCCATGTTACTTTGAAGCAAGATATTTCTTTTGAAGCCAGACAAATCTCACACAAGCTCAAATAAACTTAGTTCCTCCAGTATAAAAGACGGAAAACTTTTTAAATTATTAAACAATACTAAATAAACTAATATCCATCAAATACAACTGACAAATCCTTTATTTTGATCAGTAGCTTTTAAATTTTGAGAACTAAACAACCAAAGCTTTCTTTTCATAAAGCATTTTTATGCATATATTTCAACTCACCGTATTGAGTCCAAATTATACAGCTCAACTATATCCCAAGCGAAGACACAATTCCCAAAAACACCCCCCCCCCCCCCCCCACACACCAACAGTGACGCACTTATAGACAGCAATGCGAGTGCGGTGCCTGTCACGCTAAAACGTTCAGGGCTAACTCACATTAATGTATTCGTCTGCATCCCGATTACAGACCATTTCTTTAGGGAAACATTGCTTTTTATCACTGCGTATAACCGCATACGTAGCGTTTAAAAATCTCGCGTCCGTATAAATTGTCATTTAATTATTTTTTTCCAATTTGGTAATGTAAATCACACGGCGTACCTAGAAGACACTGATCATTTTCATACGCCAAATCGCTAGCGAAGACCAGGTCCAAGGGCAGAAAATTGGTCATTTTTATCACAGAATGAATAAACACGTCTAAGCATGCACATACATTAGCAAGTCCATGATGTTAAAATAATTTTATATGCATAAAGATGTCAACCTCCAGTCTTTCCCCAAGCACAACAAATGACGCAACAAGCCTATCCGTGTATCCGCGAGGGATGCGAGGTGTCTTTAACATATTATTGCGAACTCCAGAAACAGAAATATACATATCCTGAGTTATAACTCGCAGATTTCATAAAATAACGTTACCAGATTAACGTTTTTAAGGAAACACATGAGTGTAACTTAGCGCTAGCTTAGATACCTCATACGCACCTCATACAAATTCGCACGTTAGATTTAAATACACTTATACGTTTCTTCATAGCAAAACACAAAAAAACTACGCAACAAAGACAAAAATTTAACCAAAAAAATATCCATTCTGACACCTATTTTCCTTAAATAATAAAAATACAGTCATTACGCAATGTATGAGGCTGCCAAATTATACAGCAAGCTAGCTTGCTACATGCCGAAATAGGAAAAAAAAAAGACGAGACATCAAATCCTGCACAGGTCTCCCGAAATGTCAGAAAAAGATTATATTCGGGGCAAAGGTAAGACGAACTGGTTTCTTTCACTGCGTTACTTTAAGAACGAAATAACTATCTAGTCAGCAGGCTACAAGTTAGCTGCCTAGCCAGGCAGCTCGCGAAGCTGAATTTAAAATCTGCTTACAAAGGGGTGTGGAAGCAGCCTAGGAAAGAAAGCATGAAGTATAAAAACTAGAAAAAGGAAATAAATCATTTACTAATAATGTACTAATTACTGCAACTTTAGCTGGCTACAAAGCAAATGAGTTTTCAGAAACGTCAGAAAATGACACAGACAAACACACCTCCTCCCACCAAACGCGCAAATTAATTTTCTTCTCATCCCACTGAAATGTTAAAGCGGGAGAAAATACTCTGACGTATTCTCTCCGCCTCTCTACACCGGCTAACAATAAATGTACAATAATTTAAAAGACAAAATTAAACACTCGCGTGTGTACAGCGAGCACCTCGAATCAGCGCAGACACTCAAATGAGACCTTATGTAGCTAATTCACACTTACAGTCTCTCCTCTCCGCTCTCTGCGGCGGCCATTTTTTTTATTTAAATAAATAAATAAATAGAATTTCACTACACATCTTTAGTGGGCGCCCCCCCCCCCTTCGCCGCCCTCCTCTTAACACACGCCGTCTCCGTTCGGGAGCAGTCGCGCGAGATCTCCTCATCAAGCAAGCGCGCTGAAATCCCGCGAGAACAAGAAAGCAACTGCGAAATCATTTTCATCCGAAAAGGATCCCCGGAATTCTCCGCCTAAAAGAGTAAATTGATACATGTCGATTGGCTTTACGGAACGTCGTTGATGCTTTGTGTAACTGTCATTGGCCGCAAAATGTAAAGTGCACGTCAATCTTGCGCCGGAGTTGGTAGGCTGTAGAAAATCCCACTGGTAGAAATATTTTTTTTATCACCAAATTAGGAGGCAATATTTTTCGAAAACAACGCACTACAATCTCATAGGCTTACACAGGTCACATTGATTCTCTGGACCAATCGAGACAATCCCGTTGGATCTTCTCAGATATCGATATGATATAATTATTTGAATTATATAGTTTTAATGATTGTATACGTTTATACTACTTTTAAGTACAATTACTTTACCGACCATATGAAGATAATTTCCTTCTACTGCAGCAATACTTAAAAAGATACATAAAGGTTACGGTATTCCATAATGCTGCCAGTTCCCACTTCTGAACTTTACTTGTGAAAATGTCCTATTTTACGCAAGTATAATTGCAATTTAGTCACACAGAAATTGTGTATAGAACATTTACTAATTAAATGCTGGTAAGGCTTTTTCACTTCCACCCATTTACCCAAGAGAGTCACAGAAATTGCCTAAAGCCTATCCCAGGCCATATGGGGCGCAAAGCAGGGGACAGCATGACCACATACCACATACATGCATTCACTAGGTCACCAAATTACATGCCTTTGGCAGGAAGCCTGCATGACGGAGAACAAACTCACATACCCAGGATTCAAACCTACAACACTGACAAATAACGCAACAGTGCCATCCACACTCTATTTCCTTCATTTCCTTCAATGTCATCTTTAATATGAATACATTATTCAATAGTCTGACTTGATTCTATGACTTTATAACCTACAGCAGATTATTTTCTGTTCAACAAGCTATCATAACCAGTTGCCCCATCAGATGAGTGACTTTGTGCTGCTTTTGAGTAGTTTCTTAATTACTGACCATTCGAAGAAGTTCTTCCTTTCAAATTTTTATTCATTTTCATTGAGAGAGCATCTTGTAATTTCAACAACCATAGCATACAACGATTTGTCTATCACTGATTCAAGTAGCCAACCTCTGTATTAAAAACCTAGAGGTGGTTCTAGGAATTTTTAACTGGGGTAACCCAAGTGTGGCAAAGGTATATCTAGAGGTGGCCACAATGTGTTGGTAATGTGCATGTACAGTGTGTGGAATTTTTATATGCATTAATATTCTACTAATAACAAGCTAAAACATAAATTAATAGGCTAAATGCACACATAATTGTTGATGTTCAGTCTCCTATTTTGCATAACCTTTAAGGCAGTAGGATAGCATTAACCATGACAAATAAACAGAAAGTCTTCATGAGTTTATTTTAAAAATAAACAAACCCTGGATTCTAAATTCCTCTAAATGAACAAAAATGACTAATCTGAATGACATAATATACCATACATTGCAACATACAGCATACTGGTATAATAAGACAATTAGCTAAGATGTTCTGGATAATGAATAAAACAGATTCTTTGGATATTTAAGGTGGTTAAAGTTATAGACTTAGTTCTGCAGATCAAATTCCAAGGTGTTAGTAAACCCTGCCACAGGACACCAACATAACCAATTTAAAGGCTTTTAAGGTTATAATCAGCCCTGGCGCCAGAACGGGTTGTGCGTCGTGCATGGGCGGGGTGGGAGGATGTACTGTTTAACTCATCGAGACTTTCAAGAGTTATATTGGTAATACTGCTATGACAAAACTGCTATGTAAAACATCAACTACAGTAACAGACACTGACAAAATAAACGACAAACTGAATGTCAGCGCATGCGATCATCACTAAGTCTGTATGTTGTATATCGTAATTTTATTTTGCACAAATAAGAGCACATGCATGTGATACAAAGCCAGTGGTTGCTAAAAAAAAAAAAAAGGCCTATAACGCCTATGTTAAGCAAGCTATGATACCAAATGTGACTGACTGGTCAGAAGAGCTTAAGTCTGCGCCCGTAATTTAAGTTAAATATGCGTATACTGTGTAAAATATTTTCGGTAACACTTCACTTGACAGGGCACAAATAATATGGTATTATGCTATTACTTATGCATTAATTAGCCACAAACTAAGTCATAGTTGCATACTGATCTTATGCTAATTCATCATTAATGAATCGTGACAGGGCGGCATGGTGGTGCAGTGGTTAGCACTGTTGCCTCACACCTCTGGGACCCGGGTTCAAGTCTCCGCCTGGAGACTTGATTTTCCAAACCGCTTATCCTACTGGGGGGTCCAGAGCCTATCACGGGAGCAATGGGCACGAGGCAGGGAACAACCCAGGATGGGGGGCCAGCCCATCGCAGGGCACACTCACACACCATTCACTCACACATGCCCTCCTACCCAGATAGCATTGGTTCGTTGGGCCGACGTCGGCTGTTGGTCGTTATGTCGATGGTCAAAAGCGGACGTCGACACAACGTCTGGCCAACATAATGGTCTACATAATGAAAATAAGATTTTTGGATATTATTGTTTGTTAGATACACTAACTGCCTTTTAATAGGCTAATTTCCTTTCTTTCTGAATCGATGAAATACACTTGATGTCGTCCAAATTATTCGTCAGCGTAATGTCTGTCAGACGTCTCATAGACCTTTACTCTATGTCCAAGATCGAATTTATACAGATTTCTTTTCAGATCAAGATGAACTGTACAACCTATACCTCCACAGAAAAAGTTTAAAGGATTCCATAACAATCCCTTTTCTTCGTTGGCTTCATGTCCTGACAATGTCGGGTATTGACTAACTCATGGTCAGTCCCGGATGTTGTCCAGACGTGCAGGCAACGTCCAGAATGTACAGTATACCACAACTATGACAGCTTAACCCAGCTAACATTTAACGTTGGCCCAACGTTGGTAGAACGTCGGACATAACGTCGGACATAACGTCGGCCCAACGTCATTAGCATATGTTGGCCGGACGTGCATCTGCACATCGGGTTTACGTCAACTCAACGTCTGCATCGAACGTCAAATGCACGTTGTCCCAACGTGTAGTAAACCAAGTAGTGATAAGTAAATGTGTGCAATTCCCTGTGGCCAACGTAAAACCAACGTCCCACGGACATTATGGGGACCATGTGCCAACCTACTTTCAATGTCTGGGTTACGTCAACTCAACGTCTGCAGCTAACGTAAACTGCACGTTGTGTTTAATTGCCAATTAAAGAGTTCATCATAGGTCAACATGCAAACTCCCAAAGGATTATTTAGACACTTAATTATATTGCTATTATCAAGGCGTGTCTAATAAATAAACTTGATCCTGTTGAAAGTTTTCGTCAGCTTACCGACAGACGTTCATCGCGTCTGTAACCCAGGTTACGAATATTGTAAATAATAAAATAAATAAATATTTAGTAAATAATTAACTATAAGATAAGACATAAAACAAAGATTTGTAAAATAGTCTAATTTACACGTGAAAACATTTACATATAAAAAAATTGTGCCCCTCCCTTCTCCTCGTGCATACGCAGTAATGTAGTGCATAGGAAAGAGAGAGACTAACGGCAACAGGCTAAAGAAGCAGCAGAGACGCGAAGTTTGAATAATTTTGTAGTTTTCAAGGTGAACTTCGGATCTTTTCTAGTTAAAACAGTGTTGCAGATTGTTGAAACGGTAGCGACCTTATCCAGAGAAGTTTTGGCCAGGTTTTTATTCCACCCGGGAGAGTTTCCCGGGCATCGAGGGATAACGACGAAAGTTCATTAGCTCGTGTGCATGTGTGAGGAGACGCGCGTGCAGGAGGACATCGGACGGCGAGGTTTGCCCAAGGATTTCGCGCTTTAAGAGGCTGAGACAACGTCACAACCGGCTCGAAGGGACACGGTTTGAACTTTATTTTTCCTACTGGAAGACTATCTCACTGTTATTGTGGTAGGATTGTGCAATTACCTCTCATTGATTAAATGGATGAGGACTGAACGGAACATTGAACTGAATCATATTATAAAAACATCCTATGTAATGTACTGTTCATTATTGAATTCTTTTGCCATGTTGTTCATATGGTTTGAGTTGAATAGTATATTTTCAGCTGTATCCTAAAAGAACACTGATTTAAAAGGTCAGTACATTCAAGAAAGGCGCTATAGTAAGAGTTGCAGACTCTATCAGATTGAGAGTTACTGAAGGGAAGAAGGTAAATAGTTCAGTGAATCTAATTATCAACCCAAGACTAAGTATACAGACCAGTCTTAGAAAAAATAGAAACATCTAGTTGACAAAACTAATGAAAACTACGATAGTAATTACCAAAACCTATCCTAAACCTATCCTATTTGTCTTGAGTGACAAAAGTGATGATGAGATGTAAAGAGCACGTTTATGGGTACTTCCATTAACCAATATTTTACACAATGATTTAGTTTTGTACACAAACAATTTTTCTGCCAAATGAAGTTCTATAATTTTAAAGTTGATGAGAGATAACTCTGTCTTTACCCTAGAAGATATCTTATTTTACCTTTTGAAAGTACATGTCTGGTTATTTGCTCGCCTCCTGATGAGCCTTTGCTGAGGTGAATAGTTTTGGAGATACAATTAATTTATTAGGACAAGTTCGATATTTCACAAATCTGGAGTTGTTCATTTTTTCTATCTATTTTTGGTGCTACTAATAAAGTTAAATTTCAGTAAATTTACATTATGGTAAGCAGGCAATTTGGTTTTGAATCCTTTTCAAGGTTGGAACATTTTTTATCTAATGAAGAATTAATTTTTGCTGATGTATCATGTTGGTCATTGGTGCGATTTGTAAAATCACAAGTACTGTTCGAATTTTGTGTTGCACACTTTGCTTCACTATAAATTATAATCTGGTCTATACGTTACAAATAACTTTTGTATAACTCCTGTAGAGATTGGTGCAATATTTTGTCCATCCTTTATCTAAAAATTTTATAGTTGCAAATGTTTGAAAAAAAGTTGTCATTTTGGCTGTTGAAACTGTGCCTATTTGCAGATTGTATCTCTAAATGTAGACCTAGTCACTTACACTTACCTTATTTCTGACCTATCACAACAAAACCGGTTATAAGTCGCGCTGAATGTGATGGGTCACATTTATAACTAAAAAAGGCGTTGATACATTATTTGGTCCTGTTGGCATCCACTATTCTAACTAGTCTTAAATGTTCCAATATTTGTTTAAATATCTGCTTCTGTCAAGTAGTTTATAATGGCTTTCATTTTGAAGTGTTCCTGAATATTAGGTTAAAATTGTTTGAATCAATACCTAACAAGTAACTGATTAAAATAGGTATTTTATAAATGGGCTGTGTGTTAGGTCGGAGTACAGATACTTGTTTAACACATTCCACAGTTGTGACAGGGACCAAAAAACTGATATATAACTGCATATCTTTTAAATCATTTTCTGCATAAACATGTATTGTGTAAGCAGGGTAATGTCATTAATATTTCTTTATTAAACTGTAGCGTTCACAATGGACCATGTGTTATGTACATAGAATACAAGTATTACCTGTAGTGAAAGTACAAGAAAATTAACATAATTGGGTACAAATGTTTTAAAATTCAAGGTGATTTTATTATTTGTGATGCAATTTAATGATGTTCATTTTTCATTGTTACTGCTGAGTTGAATTATTTATCAATGTCCTGTTAACATAGCTGTTATCATAACAACTGGAATGTTAAGGGTTACCTGAAATAAATTATAGGCAACAAGTTGTGACCTCAAACATTCTATATTACATGTATTTGGGTTGTTGATGTCATCCTGGGTAATGCCTGATGTTCAAGATGCTGTGTATTTCTTGATGTCAGTTTTACTTGGTACCTCGGAACTTTGTACATGTAAAAAGTTAGATTTTATGGGGATTTTAATATTTCATATCCCTTGTAAAATTAATTTTAAGACAATATAATAAATTTCATTTGGAAAATTTGAGTGTGTCTTTTTGTTCCCTTTTTAGAGAATTTTTATAATTTTCTTCTTAATTATATTTAGTTTACTGAGCGTTGGCACAACGTGCATTTTACGTTAGCTGCAGACGTTGAGTTGACGTAACCCAGACATTAAAAGTAGGTTGGCACATGGTCCATGTTAGCTGGGTACAGGCAATTTAGCAAGTCCAATTAGCCTCGGCATGTTTTTGGACTGTGTAGGGGAAACCAGAGTACCCGGAGGAAACCCCACGACGACATGGGGAGAATATGCAAACTCCACACACATGTGACCCAGGCGGAGACTCGAACCCAGGTTTTGCAATACTTTTCCGTTACTAATAAAAAAAAAACGCACAATGTCCATTTAAAGTATAAATGCTAATAAGTATAAATCTAAGCGCTAGACAAGTCCCGTTAAGTGTGCTTTAAGTATTAAACTACGGGAGACAATGCACACCTCGTAACTTTCACATATGTGTTTTTATACGTATTTATTAATAATTGTACTGTGTCCACTGTATGTGAACAAGACAGCTGGGCTATAGGCATGTTCAGGAAAGTCTGATTTAAGAAATGGACTATGGGCCTATATGGTCGACAATACACACCACGTGAAATTCAGATTACGTAGGCCTATTTTTATTTTCATTAGTAATTGCACTGTATCCATTCAACACCTGCTATTGAACGTTAAGTGTATCTGGAAAAAAATCTAATATTAATCAATATTTACTATAAACTCAAACTGCCGAACCAACGTCTCGTTACATCAGATATCGCGTCTTTTTTTAGGTACTAACATGATTCAGCCCACATAATAAAAGGGCTAGGAACACAAAAATGATCGGTGTACACCCCTGCCGGTGAATATAAAGGATCTGTGATTAAAAACTACCAGGCTTGCTTACTGAAAGATATTACAAACTGAATATTGAATATACGGGCAATTAAAAAAAAATTGGGGTGGTATCTGAGGGTGGCCAATCTGATTATCACCTCTCTAAAATCGCGCATGATTAGACAATGCACATTCAGATAAAAGTTGCAGGGAGGTTCCATAAGCGTTCACAATAGGTATCACAGGGTAAATAATTTTTGTACGTAATATGCACATCATTTTTGTACATCATTAATACCTTTTAGCAATATCAATATTTTAGAAATTATTTTTTTGCTTCAAGCATCATATCTATTATTCAAATATAAAATAGTGGTGCATGCACTAAATTTAAATGTAATAAATATAATAAAATATAATAAATGTGAATAAGCACATTAAACATTCACACTTGAAGTATGACATTTCTGCCACGAGGTGGCGACAAAAACGTAAATGTGCAAAAGTATCGAAAGTGTATTATTTGGAAGGATTTGCCACCTATTATATCTCTAGACAGGACTGAGAAAAATTAGGAATTATTTGGGATTTTTAACAAAGGTATAATAAACAGGTGAGGATTATTTGACAGCATGGCTATAAATTGTTGTTGGAGGTTTATTTTTCATGTTCAATTTCTTACACTTACATTTTTTTTAAATGTATGAACATTCACGAGACAAGCATATCCAGAAGAAACCTAGTAGCAAACGTGGGAAGAACATACAACTCTACCTGTATATAACTAATGTTATATAACGAATGTTCTGCTAAACATCAATATAATCATCCAAAGCAGATGTTGCATTATCAGGTGTAATTAATTGCTTGTAAACTCTTACAAGTAGTGCCAGTAAATCGAGAACAAAAGGACTGTTTCACAAATTTAGATGTTTGTCTTTTGATTTTTTTGAAAAAAAATTGTTTTAGTCATTAGTTATATTTAAGGAAATTGAAAAATAATTTTCAAAAAATAAGTTTGATTTAAATTTCAATTATTTGTTTGTTTAGAAATGTATGTGTGTGTGTATGTATATATATATATATATATATATATATATATATATATATATATATATATAGTACCAAGATGTTAGCAGTAGATCCTTTAAGTCTTGTAAGTTGCAAGGTGGGGCCTCCTTGGATTGGACTTGTTTGTCCAGCTCATCACACAGAGGCTCGACTGGAGATCTGGGAAATTTGGAGGCCAAGACTGCACCTTGAACTCTTCTTTATGTTCCTCAAACCATCCCTGAACTGTTGCAGTGTGGCAGGAAGCATTATCCTGCTGAAAGAGACCACTGCCACTGGGAAATATCTTTGCCATGAAAAGGTGTACTTGGTCTACAGTAATGTTTAGGTGGTATGTGTTAAGGTATTATCTGCAAGAATTACAGGACCCAAGGTTTCCAGCAGAACATTGCCCAGAGCCAGCTATTACCAGCTTGCCTTCTCACCATAGTGCATCCTGATGCCATCTCTTCCTCAAGTGAACAATGCACAAACACCCAATCATTCACATGATACAGCAGAAAACGACACTATCAGACCAGGCCACCTTCTTCCACTGTTCCTTCGTCTTTTGGCGGTGGACAGGAGGCAGTATGGGCACTCTGACTGATCTGTGGTCACGCAGCTCCATACAAAGCAAGTGATACAAATAATGAATAATATATGGCATATGTCCCTTTTCCCCTCATCGATGCAGATCATTAGTATCTCCGTGCATTTTGACCAATCAGATGGTGGCGAGGAAACCAGCTAGGTTTGGTCACGCTTTCGGCCCTGCTAGCAAGGAGTGTCATGTCAGTGTGGGTACGGCTCTGGTACGGCGTGCATACTTTGCGATGGAAAACTGTCAGTTTGCGGGTATAGCTTGGTTCCTGCACGGTAGCAGTGGAAAAGCTCCAAAAGTCACTCCTTACCTTACATTTATGATCCTTCCACTTATCCATTTTTCCTGTTTCCAAAATATCCTTCATGAACTGATTGTTCACTTGCATAATAAATATATGGAACAGGTGTCATTGTATCAAGATCAACGTTATTCACCTCACCTGTCTGTGGTTTTCATGATATGGCTGACCGGTGTATAGCTACATGTTGTCATGGCCATCATACCAAATATCTAAATTCACATATTTGAAGAAAAAAAAAATTACTGGCCCGTACGGGGATCGAACCCGCGACCTTGGCGTTATTAGCACCACGCTCTAACCAACTGAGCTAACCGGCCACAGACACGTACGCTTTCATTCCACATACATGTCTCATT
Source organism: Brienomyrus brachyistius (assembly GCF_023856365.1). Lineage (NCBI taxonomy): Eukaryota > Metazoa > Chordata > Actinopteri > Osteoglossiformes > Mormyridae > Brienomyrus > Brienomyrus brachyistius. Next base: position 12,463,419 of record NC_064538.1, on the reverse strand, counting down.
TCGAAACGCTCTATTTACTGAATTTTTTAAATATTCCAAATTTTTAATTTCCCAATAGTAGTTATAATTTACGAAGATCGATTTTTTTTTATTATTACTATTTTTTAGTCAACGCTTCAACCAATACAAATAATCTTGACTGGGCAATGCTTTGGTGTCCCCGTGATCATTTTGACCCCAGCGTTCAGCTGCAGCTAATACTAATTAACGTCTAAACGGCCACGTTAAAAGACCCTTTCATTGTAAATGTTGGTTTCTTTATAATGAAAAAACAATAGGGTGCCATTAGCTATGCTACTTGGATCCCTAATGAGATACAAATCATTAAGCGTTTTATACTCTAGTCTCTAATTTGAAGAATAGATTAAAGCTAGCTCGCTGTATCCTGCTGGGATCGTGTCAGTTCATGTTTTTCCACATGGTAAATAAACGTACCGAAAGGCAGGAATGTCTATATTACTGGGATTGCACTTACCTTCGTTTTACAGTGCTTTCAAAATCAGCTCATAGTCACAGACTTAAAACACTTCGGTTTAAGTGATGAGCATAAAGTTGCATGTGCTTTTATTCCATACAATCCTAACAAGTATTTTGATAGCATTCTGCTCCACGAACAAGCAAAGGTCATCAATACATTGACAAATCAGAATTTGGCTCGCTAAGTTTGACCTACGGACGAACTTCCTGATAGCTAATAATATACGGTCGGGTCGTGGTTTTAGTGTTTTAAACTTTTTTATTGAAATAGGAAAATGAGCGTAATATTTTTGCACTTTCGTGCTTGGTTGAAAAGTCTGCTTGCTAATCTTAAGGGCCTCACGCAATAAACTATCAAGTGTAACTATTAAGTTCATAAACCATTGTGCTATATGTAGCCTATTACAGAATTTTTCAGCAGATGCCCATTTTCTGTAATTCGCCCTTAACCGTCGAAAGTTATTTAAGATGTAAAGCATTACACGTTTTTTGGGGAAAAAAACCTGTTCCTTTTGACCAAGTCTCTCCTGGTCGCCGGATCATTTCAGCAGAACATGCGGATCCTTTTCTTTCTGTGCGCGGCCGCTCGCGCCTGGCCGCTGTACTGCGCGCTTGGCTTCGCTGAGGTCGAATCGCATGGCCGCGCGGAGCTGCGGAGGCTGCAGGGCTTCGCGGCGCAGCCGGTCTACGGCGAGTGCTGGTCCCGGGCCTTGGAGCGAATCCACGCCAGTTGCCGCCAGTTCACTGAGGAGACGCAGAGCCGTGTTGCGCTGGCTTTCACCCACTGTCACCTTCGCAGGTGATGCAGTTACTGGCTGGATCTTGTGCTTGCGTTTGTAATTTGTATAATTTGTTTTCATATTGAAGTGGAAATCCTATGGGTTAAACGCAGAGGGTCACCGTCTTTTAATATTTTCCACATTTATTTTAATTTATCACTCAGATCAACTGTTAACGGTCTCGGTGATCACCTCCCTGTGCCAGGATTTATCAGTATAATATTATGATCTGTGTATGGCTGGAAGTGGAACTGCATTTGGGTGTGTAATTCTTTCCCGTAGGTCAAATCGCCCATTCCCGGAGTGCATGGATGACAGCAATGTGAAGGAATGCACACAAGACATGGATGCTGTGGCTTTCAATACATATACAGAGTTCTTCACCCACGTTCACAGTATCTGCCACTACCTGGAGAGTGAGCGCTGGCAGCACCGAGCAGAAGGCACCATTCACAGGTGACCAAATGCAGTGGGGATCTCCCTGTCGTGGGAGACTTTGCGCACCTCAGCCCCACAGAAACAGCTCCAGTGCCGTTTTCCTGCAGGCTGACCGAGAGTTCGGCAGGAGTGGCTGAACAGCTGGCCTCGACTCGGAGCATGGCTGAGGATTTGGTGCAGGCCCAGCGTGTAGCCCTCAGGTCCCAAGAGGCCATACTGCGTAATGGGGAGGAACTCAAGTTTACACTGCATGACTCCACGCAAGGTGATTGTATTGGAAACAGTATACTGGGTGTGTGCTCTCTGGCAATTGTTTTGCCTTTCTAGGGGGAATGAGAGTCCGAATGCATTTTCCAAGGACCATCTGGACTTTCTTGATACTGATGGATGATTTATTTTTTTTTGGCATTTGCACATCTTCATTTCTTCACATTGCCTATTCTGTTCGAATTTGTCTTGTCCAATTCGATTGTCTGTTTTTGTACCTCATGCATTCTGCCGGGCCGGCAGGCCTGAAGGACGTCTTTGCGGACCTACAGCACACCGCGCAGGAGCAACAGTTGGCATTCTCCGAGATCTTTGGCCGCATAGCATTCCTGCAGACCTTTGTCATGTCAGAGTCCCACACACTGGGCTCCCTGTTGTACAACACACTGGGGCTGTGCGTCGCCTTCCTGCTGACAGCCACCAAACGTACTGCAGGGGCCAGGTGGGCTTCCATTATTTGAACTGGTGACACAGTAATCATGCAAAACCTTGCCATATTGTTTGTAATTAACAGCATTGGGAAGCTTATTCAGAAATTAAAGGTCAGAGATGTGCTGCTTCTTCAGTTACTTTTTCTTTTGGCTAGAACTGGAAAAATATTGTGGTATTTTTTTGGAATTCTTTGCGTGTAAAACATTTTTTATCTGTAGGCTAATCCTTTTCGTGCTGGTGGCAGTAAATGTGTATTTGGAAAGGATAATCTGTAATGCTGTGCTGGACTCTACGCATTCTGGGTACCAGCAGATGGTGAGTGCGTAACTAAATTGCTTTATTGATCATGTTCCACGGAGGCCGGGAATAAAAGTCACTGGCAAATTTCAAAAATCAAGGTTATCTGCTGCACACCCCGTAACTAAAGGCAGGATAATTAGTGGCTCTATATTTTACTGCTACCCTGTGTACTATGATTACCAAATGATCTAAAGACTTCCCCTAGGTCACTGACTGTCAGTTTCTCCCTGGCCAGGAGAGGATTGACCAGCTGGTGGCGCTGCTGCGACGAGGCATGGTTTTCTTGGGACTGCTTGTTTTGATCTATGTGGGAGTGAGGTTCAGGGATGTAAGCAGGGAGAGCCTGGAGATTCTGACCCAACTGAAGGAATCCCACTCCAGCCTTCAGCTGGCTCTGCAGAAAGCTGGTGACCCACCCCCTCCCCCGTCTTGCACTTGCACAGTTACCTGTACCTTGGTCATGTGACTCTAGCTGTTACCTACCACATCCACACTTACAACTGAGAGGAACCTCTTCGTCTTTTCTGTCCAGAATGCTTTAATAAGGCTGTTGCTGAAATGCAGCTCATGAAGAAGGAAGCAAGGGGGAGTCTGAGGGTCAAGCGCTGGGGAGGGGTCAAGGATGAATCCTCGAGTACTGCGCTGCAGGAGCTGTCTGTCATACTCCCCAACACTTCCACCCTTCACATACCATGCGTTTCACTCAGCTCGTCTCGTTTGGACTTGGAGGAAGGTAAGACGTTCCTCCAGCCCCCTCCACTGACCCAGTCATCAGATGCTGATTTAGTGCCCACGATGTTACCCTACTTTTCCAGTTACTCCTGTTGCTTGCATTAAATTTGCCATAAGTCCGATCCTGCCATTCAAAACTAATATGAATTCTGTGCGTGAAAATTATTTTATCGCAAGACGTCTCCAGATCATTTAGAGGAACTGAAGCACTAAGATGCCCGAGTGCCTTTTAATTATGATTTTAAACTGGCAGAATTTCTTGATTTGGCTCATTTTCTTGGACGTGTCACTTCAGCATTTCCAGCGCAATTTAATGCACCGGTGCATTTTTATAGTTCACGATCTTTGTCACTAAACGCTACTCTTGTGCTGCTTGGAACTGTGAAGCCACCATCTTGGAGACCTCTGGGAGGCTTGTTCAACCTCAGTCCTCGCGCTCTCGAGAGAGGCCCCCCACCGCTCTCACGTATAGCGTCTTGGTTAATGACAGTCAGGTAAGCACACGACCCAATAAACCCTAAGGTGCTCATATATAATCCTGTATTGAATCAAACCCCATATGTCAATAGAAGCCAAAGGCCCTCTGGGTTGCTTACTGGCATCCAGCACCTTGTTTCCTTGGTGGTATGCTATGGCAGGATCTGCTTAATCAACCATAATTTATGCTCTCTGTATAGCCTTAATTAGGTCGTCATTATTCTGTGTCTTGTTCCTCTGCCTATGCGGACACCCCTGGGCGGGAAGCAGCCGAGATACAATCTACGCAACAGGAGGTCCCTGCCGGCCCCCATGGAGCACAGAGGGAACCGGTGATGGGCGGGGCTTCGGACTGCCCGGCAGGACAGCATGTTCCTTCATACAGCAGTGATGCCAACTATCCACATAAAGCAGCTATGTGTCTGTATGTGTGCATATCAATACATACATTTAGGTGCACACATTTATGGGTAGGATTGTTAGAACGCTAGCCAATTTTTCATCCAGAATGTAGTTGACCAGAATGAATGCATACAATTAATATATTTATGCACTTTAGCATCTAGTACTGATACTGTAAGATTGCTGTTTAATTACATGCAAGGCCACAACATCGGAGTGTCTTTTTTAAAAATTTGTATGTGGTCCTGGTTTGAGTCTGGTTATGGAAGATGGATCAATGGATGTTATTACTATGTAACTGTTCACTGTTTAATCATAATATTTGTGGTAATAGTAGTTGTAACTGTTCTGGAAACATCTATATAACAGTATTAGAGATTTTACAGAAGAGCTTTTTAAAACCTATTAACATGGAAATTAACTAAAATAAACAAGAAATTCAACACTTTTGGTACTGAAATGAGTTTATAATCTTTGTAGTGGGGTCGCCCCCCCCCCCAAAAAAAAGAAAAAAAAATCGAGTTTAAAAGTTAAGGGAATTTTAGTCACCAATTCTCTTGGCAATACTGACACCTTCTGGTGAGATTCCAGTAATATCCTATGATCCGTGTGACTGTAATTGTAATAGCGTACTGCACTGCAGTGGGTATAAAAGTTTTGTGGGTGACTGCGGTTCTTTAACATCTTAGTTATCAGTTAAATAGCATTGAATAATGGTCACTTATTCTCATAGCAGAATACGGGTATCTGTTTAATTTGACTCGCCTTTAGTGGGCAAAGGTCTGATAAATTTTAATCGTCTTTATTATGAATGAAAAATTTAACAGGTGACATTAATGCTTCAACTTTTCGGCTATTTATCAGTTTGGGGTCATAAACTGAACGATATGTATCAAAACAGGTCCATTAAAACACAGGAAATTATTAGAATTCATAATTTGAGTAATGTGGACTCATTCTGCTTTAACTGTGGTCTAAATAGGGACTCCCTCTGCTGGGAAGCAGCCCTTGGGCTTTGGACCCTAACTGCCCCATAAATGTACACAGTATGAGTGCATTTAACAGCTGGGCCTGAGTTTTTCCAAGCACCGTAAAGCAACCATCCTCTCCCTTTCTCTGCTCTGATGCTGGTAACGTACTGACTTCAGCATGTCGACTCTGTGGCTTTCCTCGTTTAATCAAAGGGCCTCACGCTAATGCAAATTGGATGTTTCATCTGACTGAAGTATCCACAAGTAGCTGCTCATCATATACACGATATATTTAACACATTTGAGAATACCCACCTAAAAATGGCTGACCATATGCAGTCTATTCTCTAAGTGATTTGAATGTTCAAATTCAATACTGTGGATGTTCACACGTGGGTTTGCAGCTGGTAGAATCTAATGACTCAACAAGCACTGAGTCAATGTAAACACTTTCAGGAAATTCCAGTGAGTAGATTCAGGTGATTGGTCTGTCTTGCAAAACAAGATATCTTTAAAAATGTAATCGTCTGCGTTGTTAAGGTACTGCAGTTTAGGCAATAACTAAATAATGATATACAGAGCCCATAAATGCCAAATAAAACTGCCTCAATTCAGCCAAATGAAGTATCTACTTCTATGAATAATTATGCATGTCTTGATTCCGTGTTCTTATAATATCTAATAATAGTTTTAAAGTTATCTTGAGTTCTATTTCCAGAATGTGACGTATATGTTTTACACCAAATTCATACTGTTTACGCCTAAAAACGATATCTAGTTTTAAGGCAGCTTATCATGTGGCAGACATACAGTATTGATCATTAAGAAATATAGCAATTAAAGGTATTTAACACGTTTATTATACTGATACTTTATCTCGGTTAGTTTTGGATGAGCACAATCAGTATAAAGTAGAGTGGATTTTATTCTTTTTTTTTTTGTTAATGCGGTGTTCAGTTATTACCACTTAGATTTATTGCATTGAATTAGTAGTCTAGTTGTATTGTGCCTGGAGATCTGCGAACGATTGGATTGGTCTATTGGTGTAAAACCTTTCCAATTCAGATGAAAATATAGTACCTAAACATATAATCTTTACCGGATTTAACACAATATCCTCCGTATTTGAATATATGGGTATATTTTTGGCTGCTAGCTACCCGATTCTCCATGCGAGATCACCGGATCTAAACACTTTTAAAATGGACCCTATGAGATTATTTTCAATCGTTTGCAGTTAAACGTTAGTGATGACACATCAAATTGCAAACTTTAAGTTCAGAAATATGCAGTTATAGCCCATTCTTTGGAGGGAAGTAAGACTCTCCTCCAAGCTTTTCAAAGAATCAGATTTCATGCACAATCCTCTTGGAAAAAAAAATCCAAAATGAGAAACAGACTTTGGTAGAAAGAGATGGCGGAGGAGGGGGTGGAAGCTTGGTGTCGGATGTCGACGGACTAACGCAAACAGGAGCAGGGAAAAGAGCTGAGGGGAGGGGGAAGTTAAGTTTAACATACTCAGGACTGCAGTTTGACGGTATCGTTAAAAGTTTCACACAAAGAATGGATGCGAACTATGTCATGGAAGTCGGTGGCTGCGATGGAAAAAAACTCATAAACAAAACTACTCTAAATCAAGAGGAATGACGACCGAACTGTGTTTCAAACGGAACGCACAGATTTATAGTGTGAAGATTTTATGTCTGATTTGAATTTGGGTAGAAGAAGCTGACTTTGCATATTTCTGGGATAACATTTTGGAAAGGAAATCGGGGGAAAACCAAAGCCAGGGCAACATCCGAAAACTAAATGCAATAGTGGGATAAAAATAACACGTCGGCCCCGTTGTTAAAACGTGGATTTTGTATTTTGTCCCAAGGAGTTGAAATGCAGCTCTTACAATTTAAGATCGTCGACAATTTCGTTATTGCAGAAGTTAAATCGGGTTAACTGCAGTCTATTTTAAGTCAGATTTTCTGAAAGAAATTAGGATCGGAACCGGGATAAGTGAACTAAACCTCAGTATTGGAGGACTGAAACTCGACTGGGGTTTTGCCATTTTATGCCGCTTTTTATATCCAGGAGAAGTTTGAAATTCAACCCCCTCCCGTATACGTTTGGAATCTGAAGAACAATACAAAGACCGTTGCTGTCAGGAATAGTCTCCTGTTTACTTGTGTGGTGTCCTCTTTTCGGATTCAGACAAAACCAAGATACCTTTAAGTCAACGCACTGTGAAATATAGTGATTTTTTTTACAGTTTTAGATGTAAAGGAATGTTGCTTACAGTCGCCTACCTTGGCGCTGTTGAGTGTAACAGTTATCCCTATTTGTCGTCAGATTTACCGAGGGCAAATGATTGTCCTCAATTTTCCTTCTAAAAAGAAAGACACAAACTGGTTTACAGTAATAATTATTCGCATACGTTGGATAATAGCTTGATTTAATAGTTATTTGATGGCGTTTTACATGTATTTAGTGGGTTTTGATGGCATTTGTAGTCGCCGAGGACAGCAAGAGTGTATACCGGCTGGGCACTGCAATTTGGTTAGAGGGTTCTTCGCAAGTTGCAATCCAGACTGGGACAAGAGCGCTTATTTGGTGACTGCTACTGGGACACGCAGGTCGCACGAGTACCTGGTGGCGGAGCACGCCGGGGACCTGATTCCGAGGGGATTTATGACTGGACCGGGAATCTGATCACTTTTTTACGCAAGGAAATCTGAGAATACTTCATATACCTGTGTACAGGTATGCAGTTTAACCGACCAAAGAGCGCTTTCATCAGCTTCACGCCGCCGTTGTTACCATCAGACACGAATTCCTTCTCCAGCCAGTTTAAGACAATGCGGTTCTCCTACCACATCAGCAGCGGCATGCCGAGTCCTCAGCCACCACTGCGCAGGATAGGTGAGCGCCGATTTTGCTATACAGTAGCAATATCGCATATTTTCCATCTTGATTACCTACTGCTGTGCATGTTATGTGTTGCGTGTCCTCTTGGGTAAATTAAGATTGCGGCTTAATTTCAGCGCAGTGTTGTCTCTACCAGTCGTGCGCGTTATAGGAATCAAAATCACACGGACACCATCCTCTGACCTCACTGCAGTACCTTATGCATCAAACAAGGCAGCTGTATGTCTTTTTTCTACATAACGCGTTTGTACGTGTGTCCAAGTATTGTAGCTATTGTAAGTATGTATATTTCTGAAAATGCGAATAATAAACAAGGTCACCAATGTTTTTGCGAGGGTTAAGCAACACATGCGATACAGACGTGACTTGAACGCTAACTCGAAATATAAACAAGAGAGACTGAAACTGTTTGTTTAACGTATTTTTGCATATACATTGTATGGTATAGTCAAGATTAAACGGCTTGGGTCAGCTATTCTCGTACGTTAATAATATGCGAAACTCACTTACAGTACATTTGATTATCCTTTCTGCTTCCGGCAATGGTATAACGATTGCATTAGGATTCAGGCTGTTGGCATTAGGACTTCTGGATTTCTTTCTCCGTTTTTTGCTCTCTCCGATGAATCTTAGACTACTCGAGTAACCGGTAGTTTGTGTTTTTCTTTTCTACCTTCGATGCAGTTCAGTACGTTATTATTGTGTTCGTGTGTTAACGTCTAATCGAATTTCTCATCCAGCTGGCCTCTGCTGTCCAAGATTAGTTACTGTTGTGTGTTGCACCGGATCACACCTCAGATGAAAGACAGCATGTTGAAGGGACTTGGAAGCTGGATGTTAAGGGAATTAAAAAGACTAAGGTCAAGTGAAGTCAGTTGAAGGACCCTTAGACTCAAGGGGAGGTAAATTTGTGTAGAGATCAATAATTTCTAATTAACTTTAAAACAGCATTATATTTCAGTGAAACAGCATTTTAAAATCACTGTACAGTACTGAGCCTTCGACAGTAATTGAATGTATGTTTGTATTTTTCTTGGTAATAGTCCATTTTTGAAATTCTGGTGCTTCACATTTTATAATTACTGAATGTTTCTTGCATTGGACAAGCTGCTGATGGACTGGGACTGATCTGTATACTTTTTTGCCTGTTTTAATGTAGAACCATTGTTGTCATTGTAAATATAAATTTATTACTTTCAATGGATTCATTTAAAGCAGATGCCAGGTTTTGCATTTTGAACAGAACAGGGCAGCAAATAGTGATACCTTGGGAAAAGTCTAAGTACAGTTACTTGTATTTTGCTCTCTGACATTTGAAATCATCCATCCATCCATTGTCCAAAGCGCTTATCCTACTGGGTTGCGGGGGGTCCGGAGCCTATCCCGGAACCAATGGGCACGAGGCAGCATTTGAAATCTTCTTGAAGGAAAATGTATGTGTACTTTAAACCGGGATCTCACACAGCAAGGAGAGGCAATTGACTGTTTATTTTTTTTTGACAAAGCAAATGCAAAAAAATAGACCCTACCACTGCATCATCATGGGATTGAACCCAACCACTTGAAAGCTGCTGCTTCATTTTATCGGTGCTGAAATTTGATGTGACCCCCCCCCCCATCCCAGATGCTACAAACACTCCTGCACAGCTGACAGTATGTCCGTTTGGAGATACGGAAGAAACATTTTTCACATGTCCTCACACGCAGACAGAGCTATTTCTGTAGGGCGCGAAAATCTGAAATGGATAAAACTGGCATTTAGTTGCCGTGCCTTGTGCCATGTGCCATGTGCCGTGTGCCATGCTGTGGCAGCTGTTACAGTGTGAGCAGTGGGTTTGGATGAAGGGTAGGGCTGCTCATTCTCAACACCCATTCAGTCTGCCATCTGAAAAAATTATAAACGGTTAAAACTGAAACCTAAACAAGAGCAGACCATAAAAGGGAAGGTTATGAATAAGGAGACAGGCGACGGATTTTAGAAGAGGAGGGGCATTCGTTATAACCAGTGAACCTGTATGTTATGCACTGTATCAGGATCCCTGTTTACACTATGAAAATGGAAATGGGGGTGGCGGCTCTGGAGACGCGCTGTGGGGGTCGGCCTGGATTTGCGGTCAAGTGTGAGCCGGACTGCTTCTCTGTTCCCTCTTGTTTGTCAGGTCAGTCTGCAAAGTTCAGAGCTGGGAGTGGGAAACCTGAATTAAGGCGCAGTGCCACTCAGGTCTGGGACACCAAGATGCTCTCCAGGAATGGTGTGTGGCTGTATGGGTCTTTGGCCACTGGCAAAAAGTGTACGTTATATTTTTTGCTCTTAAGATAATTAGCTAATTAAGTCAGAAATAAAGAGAATGTCAGCTGCTTTGCCCTGTGCTTAGTATTGAGTCCAAGGCAGGGGATGCAGAATAGTAGCCTCCAGCTATTCTCTCTTCTAACGACATTTGAGATGACAGGGAGCCGCACGACTTTCTTCCGCTTTAGATGTCCTCATAGAATGGTGCCAACGTCTTGTTTTGTTCCAAGCATGTAATGAAGTCTGCTTAGAGTGCTGACTAGGGAATGTTGGATGAATAAGGAAGACGCCCTCATGAGGACAAGAAATGTTCTGTGTCTTAAGTAAAGTTCTCAAGCTAAGTACATAAGTGCCCCACCTGATGACTAGACCCCACACCCCTGAGGCTGGGATCCAGGCCTCAGTGTCTGTGCTCAGCATTTGGCAGTAGATGCTCTCAACTGTAAATGGAGCCTTTGGGGTAGAGTTATGTTAGTATGGGATTGTCTGATTAGGTTCTTTTTTTGTTGGAAGATGCAGTGTGGCTCTTGTTTCTGTAGCACATGCACATCTACCTGGGCGTTCATTGGAAGCACAGCCAAGCCACACTCATGCTTTCATTTGCTATTAGCTTCATTCGCTAAATAAATAAATCCACCCGACATCCACAACTGCATATGGATGCAGGGTTATGGTACGACTGTAGCCTGTGCCAGGAAGCACAGGACAGGAGGCAGTGTGCCCCGGAAAGGGATGCAGTTCTTTCACAGGGCACATGCACACTCACACAAACACACACATGCGTGCACACACACACACAGACAACACGCACATACACGTGCACACTCTTGCTCAGAGTTAAGACCATTGTACCGTTTTTTTAATTGTTTGCAAAGTAAGTTTTGCCTTTTATGGAATATAACTAGAAACATGATTGTTTTTTTTCAATTGTTATTTTGCAAATTCTTCTCTGGGGGAAGTAATTGCTTTTTATTCAGCCTGAGTCTGAACATTAATTTGGAATAGCAGTTGCCCCTGGGTACACATGAGTAAGACGCTCTGTAAATAACACATGCAAAGTAAGGAACCCCTGTAATTTCATTATGTGATTGAACTGAATTGCAATGGCACTTAGTGTGTATGCATAAGGATAAACAGCAACCTCTGGGCTGTAAAAGAGCAGGGCTGTTCCCTCCTAGAGAGACGTTCCAGAGCTGGGAGTCTCTATTTGCATTTCAGCGTCGTCTGGCCCAATACCACAATTCCCCAGTTCAGAATCACATGTGCTGGGTGGGGGGCTGACCCATTGAAAACTCTGTCCTGCTATATTCTCTGTTATTCAGACCAGTGACTCAGAAATACTCGGCCACGGTGAGTTTAACATGTTTAGCACATTGAAATTCCTATGAATAAGTTTCCTGAGATGTATGGATTAATTGAAATTTCTATTGTGTAAATAAGTAGTGAGTTGTCAGTTTTGGCCGAGGAGCTGTTTGTGTGCTTGCATTATTCTCTGAGCGCAAGCCAGTCTCTCACTTTAGCAATACATTGTGTAATCCCACAACAATGGAATCCATGATCTGTCCCTTTCAGATCTTATTTACTTGCATTTTTTGCAAGTGTGCCTTGCACATGAAGCTGGGACCTTACTGAAGATTTGCTTGGTCTCACTCTGAAGTCCTTCACACAGGTCACTGTAGCAGTCAGCCGTGGGCTGTGGTAGGTCACTGCAGTTTTCAGAGCTCCTTCCTGCTCTCTTGACATTTGCCCTGGGAATGGTGCCTATAATCTTGACCCTTGACCTCTCTGATAAACACGTTACAGCAGGGGGCTCCATGGCTCTGTGGCAGTGACCGTGACCCAGGGTCTAGACCTTAGGCAGCACCGCTGTGGCCCTCAGGCTTCACAAAGCTTCCGTCTGATCCCTCACGCGCCACAAAGTAACCACTTTACCGGAACATCCTCAGCAACGTCAGCATTGTCAGGCAAAGAACGGACTTTGAATCTAGTGAATGAATTAGTTTGGTTCTTTGGTCAAAGCTGTGAGTGAAAAACAGGATTTTTTTTCTTGCTATTTTGGAAATGGAGAAATACATCATCTAATTCTCTGCATTTATTTATTGAATTATTTCTTGTTAGGGTAATGTTTGTAAACATAGTTAACGAATATAACAGATATATATATATATATATATATATACACACACACAAACACACACAGAATATTGGGCCACTACATAACAAATAGGAGCAGTGTAAACCAGAATATCATCAAATTACATACCAAGCAAAACTGTACAGTGACACAGTTTTCCAACTTTTTCTTCTGACGTTTATATTGAGAATTTATAGTTATTGGGGTGAGGAACAAGAACTGTCATCAAACTTTTAGCACCGAACGGTGCAGATTCCTCTCAATTAGGCTGTTTCCTGAAGCTTTTTTAGCACCCTGTCTGGTTTTGTAAATGGCGTAGACATATAATGTTCTTGCATCTCTACAGCAGTGCAACCTGCTGCGAATCTTTGAGCGGTTCCGTTTCGCCTGGTTATGCCACTGAATAGCGACAGGATGTTATTTTGACGCCGGGTTTAATTTACCTTCTTGTTGAGCAATGACTTCTCCCAGAATTAGCACTAATGGGACCAAGTGCCTTTGAGATTTTTGACCTCGCAGCCTCACTTGCAATTCATAGGGCCGCTAATGGGCTGTCATTACTGTGTTTTAACTTAACAACATGGTTACTGGTCAAGCACGCTCTCCACGAGCTAGTCATGAAGCCTCAATTTCATCAGGGTGGCATGAATCACGTATGTTTAATCTGATACTTAACACAGTAAGAGCCACAGTGACTGGCATTTGGGGTACCACCAAGAACTCCCCCAGTGCCCCAGTGACCCGGGACAGCCGAGAAAGCAGGCCAGCGGAGCTGCCCTGATGCTCCGCGTCTCATGTGAGGCGGAGGGTGACAGGAAGGGAAACTCGCGCCGTACAGTACAGCTGGCTGCAGCTGGGAAAGCGGAAGTCCCCTGAACTGTGGCGCAGTGGGAGCCACATCCCACCCCCTCCCGTACAATTATGCGCTGTGGCTGAACCGGGGCGCTGGCTGCGTTACTGCACACAGTGCAGGATGCCAGGCCTACTGGACGGAGGTATTTAGGCACATGTGCTATTTGGATGAAACCTTTTTTTCCTGCACTGAGATCTTAATTTAGCACTTAACAGAAATACCTAGATTAGAAATTCTAACTTTGTAATGAAAAAGAAGCTTGTAAACAATGATTACCCTTCGTTAATAGTACTTTGCCTTAGATGGTGATTTGGACTTGTGCCAGAAGCATTCTTGGATTTCTGCTTCTGTTTATTTGCACTGGCTATTCAAAGCAGCTGACCTTCGCTGACCTTTATCGTCTTGTGCTTGTGGTCTTCCTGGCAGTCTTTTTGGGGCAAATTTGGATACTTTAATCAGAGTTGGTGGGTCCCAATGACTGGGAAAGAGATGCTGACCTCACCCCCTGGAACAATAGAATCAGTGCTATGCCTTTAAAACAGCAGACATACCCTTTAAGAAGTTTGGAAAAAAACGCCCCCATACTTCTATAAAAGCCATCTGGAAGAGAGATTAGATTACACAGAAGCAGCCCATACTGTTAGTGAACGTGTCTGAGTCCTTTTTGGGGGGAAAAATTTGTGTGTGTGTGTAAGTGTGTGTGAGTCAGTTTAACTCTTAGAGCATGACTGGTAAATCTAAAGAGGAGTCAGAAAAATTTACACCTCTCTGTACTTAAAGTGGTGTTTCTTAGACTAGAAACACATCCTGTCCAGAACAATGTGCCAACACGCAAATTCGCAGCCTATTGCGCGATGCTCAGTAGTTTACAGTATGTGCTCTATTAGGCACATGGCAGAACCCCAGTTTATACTCTCTGGAAATCTATATCCACATTCCATTAGCAAGAAGCTAACGTGTGGAGCCAAGTCCCCACAATATGCTCAAGCCATCAGTCGCTTTTGGATCTGGAAGCATCACTGATGGTTTTATTGCCATATTTTTCCTTCCAGTAACAGTCTGGAGTCCAACCCGCCCCCCCTTATTTGGAGTCTCTTTCCACAGCATTAGTAGAAATGTGAAAGGTCACAGACCTTGATTAAGCTGATTTTTTTATGTTTTAGATGTCCTTAGCTTTGGCATGCTTCCTTTATTCCAAGGTCTGCTCCACCAGTTAGTGGTTAGGTTGGCACCGGAGGATGGGAGCCTCATTAACAAATGCACATGCTGCTTAATTAAGGAGGAAAAACCTTAACGGGCTTTATTTTCACATGGCGACATACATCACAGCCATCCTGCCACACTCCAGTCCCCAGTGTCTCGTCAAGAGGAAAATTAATGAAACCTTTAACAAATACTTCAGACTTCAGTAGTAAAATGTTATAGGAGATAAAACCACATTTCAGTCCAAGCTTAGGAAGTCTGTGTAAACATATGATGTGCAGTTTGGCATTATCTCACCCTCCCCTCCCCCCCAGCTGAATGTGCAGGTTTTTCACACCTGCGGACACATGTTGGTGAGTCTTTCCTACCATGGTGTCTGTACAAGCTTCAGTTCAAAGCCACGTGTTTTTGTAAAAACCAGAACAGATGAGTTAATGGTTCGTACAGAAATATGGGGCCTGTACTGAAGGTTGAAGGAATCTGTTGATATGTGGCACTCGAGAGGTTCAGAGTGGGCCGTGCTGGACCATGTTCATGCCTGGCCTTCAGCCCAAAAGGAAAACTGCAGTCCAAGTGAACTACCAGGGAGGCAGTAAACACAGGAGCGCCGTATCGAATTAGGGGAAAAGTGTGATTTGTTGGCGCATGGTGTGAACGGCGGGTGCGGACGTGCGACCACTATCAAGACAGGAGAAGATGCAGCACCCCATTCGTGCCACAAGCCCAGCGCATATAAATAGCCCCGCGTGTCACTCGTGTGGCTGAGTAGCCCCTCAACCTTGCACCCCTTCCTCGCGTGTGGCGTCAATACCCCCTTTACCAGCTCCCACACTCCTTCACCAATATCTTGCTCTCAGGACTCGCGTCTTTCCGCGGGGTGTCCTGAGAGTGTCATTGCTGTCCTTATCACTTCTGTACACTCTTAGCAGCTGCTGCTGAGGAGAGCGAGCGATCAGCCGGCCACGTGTCCCAGTCAGCCAGCTGCCTGGCACAGAGAGGTGTGTGAAGGGAAGAGCAGGAGATCTGAGCAGGATTCCAGGATGTGACGGGATGGAGGGGGGAGGAGACGGAACATGCCGCGCTCTTTGTTTGTGTGGGAAACCCCCCTCAGAATGGGCTCCCTGCTCACCCTAATTTCATTTATTTAAATGCAGCTGGTAATTCGATATTTCGGGTAATGCGGGTGTTTGGCTGCCGTTGTCCGCCTCTGCAGGTCACTCTGAAGAAGGCGTCCTTGTCAGTGCTGTCTGGAAGCAGCCTGGCTTCCCATAAAACCACTCTGACGGCTGACTGAGACCCACACTCTGATCCCCAAGCCCCGGCTGGCCCGACCCCTGCCCCATCAGCGGGGGCAGCCTTATGTTCGCCACCCATCACCCTGCAGAAGATTCACCTTTACAGTAAATAACCAGCGTCCCACAGGAGCTCAGTAGCAAGGGTCTAAACCACAACGTGAAAGGCACTAGATGGTGATAAATATTGTGGAGGGACCGTGGAGGGATTGCCTGTCCCAGCTAGCTTGGGAACACCTGGGGATCCTCCAGAACGAGGTCATGGAAGGAGTGGTCTGGCGCCCCCGAGAGGTGGTCTGAAGATGAGCAAATTGGAGAGATAGATGGAAGGATATCAGTCACTCTGTGCTGATGTACTTAGGTCAGCTTACCAATTAAGAAAATTCAACTGTGAATAATTATTTTGGAGCCATAACTTGAAGGGAAATTGATTTGATTAGTATACTGCACTGTTTGTGACTGAAGCTTTGATCGCACAGCGTTGCTATTAGCTCTTATGGAAGGGATGCCTGATTGAATTAGACATTTACATATCTGCAATCACCAGATGCTTCTGGTACCCCCCCCCCCCCCCCCCAAATGCTGTTTGTACAGTGTCAGTGGGGGTGAGCTACCTACTGAATAACAGCTCTGCTGTTTGTGCACAGCCAGGAAAAGGTTATGGAGAGCTTGAGTATGTGTGTGTGTGTTTGTGTGGATTATGTTTATATTGCATTGTGGGGACCGAATGTTCCCCACAATGCGATAAAAACTTATTTTGATGTTGCGGGGACCATTTTTCAAGGCCCCACAAAGATCTGTGAATGCAATCAAGAAACCAAAAATGGCAAAAGTCTCCTCTTTAGTTCGGTTACTTATGGTTAAGGTTAGGATTGGATATGGAGTTTAGGTTGTCATGTTGGGATTATGGTTTTCCTCATAGAAATGAGTCCCCACAAAGATATAATTACAAACCTGTTTGTGTGTGTGTGTGTGTGGCGGTCAGGCCATGGCCGAGAAGGAGAGGGAGGTGAGAAAGTGTGTCAGTGTGTTGGTGTGTGGGAATGACATGCCACGGGGAGCCACAGACAACGTGGCAGCGGAAAGAGAGAGTGAGAGTGAGAGAGACATGGCTTTAATCACTCCAGAAGGACTGTGGGGGGAGCTTTAGCCTATCGTGAAAGGCGAGTTTTAATCACTCAAAGGCACGCTGTTATAATAACTCCAGGGACACAGCTTTGAATTGGTTAAGATATTTTAAACACTTGTGACAGTGCATGGAAAAATCTGCATTTTCACTCGCCTGGATCTGTCTTTCCGGTCCCTGCATTTCCACAGCAGAGACGTCAATAGAAGCAGCATGGAGAATGGAGAACTCGAGAATGCATGCAGAATGCAGGCGGCGCATCCTGCAGCCCAGCTGATGAGGGCGCTTCTCAGTCTGCCGGTGCATGAATGACCATCGACTGGCTGCAGTCTGTAAAGCGGGCAGTGTTGGAAATCCAGGAGATGGATGGGCTCCCCACAGTGTGTATCTCCCCCCTGCTTTGCTTTCAGAGATGGAGAGAGTCCTCGGGGGGAGCCTCCCTTATTCAGCAGCTGCCTGGAGGGGTGGGGGTAGGGTGGGGGGGGTTGAGTGTCTCCCAGGACGGGCTGATGCCTCTTGGACTCTTGGAGGCATTTCTGCGGTGGTCAGCAAAGATACCCTTGGAGACCTAATCCCCCTGCCCACCCTTGGAGGAATGGGATATTATTCTTGGGAGGGGAGCATTCACATTCAGCCGCAGTCAGACAGACAGTTATTAAGTCACTTATAAAATCTCATTAAAATGCATTGTTAAGGACCTCTTAAAATGGTTTCTGGCCAATGTAGTTTAAATGACGTCTGTTCTATATGGAAACATGGCCACCAGTCTCCTTCCTTTGTAAGTATTAGACACCGAATTAATGCGTCCATCCATTTTCCATTAACTGGATGAACGGCATTAAGCAAAGTTATGGAAAGAAGTGTAATTTCCTAAGTGACTTTTTATGCTCATAAATATTGTCCATTCCTGGCGTAATGTGTCCCATTGTCTTTTTAAGCTTCATGCCAGCTATGTTTGGTAGGTTAAGTGGATTAGCTGACATTTCCAGTGTAACCCCTGGAAATGCTGCACTGCATAAGCAGAAGCTCTTCACTCTCAGCCCAGAAACCCCTGGATTGACATTTCAACAATCCCCCAACATCCTGCTGCTAATTTCTGAAAAGGAGACACCCAATGAGAGGAACGTGAAAGGAGGTGTGCAACACGGGAATCCAGCTGGATCCCTTGTATTAGTGGCCAATGATCCTTAAAACAGATGGAAATCCTAAATATGATACCACTGTACCACATTTAAAAAAAGCCGCTGTTTAATGCGTGAATGTGATTCGCGAGATTGAAACGTAAACAGGTAACAGGTCAACCGTGAACAAAGCCGTGTGACGGCCAGAAACAACATTATCAAGCTGCACGTGGAGTTTGATTTCATAATGAAATGATGAATGTGCGCGCTTTGGTATGGATTTCCAGGATCAAATGAGTAATGACAATCACTGCATCATTCAGTTAACTGCCAAGCAAAAACATTTAGCATAAATGAACTGTGGATTGTTGCCTGATGTTACCTAAGTGAAATGTATCCACCTTGGATATTCAGATCCCAACCCCTGGGTCTGTGTTTGCATATTCTTCCCATGCAGTGGGGACTAGACCATTTCAACCTGGGGGGGGTGGGCAGACTGGGGCCAGTTGTTCAGTTAGGGTGGCCAGATACATTTGACCTCAATGTCCTCCAAGTGGTACTTAGACTATATTGCCAGCACTAAGAATCAAAAGACAATAAAACCGATTTTTTATTTATTTGAAGTGACATTTTACATTTTTAAAAAATAGCTCACGCCGAATTCTTGTTTAGACTATCTTGCTTCCACAAGATTCCATCAAGATTCCTTGATTATTTTTTTTCTGTGGTTATAACTTATCACCAACCGAAGTGACTCGACCACTTGGTGCACCCATGTTAAGTGTCTGTCAGGATAATGTGCTTATGTTTGTGTTTTTATGTTCCCAGCGAGCAAACTTATATAAATGTAAATAATAATAATACATTAACTTCAGACCCAAGTAGCATGCATATTTCTGGGGGTTATTGGGGGGCATGCATGTTGTCATGGGGGCACTGGCCAGTCCCCTGTCCCCCTATAACCACTCCAAAAGCACACAGTTAGGTGAACATGTGTTTCTGAACTTGTGTGTGGTTGTGTGTGAGTGTCCTGTGATGTACTGGCAACCTGTTCAGGGTGTCAACTACCTCCCTGAAACAGGATCTATTACGACCCGCCACTGTATAACCTATAATGGATGGATGGTACTAATCAGACACATTCATTCCATTGCATTAGGGGGAAAGCATTTGTCAAGTAACTCATAAAAATATTAAAAAAAAAAACCTTGATTCAATCCCCATACAGTAAAACAAAGTCTTTGTTTTTTAATGAAAACATGAAGGAGACGAGTCCTTTTGAAAACAAAGCTTTAAACCCAATGGTCTCAAAGATTTACACACTTTTATTTCAGCTTTGTCCCTTTTACACGGCAGCTGTATGCATCAGCGCCCTGGGACAGTGACCAGGCCTCGTTAGCTATAGGCCACTTAGCGTCCAAGACCTCGGGCCGGCTCCTTCTCTGCCGATCACTGTGTTGGCTTTGTTTCTCATCACATGGGAAGTGGGGGTTAAAATTATGGGGCAGCCTTGAAAAGCCCCTCGACCTCAAAACTGCAGATGCCTGGCACGGGGAAATCAGATAGGAGTCTTTGATGTTTATCACTGCCCTGGAAATAGAGAAGGTTGCCTGCGAGTCTTTTTTCTTTTCTTTTTCCAAAATCGGTCAGCCTTTTTTTTTGTTTTTTTTTTGTGTGTGCGCTTGATGGAAAAGACATAATCTACACGCGTGGCAGGTTTGTACTGGTATGTACTGGGCTGCCATAGTGGGAAATGGACCGCTGATGATCATGTGAGGTTACACATGTAACTAAAAAAGCCTTGCACTCCGCCCTGCCTGGGGCAGCTCTGCTATAATGGTCTCGAGGACAGCTGTGAGAGGGCAGCAAGGCTGCCTTCTCTGGGCCATGCTGACGGACATCTGCAGGCCTTTCTGCACGCGGCGCAAGAGCGGGACTTCCCCTCCTTTCCTGAGATTCTTTCCTGAAATGCCGTCGTCATAAATAGTGCAAGAAACTGAGCCGTGAGTTTGCGGTCTTGGTGACCTGCAGGGAGATGACATGCAGAGATAAGAACTGAATTGTCAGTTTAAAAATGTTAAAACACTTGAGTCAGTGAAAATACATTGTGATTTAATGCACAGCGGGGATAAATTATTAATAACGATAGGTGTGGATTTGATAGCAAAGAACCTTATCCTGAAGGGGTTAGGATGTTTTATATCGGGCATGGGCAGTGTTATCCAGAAAAGGCCGGTGTGAACGCAGGCTTTTGGGGTAACCTTTAGGTCAGCTGTTCAAACCCAGTTGTGAGGACTCTTCAGCCAATCAGTCCGCTAATTAATAATCTAATTAGGGAGTTGCAGCGAAAACCCACATGCCCAGTGGACATTTCTGATTAAGATTGCCATATCTTCGTTATATCAGTCTTGATATACATGAGGAAAACAATTTATGCCTTTTGGTGCATTCAGTGTGGTTCCTCTAGTGTCAGTCCTGAGATGTGGACCTGAACCTGAGTGTTTACAGGAGACAGGCATTAATGTTCAGGGCTGCAAACTTAGGGTGCTTGACCTCTGGAACCAATTAAAAATGATAACACGGCAATTACTGGGCAATTAATTTTCATTAAATGTCCACCTAGTGAGTAGGTTTTGTGAACTGAATTAAGATTAGATAATGAGAGGTCCCTCTAATTAATAAATGTATTCTTAAGTCCTCTTAACCAAGTTTTAGAAGGTGTTAACCAGTCCTTTATTGAATCAGCATCTATCACCTTAGCTGTAATTGCTCTGCACATTGAAGGAAATGATTTGACTTGTACTGCCATTAAAATTATGTCATTGGGCTGAATGCAGCATAAATACTGTACTAGTGCGTAGTGTGAAAATTTGCTGAGAAGCAGCATGAATTTGCCCGATGTAAAGTGGCAGCCTCACTTAACCTCCAGTCCATGCTGACTGCTCGGCATCAAAAGATCAATGAGCAGCTGGGGGGGGGGGGGGGGGGGCTTCGAGTTTTGCATATGACCTGGAATGAATGGGAAGGAGGGGGGGTCATTGTGCACTGGAAACCAAACAGCCATGACTTCCCCTAGCATTATTAGGGTTATTTGACCTTAACTTGTTTTATGATTGCCTGCTGACGCATCACTTCTGAGAGTTTTCTGGGCATAGTGCTAACCTTGTTACATAACAAGAATGACTTCAGAAGAAACCCGCCATTACATCGCAGCGCCATACAATGTCACCGTGTGCATATATGTGTGTGTATGTGCTGTGGTAATAGACCGGCGTCAGTGACACTGGACAGATGGCGCCGTCTCGGGGGAAATCAGGGGGGTAAATCTCTCCATTTAGAGTGGGCAGCTTGCGCCAGGGCTGCTGGGAGGTGCTACTCTACACACCCGGCGGGGGTGGAAAAATGAGGAGGGGGAGGCAGAGGGGGGAAGCGATGAGCCTGTGTCCAGTATCCTCATTCACAGGCAGCGGAACCGTGTAAAGTCAGCAGCGTGTGGACATGAGGACTTGTAACATCCAGGATAATATTATGGGATATTCCAGAAAGGGAGGAAAATGCAAGCATAGCCATGAATACACCATGTATCCCAGAATTACGAGCTGTGATTCTCTAAACCGTCTCTATAGGCATAAAATATATATATATATATTATATATATTTTAATCTATTGCCAGCCCATATATATATATATATATATATATATATATATATATATATATATATATATATATATATATATATGCCTTTTATATATATATATATATGGGCTGCCAATAGATTAAAATATTTACTCGTGATTAATCGCACAACTGTCCATAGTTAA
Organism: Brienomyrus brachyistius; assembly: GCF_023856365.1. Classification (NCBI taxonomy): domain Eukaryota; kingdom Metazoa; phylum Chordata; class Actinopteri; order Osteoglossiformes; family Mormyridae; genus Brienomyrus; species Brienomyrus brachyistius. The sequence goes on along the minus strand of NC_064538.1, from coordinate 12,441,386 downwards.
TCACAAATGAATCGCAAATTAAATCATGAATTTATTCAACATTTACCATTAAGGGATTTTTTTCAGGTGTTAATATTCTTGTCAATATTACAGTTGGCAAGGCATGATTGCTTTTTGCAAATGTATATATTTATTATTGGAAATCAATTACCAAAAATAAGCAACAAAGATTGTCCAAAGGTCATCAGAAACCCTTCATCACTTAAGAAAACCTCAAGCCCAACAACGGATTGGCACGTTGACCTGGTAAATATTACATAGTCATATAACTAAGTATAGATCAGAGGTCGGCAACCTTTTTAAAGCAAAAAGGCATTTTATCCTAAATATCTGGCCCAAGATTTACAAACAGCCTCAATGGATAGATAAGAGGTTTTGAGATACGATTTTTAATGCAATATCGGTATATGTGCGTTTAACGCAAAAACAAAACTTCAAGTATTTACAAAAAATAAAGAAATACAATTTCGGGGCGGGGGTCCCAGTGTTAAATCACTGGGACGCGTAACAGCGCAAAGGTGACTGATATCACAATATTGTTCCGTTCTGTAGCGATAGTCTTCACCCTGAGCCAAGTTCGTTTGGCTCTGCAGTTGTCTGCCCTTCACTCTCCACTTCACTACTTGTAACTGTGCTGACCGAACTTAAATGGCTATATATGTATATATATATATATATATATATATATATATATATATATATGATTGTTAAAAATCTAAAGTGAAATATCTAGTATTTTTCATTGTTGAACTTCTCCCTTTTAACTTAAGAGCGCAGGATCTGTTGTTTGGCTGTTTAGCCCCCTGTGCAGTTTAGTTCACACCCAGCAAACAACCACATTGGGGGAAAAAACTTAGATAATATAGGCATCATACAGACAGTTAAAATGTAAAAATAAACACACAGCTATTTTGAAGTTGCAAACTGTCTAATCGCAGTAAACCGTCAAAGCGAAACAGTCTTTGGCTGGTTCCATTCCTAATAAGGACACTGTGAGATAATTCCGATGTCCTGCAGGAGGCGCTCTCGTAACAGCATCCCTCCCTAAGACCCTCCTACCCCTTGCCGGTGATGCAGGACCAGGCCTCTGGGTTTGAGTTGTTGTCGCCAATCCCAAGGCACTAGTCACAAACAAGGATGTTCTGGCCAATTTCATTTTTGGCTCCATTAAGTGCCCCATCTAATTATTTTCCACTTACTTGCAAATTAGCCTAAATAAAAAGTGCGGCTCCTACTGTAAGTCAAGAGCCTGCTGAGTTTTCTGGTGCAGCATGGCTCCAAGGTTTCCTGACTAATATCTGTAGTATGATATCAGTCATTATCTTGTTGTACATTTCCATCATCCTCAGAGATTAAATTTCATTTATGGAAAATGGAAGATTATATTTATTATGGCTCAGACTAAACTTTCAGTTCTTAAGTTGTTTTTCTGCAGATTTTCATTCTGATTTTAGAATGAACCCGTATGGAAAGTATCTTTACACTGTAATTTATAAACCCACAAGCCACACGCACATAGTTACAGAAATGGCTTGTATGTCCGTTAGTTAGGTACCTTACTTGCTAAACTTACTCTCTTTAGCTGTGTCTAAATTATCTGTATTAGCAATCTTAACAGATCAGGCATTGTGGGCGACTAAATAAGCTGCCTTTTGCTGAACCTCAGCTCTTAATTTCTGTATTAAGGTTGTTTGAGTAATATGCTGTTTCAGAAACTAATGAAAGTGTGCAGGACCCACATGTGGCCTCCTGGGACCAGGGCCAGGCGCTGCTGTAACTGACATGTAGAACAGGGGTGGCCAATCTTATCCGCAAAGGGCCAGTGTGTATGCAGGTTTTCACTGCAACTCCCTAATTAGGTCACTAATTAGAGGACTGATTGTCTGAAGAGTCCTCACATCTGGGTTTGAACAGCTGACCTAAAGGTTACCCCAAAAACCTGCGTTCACACCGGCCCTTTGCGGATAAGACTGGCCAACCCTCATGTAGAATCTCATGCAAGATGCTTTTAGTTTTATTCTTACTGGGACACATTTCATTCTCTTTAGTCCAAGTTTGTGGGATGTTTTTATTAATGTTTTTCATTAGCATATGGTTTTATTCATTTTATTAATCAACTGGGCTATGAAAGTTAGTAAATTTAACATATCGAACTAAAACTCTTTCAGGTTGAAAGACTATGCATATGCATATTTATCTGTAGTAAAGATTCTTAAATAAAAGGTTGCGTGGACAGGACCTCATATTTTGTATTAATCTAACGATGCTGGGCAGGGCTTCTTAAACAGTTTGTCATAAACGTACTGGGTCATTTTTAATGGTTTACTTTAATAGACATTATTAATTTTTTTGCAATGAAACATCACAAATTTAAGTGTCAAATTAAAATGTACATATAGAAATATACATGTGAACTTATTTTTAAAAAATATACATTTGCGTATATGCGGATATTTCTCAATACATGAAGTATGTAATATGCCGTATATTCAGCTTGTATATGTTAATGCCAGTGTAATTGCTTAATTATTTGCGCAATGGAAAATGCTTTTACATTTTACAACATAAATGGCTCGTATGATCCATTGCTGCTGATGCATGGAAAGCTTTATAACCTGATGTTGTTACTGGAAGAAAGCTATATTTTCTGGGAGTATGGGTTACAATAATGCCGGTTTACAACAGGATGTAATGGATTTCCTTGTTACTGTATTTGTATTCTCAAGTATCGTCTCAATCAATGAAGAGCTAAACACAGTCTTTAATTTGTTGTCAAGGAAACCAAAATGGGGGGGGGGGGGGGTCCGAGATTCCCAGGTATGAGACTGGGAAGGAGACGAACGGAAACAGATTAATGAGGACGGCAGGGAGGCGGCGGTGGTCGGGGTCATTGTATGAGATCTGCTTATGTGTTAGAAGACTGCCTGCCACGATCGCACGCTGTCCGTCTTTTCGGATAATCCATTAATGAAAGGCGCTTGAAAAAGGGACATTTAATCATCCTCGAGCCTGTTGTCCGGAGACAATAATACGCCGTGAATTTTTGTCGTTTATTTTTGGGCATGATCAAAAGACAGGGGGTAAAACCGAGGCTTTTACACGACGGAAGAGACACCTACCGTTGTGATAGGCGTGCCGGCGAGGATGCTCTCAGCTAAACCGGCGTTTTGGCGAGGGAAAGCTTTGCTTTATTAAAACATGCCGCATTTTTTCTTCAACGCGCATTTATTGCGGATGGTAACAGACGGACTTGTTGTATTTTAAAAGACACAATACTATCGTTTTTAAATCCCGTTTTGTCTTTTAAGCGATTGGGGGATTTGTGTCTCCCGTTCGGTTATTTTAATGACTGGTTTCGTGCTTTGCTGCGCGATGTACATGGATAAATCCAGTGTGCTCCTCGGTAAGGCAATGGACTGTTTTTCACATAATTGTGTTTGTCTTTCAGTGTAAAATACATATGTACCTCTTGTGCACAGACTGAAGCTACTGAGAAGCGATGATTTCTAGCAAACTGGTTGCCGCATGTTGTATGTCCGTGCTATGCGTCTCCTTGTGTGTGCAGCGGATCATGGATACATTTTGCATGTATGTACTGTGTTAAGGATGAAGCCTGTCCGGTAGTGAACTGATGCTCTTTCGTATTTCCATTCTACAGAAAATCATGGTCTCAAATAAAACCCCAGAGCTTTTAATAGAAATAACACTAACAGAATATCATTTTCAAAACATGAACTCTAAGATTGTGCCGCTGTTATATGCGCTTGGATTTACAAATCCATGTACGAAGGAGTCCTCTGCAGTTCCTGACCCTGTTGTTTTTAATCTCCCTATTACTGTCTTAATCTTGTGATTTACTAGTATGACAATTAATGCCTGAATGTGCAGTTGATATCGCACATATAGTGCCGATTCCCTTGAGAGTGATGGGCTATTTCCAGGCTATATGTTGGACCTCATCTTTGGCTTGGATTCAGTAGGTTGACTCAGGTGTGTGTCTGATTTTTGGTGTGCTTAGCTAGGCTGATATTAATGGGATATTTGTTTATTATAATGCTCCTGAAAAATCAGTCTGTGGGCAAACGGTTTGTGTTATTAGGTGTATAAACCCACTTGGATATGCAGTTTAGGGGGTGTGTCAGACTGGTCGCCCTGAACACAAGCGTATAATTTTGTCATCCTCAAACGGAAGGTCATATACACATGAGAGACATGCTCATCTGTGTTGCTTGGTTTGACAGCACGGTCAGCCCTAATATTTTGAAGTAGCAGAATCAGCTTCATTCACCAAGTGTGCTGGGGCACACAAGGAATTTGGTTCCGGCTGCTAGAGGCTATAGCAGCTAAATGTGTCCCTTTTGACGCTTTTCAGTTATTGTAACAAAAGGCTGAGTATATTTCCACGGGAAGTACTGGATCGATGAAGCTGGAACAGTGCTTACATGTTTCACAGCAGAAAATCATCTTAGTGTGTGGGCAGTACATTGTATAGAAAATAGTTCAAAACTGTGAAAATTTTAAAATCACACCAGTGGAGGTCTGCATTTTGTCTTTTACTAACTTGACTTGCCCGTGTGAGTGACTAAAGTGTTAAGAGGGAGTTGAGAACCAAGGAAGGCTGAAAATCAAGACAGATCATGGGAATAGCAAATCTCATGCCTTCCCGGGTGATTTTCGAAACCATTCTTCTCTGCAACCCATCTAGCTATCATACTTCCAACTGAACATCTACTCACATGTCGTAGAGACTGATGTTTACTTTGGGCTCCTGTTCTCTGACAGATTGGTACCTGGGGCTCTTCTCTAAGTGGTAAATGGTGTCAAAGGGAGGCAGTGCTCCACCACCTTTCTGTTAGCTGTGGCCATTTGTGTCAGTTGTGCATTAAAATTGCCATCCTTACAAAATCAGTCCTTTGATCATGTGTATGTTAATCAAAGCATGTGGCCTCTGAATGGCCCACTTCTGGCTGACTTGTTCTTAATTTTAAAATTGCTCTGTATATGCTATTAGTTGTAGATTACAGTCATATTCGAGAGCAATAGCAGTAAGTTTAGACATCCCAGATTGTGTTAAGTGTCTGGAAAGTCAAATTGGTTATTTTAATATGTCAGTATGTAACATTGCCAGAATTGAATAGGTCATCCTCTGTTAACTGTTAAGTCAAGAAGATGCCATAGATTTGAGAGTTGGGCTTGACAGTCTCTGAGTTCAAACGGATGTTCTTTAATAATTAAGGAAATACCTTGATTTCCATTACAACCTGCCTCTTGAATTAGGTATGAAAATTGCATCAGAAACTTTTTGCTGAAGGACATCAGGCATTCAAACGGCAGAGTGAGCTTGATTAGGTCAGTTTTTAATTCCTGCTATTTCAAGCTGTTTAACCAATCCCAATAATATTTTCAGTGCTCTGATCTGAATAGTCATAATGGAATAGATATGCATTTTTTGCATAGAATGTTATTTCATGTTTGAATCCTCTAAGTTAAGATAAAAGATTAAGCTTCTTACTTGGAATGAACTATTCCAGAGAGAAAGAGGGAATTTTCTATTGCTTTGCTCTTTCTGCCTTAATTCATATTGGGGGTTCCTATTGGTCCATTCATATTGGAGGTTCCTATTGGTCCATTTATATTGGGGGTTCCTATTGGACCATTTATATAGGGGGTTCCTATTGGACCATCCATATTGGGGGTCCCTCCCACTGTCACTTAAAATATAAGCATAACCATTTCATCATCAGCTGCAGTGGATCTTCAGGCATAAGCCTGTTTGCTCACTGAATGCATCCTGCCTGTAGAGACGTTTTAGTTAGATTTCTGGCCACACACTGTTTCTTGTTTTGTCCTCAGTGTATGTGCAAGTGGCTTGAAATCACATCCAGGGGGGAACTGAAGGATGTATATTTGTGCAATATTGATCATTTGCACGAGGACATATTAATAAATATGCACAAAACATTAGGTCAGCAGCTGTAACAGGGGTTAATGTTATGAACTTGCAATTTTAGCACTGGACACTTGCGCAAAGTGCAAAGATATGTTGCTCCAGTTAATTATGTAAGTATGATGGAATAAAACTGTATCTTTGGATAGCAAAGCTGGCCAAGCGGCTAGTTAATAATACATGAATTTGCTGAGAATCCCATGGCCAGCAGAGTGATGTCACTGCTGGGCCCTTGAGCAAGACCTTTAACCCTAGTTGCTTAAGGGACCGGCTGACCCGACCTTCTGATCCACTCTGGCTTGTCCATGAATCATCTGCAAAATAAATAAAATGTAATGTAATGTAAATATTTTCCTCTTATTTATAGACAGTAGTCTATTAAATGTATTATTTTTGGCAGGGAGCTGTTTCCTGTTCTTATGCATGTAAGAGAGTATTTTAATAGATTGTAGGAAGTTATCATCTTCCTGTCTCTTCCCAGTTTTGTTCGCTCTTTTGAAACAGTCGCTTGCTCTTACGTTTGTGTTTGCTGAGCGTTCACCTACAGTCTTAAGAACTTCTCTTCAGGTTTTCTTATGGATGTCACTTTGCCACAGCTGTTCATTGTTTGTAACGGTCGTCCTGATAGGGTGGGAAAAATGCTAAGAGGAGCACATGTTCACTACGTTTAGCTCTGGTTTTAGAACCATGAAAAGATCTCGATAAACCAACACGCTATCAGTGAATATTTGGTTTTACTGGAATGAACCATAACTGGAATAATTAAAATATAAAAATCCTGGGTTACTTGGTTCAAAACCCATGTACATTTCAGGTGTGTTTTCACATGTGGCTACCTGCCTGTTCTTCTGGTCATTAAAGTATATTAATTATTAGTTATTCATATTAGTTTCTGCAGAAACAATTTACCAGAAAGGGGAAGGAACTTAAACTCTTTTAACCTGTAGATCACAGTATCTACCTGAGGACGATGCTTATTATGTGACTGTGAATTGGTCCAATATTTTCCTTAAATGTCAAAGGATAGTGACATTGAGGTTTGCCACTCTGCAGATGTGTGTAGTGCTTTCAATCCTCAAAGCACAGAGGGTGTCTTACAAATAGAACAAAGTCTCTCTTTTGTCTTTCTGATGATTGCATGCTCTACTGACCTCTGTGAAATAAATTAATGTTTAAATAAATAAGCATGAATAACTGAAAGGCAAATCTGAGCCCGAAATAGCCTGGGTTTGCTGATACTAGCTTGTCTCACTAAAGCAAGTTCAGAAAAACATGTGGAACTCATTTAAACCCCCAGCCTGGAGAAATGGGTGCGAGTGTCATCATATGGAACCAATTAAGACCATGTGGGGGGATAGGCTTGGGTCTTCTAAAGACGGCAACATCACCCCGACAGCAGGCTAGCCTACTGGATGACCTGTCGATGCCACTTTAAGACATGTTCTGGTTTTCCATGCTTGTTTTTTGTAAAAGTCATTTTTAACAGAAGTGTTTTTATCTTTCCTGACTCCCAGGGGACGTAGGAGTCTGGGGGGGCGGGGGGGGGGGGGGGTACCGCAGCAGTTCTGGTTTTGGGTTTTGAATCTGTTGACATATAGACCACGCCTCCAGTATGCTGACCTACTGAGCACATTGTCACTGTCCTACTAACCACATTCAGTTGTAACCCAGTAGCCTCTAGGGTACCTATGCAGCACCTTGCAGCTCGAAGCTTCACATCCTTACAGTGTGTGCTGCACCTCAGCTTTGCAGCTCCTGGCTGAGCTCACAGCAGCACGATCCCACGTGAATCTGTCCACCTGGAGTCTGAAATATTGCTGCTCACAGGCCGTCAAGGTGCTTCTTGGTTCACAATTTCTGAAAATTGTATACTCTTGTTCATACTGTAGTCCATTCACTGTGTGCTCAGTACCAGAGGCTCTGGGTGCAGCTTTCAAATAAAGGGTCTCACAGTTAATTTGGGTGAGTCTGGCATCCTCGTAGCCTTCTGTCAGGTATAGTTATGTCAAGTTATGTGCGGATGTGGACCTCATATTCAGTTATTGATGTGGGTATCTATGGAAAATCCTGTCAGTTTTGCACATTCATCATAAATTCGAAGTAAGACTTCTTGAGAACCTATAGTGTATTTGGTTAAGAGTCTAGCTATCATGCTGATACACATTGACGTTTATTGTGTCAGGTTTATTTTCGACCTGCTTTGTCAAGCATCTGAAGTAACTGTGCAGAGACGGACAAAGCGAATAGCTCAGCCCCCACCTCTCCTTCCAGGTTCTTCCTCCTCCAGTCCGAGGCTCTTGACGAAGAGCCTCTCCCTGGAGCCAGGTCCCTGTGTTGGGAGCGATGAGACCCCCCAGCGCCTCTGCTCGGACCCTGGACCACTGGGACCCCGCCATTGCAATGGCACCAATGAGAAGACCCCCGCGGAACCCGCAGCAGCTACTCCCAAAACACGCCCCCCCCCTGCCTGGCCCCAAACCCCAAGGTAGGCCGCTCCCCCAGCGGGTTCCTCAGTGCACGTCTGTTTCAGTGATGCTGATCCAGATGGGTGGTAATCGCCGGCTTTCATTCCTCTTTGCAGTGCCACCGAAGCCTCCTCATTTACAAAGCGCCCGTCGACCAAGAGCTCCAGATAAACCCCTCCCACCACCTCCCTCTCGCCCTTTACCTGCGGACCCCCGCTCTGCACGCTGCACCCTGGCCCGTGGCGAGGGCACCCTGTCGCCCTCCTGTGTGCTTTCGCTCATTGAGAAATTTGAAAGGTAAACAGTGCAGGTGGGCTGTATGACTGTCTTCCCAGGAGAATGCTGCTCGTTCCCAGCCGGAGCAGGGCATTCTGGGAGGGGATTCCACGCGCTCTCGTTTCTACACCCCTCTTAATATCCATGAAAGGAAACCTGTGGCCAGACACTGACCAAGGCTTTGCTTTGAATCATTAAAAATTAAAAAGCTAAATTCCCCCTGAATATTCTAGTTCCCTTTATTGTGGAATCAGCTTTGGGGTATATACATAATTCCTGTGCTATGCTTTTTTTTTTTTTATCAGAGAGCAGATCATCGTGGTGCCAGACATCACTGGGGGCACCGTCTGCACACCCAAACTGCCGCCGTCTGGAGCAGAAGAGGCCACCCCCTTGCAGCAGGAGCCACCCACTTGCAGTCCGGAACCTCAGGAGATACCGGGCAAGGTGCTGGAGGTGGCGGAAACGATGGAGGAGGAGGACAATAATGAGCAGAAAGAGGGAAAAGATGGGCAGGAAGAGGAGGACCTGGGTGCGTCTTGTTTGGAGCGACGGCTCTCTCTGGAGTCAGGCTGCAGCGTCTCCGACAAGCTGCTGGACGCGCTGGAGATGCGGGAGCTGCTGGCCGGCCAGGCGGACCCTCCCCCGGAGCCGCGGCTCTCCCTGCCCCCCTCACAGGCAGACGGCAAGCTGGCCAACCGGGACAGCGGCATCGACAGCATCAGCTCGCCGTCTCACAGCGAGGAGCTCTGCTTCGCCGCCGATGAGGAGCGGGTCCTCCACAGCAGGGAGGCGTGTCCCTGCAGCCCCGCCCAGCCCCTGCCCCGCATCTCCTCTGCCCACTTCTGTGGCTGCGTGGAGGCAGCGGAGGGTGTGGGTTCGGCCTCCGCTGAGGGGGCCAGGGACTCCGAGGGGGACAGCGACATGGAGGAGGTCAGCGGCGATGAGAGCGAGTTGACCCCCACCGCGTTGCAGCCTTTGGTCCTCCCCAAGACTGAAAGGCAGGACTCCTCAGAGGTGAGCTGCCTGCCATTAGGCACTGGGAGGACTGGGCTGCCTACTGGCATCCTAAGGGCACCCAGAGGGTGATGCAGTGGCTGTGCTGCTCTGCAGTTATGCAGCGGCGCGAAACAACTGGTAAATAAACAATAAATAATTATTACGAGTCTAAGCAGCATTTGCGGTTGGATGCCTGTTGTTTTTTCAATGTAATTGTCACTCTTTCTCAGTAACACGTATGCATTTCCAAAACAGACTAGCAAATGCACACAAACCATGGCAAATTTATTGTTTTTTCTTCAAAATAAATGATTATCGAAACTGATATGCCTCTATGGCCTAAGCGGTTATGCTGTAGCTACTTGTGTGGTTTGAAAACAGACAGAAAACAGAAGAGCTGTTGACTGGAAAATGAAACGTGTGTCACAACATTCATGTGGCCGTGAAGGGATACCTGAGGTTAACCAGCAGGGGGAGCTGAGTTACAGCCCAGTAAGGGAAATCAAGAGGCCAGCGTGCAAGATGTGTAATGCTATAAAAGGATGAGCGTAGGACCGCGAAGAGCATCATTGTGCATCAATCAATGAGTTATCAATACAATGAAACATGACATATTTCTGGTTAAGTGAGGAGCAGAAAATGTTTGGAAGAATCACACAAGAAAAGTAAGATAGGTGAACAGGGTTAAACAGCCACAAGAGGTTAGCACTTTTGGATAGTGATTTTGCACACAAAAAAATGTCCCAGTTAAAAGCAGTGTTTGCCTGGGTCATGTGGAGATTCTCTGCTCTTCTGGAATTGTAATTAGATGGGACTAATCATTTTAGAATGGTGGATTAAAACCAGTTCTCAGCTCACAACACAGTTACAGTTTGAACTGCATCCTGGCAGGAGTGTTTGGCATAATCATGTTTAATATAATGTTTATCCTCAGTCTGGATTATCTGTTATGCCCCAACTTGATGCCCCTTTTCTGGTTTATCTAGAGATTCTGTATGTACCTCTTTCTTAATTGTAGAAATGTAATGTAGTGTCATATTTATCATTTAGCATGTGAACCTTTAGTCTTTTCAAAGATGGCTACAGGTCAGTTTTCCAGTGCTGTGATGATACGCCTGTACAGGCTCCTTAGTTTGCCTCGTGTGTCTCCTGCTTCTAGCTATCCATCCAGCAGAGGGTCTTCAACATTGCCAACGAGCTGCTACTCACGGAGAAGGCCTACGTGTCCAGGCTGCACCTCCTCGACCAGGTGTTCTGCTCCCAGCTGATGGAGGAGGCGCGGCTGCGCAGCTCATTCCCCTGCGAGGTGGTAATGGGCATCTTCTCCAACATCTGCTCCATCTATTGTTTCCACCAGCAGTTCCTGCTCCCCGCGCTAGAAAAGCGAATGGAAGAATGGTGAGACGTCCGACTGGGACCTTAATTTTTTCCATTGCTCATCGCTTATGTTTTCTCTTAGGTAAACCCCACTGGGATATTTTGTATATGTCTGCGAGATGCTGATATGAATTTTATGTATTTCCAGGGAGCTGAATCCTCGAATTGGGGACATCCTGCAGAAATTGGCTCCCTTCTTGAAAATGTATGGGGAATATGTGAAGAACTTCGACCGGGCAATGGAGCTGGTCAACACCTGGATGGAGCGGTCTTCCCAGTTCAAAGCCATCATCCATGATATTCAGGTGGGAGCTGTTGTCATGGCAACTTGAGCCTCGCTGTTAAACGTCCGCATTCTACTCGGACTCGAGACCACTGTGAATTACCTCCAAGGCTCATTAGGCCAAGGTTCCCGGCCTGTCAGGCTCTTTGCAGCTGTGGTGTTAGTTACATTTTCCACTGCTTTCCCTTCCTTTTGTATTTTCAAGCTTTTTTAAACCAAAGTAAAACAGGTGTATGTGCATTTTGAAATGATTTCATAGAATCTTGACATTTCATATAAAACACATTACAGTCACCCATGACATTTGCGAGGTTTGGGGTGAAAGATCCCCACGAATGTGAAAATTCACAAACAATACTTGGACCCTAACCTCAACTCATCTCTTAGTCTGCCAGCCTAAACTGTAAAAAAAGACTGTTTATTGCCAAATAAACAGTACTGTTTATTGTACTACTGTTTACTGTAGGACACTTTGCGTGTCCAATTACATTTCCAATGTCATTTCCTATCAAGACCTTTTTATGTAATATACACACCATTATTAAAAATGCAAAATTAGCGTCGAATAAGTAATACTGAACAAAGCTATAGCGAGTAAACATGAGATTCTACAGTCACAGACAGCTAACACGTGAGTGAGGCTAGATGCTGAGACAATGATGTGTAGCATACACACCCTGAGACTTTTGATATTAAAGATATAGTATGCACTTACACAAAAAAAACTATGTAACACTGATGTTTATAAATTATATGATTTTATGTGATCCATTTTCAGTTTTGTTTTTGGCCTGCACGTCGTCTGTGAGTTTCTGCGATCTTTCAGTAAAGCTCCAAAAATTGTCCCATTGCCAGCTTGCGAATAACCGAAACTACAAATGTCAGATGAGCAAATCTGGAGTGAGGACTGTAATTTCATAGTTTATTTGAAATGGGTGTAATTTTTGGCACTATTTAGAACAGCATCATGCTCCCGATCCCCGTTTATTCCTGCTTTATCTAACATGTTATTATCTTTGTTGCTGTTTTAATTGCATTCGGTATGTGTCACTTTCCTCTGACTGTGCCACACAACAGCAGTTAGTCACCACAGCTTGTGTCTTAACTGCTGTGCCTTACATCTTCCTGGTGCAGGTGGGATAGCATTACACAGCATATCTGTACTGTTTAAATACTATCTACATTTTCATCAGGAAACCACAGGAGTCCCTGAAACCAAATGTAAAATGTGCTACTTGATCAATACCATTGTCTTATGCACTTGTTTCGGTATCGTATTGCGCGATGAAACGCCTTCACTGCACATTGAGCCCCACGGCGTGATACTTGCAGTTTCCGGTATCCGTATCGCATCCTGTCCGTAGCTCTGCCCTAAAATTAGATGCGCTCCTGAGCTGTCAGTGAGCTGAGTGATGAAAGTGGAAATCCAGGGTGAAAGGTGTCGATGAGTGACAGCATGCAGCACACAGTCTGTGTGGAAAGGCTGATATGCTGTTTGTCGCCATTTGTGTAGCTTGTGGGCAATGCGGGACCTGTCATTAAATTGTTTTCATATTCAGTTTTAATATTAACAAGTGAATTGTGTTGCTTTTGACATACTTCAAATTACTCATCTTGGTATAGAGCGTAAATGCATAATTCCACTTGAGAAGCCTTTAAAAATTCTATTATTTTTGATTAATACCCTTCATGCGTGCAGAGTGCCCCATCTGTCGTGTTCAGTAGCGTATGAACTCACTTTTGTTTCGCCTTTAATATTGTGGAGTCAGAGAAAAGCTTGGCGTTTCCCCATTTTCCCTCTCGAGACGGTGGCTGAAGGCAGCACAACGCATGTTTTAGGCTTCATACGGACTCCGGCAGCCGCCTGCAGTGAGGCTAAGAGGGAGACTGCTTGATCAAAATCCAGTATAGTGAGGTGGATGGTCAGCTGGAGCCTCCCTCTGGTGGAGGAGTATACCAACAGAGCCTCCCCCCAGATACAGGAGTATACCAACAGAGACCCCCAGATACAGGAGTATACCAACAGAGCCTCCCCCCAGATACAGGAGTATACCAACAGAGACTCCCCCCAGATACAGGAGTATACCAACAGAGACCCCCAGATACAGGAGTATACCAACAGAGACTCCCCCCAGATACAGGAGTATACCAACAGAGCCTTTCCTCAGAATGCTCTGCAGCCCTATTACTGCCCATGGCTGCTAGTTGTTTGCCCTCATGCCGTCTTAGAGTTAATCTTAGAGATAAAATTCCTTTTTTATACTGTAGGGGGTGCCCCATCAGAGACTGGGGGTATAGTTTTGTGCTGTGTCACCCTTTACTGGTATATGACGTGCTTGTGTGTTGTGCTTGGCGCTGCTTTGGAGCTGCGGCCGCCCCCCTTTGCCTCATGCTCTGCCTCCACCTGTCCTGCAGAAAGAGGCGGTGTGTGGGAACCTGACCCTGCAGCACCACATGCTGGAGCCCGTGCAGCGCATCCCGCGCTACGAGCTGCTGCTCAAGGACTACCTGCACCGGCTGCCGCAGGACGCCGACGACTTCAAGGACGCGCAGAGTGAGTGTCTCCACCCAACCCGCCCTGTCCCGTCCCGTCCTGTCCCGCCCTGTCCCGTCCTGTCCTGTCCCGCTCTGTCCCGTCCTGTCCTGTCCCGCCCTGTCCTGTCCCGTCCTGTCCCGCCCTGTCCTGTCCCGTCCTGTCCCATCCCATCCTGTCCCGCCCTGTCCCGTCCCATCCTGTTCCATCCCGTCCTGTCCCATCCCGTCCTGTCCTGCCCTGTCCCATCCTGTCCCGTCTCGTCCTGTCCCGTCCTGTCCCATCCTGCCCTGTCTCGTCCTGTCCCGCCCTGTCCTGTCCCATCCTGCCCTGTCCCACCCTGTCCCATCCCGTCCTGTTCCATCCCGTCCTGTCCCATCCTGTCCTGTCCCACCCTGTCCCATCCTGTCCCACCCTGTCCCGTCCTGTTCCATCCCGCCCTGTCCCATCCTGTCCCACCCTGTCCCGTCCTGTTCCATCCCGTCCTGTCCTGACCAGTCCCGTCCTGTCCCATCCCGCCCTGTCCCACCATGTCCCGCCCTGGCCTATATGTGCTGTGTCTCTCTGCCAGAGCACATTATGCCCCCCCCCCCCACAGGTTTTGTATGGCCTTACTGTACATTATGGAGGGGTTTGCCTGGGCCGCAGGGTCTTTATGGGTGCCACCGCTCATAATTGGACTTGCTTGGGATCAGCTTGGGGAAACTGTTACATTGTGTGTCTCCTGCCCTGCAGAGTCTCTGGAGCTGATAGCGACTGCCGCCGAACACTCCAACGCGGCGATCAGGAAGATGGTGAGTGGACACGACCACCGGCAAACCACAGCAGCTCCCCTGTGTCCCCACAGCAAAACCAGAAACCAGTGCTCTTTGGGAGGGGTTCATGACGGGCAGCAGTATCACGGTTTTAACCTGGCTTTCCTTTTCTAGTTGGTTACAGGTGATACTTACCTGTGTTTTTATAGGAGCATTTTACCTCCATCTGTGTGTATCTATGGCCATGTGAAACTTTCATTTGCCTACATTCCTGTGTGCAGATGTCAGGGCTTCCTAGTAGCACAGCTGGTGAAATTGCTTTTTTGGAGCATGACTTCTGCGCTTTAGCTCACATTGTGCTTCAGTCAGACCTTGGCTGCCAGCTGTAAAAGCCCTCTGGCGGCATTCTACATGACCCACTGTGCGCTAAGAAGCCAGCCAGCCTCTAAGGCACAGGAGGAAATGTAGATTGCAGCCTTGTGCAGAGCTGGAAAAGGCCAAATGCAAAACAGATAATTTCTCAGGGTTCCTGACCCAGGGTTTTTAGCTTGAAGAGTGTGTTGCCCTGTGTGTGTGTGCAACAGGAGAGAATGCACAAGCTGTTGAAGGTGTATGAGTTGCTGGGCGGAGAGGAGGACATTGTTAACCCTACCAATGAGCTGATTAAAGAGGGCCACATCCTCAAATTGTCAGCCAAGAATGGGACATCGCAAGATAGATACCTCATACTAGTGAGTAAACATCACTTCCATTTTTACACATTCATTGTAAATATTCCATTTCCAGTGCAAGATAAGCAGTTGGAAGATGGATGGATTAATGGATGTACCTTTATCTGTTGTTAATTGTAGTTGTACCATTACGGTTGCTGATGATCTCAACAACTCAATGGAGTGTTGCTATGTGGTTGTACTGAAAGAGTGGAAATTACACTCTCTTTGTTTGTTACTGAGCCAACACTCAGCTCTGTTTATTACTTAAACACTTGCACATTTAATCAAGCCCATTGCAGGTGTCTTCATTACTGCAGACTCATCAAAGTTACTGTGTTGCTGCAGGTAGCAGGAAAATTGCTTTCCAGCAAAGACCCTTCGGTAACTTCTGTCTTTCCCTGAAGTTCAATGACAGGTTACTGTACTGCGTTCCTAAACTGCGGCTGATTGGACAGAAATATGGGGTGAGAGCCAGGATCGACGTAGATGGCATGGAGGTATGTCTTGCACTTCTTATTTTTTTCCATTTACTTCATTCTGATCTGGATTATGTATCACCATGAATTAGTTTCCAGATGTATGAGCAGGGATGCTTTTAACCACACAGCCTGACTGCCTTTGATGTATGCAGTATGCAGGCACCTTCTTTTCAGCTCAATTCAATTCAGTCCAGTCCAGTTCAGTTCAATTCAGTTCAGTCAAGTTCAGTTCAGTTCAATTCAGTTTGGTTCAATTCAATTCCATTTAATTGAATTTTATACAGTGCCGTTCACAATGTAGTCACCCCCAGGAGCTTTAAATAGGGTGTATTACATTCCTATGTCATTTGTACGCAATAATTCAAAAACAGGGAAAGAACTGAATTACAAAAAGAAATAAAGCAGATGACAGCAGAGGATAGGAACCAAAAACTCCCAAGGGGGGAGAACAAAATCCTCTGGGGGTCCAAGGGCCCTGGCCGACCCACCTCCTCCAAGCTCCCCGTCTTGGGCGTGCTAACATTATAGAATTCTGATGCTCTCTGTTGCGTTCCAGTGATATTAGGACTGCATTTGGCGAAGCTGCTGGAGACAGGGAGGATAGTGAGGTCACTTCCTTTGTGCCTTTTTCAGCTGAAGGAAACTGGTGGAGTGAACATGCCCCGGACATTCCTGGTGTCAGGAAAGCAGCGTTCCCTGGAACTACAGGCCAGGTGAGTGGAGGACCAGCCCCAAGTACTGGCAGGCTGGGTGGGAGAGACCTGCAGTAGCTGTGGTTTTACCGTCTACTTACAGTGCGGTGAAAGATGCAGAGGAGTGTAGGTCAGTCTGGGCTCATGTGGCTAGAGCCCACTGCCGTGCTCACAGCCATGGAGCTCCACTCAGGGCAGCACAGCAAGCCCACGGCAGTTTGTTTTATTACCGCCTTTCCATACATGTGCACCTGGGACCATTTTATCGGTCTTAAACTTTTTTTTTCCCCATAGGACGGAAGAGGAGAAGAAAGATTGGATCCAGGTAGTTTTTTATTCTCATATTTCCTGTAATATTTTTTCCCTTCTGTCTGTCCCTGCTGGCTCCTTTGCGCCGACGTCTCATCACGATTCCCGTCTGTCTCTCAGGCTATCCAGGCCATCATCCAGAGGCACGAACAGACGCTGGAAACCTTCCGGGTTCTCAACTGCTCCTTCCGGGATGAGGACTACACCCCCCCCAACTCACCGGTTAGTGTGACAGTAGGCGTGTAATAAGTAGATTAGTCCACTTCTCTCCGTACAGGTTTCGGTGCCTCCTCGTCCTCACGTGCTTGCTCCTCCTCCCTCCCCCAGAACAGCACAGAGCTGGGGAAGCGAGCACCCACACCCATCCGGGAAAAGGAGGTCACGCTGTGCATGAAGTGTCAGGAGCCCTTCAACTCCATAACCAAGAGGCGTCACCACTGCAAGGCCTGCGGTCATGTATGTCTTTCTTGCCACAAAGTGTCTAGACATCGTAAAGTAGGCCTACAAAAGGCCAAGCTGCCTACAAAAGGAAGTGACTAAGTGTCACATTATATTACCTGGCCACCGGAACTAAACCCAGTGGAGATGGTTTTGGAGAAGTTTGACCAGAGAGTGAAGGAAAAGCGGCCAATCAGTGCTCAGCATATATTTGGGGCCTCCTTCAGGACCAATGGAAAAGCATCCTAGGAGGCCACCACATGAAACTGGCGTAGAGGAGACAGTAGGGTCAGTCAGTCCATCGAATAACTGGGGCTAAGGGCCCAATGGTGGCATCACTTTATCGACCACAGGATTTGAACCAGCAACCTTCTGAGTTCCAACCCACAGACCTCCCCACAACAAATTTTTGTTTAATACTTTTTTGGTCAGTACATCATTCCATATATGTTATTTTATAGTTTTTATGTCTTTATAATTATTCTAAAATGTCAAGAATACTACAAATAAACCTTTCTTTGGGTAGTTGTGTCCACATTTTTGACTGGTATTGTATTGTATAAGAAAATACCTACTGTGGTGTTTAGCATCCTGCTATCTTCTCGGTTTAAGGTGGTCTGCGGGAAGTGCTCTGAGTTCCGGGCCCGGCTGCTGTATGACAACAACCGGGCCAACCGCGTGTGCGTGGACTGCTACACCGCCCTGCACGGTGTCCCTCCCTCACCTGCTGGCGTGACACAGTCAACATTCAGACGCAGGTCCATCCTGGAGGTAGGGCGCTGTCTTGATAAGAGGCACAATGCAAATTGGTGGGCTGTTGGAACAGAGAGCACCATAATGGGGGGAAGTTAAGACAATTTCAAGGGGCCCAAAGTGACAGGGGCCCTAAAAAATTTGGAACATATTTAGATTGGTCTGCGTTGGGGCCCAATATCATATGCCTTCATGGGGCCCTAAATCTCTAGTGGCACTGGTTGGAACATCAGATAACTGCCAGTATTTATTTTTTTGCTGTTTAGATGTACATGGATTTTTCCTCTTTGTATCCATTTAAAAATTGACTTGGCACTTCAGTTAACCTTTGTTCATGAGTTTGTACTTGCCAAGGAATTTGATACTGAAACCCTTTAGCCACAATTCCATCCCCTGAGCCACTTCAGTAGACGCACAGAATTCGATATTCCCACTGTAGGACTGACCGAAGTCCCTCGCATAGCCTCTGAAACTGTGAGGGAGCGGGGAGCTCCAGGACAGCAGTGTAAGAGACGTCGGTGCCAGCCTAACTGTGTGTGTGTGTGTGTGTGTCCTCGCAGAAACAGGCCTCTGTCGTGGCTGAGAACAGTGTGCTGTGCAGCTTCCTGCATCACATGGAGAAGGGAAGTGGTCGCGGCTGGCAGAAAGCTTGGTTTGTCGTCCCAGAGAACGAGCCCCTGGTTCTATACGTTTATGGTGCCCCACAGGTAAGAGGCAGACGGCATTTAAGACGTCTCATTTAACATATTTATGTGCTCTTACTCTTTATGTTCTTGGGGCTCCAGCTGTGGCTGTAGTGCTTCAGGAGCCTCAAGGAATAGTTGCCCACTTACTGAGAACCAAAGTCAGCCATTATAGAGGCGAAAGGTTCTTGAGTTTTCCCTTCAACACCGTCACATTTACACATGATTTGTTTGTGCCTATCTGGAATAGACATAAACATAATTCCTCTGGTAAGTGCTGATTTAGTAGACATCTCTCTTTTTTGGGGAAAACGACAGCGGTTCATTCTGGTAATTTTCTCTGTGCTCTGGGCGTAAAACATTTCAGACAATTCAAATCTGAGAGAGGTGCAGGTCAGGTTCAGTCAGCTGTGATGCAGGGACTGAGGCTTTGTTAGGATTTCAAGGACATGACTGGCGCCACCTGGAGCCAAGGGGGACATTGCAGCATAAATCTTCATCACCATACGTTCCTCTTTCTAGCAGTAGCTTAACCATTGGTGTTTTAGCATGCAAACTCAGCATTATAAACTATTAATTATCTAACAGATAAATTAGAGAACAGCACACTGTAGTATTATTTTGCTTTATAGACAGTAAAGGAACTTTTTCAGCTTGTTTCTTGAAGGTTGAAAGGGACTGGTAAGTGTTACTTATTGGTTATCTGATTATTTTTTATGAATGATTAAAATGCGATGTTGGTGATTATTACAAGATTAGAGTTCAGGTGTCATGGGATGCATGCGAATGGGTCACTGAATCACAGGCACAGAGGCTGTAAACCCAGAACAAAGGAAATAACCACAAGCTAAGACACACAGATGGATTTTCCTGAATGATGTAATGCTTCTGGTGGGCGTGCCCATCTTAATGAATGCCTTTTTCTGCCCACCGTCGCAGGATGTCAAGGCTCAGCGTAGTATACCCCTCATTGGCTTTGAGGTGTCTCTTCCCGAGTCATGTGACCGACTTGAGCGACGCCATGCTTTCAAAATCAGCCAGAGTCACCTCACCGTGTACTTCAGTGCTGAGGGGGAGGAGCTACAACGACGCTGGATGGAGGTGCTATCAAGGGCTGGCCGAGGAGAGGAGCTGCAGGCTCACGCCCCTATCTCAGAGGCTGTAGAAGAGGAAGGGGAGGACCTCGTGTCTGCAGGGGAAAACACGTGATTGTGACACCACTGTGATTAGTGACATCCATCTTGTACACACACTTTGCACACCTGTACACTAACTCTCCCATATATACACTCTTATTGTCAATGGTCAGTTGCATGAAATGCCAGCAGATTGACTTTCTCCTTGTATCTCTCATCTTGTTGGTTGGATGTTTCCACCAAAAATATGCTTAGCCTAACGGTAATCTATGAGAATATATAGAAATATTTAATATGAAACAGTGCAAATACAAACATTCTTCACCATAACCCATCAGCCCAGCTTTTGCCAAGCATTTTTGTGGTTTGCCAAGAAATCATGGCTGTGAGAACGGGTAGACTTGCCAGAGAGGCTCCTACGTTTTCCACCTTGCTATAGAGTGGCCATTTGGGGCTGTCCACCACAGCCCTGCGGTGACGTGAAAGGAAGCTTTTAAGAGGACGTGAAAGGTGCATTGGGTGAACCGGCATGGCTCCCTGCTCGCACATGCCGACAGAGCTGCAGACCTGAAGAGTTTCCCTGGACCAGCTTGCGGCAGACCGCCGGCTATTCCGTTTGCTGAACGAGGACGTGTTTCGGAACGTTTACTCGGCTCTGGTGGACAGCTGAATGAGATGGTGGAAGACAAGTAAGGGCGTAGATTTGGGTATGGACTGTAGGGACACGTCCTTACCAATATTGTGAGAGTCTGTCTGTGTCTGGCGAGTGGGGGGTCGTGGAGCTGATTTGGTCCCTACCAACGTTGAAACCAAACCTATGACCTTGGAGACAAGCTTTCCTCATCAGGATTTTGTGTCTTTAAGTCTGTTCTGTCTCAAAATGATGTTATGATTCGGTATTGCAAAACTGTCTGGATATGGAAGAAAAGAAACCCACTAAATTATTTGTTATATTTTCTGGTAGCAGTTTTACAAAACTTGTGTGATTATGGGAGACGGATTTTTTTTTTTTTTTTTTTTTTTTTTTACAGTTTCACAACCAGAAAACAAGTAATTTCTCACCAATGTCAACATGTTACCACCTGCCAAATGTTTTGTGCCTGCTAAGTGTTTCCTTGCCTATACTGACAACAGTTGTTCTCTACTCCCTCGTTATTGTCTGAGGTTATGTAGCTTCTCTGCCCTCTAGTGGAAAATTTTAAATATTGCACAAATCTATGCCAAAGAGCGAATATATATCTTCAGCTTGGCTTAGAGGGAAATGTTAGTATATATTGATCTGTTACACTCCAACTAAAAATTGAGACTTTAAAGAAAGTTAAGCAGGTAAGTTAGTTGGCAGTTTTTTTGACAGTGTGGGCACTTACTACTTTGTTCAAGAGGGATGGGTTCTTTTGTTTTTACACTTTTTATACAAATCAATTGTTTTTTTTCCCTTTCAGAAAATTCTGAAACAGTTCTAACAGTACTAGTGGATTATAAGGCAAGTGAAGTCTGGCTTTCACAAAATCAAATGTATAAATAAAATAGCTGAGTAAATTCTACTGGAGCTACTGAAGAAGTTAATTAGGTCGATTTTACGATGCTTCTTTCAAACACAATATAAATGTCTTATATCATTTAAACAACATCTTTTTTGTTTGCAGAATTAAGGATTATAATGCCAGAAGAAAACATCAGTTTGATTAATCTTTTTCAGTTCATTTTTCTTGGATGGCTGGTTGACTGATGTATTAAGAACCGGACAGAATACTTGAACCACAATGGTGTTAAACACCAGGGCAGACACAGGGAACCCTAACCGTTAATATAACATAAACAATTTAGATTCTCTGAAGATAAAACTGACATCCGCTTTAGAACAATTTACCCCAAAATCATACATTTTTGTAATACAGATGAATAAATGATTCAGAAACACTTTTGTGTAATATTTGGATGTCTGCTTGGTAAAATGAAAAGCTATGCTGTGTGATCCCGATAATAGGTCCCATTTAAATATCTAAAATAAGGATTTGGAGAGAAGCCCTATCATTTGGTTTACCATAGAAAGCTCGACTTGTTTGGGAAATCTGATATTTCAGGCTGTAGAAACTGTTGAAATATTATACATTGGTATGTTATATAAAAATGGACTTTAGCCAGAGTTGTTTATAGTAGAGTATAACTGGATGAATGTGTGCATGAAAGATGATTGACAGTAATGGGCTTTCTCCCTATAATTTGAAACGTCTATGTAGATATTTAAAGATTTGGTTGCAGGGAAAAGATGAGATTTATGTAACAAAGAACGTGCATTAACTTTTTCTATATGGCATTGTTACCTTCAAAAAAATAAATATATGGTAACGTGAAAAATTGAACATTTAAGATTAAGTACATAAATATTGGGGGGGGGACAAAAGGGTAAAATATATTTGTAAATATAATTTATTCCGTTTCATGCAGGCCAATGAGTAAAATAGGACTGACAACTTCTTATTTTTATCTTGTGCAGTTTAAGTTGGATTTGTGATCATAGTGGTGGACCTTATTTTGAGGAATAGCTTTTGTTCCTTACATGACCACTTGGGTTCCCCAGGCTGAAGTGTTTTTTTTTTTTTTTTTTTTTTTGCGATCCATGAATGGAATAGGATTACTGTGTCCTGTCTCCCTTCATTCTCTTTTTCACAATGTAGGTGAGTTCATAAAAAAAACCCTGCAAATCAGCTATAGATATTTGTTAGATATCGTTTCGATTCTTCATTATTGTTATTGTTGCTCTTGATGTCGTTCTTGTTGTTGATGACATTGCTGTGGTTGTGGTTGTTGTGGTTGTTCTTTTTTTTGTTTAAAAGCAA
Organism: Brienomyrus brachyistius; assembly: GCF_023856365.1. Classification (NCBI taxonomy): domain Eukaryota; kingdom Metazoa; phylum Chordata; class Actinopteri; order Osteoglossiformes; family Mormyridae; genus Brienomyrus; species Brienomyrus brachyistius. The sequence goes on along the minus strand of NC_064538.1, from coordinate 12,418,708 downwards.
TCACTTGACCTAATAGTAAACCCAGACCAGTCATAACCTCAGAGTTTGTGAGTTTGTATATAACAGCTTAGTGTTCTTACTCCCTCTGTACATGTTTCACTTTTCCTCGTAAGCAAATGCAATATGTGCCTGATTGGTGCGACAATGATTCTTGATTGTTTTTGGAGGACGTATACCCATGATTTAAATGAAACTCAGTGGTCAGTGAAACTACAGTACTGTTACTCAACCGACTCATTGATGTTTATTGTTTCAGTTAAAGTTGTTTTGAGCCACTGATGGATAGAGCACCAAAATTCAGAGCGGTATGAAAAGATATGGAAACAGATTCCATATTCATCTTAGAGACATTTTAATCATTGTTGGTCTCGAGCACCCAGAGGTACAAGGATTTTCTGGCAGATTCAGGGGGGCAGCACTTGACAGGAACCCTTGAATACTTAAAATTATACATTAAATTTGGTGGGGGCCCTAGGTAACATTTCAGGGACCCCGGAACATCTAGGTATGTCCCTGCCTGCACCTTCTATATATTTTTGCAGTGTTTAGGTAATGCCTTAAAGTACATTATTTCTGTATATTTAGTGGTACTTGCAACTTTATTTTACCTCTGCTTTAGCCAAATTAGACTACAGAAATGTCGAAATATGATTGAGACACATCACAGTCGTCTATGTTTTTATATTTATTATTTTTATTCCAAATTGTAGCCTAGCTTTGACTTCCAGCTGTGTGGACTGGTAAATCTGGTAAATTGGACTCATCAGTCATTGTTTATAAAATTTAATTGGTTTAAAAAAAAAACTGTCGGAAATTCAAATGAGATAAGGTTGTCAGATTTTGCTGTAAAATGATTATTAAGTTGAAAATGTAAATACCCTTATGATTCTAGCTATATCGAGGGTTCTCGCATTTCATGCATCATCATTTCATGCATTGAATTTGTTGTGTATCAGGAAATCCGCATTTTGGTGTTTACATTTTGTTTCATTTATAGTCACAGTGCATTCAGTACCTGTGCAATTCCAGTATTCTCACAGTTCTAATCCGCCAATATTCAAATTGAAATTGATTTGCTAAATATGCTACAAATGAAGTTCAACTTAATTCTCAATACTTAAGGATGAGAATTGCCAGAATACAAACTCCATTCAGCTTTGAAACAGTATTATATTCTTGCTAAGTTTATCATTATATGTGGCACAATTTTTCTTTGGTGAATACAGATTGTATAGGATAATTTGTACACATTGTGTATTACTGTTATTATTATTGTTATTATTATTGTTATTACTTTTAATTATTAGTGGCAGGCCACTGGGTACCATTGTAATGTTGATATCCCAATAAAATATGTGCAAAATAATGAAAATGTTTATGAATAAAAAATTGAAGAGGAGAACTATTTATATGTTTAATTTCTATATAAATGTGTCAGCATAATTTTTATAGTATAGTTCAAAGCCAATGCCATTATTTAAATGTTCTACCAATGGATGGAGTCCATGTTTTTAAAATGTCCTCTTTATTTTTAGCATAATTGGGCTTTTGATGTACTGTAGAAGTACCTTTAGACTTTTACCTCAAGAAATTCTTGCGCTCTGTAGATGTACTCTGTAATCTGTCAGTAGTGAGAACTGGTTCTCTTACCCAAAAGCACAATACATATCACCGCTCATACCATTTTCACTTCAGCATCTGGTTTTAACATTTCATGAACTGTGCCACACATGGTCGGCAAAGTGGCAAAAATAAATAAACTGAATTTTATACAGATAGACACACGATGACTTTATAATGGCATGCACATGTTGACATCAATTACTTGTAAAGTCCTAAAAAAAAGTTTATATAAATAAAAATATACATATACACAGATACACACACACCAACTTGTGAAATGTCCAAGGCACTTAAATTGGTTTTGTTTAGGTACTAAATATTCCCGTCCTGGCTGACGAAACTTTCGGGAAATGCTGCATAATTTATACATTATTCCGCCCTCCAACATAATAGTATAAGGAGGTAAAACGGCCCATAAACGTCCAACAAATTCCATTGGATGACAGCACTGTCACTCGTGCCTCGGCTGATTCGTCGTTGGTGTGGTACGTCATCCTGGGTTTCCCCTAGTCTTCCGAATTGTGTGGACTTGTGGCGTTCGACCTGTGCAGTAGCGCAGCTGCGGCGTGATTGGCTGCCGTTCCACGCCAGCTACTTGCCGTTCGGCTATATGTTAGCCGCTTGCTATTACTGGGTGAGCGACGCAATCTGCGATGTGCAGTGGTGCTCTAAGTAGGTGACGGAAGGGAGCGTCGTGCAATTCACTGTTTATTTCTTTAATCGAGTTATATAGTTATACTTGTCCGTGCCATTCGGTCTCCTCCAGTTCATGGACTTTCGATACATAGTTTTATTTTACGACGTAGGAAGAAAGTAAACTTTTCCGACTTAGAAATGTCTGCGGTTTCCTCTGAGCAGAGCGAAGGTGATAAGAAGATCGTGCTGCTCTCGTCGGCAGCAGATTTCTACCAGGACTCACCCAGCCCGCTAGTGTCACCTGGACACCAAGCCCAGACCGTCTATGTCATTCTCGATTCATCCGTGGACACCGTCATAAGGTGAGCTGGTTATAGCGGTTTTACGGAATAGATTCACACTTGTAATTTAGGTACGCTGAACGCCGTGAATTTTCCCAGGTAAGCTGGTTGTTGTGCTTTTACTGACTGTAGCCGCGTACGTGGTGTTGTCATGCCATGAACGACCCCCTTCACGCGCACTTGTTTATTGACAAGTCACTGCATCTAAAGCTGTAGCTCGTAACTACTAACGAGTCATTTTGTTGACTAGTTAGCGTATGTTGTTGTTGTCAGGAATGTGGGTAAGCTAATTACACGTAACTGTCCAACATCGATTAAGTAGCTGGCAAAAATAAAGTGACACTGTGGCCAGTTGAGTACCCCGCCTCACGAGCTCTCTGAGCTGGGGGGCTCGGTGCAATAAGCGCAGTCGTGCTTGAAATGCAGACTTAAAAGTGATCGATTGACTTTTAATTACCTGAAAGTTTAGCGTAGCTGTAAGTATTCTCATTCCATTCATGTTGCCATAGCCGGTGCACCGTGGATCCTTTGAATCGTTTATCTCATTGCAATTGTAACCCCCATAGTTTAGTTGTAGATACTAATCGCATTTTCATTTTTGGCGCGACACAATCAATAATTGCATACAGATGTTGTGTAGTGGTCAGTAATTACAACGTGGGTCGTCTCCCACTGCCTATTACATATTTGGTTCTGTATTTGGGAACGCCGTGTTGATTTACTTTTCTGGGCGTCGATGAAACTGAAACTGGCAAGATCTCAAAATGAAACGCTGGGCGTTTGCAAATGGTGCCCGCGAAACCAGCGATGTATAATGTTCAGGGAAAATACCAGGAGCACTCACTGTCCTTACACACATTTGTAAAAATGTAATAAACTGGCTTGATGTAGAATTTGCTGGCGAAGTATAAACCTGTGGTCTTGACAGTGATGTTATAGCTGTTTATAGCACGTTATAGCTAATTCAGCAATGGACGTAGATACTTAAGTAAATTATAACGGTACATATTTGATAAACGTTTTGTATGTGGGAAGTTATGTGTCTGTAAAAAGAGAGAACCCGTCTTTTCACGTAATCATCCTCTTATAAAATGCGTGTCAAAATAATTAACGGTCATCCATAGTATTTTTGAACTATATACATATTGTTCCTCGATGTGGTTTAGTAATGGAAGTTTGAGTAATGAAAATCCGGCTTACAGATTAGAATACCGTGCTTTTATTTCATACTCCGAAGCAATACCGTTACTCGTGTGATTTGGTGATAGTCCTTTGAGTACATATTTGAATTTCTAAAATTATTGAATTTCTTGAAGTATTCGCCATACATTTACAATGCACTGTTTGTTTGTGTGAGACTTGTAATTTCTGCTAAGCATGAGTGCACATTTATTTGGCAGCTCTAATTGATGGTTCCCGGGAAAGGGGTCAAATTGTAATGTATTTAGTTATCGTTATTATCCCACGGAGCCCCCAGCTAGAGTATTTTATAAACAGAGTCTCCTTTGTGTTTTCATTTAGTTCAGAAGTGTAATTAATATGCAATGGTGGTTGTAGAGCCTGGTGACTCATTCTGCATTCTCATGGACTTCTTGCAGTGCTTGCTTACACTTCCTCTCAGCAAACAAAATGGGATTTCCTTTCATAATAAATAAGACAAAGTAAAACTAATACCTGTTGTGGACTGAATCTAGGGGGAATTAGGAACCTGTTGACAGTATTATTATGCTATATTATACTATAAAATCAATATTTTTGCAGTGTAATTATTTGTTTGTATATGTTTCTGATCATGTCAGTTTAATAATGTGTGGGCAGTGGTGGCTTAATGGTTAGGGAAGCGCACTTGTAATTGAAAGGTTGCAGGTTCGAATTACCAACCAGCAAGGCACCACTGAGGTACCCTGAGCAAGGCACTGCTCCCCGGGTGCTGAATTAGCTGCCCCCTGCTATGTCCCGATGTCACACTTTGTTCCTGTGTGCTGTGGTGTGTCAATGATGACCACTGATCACCAAATTCTAACATGCAAAGAAGCCGTAGTAACTGCATATGGCTTTATACTGCCAGAACTGTAATCCTGTCTCGGAATAAGCCAAGCAAAGACTTCTTAGAAAACTCAGTATAATTTTCTAGGAATCTAATAATTCCTCAGGACGTTTGGTGTGTGTCATCAATGCCCATGCAGCGTGGCAGCATTACCCAGAAATTCAGCCACAGTTCTGTTGTTTCCATAGTTTGCCCCAATCACAAATTTGTTTAGACAAATTGTGTTATATGGAGATATTGCTTACTTAATAAACAGAGTTGTGTATAGTAGAACAAGTGTTACATTTAAATTCAGGAAAGGTTTTTGAAGTCTTACTGTATGTGTATGTCTGCTGGAGATGTAACAGTCATGTAAAATTCTGAACTTGTAAGCGAGATTCTGAATCAGACCTTGTGGGGAAACTGGGAGTGAAAGGACTGGCAACCTCTCTGGCTTGTACATTTGACTGCTGGTCTGCAGCATTCCACAACCCTTTCATTAAAATGTTTAAGGTTCTGCTTTTACTGCATGTCTGTGGACTTTGAAGCTGAGGACATGACTCAGCATATTCCCCCAAAGCTATTTTTTCTCTTACTTCCTGTGGAATTCTTAGCTGGGATTATTGCTGTCCTGCTGATTTCAGCATTATTCACCTGCTGTCAACTCACTAGAAACGCCTCAAAGCATATGCTTTAAGGATAAAGAGTCTCTATTAGAGTTTTCGATGTTTTTTTACTCTTCTGTTCTCATTTTATATTTCTTCAATTTTCTGCCATTGTCTGGAACTAGGTCACTTGGCATTACGGTTTATGTTTTCAAATAGGATTTCCCATAATTCCACATATGCAGATCAGGTGAATTTGTGACTTTACAGCGGTAGGCAACCCTGTTCCTGTAGTGCCTGTATCCAGCGGGTTTTCTATCCTACCAGATGAGTTACTTTCTGCTTTAGATCAGGTGTGGTGTGGCTCATCAGAGACCAGGTAGGATGTAAAACCTGACGGTACTTTATGGTCAGGGATGCCCATCCCTGCTCTAAGCATCTTTAGTGTATCATATGCATATGAATGCTGTGCATTGACTAGCATTTGTCTTTGCTGCTAAATTTCACAATTCCTTCCCCTCATTTTACATTAATGTTCTACTGTGATAATTCCAGTTAAACTTGGCATATGATCCGAAAAATACTTCACAAACATTATTCTCTGCCCATGTGCAACATAATCTCTATATAGTCATTTTCGGTGAGCCTTCGGTTTCATTAGTACGCTTATTCGCCCTTGCTTTTGTGTCAGTGTGTACTTGCTTCTCCCTTTACCTCTAATATTACCGTTTCAGTCATGTATACCCTTTTGGTGTCCTAAAAGGAAAATATTAAAAAACTTATTGAGATAAATGTATGTCTATTAGAAAGCTGCGAAACGAAGAGACGATGACCGTGTGCGTTTCGAAGCGCTATGATTGCAGCCCTGCGGAGAGGCTCCCTCCCGCGGCCATAGAGGAGCATTCCTCTTATTTGCTTGTTCTCACTATTTTTAGTAAATCTGAGTCGTGTCTTCAGGGTCGAAGCTACATCACTTGAATTATTTGACTGCATTCAAAGCGGATTACAGCCATATGTTTTAGATGCATACAAAGTGTAATATACAAATATGCGGACTAAACACGTCCGGTCAGAGAGGGTTTTACATGAATTTGTTGCACTCGTTTGCTAGCCGGTTAGCAAGCGTTTCCTCGTTCGAAATGGCAAAGCGGGGCTCGCGATTTGAAGACCACGAAACAATGACATTGTTATTGTGACTCGAACGAGCGCATGGTTGACATCGAATAAAGAGCAAGTTAAGTTTCTGTGACGAGACGAAGCGGAGATGTCTATGTGTAAGGAAGGCTAGCTAGCTACAGACTGAGGGATTCACCGGGGAGGAATACTGCGCATTACATTAATCGCGGATTTTCTCGGCCCGCTGCTGACTGCTCACATGTAAGTTTCTGAATTAATGATACAATGTGGCCGGAATATGAACGCGTTGATTGGCGGTATCTGTGAGGCGCTTCCTTTGGGTGAGTGTGTAACGCGATCGGCTGCTGTTCCGGCCGGCGGCTGTGTTTACATTCGGGATGCCCGACTTCGGGATCTCCGGGGCTCGGACACGTTCGGCAGCTCTGGGCTCATGACAGGTCACTAGCCCTGCATAGGATTGCGTTATTTCAGGGGTATTATTTTGCTGGGGCGTTCTGTTGCTGACGTGTCTATCTGCGTAGCAGTATTTTGCGTGTGTGCATAATATATGTGTATTGTTGACTGTGTGCATGTGTACAAAATATGTATGCATGCTGAAATACAGATATACAGTATACTTACTGGAAGGAAATGGTGCGGTTTTAAAGTCATCTAGGGAAGCTGTTAAATAGAAAACTGTAATACATTCCCGCGACCTTGTCCCGGTTATGCGGAAGATGGGGGGGGGGGGTGTTTAATCCATATTTCACGTTAAGAAGTGCCTTTTAAATAAATGCTTTTGTTTTTAAATTCAGTCACGTTATGTGAACTGTGGCTCCATTCTGGCTATATAACTGAAACGAAGCAGTCATGCGTCGCTGTTGTTGTTCCAAAATGTAAATATCATGCTGCCTGTTTCTGACTGGTGTTTCTATGGAAAGCTTCTCCTATGGTTCTGCTGTGACACTATGTGACATTAAAATGAACAAAACCAAATATATATTTTGTTGTTTATGTAATGCATTTGTTTTCGTGTCAATTGACATTAAGTGCTTGGTGAGTGCCTGTACCGCGGTCCATGGCCTGTGCACCCCTGCCTCCTCCTTCCTCCTTTTGGCTGGTAGTGCTGCCTCAGCATTATCCCCACAATGTGCGGTCAGACGTGCTCTTTGAGAAATCTTCCTGCAGCGTTGACAGCATGGAAATGTCAGTTGGTGTGTTGTCACTGCATGTTTTACAGTACAGTGAAATCTTCCCCCTCCCCTTATCTCTTTATGCAGGTTTTATTTTTTTTTTCCCCACTGATTTTCCTTTATGGCTCCTCTCAGCATAGACTGTGGAGGGCCGGTCAAAGCCTGATGTTGACGATGAATGAATTGCATGGACTGAAGCAAACGTTAACATGAAGCTAGCAATCAGTCTGCTTATCTAGTCCTGCTGCTTCAGAGCAGTGTGTGGCCCAGTGGGTTAGGATGTTGTACCTGTGATCAGAGGGTTGATGGTTCAAATCCCAGGGGTGGCAGGGTGATCTCACCATTGGACCCTTGAGTAAGGCCATTAACCTCAGTTGCGCCAAAACGTTGCAAAATCAGCTTTCTCAAAAAATGTATGTCTCTTTGGATAATAGATAAAAAAAAAAAAAAAAATGTCTGTTAAATAAGAATTTAATTAGGGATTGGCGAATCCACATTTGTTTAGCTCCAATCCGATTCCGATACACCACTGCCGATACCGATATAGATTCCGATACAAGAGCTCTTCTTACTTTAATATTTTAATATAATAAATATATTTGATATGCTTATTTTATATACTATTCATATTTTTAAACTAATAAATACAAATGAAAAATGTATGCCAAAAAATCTTTAATTAGGCTACTAGAAACATAATGTATTGCTCCACCTCGTTTGTACGCCTTGTTTTAAGCGTTTTGGGGCATTTGCAGTTCATTTTGAGTATCTTCTAAAAGCGTATAGGTAAGTGAAGAATACTTGAAATTCCCTGCATTTTTCTCCCTTTGGTAGCAGCTTCACTTGCACGTTGTCACTTAGACATTGTGACAGCAGCCCTTCATGTATCGTAAGCTGTAGCCCGTGCGTAAAACAGCCCAAGCCAGCAACCCGTCGATTGCTTTCTTTCATATTACTCGCGGTGTCTCACACAGTTGCACTTTGTGCATTTTGTTTAGTGGGATTTTCCACTAAACGCTACTACCCCCACTCCTCAAAAATTTGTTTTTACGAAGATTGCAAGTCGCAGTGCTATGGTTGCTGCTGAAAGTGTAAAATAGTCACAGATCGTGATCTTCTTATCTGATGTTCTTATGCTCCTCATATTGCAAAGGGTATGCACATGATGCCACAGGAGGCAGAAGTCACTGCGCTCACACCCAAAATCTGTAGCAAAAATCTGAGTGGCAGCATTAGCGTTCAGCTTGAATGCCGCAAGAACATGTCTAAAATAGGAGAGAGCTGTTGTACAAAAAGATTAAATACGAAATAGCAGCTATCTTTTTAGTATGGCTATAGTATGGCCATAGTATGGCCAATATCCATTCCACGAAATAGGTCTGGATCGCGGCCGATCAGAATATCAGATCGGTGCATCTCTAATTTTTTTACTCTTTTGAAGAAGGAATTGCGTTTTTTGGTACTGGGTATTTAATGTAGCTATCATTTAATGTATATTTGGCCTTTCTGTTCTCCTTCAGGAAGGGGAACTGCAACCGTATTTGGCAGGCAATTTTTTTTCTCCCTTTGTCACTATCAATGTGTCATTTGCTCCTCTTCAGATGTTACAGCTTGTCGTATTGTGGTTTTCTCCCCAGTGTGGACCCCCCCCTGTCTGAGTCCGGAATTGTCGCTGACATAGACTTGGAGAACATCCTGTCCCCTGACACTGACGCATTCTACCAACTGAAGAGCCAGCCGATCACCATCAGGTGAGCACAGCCATCTGTCCCAGCATTCAGACACTCCCCTGATCTGTGCTGGCTGTGACAGGAGGGTTATATCTGGTACCAAAAGCATGCCTGTGGGAACAGGCCACGTCTTTTAATTTCCCTTCTATCTTGGTGGAACATGTTTGGTCTGCTGTGAAAATGCTTTTCATTCAAGATTTCACCCTTAAAAATTATTAATTAATTTTCAGCAAGGGCAACATTATCATTTCCCTTTCTGTATTTTCTCTGGAGTAAATCATAATCTCAGTTTGGTAGCTGGATATTTATGCAAAATATGAAAAGCAGACATGAAAGGCCGGTGGAAATTCCATATAGTTGAAGCTAGAATCGCGCACTTGATCAGTCCTGTGTTATGGAAAGCATTGTATTCTTTGAGTTTGTGTGTTTTTAAAAATGTACGGAAATAATTCTGCTCGTCACTAGGCAGGTTTTGAGAGTTTACCGGAACTGTAAAGGCTTCATATCTTTCATATGATAGAGCCCTCGCACACTCGTCAAGGACTGCATGTAGGACTTCTGTTTGGCTTTTTAAAATACCACGAGCAAATTTAATTAGCAGTTTTTGCCTAATTGTAAACTGTTATAGAAATTCCACCCAGAGAGTTGGTTTGTATATGAAGAGACTATTTTATTTTCCACTGAAGTAGAACTAAAGCGATCCAGCTTTTGGTAATTTCCCCGACTGTTCGTGCAGGGCACACGCACATCAGCAGGTGTGGAGGCGGTGAGAACGGACGACCCATTTCTCAGGGCAGTTCTAGAGCTTTCAGGAAGGGTCAGATTACAGCATAATTCAGATACTATTGTCTAAGTTTATGCAGACAGAACATTCTACTGTATATCTAGTTGTGGCACCTGGGCCCAATGTAAAACAAATTGGTACTTCCTGTCTCAGCAGCCAAGCCTGGGGAGGAAACTAACCCAGACTGGGAAGGAAAGTGGCACTCCTTATCTTACTGGCCAAGGCTGGGAAGGGAGCCTGAAAGCAGAAAACTGATATTATGCATATTTTGATAGTTGGAATATCTTTCTTCTTTCATGTATTTGTTGCGCCAGGTAAGAGTGTCACTGTGTTTTCAATATTGGGGGTGGGGGTGGGGAGACAGAGACAGATACACTAAATGACTGAGTCACATCCGCCCTCTCACAATACTATATGACCTCGTACATTGTACCTATGTATAGGCCACCCGTCTGTTTTGATATTGACTGTATACATTCGTGTATGTGTATGCAAAAAAAAAAAAAAACAATTCCCTCGGTCATTAGGTTAGATGACAACTGAATTCTCTTGACAAGTTTATTCATATTAAACTTATTAAGTCCTGGGAAATATTGGGTGGGACAAACACTGCTGTCTTGAATATCATTCCACCCCCCCATGAGGGAGCCTATGGTGCCAGGTAATCGAACTTGTTCACGTGCAAGAACAGCGAAAGTGATAATTAAGTTAAGTAGCGATTTGTATCTTTCCCATTAAAAATCTGCCACATGTTGGCTCTTACAATCCGGGTGCAGCTATTAGCTTATGAGTTTGGTAGGTAAATCAGGCCTCACGCTTAAGGGTCTCAGGGGCTGCAGACGCAGTTAGGGCTCCTGTGATTTGCCAGTAAATAGTCGCCCATATTGGACAAATGGAGAAAATCCCAGACAACATTTGAAACTCATTGGAAAGTCCACTAGAATGTTTGAAATGCAAGAACATTTCTTTGAAATGGTCTAGTCCAGACGTGACTGACAGGGTTTGTGGCACTGATCTGGTGCAAAAAGTCATTTGTATGAATGATGACTGGTAAGTAAACAGTCTGTAGCTTTTGTATTTTTTTGTGGCTGCCGTGGAGGAGAGCTGTGAGCTTTGTGGATGTGAGATTCATAACTAGCGTTCCGACCAGCAGTCGGCGAGTGCAGTCTGTCAGACGTCTTGAGCTGCAGTGTTTCATGTGTAATAAGGAATTTATGCAATGCAATCCAGCGACTAAAATGGTATTGACAGCGCAGATTGTAGTCTCCAGAGTAGTGGAACAAATTTACTGTCAGATGAGTCATCTTTTCTCTTGTTTTCGACAGGCGGGCTACTACATGTACAGTGCACAAAAAGAAGCCTAGGGGTTCGATTGAAATGCTTGGAATTGTGTCAGTTCCACTGTAAGGGGTTCAGGCAGCTTTGTTATGGTGAGTGGTGCATGTCTGGCCTGGATTAGGTCTCCTCAGTACCAGGTGGTTTTGTTCCCTACAACCCTGGAGATTCAGAAACCACCCCTAAGCACAGCATTTTCTGCTTTCATCAACAAAACCCCAGAGGATGAAATATCACACGAGATAATGGTGTCCCATCCCCCGAGTACAGCTCCAGCTGTGGAATCTGTGCCAAAGGTCATTGAGGCTGGTGGTTCCTGGTAGCCCCCTCTACTTATCTGGGCAGGCATTAGAGCACATGGAATCTTACAGTTTTTGATATGAAGTGCTTTCTTAATGTTGATGGGGAATTGACACAATCCATTAAAAATGGATGGAACTGTGGGGTCCCATGGCTATAAAGAAATGAAGAGGTGGTCCAGTGAATTAAGCGTGAGTTAATGTGTGATTGTTTCAATGCAACACGTACAATTACTTTAATCTCCTAAACTCCAAGTTTTGGGATTTTTTTTCCCTTCCAGTTAATTACTGTTTCCTAGAAGTAAGTGTGCTGTGAAAACAGATGCTTCCTGCTCTGCTTGCGTCAGCATTCTGCCGTTACAGGGTTTACAGCAAACCTTTGTCTTCAGAACAGAAAATATGTCACTCTTCCAAGAAAGGGATAGTACTCCGTGCCATTTGGGAGACCTTTTTACTGAGATACTAGGGCCTTTCCAGTAATACAGAGGATCACCACACCTGTAGTAGTTGGCTCCTTCATGATATAAGTCCTTTCTTTCACAGAAATAAACATTATAACGCACACCGGCAGAATAGTGGTTAATACACTGAATTTTGCTGAAGAATATCTTTATGGTAGAATGATCTTTCCCATTATGTGAAGCTGTAGAGGAGCAGCCAAAGGGTGAAGGGGGTCACTGACATGTGGCAGAAATTGAATGTAAAGGGTGGAGCCTTTCTGTGACCTATGGACACTGGAGAAGTATTAGACGGCCCCAGAGCTGTGAATGAGCCGTCGGATGTCATCACTACTACAGGATAGACACATGATATCCAGTGGAGTTCCACACTGGCAGTGTCGGCATTCATGGTCTAGAAGATCAGAAGAGGAGAGCTTTGTTGTTGAAAGTTTCTGCCAGTTAGCAAAAGGGTGGTGGGTTTGGAGCTGGGGGAGAACTTCTGGTGAGGAGTTTGGCCAGATCAGCTTTAGGCGACGGTGAGTCATCTATGGGGAGGCTAGCTGACGACTGGAGATTTCAGAACTTCAGGTTTCAGTGCAAGTGTCTTCATCATAGCAGTGAAATGAAAAAGCTGTAATGCCGCATGCACAGAGCTGTAATGCCGCATGCACAGAGCTGTAATGCCGCATGCACAGAGCTGTAATGCAAATTAGACTCATAATTTTCTGAAAAACTGTCACAAGTCTCCACCGTATCAATTAATTAATTCTATTCTTTTTGCTTAATGTCTTGTAAATAACAGTGTAATTGCACATCTCTGTGAAATAAGATGTTTAATAAAAATGCAGCTTTGGATATCTATAAAAATTAGTTTGTTTTGTGTACTCTTTTAAAAGCACATTTTATGAAGAACATTTTTTATCAATGTAGGAGCAGTTTTCGAGTTTTTGCATTGCCAGTGGAGTGTTTCGCAATGAAACAGAGTTCCTGCCGCATCTGCTTACCTGACGGCCGCACACCTGACACAAGCAGAGCAGGAAGCATCTGTTTTCACAGCACACTTACTTCTACGAAACAGCAATTAACTGGAAGGGAAAAAAAATCCCAAAACTTGGAGCTTAGGAGATTAAAGTAATTGTATGTGTTGCATTGAAACAATCACACATTAACTCTCATGTGATTCACTGGATCACGTCTTCATTTCTTTATAGCCATGGGATCCCACAGTTCCATCCAATTTTAATTTATTGTGATAATTCCTCATCACAACTAAGAACTGTAAGATTCCACATGCTCTGATTCTTTCCCATATTAATAGAGAGGCCTGCTATGCAGCGCCCAGCAGCATGCAGCTTAAATGTGTCAAGCCAGTGGTGAATTGTCGTGGTGGATGTGGTGCAATGGCCTTCCCAACAAGAAAATGTCAAATGGGGGACAGTTACTGCTGCAGGTGTCAGATGTGTTTAAATGGCATCTGTTTGTACTTTGTTTTAAGAGAGTTATCTCTTCTGGAAGGAAAGCTCTCCCAGCAGGTGTCCTTCATCCCATGTGAGCCGCAGCCTCTCTTTCTCGCAGCCATTCTGTGACCCAGGCCTCCCCCTCCCCCCCGACGGGCTCTGCCATGACGTCACGCGTGCTGCTGCGTCAGCAGCTGATGCGGGAGCAGGCCCAAGACCAGGAGCGGCGTGAGGCCCAACAGCAGGCTTCCACAGCCCAGCTGCGGCCCGCCGACTCATCCCCCGCCATCTCAGTCTCGGTACCCTCTTCCACGGCCCGACAGACCCCGGCGCAGGTGCCTGCAGAGGTTCTCAGGGTAAGGTGCTGTGGCTGATCACTAGGTGCCCAGTTTAATCATTCTCGGTAGTCATCCTCATGTACCTTCTGAATCCTCTGACCAGCCGTATTCGCCCTGTGTGGCTCGCAGGTGCAGAGCCATCTTGAGAATCCCACCAAGTACCACATCCAGCAGGCCCAGCGTCAGCAGGTGAAGCAGTACCTGTCCACCACCCATGGAAACAAGGTGGCCAAGCAGGCGCTGGCAGCGTCCCCCTCGCCGCAGTCTGGCTCGGCCCCCGAACTGGCCCCGGCCCCAGGCAGCACCCCCAACAGCCCCATGGCCCTGTTGAACCTGGGCTCCAACAAAGAGGAGGTGCGTAGTGGCTATGCACTATCATTACGAACGATATGTAGTGTGACCATCTTGATAAGCGCCGGTTACTACTACATAAAAAATGTAAAAAATGCTTCTTTTTTTTTATCAAGCGGTAGTTTCTCTTGCAGGAGAATTGCTGTTTATCTAAACTAAACAAGCCCTGGAGCCTCTGAATGATCAAGCAGCATTGTTCCAAATCGGAGCGGGTAAACGGTGTACATGAAAGGCTTATCAGGTGTCGCTCTTCTGGCCTCCGTGGGACCCAGTCTGCTGTGTGGTGGAGAACCTCAGCATGCTGCCACATTCACCAGCGCCTTAATGACATCGGCGCGTAGCGTCTAGTGAGCTGTAGATGGAAAAATGCCACATTTTGGCTCGGTTTGTACTTATGCAACATTAAACTGCAAGTTCAGCAGGTTAAACTATTCATTTCGTTATCTGAGGTAGAACAAAAGTTCTTTGAGATGAAAGTCTTTCTGTGTGAAAGAAGGTAATTCACTCAGGATCTGCGCTGCCCATCGTCAGAAAATGGCTGATAAGCTGTGTGATATATTCTCCCTCTGTTTTTTTCTGTTTTTTTTTTTTTCTCCCTTTGTTTCTGTTAGTCTGAATATTGTTATAAACCATCCAGGTGTTGTGTTTGTTTTTCTGACATTGTGTTGTTGACTGGGGGGGGAGGGGTGGGAATGGGGACTAAAGGCCATCTTTGCTGACTTTTTTAATCTTCATTTCACCCTCTCTGCAGATTGATGTCATTGATGATATCATTAGCATGGAATCAAGTTTCAATGATGACATCATGACCTTGATCGATTCCGGCCTACCGCTGCGCAACACGGTATGTTGATCGGGGGTGAATGCAATGTCTGTATACCTGTGTGCTTTGTCATGATTCGCTGGCATGAAATGTGATCTGTTTTTTTTTGTTTGCTTAAGCTGTGATCCCATCCACCTGTTATTTATCTGATATGTAATTCAGCTTGGTCCATTATCTAAGGGCTGTCCTGAGCACCCTCAGTGGGACGGCAGGCCCATCTCTGATAATAGGTTCATATGCAGTTTTGTGGTGAATTTCCAAAATAAATCGTCCTTGCTTATTCCATCAGGCGGTAAATGAATTCTCGTGTTTTTAAAAATGCTGTCGTGCAAATTGTTTTTTTTTTTTTTTTTTTTCTTCCCCCTGCTAAAAGCAAAAATCTGCAACAATTTGCAGTTACATTTATTTTGCCAGCGTTTTTATCCAAAGCGATGTACAAGTGAGGCCAATAGGTTGTTATGAAACGTAACGTGCTGTTAAGGAGCCGCCTTTGATACAAGCAGGCTGAGCTTCCAATGAAGACCCAGGTATGAGTGTAAGCAGGACTGGAGCAGGAGCTACACAACATCTTCCTAGCAAAGCAAGAACCTAATAAGACTGTTCAATGAGCTGAAGTGCAACATTTAAGAACATCTCATGGAATGTAAGAGAGGCGTCGGTCAAGCACACAATCTTGCGAGTTTTTGTTTCGGTGATTGACGTGGGGTTTCGTTGGCTTCACTTCTTCTGCCCCGTTTGTATCACACGGAGTGGATCCCTTTGAGAAACTCGTGCCGCTCGTTGGGAGGTTTTCGTGACAAACTGCAGCCGGGGGGATGGGAAGAGAGAACCAGGCAGAGGTGTGTGCAAGAGCTGCCCAGAAGTGGGAAGTAACTCCTGGTGGTGACACATGTCTGACGGGAGGGACGCTGGGTGGGGTCTGCCTGCAGCAGCAGGGAGGGCGTGGTAGATGGACACCGGGGGCGTGGCGGCATGCAGACGGCAGATAGCGCGCCATGGAGCCGTTTTTTTCCTTTCTGTTTTTTTTCCTGTTACTCCTCATTTCATAACCGTCTTCAGCGAAAGAGGAAGGTGAACTTGCAGTCAGGCAGAAGATGAGGATTTTGTTGTTGCTGCAGGAGTATGAAAAGAGAAGACAGGTAAAAAAATCATTGTGGCAGGTTACTCATGTTTTTCGTTAAAATGATCTAACTTTGGAAATTCCGTATATCCCTCTGCGGTGTTCTGCAGAAAAGCGATGGGTCGTCTTTCGTTTGCATGTTAGAAGTAAATTTTGCGTACCACAAAAATGGTGGCTGACTCACAGACATGGTAAGTCTAACATGTGTGCGTCTGCCTGGTTGGAGAAAAGGGGAAGGAGGCTTGAGAAAACTCATTGTTCCACATTACTCTGCATTTTTGAATAACAGTGTGGTTTTCATCTCTCCGAGCTGATAGTGCAGCTCGGCCTCTCTGGGTTTCTGTCACTAGCAGAGAGAAGGAAGATATAAGCGAGGGTCTGGTCTGTCTGTTTAGCGCCCATCTGTCCACAGCTGAGGAAGTCATGGCTTTACTGCTTATATCGGCGCTTTGAATGTCTTCGTCTGTCAACTCTACTCCAGGATGCAATTAATGCTCTTTAATAAAACTCTTGTTGCGTACAGGTTCTGTCTATGTGAGTGGGCGGTCGAATTTTGAATTTACTTTCGTCTTGACAATGTAGGTGCCTCGTGGTCCCAATGTTAAATGTGTGTTTAGCAAATACATTATCTGTCTGCGTACCTCACTGCTAATAGTACGGATGAGATCTGGGTTTCCTGTAGAGTAGTTTGTGTGTATTACCCATTATGTATTGTAAAACTGCTTTTAAAAAAGGGAAGGACCCGGATTGCTGACAGTTCCTTGATTCCTTATCTGCTTTGTGTCGAATAATAATAAAGTGTGACTGTGGACATGCCAAAAGCTGAGTTTGTTAGATTCCTGTCAAGCTTTATCTTGTGTGATTTTTCATGATAATTACCTGGGTGTGGCTGTGATTCTTCCCTCTCCAGTTGCCTGTGTCCGGTAATGTGCTGGATGTGTTCAGCACAACACAAATGGCAGCTCCTGCTATTACTGTCAGCAACTCCTGCCCGGCAGATCTGCCCAACGTCAAGAAGGAGCTGACTGGTATGGCGCTGCACCATTCATTCAATAGCTCCTCACGTCACTGGTTTTCACAATTCCTGTATTCATTTCTCAGTGATTCGCCCAATAAATTGAAAGTGCTTAATATATCCATTACCCATCTGAAGATAGCTGACAGTCCCTGTGGTGTATCTCCCTATGTATAATGTAGGTTTCATTCTGTTGACTGGATTTTACACTCTTATTGCAGAAGCTGAGGCAAAGGCTATTATAAAGGAGAGACAGAAGAAGGACAACCACAACCTGAGTGAGTTACAGTCGCAGATTAGCCTGTTTTTCCCTCTGTGTCTCTGAGTCACAGGGAAGTCTGTGTCCTTCCCTCCATTGGACCCAGTCTGATTTCTATTTTCTCTGCACAGTTGAGAGGAGGCGGAGATTTAATATAAATGACCGTATCAAGGAACTTGGCGGACTCATTCCCAAGTCAAGCGACCCGTGAGTGTTTAAAATAGTCGCTGCGCAGCACGCAGGCAAAAAGAAAAGTCAAAAATCCTTATATGCCCATCAGATTGTTTTTGCCACCGCAGCAGAATGAGCCCGTCTGATTGGTCACTTTACATGACTGTCTCTCCACACTTCCGTGGTGACAGGGAGATGCGCTGGAACAAGGGCACCATCCTGAAGGCCTCGGTGGACTACATCCGCAAGCTGCAGAAGGAGCAGCAGAAGGCCAAGGAGATGGAGATGAGGCAGAAGAGGCTGGAGCACGCTAACCGCAGCCTGCTGCTGCGGGTGCAGGTCAGGTGTCCAGCCGAGCCCTGTCAGAATGGTGGGCTTGCGTGTGCCGCCATCGCTGTGTCGAGTGCCGCTGTTAGGCTTCAGACCGGAGCAAAGGAAAGAAGTTGTTCGTGCTTTTCCTTGGAAGATGTCGGAAGTGTAGCCTGCCTGTTCTCAGGCTGTTCTTGGAAGAGATCTGAAATGAAAGTGCTCTTACTTAGAGTGATTTTCCCAATTGTAACATTTCTCTTTAACATTTGAAAGTTTCGGTACCCCTCATGTCTGTGTTTCCCAACCCGGTCCTCTGGGACCCTCAGGCAGTCCACCAGGAGCTGGGAGGGAGCAAAAACGTGGGCTGTCTGGCAGGGAGCTGTGAGAGAGCAAAAACATGGACTGTCTGACGGGGAGCAAAAACATGGACTGTCTGACGGGGAGCAAAAACAAGGACTGACTGACGGGGAGCAAAAACATGGACTGACTGACAGGGAGCAAAAACATGGACTGTCTGAAGGTGCCCGAGGATCCAGTTTGAAACCACTGCCTTCTGTTAAGCTGGTAATGTCAAGCTTTGTGTGTGGTTTAGGGATAAAGATGCCACTAAATTTGCAACCCTGGTCAGAAGCAGTTAGAAGTTGCATGGAGTATATTTGCAGATTAAATGAACTGAAAATTTAGGCCCATGCAGCCAGTTGCATAATTAATTGGGTACCTATTTAACTGGTATGTGAATCTATTACAAGGACTGTTTGGTGGTACAGAATAATGTCTGTATTTGTGATGCAGCTGTGCAAAGGGAGTTCAGATGGCCTCAGGTGGGGTCCTCTGTGTGCTGCAGTCGTGTTCTAAAGCATTACAAATTGTTTACTACAGTCTACCGTCAGAAAAACAGGCTACAAATGGGGAATGTTTGCAACTGTAGTAACTCCTGGGGCTAAGGACGGGGAATCCGGTTCTCTTTTTTTTGTTTTGTTTTGCTGGTGCTTGTGTTCAGTAATATTAAGTCAGCTAAACAGAACATTCTCTGGATGGCCTGAAATCTTGTTTTTAGCTATACTTAAGGGACCAACCGAACAAGTCTTAACACTGAAAAAAACTTGTTAGAACTGTCTAAGATGGTTTGGGGCTGATTTTTCTGCCCAAGGGCCTGGATGGCGTGTCACCACTGAGAGAATGATGGGTTTGTGAGTCATACTGAAGTGTCTTGGGGAATGGCTGGCCCGCTGCCTGTACACGGAAGACGAGTCCTACAGCAGTGCAGTGATCCGGAAGGAGGAAGAAGCCATATTTGTCTTGAGGCTGGTTGAGTCAAAGTCCAGACTTCAACCCAGGAGAAATACTGTGGAAAACCGTGAAACCGGCCCACAAATCTGACGTTTTATAACCAAAAATACAAAAATCCAGAAATAACATATGACTGATAGTTATTCAAAGTCGGAATTGAAAATGTTACAGGCATGACTGCTAAACAGATGGGAAATTAAAAGGTTAATTTCACAGAATAATAGTTGTTCTGTTAAATGATTAATGTTTTATAACCTTGATATTCCCATCACACAGTTTAGATGAAGACCTTTTTACACTTATCAAAGATCAAGGGGCATGTGTTTAGTGCTGTTCACTAGTGCAGCGATTCCACCAAATTCTGTGATCTAAGAAGGTGCCGGGTTCAGTGGTTTCCCAGCGCCTGTGATAGCTGGCCTAACACTGACATGAGTGTTTGCTGCTGTGTCCGCAGGAGCTGGAGATGCAGGCTCGTCTTCATGGCCTCACCGCGTCTGCTTCCCCTACCCTGACCTCCGACTTAGACCGGCATCCGCAGCAGCAGCCACTTGCTGGTCCGGCGCTGGAGTCCAGTTCCAGGGGCGTCCTGTCCCAGAACCTCATCAGCTTGGGAGGGTCGGTTATCGGAGGTGGGATCGCACCGCAGTCGGCCTCCTTTCTGTCTCTGGGCTCTGCCCCCCCAGCAGGCGTGGCCACCAACAGCGCTCTTGATCTGGATGCTTTAAACTTTGCTGAGATGGACGATCCCTCCGCCACCGCCTTTGACCCCACCATGATGCCGGACGCCACTTTCGAATCGACCCTAATGTCAGACATGGGTATCCTCATGGATGAGGGGTGCGCCCTATCCCCCGTCGGGGCCGCCGACCCTCTCCTTTCCTCCGTGTCCCCAGGAGCCTCTAAGAGCAGCAGCCGCAGGAGCAGCTTCAGCGTGGACGAGGATTTGTGACGTCGCCGGAGCTCTCCATGAGCAACCGGCTTGGGAGACGTGCTCCTGGAAAGAGCTGTAGCGGTCTTCTGCCTTTAGGGTCTCTGTCTCTAGGGTTGGTTTGATTGACGCGCTCTAGGGGTGCCCAGTCTCCTTAGATCAGCGAGAGGTGACTGCCTGCAGAGCTGCCAAATTAGATTCTCTACTGTAATATTAACAACGAAGTTCTGAAAACGATCTTGTTCTGAAAGTAAGTTATTTCAGCTGAAGGCGTTCGCCACGGATCAGCGGTGGCAATAAGGATGCAAGGTAAAAATAAGGCAAAATGCAAGGCAGTATTGTGGCTTCCCCGCACATTTAGCGAAGGAACGGGTGAGGAGCCACATATTCCAGAGCCCATTTACAGTAGACTTGGAAAATTAGCAGAGCTTTAAATGTGCATCTGTGTCTCCGTTATCGGCACCTCGCCTACTGAAATTGAAGCACTGTCATACTCAGAGGGATGAAAGGCTTTAAGCATTGCTGTTTCTGGTTTGTTTCAGTGAAACAAAGACATACCCGAGAAGAAAGTATCCAGAGAGCCAGAGATATTTTTATTTACTTTTAAATCCTGGCCTTAGTATGTTTTAAATGTGAATTTGTGCATGAATCTACAGTATGTACAACGTCAAAGGACTGTTGCCTGTCTATTACAAACGTCATACGTTTTCCAGCTGCGAATTTTTCAAACTGGCACAGCGCTGTCATTTGCTATACTGGTCACTACATGCCCATCTGAGTCAGAAGTGATGGACAAGCAATCGGGCATAACCTGAAAACTGTAGTATTCAGTGTGAAGACAGACGGTTGCCTTCAGTGTCAAGGCATCCCTAATATGCAGCTGATGATCATAAAATGTATGTCCTTTCCCCGAGTGATGGACCCTAACATAGACCATGGCCCTTTACTGAGTCCAACAGTGCCGTACTGACTTCTGTATGTAAGTATGACCATAAGTACCAGTGGCGGTAACCAACGGGGTCTGCCATTATTAATGCAATGTCATGTGTCATCTTTACCTATATGGAATGGGTAACCTTACAAGTTTGCCGTGTGGTTTATCATACTGCGTTTTTAACTTCGTCCTTTCCTACTATGTGTCAGGTTTGTATTGAACAGTTTTAGTGTACAAACCTCACTGTTCGTGTGCTTCACCCTTTTTTGTGAAATACATCTTAATCTTTTTAACGTTTTATCGTAACAGATGTGCATTGGATTGTTAACATTTGAAATCCATTATAGCCTCCTGTTGACCACCACTCCAAAGTATAGAATCAGACGTTCTATTAAGGCACTAACTACAACAACATTTATGAAACAACTTCCACAGTCCTTTAGCCTTACATCTGAAGCATCGTGTGTAAATGAACTTGAACAGGCAACTTCAAACATGGAAAAATCCCTTCGCAGCACTCTAGATCTTGTGGCTCCACTTAAAAGGATAAAGCATAGCAATAACAAACCTGCCCCCTGGTACTCTGATAATACACGTGAACTCAAACAGGCATCACGCAAGCTAGAGCGAAAATGGCGCTCAACTAAACTGGAAGTTTTCAAATCTGCCTGGAAAGAGAGCCTCTCTAAATACAGACAAGCACTAGTAACTGCTCGGTCTGTGTATCTCTCCAGATTAATAGACATGAACAAAACCAATCCTAAATTCCTATTTGAATCCGTGGCTAGGATAACACAGAATTCCTCATTAAACTTGCAAATCCCACAAGCTCTTAAGAGTGATGACTTTCTTACATTTTTTAATGGTAAGATAACTACAATTAGACAGACTATACAGTGCACACCTTTACCTACTTACGGCTGCCTGCCTCCTGCTAGTCTTATGCCTACCAATAATGAGACCTTTGAATCATTCATTCCTATTACACACTCAGAACTTTTGAGCTTAATTTTCTCCTGTAAATCCTCTACTAGCCTTGTAGACCCAATTCCTACAAAATTCTTCAAGGAAATTGCACCACAGATTGGCACTACCGTGTTAAATGTGTTAAACTCTTCTCTTAGGCTTGGATATGTTCCAAAACCTTTTAAAATGGCTGTTATCAGACCCGTCCTAAAGAAACCAAATCTTGAACCCAGTGTTTTAGGAAACTATAGACCTATCTCAAATCTTCCTTTCATTTCAAAGATCATGGAAAAGGTTGTAGTTCGTCAGTTGTCCTCTTTCCTACAAAAAACTAATGCCAATGAATTATATCAGTCTGGCTTTAGACCAAACCATAGCACAGAAACTGCTCTAGTCAAAGTAATGAATGATTTACTTGTGGCTTCTGACCGTGGCTGTGTATCTCTGTTGGTATTGCTAGATTTAACTGCAGCGTTCGATACTGTGGACCATAATATCCTCTTGGACCGGTTAGAAGGTGTAGTTGGCATTACAGGGACAGCGCTCTCTTGGTTCCGCTCATATTTGTCTGATCGCTATCAGTATGCCCATGTGAACAATGAATCATCCAAGGCCACTAAAGTTGAATATGGTGTCCCACAGGGATCAGTCCTGGGCCCGCTACTGTTTACCCTATACATGCTACCTCTTGGTAACATTATTAGAAATCATGGTATTGGGTTTCATTGTTATGCAGATGATACACAGTTGTACATATCTGTTAACCCTGATGATATATCACTGCTATCTCGGTTAGAAGACTGTCTATTAGATATCCAGTGCTGGATGGCAAAAAATTTCCTTATGTTAAACACAGAAAAAACAGAAGTTCTGGTAATTGGTCCCAAGGCTGCTAGAAATAAGTTCCACCACCTCAACGTTGGTAACCTTCCTACACAACCTAACATGGTAGTTAGAAATCTTGGCGTTCTTGTCGATTCAGATCTATGCTTTGATGCTCACATAAGAAGTATTACTAGAACTGCATTTTATCATCTACGGAACATAGCCAAGCTTCGTAAGATGCTCTCACTTAATGATGCAGAAAAACTAATACATGCCTTCGTAAGTTCCAGACTGGATTACTGTAATGCCCTCCTATCGGGTTGCCCGTCTGGATCCTTGCATAAACTTCAGATGGTACAGAATGCTGCAGCCAGAGTTCTAACAAACACTAAAAAATTTGATCATATTACACCGGTCTTATCCTCTCTTCATTGGCTGCCAGTTAAGTCTCGAATTGACTATAAAATACTGCTATTAACTTATAAAGCACTAAATGGCCTTGCACCAGAATACCTTAGTGAACTGCTGACCACATACAACCCTCCACGCTTGCTTCGCTCTCATGCCATGGGATATCTGTTAGTGCCTAGGGTAGAAAGAGCTACGGCAGGCTGCAGAGCTTTCTCCTACAAAGCTCCTCTGCTGTGGAATGGTCTTCCACCGGATGTGCGGGTTTCAGGTTCACTCTCAATATTCAAGTCCAGACTAAAAACACACCTGTTTAGTTTAGCGTATAGGGACACTAGTTCTAGCCCTAGCTAACTCTTCACTCCCAGTCAGGCCTGTAGTGTGAGGTGTAGAGCTGGGTGGGGATCGGTGCCATTGGCTTTGGATGAACTGGATTGTCAGTGCTGTCACTCTAGCTTTGCAATCTCTTGTGGAACTGGAGTGCTGACATTTCAGGGACTCCCCATGCCGGCATTCCCACTTGCCTCTCCCTCCTACTGATGCTGCCATAGCCATATCTGCCGGAGCTTGCAGATTGCACTTCATATTGTACTCACCTAGCTTTTAGCACTGCCAATAGCCTCCTCTACTATGCCTAATTGTACATTTTATTTCCCCTACTCCTCCTGGGGGTGATGCCTGGAGACCTCAATCTATCAAGATATCCAGCACACCCGACCACCACCAGTGACGTCCCTGCATCCAGCTCGCCGTTCTGATCTTCCATTTTTGACCCGCTGCCTTACCTCTGGTTGCCTGGCAATTGGAAGAAGACTCGGCTTCGGCATTGGCTTATCTTCCTTGCTCTCCTCTCTCTATTTGACTATCCCTGCCGGCCCCTGGAGGATGGGCTTCCCCTTTGAGTCTGGTCCCTCTCAAGGTTTCTTCCTTCTAGGGAGTTTTTCCTTGCCACTGTCGCCTATGGCTTACTCACTGGGGGCTTTGGGTGAGGATACTGTAAAGCGCTTTGAGACAATGTAATGTTGTGATAATGCGCTATATAAAAATAAATTTGTTGTTGTTGTTGTTGTTGTTCGAGACCTTAAGCAATAAGTGAAAGTTGTTCGATCACTGTGAAAAATGCAGTGATTTTTTTTTTTTCGTGCGAAGAACTTGGTAAAGGCAGTGTGGTTTGTATACCTATTAGAATATGCAAATAAAATTGCTTTTGTTAGAACATGTCAGAAATATAATTGTTTGAAATGTTTACAGTATGAACATGTATAGCAATTCAGCTTGCTGTGGAATATCTACCATTTTGTTTGTTACTGTAATTTCAAAACTCTTACATTTGAGAATTAAACATTTATGTAGATTACTAGTTTACTCTGTTCTACCCTATTCTATGTGTGGGGCGAAAACTGTTTTTCTTTCAGTTGCATACAGCAGAGGAAGGAACATTTGACTTGAATTGTTAGTAATGTTTTTGTAAAAGTTCCAACTCCATGAACAAATTTGTATGACAATCACATCTCAGCTTTGTCGATTGCATGAGAAATGAAAGGTAATTTGTCAAACCACCTCAAATGAATCCTGTAAGGGTTTCATTTGAATTAAAACAACTCCTGTGGATTGAGATGGGGCAAACAAAGTAAGCTTGTAGGCAAACTGCTTTAGTGGTTATTCCTGTCCGTGCGGCGCGTTTGCCATTGCTGTGTCACAGTCACATTGTTGTAGGCTTGTCATATTAATAGTAACGTGTCTAATAGATTTGTTATCAAAACTTGATGTATATGTTTGCACATAAACACTCCAAAAGTAGCACTGATGGCTACACATGAACTCTGGTTTTCCACAATGTTCTCCATCTGAACTCAATGGCCCTTAGTCGCCCATATGGTCTGTTTGCCTGTAGTGCATGTGCGTCCTCGCAGGACATACAGGCTTCAGCTATTGCCGTCCTGTAGAGCGGCGTTTCCCAACCTGGTCCTTGGGGAACCCCGGACAGCGCCCATGTATCAGGTGTTCGGTGTTCCCGATTGGCTGGGAGCCGAGTGGAAACAAAAGCGTGGACTGTCCGGGGTTTCCCCGAGGACTGGGTTGGGAAACGCCACTGTGGAGTCTCTGCATCCAGCTGCCCTCAGCTGATGGGCTGCTCCAGCACTGTGAGAATAGCAGGTCTCTCCAGACCTTTAGATCTGTCACATATATAGCAGAGTAAAGAAAAGGGATCTCTTCAAGATTTACACTATGGATTTTTCTTTGTTCCTGTAAGTTTCTGCCTTTTCATTTTATGTTATGAGTCTTTAAATATTAAGTGAAGAAGCAATTTATATAAAATATGAGAAATAGATTTTAACCAGTTAGTGGACACTAAGTATGAAACCTATTTTCACAAATTTCAGTGGGGCGCAAAGAAAAATACATTGTGCATTTTTTTAAATGATAATGTACAAACTGCTTTTTTCCATATGCATTGTATTTGTGTGTTACATGAACTGTGCAACCCATGTACAAAACATTCCTTAACATATATTTTAAAGGGTGTACAATTGCATATAATATACAAGTAAAATGTATCCAATAGATTTTGTCTTAATGTTTTTAGCATCATTTACTCATAGTTAGTTTTAACACTGTATGTTAATTCTTTTCGTTTTGTTTTTGGGAAAAAAACTACGTCAAGGGTGGTCAAGTAATCGAGAGTGTCCAGAGTCTGCTAAAAGTCCAGGGAATGCAGGATGTGATAGTGGGTGTCAGTGATGCCCTCTGACTTTGCAGTACAGTAAGGTCACCTTCGATGTAAAGTCAATATCTCCAAAATAGTTGTCCGTGATGTTCTAGTTAGGATAGATGTGTCTGACATCTCATTGGAATGTCTGAACTTTTTCACTTCTCAAGTAAATCTGCAAATCAAGATCTATTTCCACGGTTGGACAGAGTACCAGTAACTTTATCAAGCTTGCTCAGTCTATGCAATTTCCCTGTGTTAAGCCATTTGATATAAAATTAATAGTTGAATTCTCAGTAGAGTGAGTGTGTTACACGTGTGTCTGATCAAAGGGCAGGGCCGGACTGACCATTGGGAAGTTTGGGAATGGTCCAGTCCGCCTCCGTCAAAGGGTGACCATTCTGGAGGTATATTCTGTCTCAACCTTTCTTTGTGGTGAAAATGAAGACAAGAGCAAATATAGCCAGCCACTACCACCCAACTTTTACTTGATCAGTCTCTAGTGATCTGTTAAATGGCTTTTACCTTTTTTGCGGTGGAGATGCAAGACCTATAATTCATGTCCATATGTGTGTGTTAACATTAATATGAAGGCATTTATTTACAGGAGTAGTGATTTTTAACCGGTTTGTTTTTTTGTGAATCTGTAGATCTGTCTTATATAGTCTGTGTCCCTTTTATGAGCAATTATTGTTTTTAAATATAAACCAAAGTAGCAAACTTATTTCTAGATAAAGAAAAATCAAACACATCAACCAGTTTGACTGTACATGTGGGATAGTCAGCATACATGCAAATGAATGGCGTATGAAGCAGTAATGATTTGCAGTGTTGCTTCAATTAAAAAGTTTACTGTAAACAACTAGTCATGTATCTTAGATTAAAGGGATTTCAGATGCTATTTGTTTTTCTGTCCCAATCTGTTTTTTTTTTTTAAATCACATGATCCCTTTCCTGTATGTGTAATTTTGTTTTTCTTTTCACCCTACCATAAAAAATGGTAAAGACATATTGTACATTTTTTTTCTAAGAATTTATGTAAAAAAATAAATATTTTAAGAATTTCATTTTCTTGAAAAATAAAATGGGTGTGCTTGTCAGTTTTACCAGGTGAAGCAGAAATCCATTCAGCATACCTTCAGGAGAAAAGATGGATTTTCTTGAAGCAATATTTGTAGGCTCAGTTTTCTTAGGTTTTCTCATGTTGGTCAGAGTGAAGAACCTTTCAGCCAAGAAAATGTTATATACTCCAAATGCAAAAATATGACATGGTGCTTTATCAGTTTAGTTATCGCTAAATGCTCAGAAAAGGCAGGTCCTGTTATTTGGAGGTAATTAAGTCTGCGGATAGGAATGCTATAATCTCCGTGCACCACTCCAAGGAGCTGAACTTTTCCCTCAGCAGCTCAGCCTGTAACCTAGGCCTCATCTTAGATAAATGCCTCTCATCGAATCGCATGTGGATACAGTATCAAAGGTGCGCTTCCTACAGCTACGTAACATTGCCAAGCAACGACGATTCCTTACTATTCAAGACGCTGAGACATCGATACATGCCTTTGTATACAGCGGGTTAGACTACTGTAATGTTAAGCTATCTGGCAGCACACACCGCACATTAAGCACCTTGCAGCGTATTCAAAATGCAGCAGCTCGAATTGTCACCAGGAGCAGGAAGTTTGAACACATAACAATATTCTTAATTCCCAGCATTGGCTTCCCGTTTAGATTCAGGTTTAGAGCTGGCTTCAAAGTTCTCCTACTTACATATAAGGCACTTAAAGGTCTAGTTCCTGCCTACCTAACAGAATTACTTCTAGTTTACAAGCTGCATCACCCACCCTGATCACAGAATGCAGGTTTCCTTCCACATACAAGTAAAGTGACAGTTGGAAGTATAGCATTTTACTACAGGTCTCCTATATATCGGAATAGTTTGCCAGGTTTAGGGATGCTGAACCGATCTCAGTTTTTAAATCTCACCTGAAGACCTATTACTTCAGCTTAGCTTGCCAGCAACTTAGCACCATAACTATGGCTACTGGTGCTGCTGTACATACCTTATACCATTTTTTTTAATCAACTGTGCTTGTCCATTAATGAGTCTATGCATGTCCTGACCACCTATGTCTCTCTGCCTTCCCACATGTCCAAATTGTACCCGGGGTGAGTCCCGGTTCAGTCCCACAGAATGGTGACATTGTGGATGTATCCGACAAACTGTATCCTCGTGGGTACAGCCTTCAGTCTGCCACCCTACACAAGCCGGTGTGGACAACTGACTCATTGATGGACTTTGGCCTTGACCTTGATCACAGTCTATACATTGCTTTTACCAAGCAAGCCCACTCTTTCACTTTCCTTTAATATTAGCATGCCTGGGGGGGGTCTTCTTGGGAGTTTTTGGTTCCTCTCCTCTGTTGTTATCTGGCTTTCTCTCTGTCTTTCTCTCTGCTTCCTTTTTTCTTGTTTTTGTAGTATTCTGTCTTAATGATGTTGTCCTACCTGCAGAACATCACACACCCCCTGCAAGCCCCCTTGGAGTTTGCTTACTGGGCAAATAGGTCAGAAGCTGATGCAGTTAACATGACACTGTATTACATCCTACAACACCTTGACTCCCAGGGACATATGCTAGGGTTTGTGTCCTTTAGCTCAGCGTTCAATAACACTGAAGTCCTCCACTGCAGACTCAGCCAGCTGACTCTACCAGCCCCCATCTGCCAGTGGTCACAAACTTTCTGACAGCCAGGAAGCAGCCTGTGAGGCTGGAGAAAATCAGCCGATCAGCACTGGCACCTCCCAGGGGTGGGTCCTCTCCCCTCTGCTCTTCCCCCTCTACAAAAATGATCGCATCTCAGGGACCCATTTCCTAAAGTTTTCAGACGACATGACAGTCATCTGCCTCATCAGGGACGGTGGCAAGTCTGCATACAGACCAGAGGCCGAACAGCTGACCCTGGTGCAGTGGGAAGAACATGTTTGAAATGATGGAGATGATAGTAGGCATCTGGAAGTGCCCCCCAGCACTGCCCTGCCCTCATCTGACGCAATAGCACTGTGTCTACTGTGGAAACCTTCTGGTTAATGGGATCCACGATCTCCCAGGACCTAAAGTGGACAACCAACATAAATTGTTAAAAGGGCCCAACAGGGGGTGCGCTTCCTGCACCAGCTCAGGAAGTTCAACCTGCCTCAGAAGCTGCTGATCCCTTTCTACTCTGCAATAATCCAGTCTGTTGTCCATCTCGGTCTGGTTCCGGTCCAAACAGGACAGGAAGAGACTACAACAGACAGTCAGGACTACAGAAAAAATGATTGCCGTCGACCTGCTCTCCATTCGCCGTCGACCTGCTCTCCGTACATGGCCAGAGTGAGGAAACAGGCAGAATCACTGCAGATCCATCACACCCTGGTCACACCCTTTTCACACTACTCCCCTCTGGCAGGCGCTACAGAGCACTGTATGCCAAACAACCAGACACATGAACAGGTTTCTCTCCACAGCTCGTCATTCTGATGAGCACTTATAGCTGTCACACAATGTCAGAGGCAATATTTGTACAATAAATCTGTCAACCCTAACCATCCACTGTACCTACAAACTGGAATCTGAGTAAGCTGTATATATGCCGTATATTCTGTATGTGGTGCATATGTATAGACTGTGAAATTCACTGACCTCATGTATATATAGTAACCAGCATCTTTGCACACTGCACCATTGCAATATGGTCCTTTGGTTAAAGTCTTTACTGTACATATTGTACTTCATTTTAACACATGTATCTGTACATATGTTTTTTTTTGTAATCTCGTGTTTGCTGTATGTCTGTCCTGTGTAAGTAGATTGAGAGCAACAAAAAAAACGGAGACAAATTCCTTGTATATGGAAACATACTAAGCCAATAACGCTGATTCCATTATATTCAATTGTATGTATCACAATCCACCCATGTAAAGCACCCGGAGGGGACTGTTGCGAAAGGCGCTATATAAAAATTAATTTCATTGAATAGTAGCGTTATGCATTGCACACAGCACTGTCTTGAGAATTCGGTGCTGAGCACTGTATTTGATTTGTCCCGTTTCCATTTACAACAAATCTTGATCAAAATTAGGACGTCTTAACAACGACGTGGTTTGTCACTGTTATATTAACCCCAAATTTATACCTTTAAAGTCGTTATCGCCAAATTTAAACTATTATCTTATATAATGAGTTGCTTAAAATCTGAATTAATATTAAAGACTGGCCACGCACCCTTTTCTTGGCTATTGCACGTCTGTATTTTTGAGTGTATTCTCCTCAGAATTCCCTTAGGGGGAAACCTTGCTTCATCTATTCTTTTGTCTGAAGAGCCCTTTGCCTCGTACTCTTCCCGGGATGCACTCCAAGTTCACAGTGACCCAACACTGGATAAACGGTTATGGGAATGTATGACTTTCTGTATGTCTCCTTCTGAAAGCATCCAAGATTTAAAATTGTTTTACGTGATCCGACGCTGCAGGTAAAACACACATTTTTCACGGCCGGTTCTGTCTTCTGAGATCGCATGAAATGTAAATTTGCAGTCTGCCTCTGTATTACAGCCGAAAGAGCAAAGCTGCACTGCGATTAAAAATCATCCCCCCACTTTGGAATCCCTGACGGTAAATTTCGTCTGGGGGAGGGGGGTTCCCAGATTACGTTATATGCTCCATATATAAGACAGGACCCGAAAATATCCGGTATTCCAGATCATACCAAGTGCCTGCGGGCACCTGTAGGGGCCGCTGTTTGAACGCGCTTCTGGAAGACTGACCGATTTCTTTAACGGCGATAAGCGTCTTTTTTTCTTTTTCTGTCCTATAATCAACCGCAATTGTGCATCTCTGGAAAACCAATAGAAATAAAAATCATGTAAAATGGTTGTCAATAGTTAAAAAAATTTTAAGTGAAAATGATGGGGTCAAAGTTTGCAAATGAGTCAACATGTTTGCTATTCGGTCAATTATTTTAAAAATCTATTAAATCAGGTGTAGATATTTCTAAGAATATCTAAGAATATATAGCATCTACTGTATGTTATCCTGGGTGAAAAGTTAAGATAACAACCATTCTATTTGTTCTTAGATATTCTTCTTAAAAAAAATGTTATTTGAGGATTGTGTCTCTAGGATCATAACTCGCACTAACAACCTACCCTGTCATCACAAGGACAAGTGTTTTTCAAACATCCACAATCATTAAACTGGAGACAGACGGTTGAGCAAATCTCTGCAAAACATGGTGTTTTTGTCCTCTCCGTCAATCCCTGTCATAAAATGAGTGGCTCTTTCTTCATGATAGTCATTTCCCGTTTATTGCGTTGTGTTAGTTTTGGATTCAGCCTACAGTTTCCCCGCTGGGTTCTGTTAGCTTAACCCAGGGCTTGGCTGCTGGTTAAATTGGGTGGATGCGGCTTTAATAAATGACCTGGGATGCTTTTTCTTGCAATGTTGGCTGTATAAATACAAAATTTAGAGCCTTGGTGTGTTTCTCTTTTGTCACTGGCGAGAGAAGGGGGGCAGATGTCTTCCAAAATTGTCTTAAAATATGGTGAAGAGCTGTGTTGTGTTTTGTCTGTACTAATTTTCTCTTGCTACTGGAAATCTATTCTCTTTCTGTTGTCCTGCACACCTCTTTTCTGTGTGAAAGTGGGATTAGAAAAAAAGATTATATGTGAAAGAATTGTGTTATGCTCTTCTTTGCTATAAGCTGGATTCATTTTGGTAATGCTGTATCTACTCTTGTGCCATCCTGCACGCACTAACAAATAATCCTACACAACAAAGCATTAAGCATAAACATTTCATTTGAGCCATTTCCTTATATAATGGCAACATTTATTACAGCGTGAGCCATTACTTCCAAAAATTTCCAACAGGAAATATCCTCTCATTTTCTGTGTGCAGGTTTGGCCTGGGTGTCAAATATTTGCTCTGAAATGTAACACTGTTTTAGAGAATTATTTCTCGACGGAATGAAAGGCCGCGCTCCTAGCATTACAGGTGACTGTGTGCATTACAACTGTTTCTACATAAATAAGTTTGTTTACATACATTTGTTTGATCATTTATTGTGTTTCAGCAGTTATACCAGAAGGAACCCAGGAAAAAAATCTGACATCCACAGATCTTAGCATGGAAATGTGTCAATAAAAACTGAAACCTGTAGGCCTGCATCCCATCCGCAGATCGCAAATGATCAGCTTTTGTTCTCTGTGAAGTCTACAGCTCTCAGTGACAAAGCATCAGCACAAATGAGGGTGTGAGGGACAGGAGAAACTGCGCAGTGATTGATCAGCTGAGCTCTCCTGACATCACCGCATTACAGTGGAGTGGCACTATGAAAAGCTGTTTCCTCTCTGGACAGTCGGCTGTGCATTTGAAGCCCACCGGACCAAGGTTGGGGGTCACTAGTTCAGGGCTGGGCTGAGTCTCTGTGGACCATGTGGTCACCGCTGTCCTGCTTGGCTCACTTTTCTCCTTCCTGTCCTTCCTGTTGACTCTGGCTTGGCACACAACTACAATAAACTAGCCTTTCCTGCCTTGCTTCAGCCTGTTAAGGTCGTCTTTTGTCTCTGATTATCTTTTTCTGGGCAGAGTTTGAACAAACAGCCTTTCTTGTTGAAAACATTCCTCTGCTCTTTCCCTGTTCTTATGAAACAAAACAATAGAAGATGGGGTTTCTTATACCTAGGTAACTTTCTTAAGGTATTTCTGTCAGCTTGATCAGTTACCTGACCACTCTTCCCCATCTCTCCCCCTCTCTCTTTCCACATCCCCCACTCCAATGTTATACTAGGCATTAACACCAGTAGAAATAAAAAAATAGAAACTGACAAGTTGGCATTATTTTAAATTTTTTTTATTCACAACTATCCATCTTCTTACTGCTTTTCTAATACACATGTGATGTTATAGCCCTCTGTTCGTCCGTCCACCCATCCATCCACTCATCCATCCGTCCATCCATCCATCCATCGTGTGGATGGGTGGAGAGACACATGCTTCCGCAACAAAACACCTGGCTTGTTTATAACTTAATGCTTGGTCCTTAGCATACCCTCATTTTTTCCATTCAGTCACTGTACCATACAGATCACACTTGGCGAATGGGTTTTGGGCGCAAGGAAGAGCAGAAATCTGTTTGACACCCTCCAAAGATGGAATGCATCCTCTCCAGTATAACCAGTGCTGCTGCAGTTATTGAAAGCTGTTCCAAACTAGACTGTGCAGCTTGTTTTCATCTGGAAGCCTCCACATACACCATGTAGGCCCACAAATGCAAGTGGAGGTGCTGTCCTGCTTTTGGCTGTGGAAACCCCCCCCCCCCCCCCCCCCCCGGCAGAAATTCAAACCATTTAATGCGATAATTCCTCATTTTCTTCCAGTACTTCTTCACTAGTGCAGCGCCAGTGTAGCATCTAACAGTATCATATGTGGTTTTTTTAATGTGGACCTCAGATGAATCCACCTGGGAGTTGATCTCTGTCCCAAGCTGAACGATGGACCTGGTCCCCAAAGGTAATACAGTCCAGCCACCTACACATCAGAAAAACAAGGACCAATTTGTATCTTTGAAGGTACAATTACTTGTCATTGGGACTGTACCCTCAAGGGTCTGCCAGTTGTACCCTTAGCTGTAGGTAAATGTACCTTTTAAGGTAGAGAAATGAAGGGACATTTTTGTACCATTGAGGGTACTTTATTGTTGTTTGTACCCTGGCGATGTTCCTCAGAGTCCATTTCTGTACCTTAAATTAGACTAAATGGTACATTTACCTACAGCTAGGGTACAACTAGCAGACCCTGTATGGTACAGCCCAGTGACAAGTAATTGTACCTAAAGAGGTATAAATCGGTGCTCTTTCTTGTAGTCTGCCCCAGTTCGGAAGGTGCCTTGTGCTGACATGGGTGTGAATGCATTTGGTCGGCAGCGGATGAAGGCAGAGTGTGAGTCGCATTTTCCATTCAGATGAGAGCCCTAGATGAGAAGGTCAGGCTTTCGTCCGTTTGCCTCCTGCTTTTATTTCCTGTCTGTAGAATCAAATTCACTGCTGACTGTTTTCTTTTTTTGTGTGTGGAATGTAATGTTTTGCCCTGGAATGTTGAATAGGAGTAAAATAGCAGACAGGTAGGATGATTTATCTTTTTTCTTGTAGTCTACTTCAGGTTGGCCTTTATGAACTGCTGTTCTTAGTTTAAGCATAACATATTAGACACCTTCTAATTGCCACGACATTTTGTGCAATCAGTTGCATTTCATTGATTCCATCATAATCCATTCACTTGCAAGTAATATGGATGTGCAACATCTCATTATTAATTATAATGAACTTTTTAAAAATTGATTTTATATGTTATTGATGTAGATTTATTATTGATATATTTAGAGAAAAACCTGTCTTTGGAGTGTAATGGTTTCTGGTGTCCCAATACCAACATCTTATTGGAACCTGCCACACCTAGAACATAAGTAATACATGTAGTAATTAAGCGAGAAGGATGGACAAAATGAAAAGGACACCATGCTGTTTTTGGCGGGAATGGATCACAAATATTATGCCAGCCTGGGCGAGGTTGGAGGGGTAGAACATTTCCAAAACAGGAACCGTGTTTTTTGGTACAGCGGAAAATCATGCCTGCCACTTATGGTGATGGGATGAAAAATACTTTATTATTTTGACATTACATAAAATAAAAGGCCTGCAGACCCAAAGTAACCTATAACATATATTTTTTTTGTTTTTTTTTAATGCACATTGACTGAGGACTGGAAGTCCTGCAAAACGGGCCCGAGGAGGGGGGAGAGTGAGACAACGACTCTTTATATTGCTTGACTCTGACATTCAGCATCACCTCAGTAAAGCCCCCAAACACTGACAGATGTGTAATAACTACAGACACTGTAATGCACACGCGGGCATACAAAACCCCCATTTAAACATATAAAAATATTTTTAATTGTGGATCGTAATTGTTAATATATTTACGATCTTCACATTTAAATTGATTTTTAACGATGAAAAAATTACATTTAATAGTCTGGGGATAACTAGAAAGAAAGAACCACACGAAAGAAACGTATAAAAATAATGGTCACCACATTCACTTCACTGAAACTACAGCAAACGATACTTAAACATTCTGGGAAAAACTAAGAAATACTTCGTTTCCTGGCTTTTGGTTCACAGTTTGATGCAAGTCTCAGTGAGAAGTTTAGCATCATTTGAGCATCATTTTTCAGTGCACCAAGGATTCATGCAAGACTTAAAAAAACTGGGATCCGAGTTTGGCTGGTTGCTGTTGTGACTCCATGTCTGATTAAAGCTTGTATGATTAATATATCATAAATTATAACTGTTGTCCAGATATGCTGGACTCGTGTGACATGACAAACAGCACCACAATCAATTTACCTGAAATCATCATTTGGGATATGAAACACAAACAATCTCATTTCTCATGTTGGATCCGTTTTTTCCGTAAAATGTCAGTCACAGAAATGGGAGCACAGAACTGGTCACTATTAACTTTATAATTTGTTTGGCATCCTACACTTGTGAAGCGTCCTCAATAATCATATCTAACCATGGAATTCAGATCAAATGCCTTGATCCAGTGCATTCAGCACTTCTGTAATTAAAGGATCTCCACATGACAGAAAGCAAAAAACTTCACAGAATGCTGTCTACTGATAGCATTTAACATCTAACTGACCAATGAAAAGGCGTATGAAGTCATCTATTTTACTAGTATTTATGTTTGTATTCGTTTGTATAAATGATGAGTTTTTTATGGATTCTTCATTATATCACTCATTTTAACAACGTAACGTTAATAGCTAGATAACTAGCTAACTAAGAATTTTTAATTGAAATATAGAGCAAGATTAGTTTGTTTCTGTGTGATTATAATATCAGATGAAATGGACAACAGAGTTGGCAGCATGGGCACGTTGCTGATGTCCCATGTCAGTAGGTTCCCCCAGGCCTGGATACATGCAGTGATATAATGCTGAAGGGAGTCCTACAGCCATTGTATCCTCTCCTGTGGCAAGTCGGCCCACAGCTGTTGTAAATGGCCTGGCCCTCGAGATCCTGCAGACTGGCATTGAGTCTGCCTATGCATGGGGTGGTGAACCCAGAGTCCGGCTGATGCCAGGCACCGAGACACAGTGCAGGATGACGCGGGGTGTTGTAGAGAGTCCAATACCTGTGTCTGGATGGCAGACGCTGATGTCATGGGGTTCAGTCATGCTTGGCGACGATCCTCCCTTGGTGTGGTCTGTCTTGGGCGACCTGAACCATCACGACGTGTGTGGGTGCCTCACGTGCCCATTGGTTCCAACATCGGGTGACTGTGACATCTGCATCCCCCACATGCCGGGCAGTCGCATGATACGACCCCCCAGCCTCATGCAAATCCACAACACGACCCCTGTTAAACTCTGTCAAGTGCTGGTAATGCTGTCTACTTCATCTATGAGGGGTCATCTGTGTCTGGTCACTAGCCACTAGCAGTTCCAGTTCTTTGCAAATCAAGTAATTTGCATACCCATCGCTGGTCTGCACACGTACCAAATCACATTTCAATCACCAAATCAGACCATTTCTTCTGGGTGCTTAACTATTTTTGTCAGTGAGTATATTTGCCTCACTATCAATCATCCAAGTGAGTCCATTTAAAACATTGAAGAGTTCACTGATGGGTGTGTAATGATAATCTATTTCTGTCACTAAGTTGTGTTCTTTTAGGTTTATGTTGCAAAGTAATTTCTGTGAGAATGTGTTTTTTCTCCAGAAATAATGGATTATTGGAGATATGTGTCTCATTTGACAGTGACGAGTTGCTAGGTTGAGTGTTAAGGTAAAGCTAAAGTCTATCCATCCATCAATCCAATCAGTTATCCTTGTCAGGGTCACTGGGGGCCCCAAAAGCCTATCCCAGACAGCACAGGAACCCTGGATGAAACGTCACTCACAGGGTAAAATAATTAAATTATATTTAATAGTCTAGCAAAAATGAAATTTCATTTTTTTAATTATGTATTTTCGGGACCTGTGTAGCAATAGTTAATGTTCACGATGGGTCACAGCTAAGCTGGGAAGCAAATGGAGCAACACTCGAGACAGATCTCCAGACAGTCAGAGGACTCACAGCAGTCCTCCAATATCCCACAATCCAATGCATCGCAGCACGCATCCTCTCCACATGCCATGTCTCCTGTGGCTTCGCTCCCACAGCAGCACAGCGCTTCACAGCCTTGTCCACAGGCCAGGCACTGCACCATCACGGAGCACAGAGACCACAGCTCACAGAACAGGCAGGCCAGAACACAGTGCACGCAGCAATCTGCAGAGAGACACACACCGTCGTGACATAGCTTCCGGAGAATCCCACACACAGCCACACACTTATCTCATTCAGGACCTCACTCCAAAAATGTTACAAAAATCTGTTATAAATGTTTATTAGGTCTGACATATTTAGAGCTTAATTCCCTTTACTGAGTCTTGAATCTTAACATTAATTAATGACCTAAGTAGACTGTATGTAATTAAATAGGATAAACAAATTCAGTGTCTGTGTTAAAAGATCACTAGAAGAGCATAAGGCCCGGTCACCATACCATGTAGGTTCCCAAGCCATAATACTGTAATTTTATAATAATAATGATAATAATGATAACAATAATAATGATGCTAATAATAATAATAATAATTCTGTGTGTTACAGTATTGTGATAATATACTGTGCATATACTGTATATATAAATAAATGTAATATTGGCCAATATTGTACATGCTTGGTTAAAGTAACTGACGAAATTTCAGTTCTGGAGGGACACATTCACCCATCTGCCACCCACTATAATTGCTAATTCCGTGCCTTGCTGTTATTTCTGAGTGTACAGCCATGGCTGTTCCTGGAAGCCTCTCCTGTAAGTGCTCTCAGAGTCCGGCGGAAAGGAGCTTAATGGCTGCCTTCTGTTTATTTACCGTGAGAATGTAGAATGAGATTATCGAAATAACAGAACGAAGAGCAAATAGCGAATTCAGAGGAAGCGGCTTGCAAAGTAAAATGGGTGTTAGCTTCATGTTGACGCCAGGGGCGCCGCTAAGGGGGGGAAAGTTGGGACAATTCTAAGGGCCCACGCCCTTTAGGGGCCCCCAGAGATCTGAATGGGTGTGGTAGGGGGGCCCAACCTCATATTTTGTCATAGGGCCCAAAATTGCTAGCGGCGCCCCTGGTTGACGCGCACAGCAATTTGTGAAGCGTTAAGTAATACTAACCATTTTGACTGCATGAGCTGAATGACATTTGATCTGTTTAAAAACCTCTTTGTTCTGGCTTGAGCAGACAGACAGACAGACAGACAGACAGGTGTGTTAAGGGCAGGACGAAGCATCTGGGGAGTCAGTGGACAATAGGGTGACCATCGCCTGGATTCCGTCTGCACAGTCCAGTTTTCCAGCCCTCTGCCTGGACTGCTGCTGGTGTCCTCCTTTTAGCCTCCTGGTTCTCCTTCTTCCCTCCCTCCTACCTGCCTCCCCATCAGCAACTAGCACTCTCTGCAACCCCAGATCAACCCCCGACGGAAGGCAAGAACGGCCGTGCCTGTGATTATTTGTCTATGTTGTTCTCTTGACGTGGCAATATAATAATCACCACAATAGGTATACCGCTCTCTGCTTCCGTAGCATGCATGCTCAACAACATTTTATGGGTGTCCTTTTTCTTAATCCTTAATCCTCCTTTTTAAACACCCGCCACTCTAGCGTAGAAGCAGCTGTGAAATCTCCATTCCCAGCTCCAGGCACTCTATGGTGCAAAGACAGGGATCCCAGCTTGGGCAGGTGGGCTGTAAGGTGCAGGACGCACAGGGCGAGGCTTCCACCAGGAGGGGGTCCAGAGGCGGGGATTCACAGCAGCACATGCAGGAGCAGAAGGAGAAAACGCAGCGACGGCAGAACTCCCCAAGTGCTAGGAAGCAGTCCGACAGACGGCAGAAAAGGCAATTCAGCACGATAGAGGCACACGGCTCTGAGAGAAAGAGGGAGCGAGAGACAGAGAGAGAAAGAGGAAAAGACAACGAGGAACCAAGTTCAGGGCAAGGCGGTAAGTGCTGATTAGATGATGATGAAGGAACAGCTGAAGGAAGGAGCGTAACACTGTAAAAAGGGGAGGAGGATGCAGAGTATCAGAGGGTAAAGAAGTTCCGGAAGTGTGTAGGAGTGACTTTAATTAAAAGTAATAAGTAAATACATATGACAGATAAGTACAAACAAACATAAAATGTAACAAAGGTTTGGATGGCCGGGTGAGAAAGGGGATGCAAGGAGGATAAACGTGAGAATCAGAAGTCAGCAGAGGATGAAAAACAAAACATAGAATCAGGAAAAAACCACGGAAACGGGAAGCACAGAGCAGGTGGGGAGGATCAGACCGGGACGAAGGAAGAATCAAATGAATAGCGGAGGAATATTTACTTTGCAGGGAGGGGGGAGGGTGGAAGTGAACAAGACGGAAAAAATACGAACGGCAGAGGAGGAAGTGGCAGAAATGCAGGCTGTGTGTGTTATAACACATGGGCGTAAATTATGAGGGGGTGGGCGGGGCGTAACCCTCAAAGACCGGCTAATACAACCCCCCAATAATCCTGTCTCCCCCTAAATTAGCAGAAGCTTCAATGCCCCAATGTTCAAACCAAAGTTATGCCCTTGTAACACCAAATGTATAAAGATCCACTTCTCTTCATATTCATAGATTGGCTGTGATATTAGTGGATTGTAACTGATTATAATTGATTATTGATTATTTGTAGATCTGGTTTAAAGGATCTATAGAGGGGGAAACATTTTTTATAAATACCAATTAAATGGGTACTGCTTAATGTTAAAATAATTAAATAAAACATTTTAACACTTGAGGTACGATGGAAATCTTAATAGCACTTGATACCATTAAAATGTTAAAAACTGTACAACATGTAAAATAAGAAAATGAGAATGCATTAACGTTTAGCGATGACCCTGAAAGACATCAGCGCCTAAGGGGAAGAGTACTTCTGTGTTATACATTCTTGCACTTAAAATGAAAATAACGTGTCTAGGAGATGTGATGCATCTGAATTCACTCACATCCCCATTACTATATAGCCTGTTCTCTTTTTATATTAACTCACAGTATGAAGTGATTTGGCTTACAGGCATGAACTTATAAAAGCAGATTCTGTCTATTATCACTTTATTAGTATTTTCACTGTCATCCCCAATCCTAATAATTACATGGATATATACAGTTCAGCCCTTTAAATACAAACCTTAAATAAATCTTTTTTTTTTATTTAAAGAAGATTTATTCTAGCTAATAAACAGTGAGAAGTAGTGCAACATGTTGCCAAATTCCCTTGAATGAATAGATTCCTTCTGAGCTTGCAAAACGAAGTGTAATGAAGTGCATGAAGGCAAAGGTTATAATTCACTGCAGCCAGTGGGAATGTGCTCTGGATAGACACATGAATTTAATTACTGCAGTTTGCACGCTGTCATGTAGAAATGACACGAGTGTGAGTTCATGTATATGTCAAGGGTCCCTCTCTTACCATCTCCAGGCGCCTGCTGAATCTGGGATGTGGTCTTCAGGCTGTGCTGGCTGTTGGCTGTGGAGGTGGATGGCAAGTGCTTCTTGTCCAGATGGACCTGCCCGTTGTTTTTGGTGGACTGTGGTGGGGACCAGCTCAGCCGACCGGTTGACAGAGATGGTGAGGTGCGGATAGGTGGGGCCCCATTGGTTACCTGCCCGGACTGGATGCTGCTGTGCTTAAGGCGCTTCTCACAGGTGGTAAATTCTGGGTGAGAGAAGCCGGACAGGACATCATTACTGCTGGATCCTATTATCATAAATCTGCATACCAAAATCTGTATGAATTGGCACTAAGGATAAATGGCCATAATGCTGTGATTTCCAGCAAAGAGGATCAGTGACCAACTGAACTACAAAACATCCTGTGATGGACATTTTGCACCATAAATGCAGAGAAGGTATAGATCTTACTTGACATCTACAGCTTGAGCTGAAACATCTTTAGATGTTTATGAATACATAAGCACCGCATCGTAGCAGTAAATCAAATACTGGAGTACAAATCATGAAGACATATATTAGCTACTTCAGAAAAAGGATGCGTCACAATTCATTAAAGATGAACAAATGTGAGATCAGTGTTTCACTTGTGTTATTCATTTCCGGTTCCTTCAGTAGTTCCTTCAGTAGTTCCTTCAGTAGTTCACAAAGATTTCCAAAATGATCAGATATAATAACAAATATAGTAACTCCTTGGGATAAAACATGCGTTACAACTCATTAATGATGAACAAACATGAGATCAGAATGTAACTAAGACTTAGTTTGAGGGTAATTAATACAAACGTAATAACATAATATTACATTATTTGTGCCCCATCAAGTCAATTATTTACTTAAAGGAACATAAGTAACTTAGTAAATCAGTTACTACTCATGTATGAATCATGAACAAATATAGTACAATACTTGAAATACACATACCAATATGATTGATTAATGTACGTAGCTAACACTTACTTTCTGGTTAATTGATACATTAAGTAAGA
The DNA here is from genome assembly GCF_023856365.1 of Brienomyrus brachyistius. Taxonomy (NCBI): domain Eukaryota; kingdom Metazoa; phylum Chordata; class Actinopteri; order Osteoglossiformes; family Mormyridae; genus Brienomyrus; species Brienomyrus brachyistius. The sequence goes on along the minus strand of NC_064538.1, from coordinate 12,377,011 downwards.
GTGTACTACTATACACAGGAAGCTGCTCCCCAAACTCTGACAAAGATGAAGATCTCATGGAATCAGTAGAAGCTAAACGTGTAAACATTTAACACAATCCTGTTACCTGTTCTTTGTGTGAGGTCAGATGCACCATGAGGGATGGGACTGGTGTCCTCACTGGTGGTGACCTCACCAGTCAAATGGGAATCACAACTCATTTGATTTGTTCTATCCAAACTTGGGGCCTCCTCAGAAGTCGCCTCTGTTACACAGACATTGCACACCAGATATGGACCTTTTAAAACAGACAGCTCATTTGAATAGTTACAACAATGCAACAGCTACAGCATGAAAACCATATCAAAGTTTCAACCAAATGAAACAAAAATACATCATATTTGTCTGTTTCAGTTGAGAGAAAAGTACCTGGTAACCATAAACACAGGCAGAGAACAGCAAAGACTCACCTGAATGGTCCACCGTGGCGCTGCTGTGGTCTGCTTGTGTGTTGTGGTCCCCTCTGCTTGCATGGTCATTAAGCCCATCCAGGCCCATGTCTCCAGTATCTGCCTCCAGCTGCACATCCATGACTCCAGTCTCCTGCTGAGACAGCCGCTGTGCACTCTGACCAGAAAAGAACAGATGTATTATACATTCAAGTCTATGAACTTTCCTGAAATACAGTACTGGAGTACAGTACACAGAAGAGAAGAGAGTAATATTGAATTACGGGTAAGAGGTCACTTATCTGACACACTGAAAAAAAAAAAAGAAAATTGCATCCATTCTGCCAGTTCGCAGTCCTGAAAGTGATCGGATCACGAATAAAATTTGAAACAAAATAAATATGTTAAAATTTAAAAAGGCTGAATGCATTTTACCCAAATCCTTGAGAAATTAATGTCTATGGGGAATGAGCGAACTGTGATGGGAAATGAGATTAAATAAGGGAAAGGCTACATAACCCCTTCATGAAATAAAATGCTCACTTTCCACCCAGCATGCATAGCAGCTTGTCCAGCAGTAAGTTACAGTGAGCCTGAGTCCTACCCAGGAAAGCAGGGTGTGGGACACAAATATATTACAGACAACTTCTGCTGTTTGTAAACGCCTCCACTTTGTTATAATACCACTAATAGTTCACTTTGGAATATCTAGCAGGGAAGAAATTTCATGTACTGAATATTGCAAAGGGGGCATCCTATGACAGTACCATGTTTGAATTCACTCTTTGGAACAATCAAATTTTTCGCAAATGTTTGTAAACCAGATTGTGTGGTTAAGTGCTTGGTTTTATACACCTGTAGCAATAGGTTGGAATGAAACTCCTGAATTCAATAATTAAGAGGTGTGTCCCAGCACTTTTACCCATATAGTGTGTCTATCCATCTATCCATCTTCTAACCACTCATGCAAGTCAAGGTCATGTGGAGGCCTGGAGCCTAGAATTCTTTTCTTGGTACATTACTTTCTCATCAAACAGAATAAAATAACATATTTCAATAATATTGTGCTAGACATTTGTCCAACATTAGCTTGTCCAATAATATGATCCTGGGATGTCTAAAGGAAGGCTCTCTACACTACACTACACTCAGAAACACAGCCAATAAATTATCACCTACTACATACAGTAAACAGAGGAAGAGGCAATAAAATAATCACCTACTATATAAGCATTTCAATCACGGGCTGCTGATTAAGTTTCTACTGAGGTACTGGCTATAGTAAAAGTTTAATCGCTCATGGTTATCCTTTACCTTCGCTTAATTGGGTTTGTTGTTGGCTAACATGACGCTGACTGATTTAATGTGAATACGTGTGAATGAGCGATGAGCTATGATACCATTTCTCACTTTTCATCTAAACTGCTGTTTTTGGTGCCCGTCAAAAAGGTCCATGTCTCATCCTATTTTTAATAATGCAGCCCCTTCACAGTTGAATGAGTTTTATCGGTACAGATTTTACCGAAGTTAATAGAGATTATAGCATTCATCTTAGATGAACCTGTGAATGGTTGAGAAAATACATAGGACCTTTCCTTTATACCATTTGTATAAATGCACTCATTACTTTTGCCGATCTGCGAGAGACAAATGGTGTTTTTCCCATTTGGAAAAAGGTGGATACATCAAGCATCTCTAAAACTTCCTCTAATCTCATCAAACCATTTTCCCCCAGCATTTCAAAGCTAAATAATTTTATGTTATTCAGGGAAATTATAAACAACACACTTTAAGAAGGTCATCAAAACAATTAAACATACAATTTTATTCGTAGGAAGAATATATGGGGTATTCACATAACGTTCCGTGTAAATGTCCGAAATTGAATTAAGTGCTTTTATGTTGACAATGTGTTTCTCAGTAAATAAATTCACCAAAATATATGCCCTGATTTTTAAAACCATGCAAACAGCGCAAAGCAAATGCAAATATTACAAATTCATGGCACATGCAGACAAAACGATTCGCATGGGTTAGTAGTATTAACAGAAGAAAGTTATGAAGAGACACAAATCCAACACTAAAAACACTTGACTTCTCAGATGAAAAAAAACTCTACACTTCTTACCGTAGCGTAATTAAAGCCAGTCTTAGACCGTGGAAATGTGAAATTCAAGGGGAAGCGTTATAGAATAAACTGCGCCGAATTCCTGTCAGAGGCACACAGTTTCTAGCTGCGATCCAGCAGTAATTGCTTGGATGAACTTCTACGTTGTAACCATCTAGCTCATCAAAGGGGTAGCACCCCACACCCAACTGACATAAAAATGAAAGATAATTGCAGACACGTAGAAGCAAAAACCTTTGTAAAATGTTTTGCACACTACATGTAGGCTATTTCGTAGTTCTCTATAAAACATTTTTCATGTTTAATGACATCTAAAATGTATGGGAATACGTTTATTTAATCAAATTGCACGTTGTATGTCGAGTGTTTAGCTCCATCTACAGGACAATTTAGGAACGCCGCTTCACCTAAATTTAATCGCCTTGGTATCATGGGGATAGAACCGGAGCGCACACAAAAAGCCTCAAGCAACATAGAAGAACATGGAAACTTCACACACAGATCAGGGGCGGGATTTAAATCTGTATTTATTTTGTTGTTATATTTATATATAAATATTAGGATATCTCATGTTAATTGTATTCTTCAAATGGGGAAAACATATGGTTTTGGGACTGGTCCATTGCTGTCGCTATTAAGCATGTTAAAAAATATATGCATACTGTGTATGTCACCCAATACGAAACCGCACCCCCTAACAGAAAATATTAGAATTACTGTATAAGTAGAAAAATGTATGCCATATGTGTCTATCCATACATCTTTCAACATCTTAGGGCTGAGAAAGAGCTGAAACCAATTCCATGCAGCACAGGACAGGAGGCAGGGATATGCCTTGCACAGGATGCCAGTCAGTCACAGGGCACAGATTTTCACATTCACACACAATCTACTACACAATCTATATGCAGTACACAAATATTTTGTCAGATGAGGCAAAATAATGTCATAACAGCGCTGTCTGGTGGTAGATTTTTAAATACTTCGAAAGGGTGATGGATTATAAATTTACCACCTTTCCTGGGATGAAAAATAACAAATTTAACCACCAAAGAGTATTCTGCTATATAGACAAGATACCAAAAAATGACCAATATATTTCAAGTTCTATTATTTAACTTTTCATTGAAAACTCAATTGTGATACTTGGATGTTAAGAAATCATTACGGCGAAGTCACATATAAATATGTAACGAAACACCGTCGGGAGGGCGCCATTCCTTTTACAACAAACCAAAATGCTTTAGAAAAAATGTGGCCCGGAAACGGAAGTATAACCCTGTAAATGCTATTGTTGAACCGCTGATGTTTTTTCTTGAATTAAATTATTTAGGGTGCTTTTCCAGGTACCGTACTTTTCTTTCTTCAAGAAAGTACCGAAAGTATGCTGACGTTTCCGCTGACGTAACAACTGATACCGGCGTAGAATGACGTCACAACGCGAGGCGGGGTATTTTGGATATTTGAAACTGGGCGTTCGATGGACTTTAAAAAACCCCGAAAAGCTGTAAAAATTATTAAGGCCCTGAAAAATCTTTTTAAAATAACAAAGAATATGTACCTCTCTTAAAAATGTGATTTGTATTTGTTATGTTTTTTACATTATGTTTGTATACTGTTAAAAAAGGCAATAAAAATAAATAAATATTTGAAACAGGGCTGTAGCAGACGTCCCAACTCTCCAGGATGTTCCGTAGTCTCCTGCGTGTTGATAGCGGTCCCCTGTCTCCCGCAAATGATATACTTGGATACTTGTGTTTTTTAATGCGAAAGCGAGACCCTGGAGCTTATGTAGAATCTTTGGAGAAAGAGAGCGCGCGTTAGGGAGCCGATGTCAATATATGGGGGACTCCGGGAAATTCCGGAGAGGTACATTGGATGTCTGCTGTAGGTACCATACGGCTGGATGATGTGCGATGTTAGTACCGACATCGCATGTTATGAACTAGTCCACTACATTAAAAATGAAATGGAAAAAGGAAAGTACCCAAAAGTACGGTGCCTGGTGTGGTTATTGTCATCATGCTTATATTCGGTACTTTGTTAGAATTTCGCACACCAGGCAACGTGAAATATTTCTCGATGTACCCAGGCATGGTATGTATTTCGTAACATTAGTACTTAGATGTTCCTTTTATGTTTAAAATGTATGTGGTTGTAGCTAACGTCGTTGTGCAGTAACAGGCACGTCAATGACTTATGCATTGGTTGGGTGATATTAGCTCGTTCAGTTTTCTTTTATTGTCATTGAAACGCTGCACTGAAGAGCTTCAGTGTGAAATGACTGCCTAAACAATTAGCCCGACAGTTATATTTCGCCAGCTTAATAGATACGAATTACTTTATTTAACACCGCATTAGCTGGAAAAACAAAGTTTGTTAGCTTAATAGATTGTAATAACATTCTTAGCGACAACGGTGAGATGTTTTCAGTGTTTGTATGTGTTTGTGATTGATTTGTAATGGCTGGCGATGTTTCCTCACGAATTACATAATTGTGCGGTTAAATCCTTCTTCCTGTAAATGCCTTAAACTTATGCCCAAGCGTATGTTTTCTTCCTTATCCAAGTGAACCTAATTTTTGCTGTGTAATGTATATAATAAAAATATTGATGCTGTGGTTTTATTATGGTATTAAAGTGACCACCTTGAAGATTTCAGGTGGTAAAGTAATGCCCCTAAGATTTATCGTTAATAAACGATGTATATTTTTGAATGATTACATTATGTGTGTGTGGTTTATTTTAGTTTTAGTCTAATTAACTGCTCTTTCTTCGGTGCTGGTTTACTTCAAGGGCGGCATCTTTGCCCGTAGGTGTGCATGTGTGAGTGAATGGTGTGTGAGTGTGCCCGGCGATGGGCTGGCCCCCCATCCTGCGTTGTTCCATGCCTCTTGCCCATTGCTTCCGGGATAGGCTCCGGACCCCCCGCGACCCAGTAGGATAAGCGGTTTGGATGGATGGTTTACTTCATGACTGACTGACTAAGCAGCATTAGCCGTATGGAATTTAGGTTACACCTATATTTCATTATGCAACAAATTAACACTACGTGACGAATTTACAGTTGTTGTAGTATGCCATACTAACTTAACTTTCAATAGAATAATAATTTTGTGATTTATATGTGATATTGTGTAATTCTGAAATGAAAAAGGAGTTTTATAATTAACATTACAAACGTAAGGAGAGCTCAACCGGCTACACGTCTGGCGGTGGTTTTAGGTTTGGGGTGAGTGGATATTGCGGCTCTATCTTCTGGAAAACGATACAAATATTGGGTATGTTTGTGTCGTGATTTCAATCTCAGTTGCAGAACTGTTATACCACCTAATTGACCGTTTTAATTGCCCATTGTATGTGAGTGTGTGTGTGCGCCTTGAGATGCACTGGCATCTTGCACCCCAATGGGGCCCTGTGTTGCCTGGCTTAGGCTTCAGGTTCCCCCACCAGCCTGACCAAGATGAGCAGATTTAATAACTGATGGATAAAAATGGATGGAGTTTATGTGTGTCATTTGCAGAATGGATGCCATAATTGGCAGCTCATGTCTTGACATGTTAAACTACATGCCATTTTTGAAAGTCACCTGCCGGCTACTGCAGTTTCTCTGACTATATCTTCATCTTCAGGATAATGAGTTGTCGGACTTCGACCAGGGGCTGGGGGCGGAGAACGGCGAGAACGCCCCTGTGTACTGTGTCTGCCATAAGCCAGACATCAACTGCTTCATGATGTGAGTACTGCTAGTGACGTGCTGTCTTTGAGTGTTGCCATAACGATCAAGAACTGACACTCCCATTTTCTCAAGTCTTTCATTTTTCACTTTGTGTCATTACCCTTGAGTTTATGCTTAGTTGAAGTGGAAATACTGAATTAGTTGCTATCTCTTGTGTCCTGCAGCGATTGTGGCAACTGTAATGAGTGGTTTCACGGTAACTGCATTAATGTCACGGAGAAGATGGGAAAGACCATCCAGGAGTGGTACTGCGAGAAGTGTCGGAGTGAGTGTCCTTTAATGCAGCAAGTTGTTCTTTTTGGGCTTTGTGGGATATTTCTGCTGCTGCGTGATCACAGCTGTGTGCGGGTAATGCAGCAATCCCCTTTATAGGCAGAGATGGCTCTTTGGAGATCAAGTACCATCCCAAGGAGAATCATAAAGAGACCGACCAAGAAAAGATGGAGAAGCAACATGTTACACCAAATTTTAAGATCAACTGGCGGGTCAGAAATATACTACAATTAATTTTTTCCCTTTTTTACATGGAGGAAATGACATGCACATAGGAATACTTTAGAGTAGTCAAATTCTTCCTCTCAGTTAGTTAGCTGTGTCCATTAAAATGCTGTAGTTGGAATGGATGCGACCCCTGCCCTGCATGGCAGCATTTGTCCCAGGACTCCGAGGTCACTTCCTCTTCATGTCCCGCAGATGAAGCGTCATATGTGCGGTAAGTGTGAACCGTGCCGGCGCACAGAGGACTGCGCGCAGTGCGACTTCTGCAAGGACATGAGGAGGTTTGGGGGTCCCAACAAGATCCGACAGAAGTGCCGCCTGAGGCAGTGTGTGGTCCGGGCCAAGGTGAGTGTCTCCCACAGCAACCTGTTCTTCTCAAACCACCGAGTCCTCATAGATGCGTTAATCACGACGTCAGAAGCCTGTAAGAGCCATCACACCCCTTTCTGTATCTGTGCTGTTTTTTTTGTCCTGGTGGCTGCCTTGGCGACCGTCTCCATTTACAGAAAGTACTGCGGGTTCGAGCAGTGGACAGGCTTGCTACTGGTAATGGTAAGTGCACTTAAAATGGGCGGCTGACTGTGTAAGGACTTTTTATTCAAAGACGCTAATGTATCGAACAAACATGGCTAAGAGTAAATGAAAGCAAATGGTACACCGATAGTAACATGATCATATTCGGGTAGTTAACGTTTCATTTGGATTACTGTATCAAGCAATACATTTTGTACAACACTTAGTTCATAAAAGCAGTTCACAGTCCTGGACACGGTTCTCCATACTAGAGGGGCGATAGAGTGCAGCGCAGGACAAAGTTTCATCTTTGAATGTGAGTGCGGGTGGGAAGTGACTGACGTGTTTGTGGGAGCGGCAGAATAGAAATGACTTGCGGATTCCACAAAAGGGTAAACATTGCCCAAATATGGTTATGGTTAGGGTTCAACCCAATGACAGGCACACACCCAGGGATGCTTGTACTAGTAATGCAAAAATGATGCTTCATGAACCATCTGGTGTATTTTTTTCCCTCACTAGATGGCGCTCTTGGTTTGCTTTGAGGCATGCTTTGTGTCCTTTTTTTGAACAGAAAGCACTATCTAGTGGGGTAAAAAAAAACAGTAAATAGTTCATCAAGTGTCATTTTGCCATCACTATCTTGTACTGTCACCATGGAGATCCCACTGAACAAATGAAATTGGTACTTTAATATGTATGTCAATGGCCTCCCCTGAAGTTAGTAGGCTTTAGATTTGTCTTGTACTAAGCCTTGTTTTCATTTTCTGTTTTAACCTTCTAGCATTTGATGCCATGGACCAGGAAAAAGTGCCTCCCAGTCCAACACTTTCCCCATGTGCCAAATCTAGGGCAATTGCAGCCGAGTGGCATCATGGCACTCTGGACGGTACTGTCCTGGATCAAGGTATGCTGCTGCTCTTTTTCTCTCAAAATATCAGTCACCTGGTGTATTCTATGACTTTCAAATAATTGTTTTATTTATTATTATTTTTTTTAATGTTTTTGCTGTTTCAGGGTCTGAGGATGTCATCTCTCCAGATGATCCTGAAACAGGGGTTGGATGCCAGACTGATCTGACTCTGTTTGATTTGGGCGTCATGGAAACGTGTATCAGCTTTTTGACGTGTGGGCTAGACAGTGTGGAGGATACCAATCAAAGATATGGAGGAAACCAGATACCTTGTAAATCTCCATATTCTCGTAGAGAGAGTCTTCAGGATTGTCTGGAGGAAATATTCAATCTTGCCTGTTAGTTCACCTTTGGAAATGTTAAAAAGAAAGAAGGCAAGAACATGCCTTGCTTTAAATCTGTTAGTCTGTCGTTCTATTTGAGTGAGAATTTTCTAGAAGTTAAAATATAAAGCAGCTTGTACTGGCAAACCAAATAATGGCCCACTTTATTCATGGTCCCGTTCTGAGGTTTGTTTCATATTCTGCTATTAAATATAAGTCAGTGAGAAATGCACTGCGTTTACTAAATCAAAGGCTCCAAGAATACATCCATCCATTTCCTGGAACCGCTTATCCTTCTCTGGGTTGCGGGGGTTCCAGAGTGTTTCTTAAAAGCTATGGGTGCAAAGCAGGGAATAATCCAAGATGGGGCACCCACCCATCACAGGGCACACTCACCCAGGGGCAATTTGGTAACACCAATAACCTCAACATGTTTTTGGAAGGGGGGCTAGGGGAGGGATCAGAGCAACCGGGGGAAATCCACATGACAGCACAGGGAGAACATGCAAACTCCACACACATGTGACCCAGGCGGAGACTCGAACCTGGGTCCCAGAGGTGTGAGGCAACAGTGCTAACCACTGCACCACCATGCCGCCTTGAGAGGAAAATATGAAACTTATTTTAAACATTAAATAACATACATTTCAAGTAACAGAACAATACTAGTAATAATATCTGAGAAATCTAAAGTTATGGTCTGTGTGTATGGTTGCTTGTAATTGCAGAGCCAATAGCTATGTGACCAAAACCTTTTCAATTTTTACTATTTTCTTACTAAAATGAAATGCTGAAAACATTCATCCTCCTCACCCTAGTATGTAAATATGTATATATTTCCACTGCTATATCATATTTCACATTCTTATATCTATTTATATTAATACCTGTATATACCCTTATGCTTGTGTGTGTTTATATAAATCCACCTTATCTCTCGATGTCTGGAACCAACCACCAGAGCAAATTCATTGTATGCACAATGCCCTCTACAGGATTCTCTGGAAACAGCACCCCCCCCCCCCCCCCCCCCATTTAAGGGTGGCGTGGATCCTGTCAATAGTAAGAAGCTGATAGGAGCTCGAGCCGGGGGCGGAGGGTAAATTTTGCAAACGGGGGGGCACGTAACCTCAATCCGTCGGGGAAAGGGGGCATGTTCTCAGGCACCTCCCCCCTGCCCCTGCATTTGCCACTTCGATTTTAATAGAAAAAATCACTACGAAATAAATATGTACATTTCTAACTAATAAGTGAAAAAATGTGATATAATAATGTTGCAGTTTGTGAAATTAATATATTGACCATGTTGAATATATTCGTATACTACGTATATATCACTAGATACCACAACCGCACCCCCTAACAGAAATGATTAGAATTACTGTATCAGTAGAAAGATGTATGCTATATGTATCCATCCATCCATCTTCCAACTTCTTAAGGCTGAGAAAGAGCTGAAGCCAATTTTATGCAGCACAGGGCAGAAGGCAGGGATATGCCTTGGACAGGATGCCAGTCAGTCACAGGGCACAGATTTTCACATTCACACACAATATACTACACAATCTATATGCAGTACACAAATATTTTGTCAGATGACTAACAATTGTAATGGCAGCTGCAAATGCCTATACTTATTCTGGTAAATATTTTAAGTTCTATTATTTAACTATTCATGATACAGGATGTTAAGAAATCATTACAGCTAAGTCACATATAAATATGTAACGAAACATAATCGTGGGGGCGCTATTCCTTTTACAACAAACCAAAATGCTTTAGAAGAAATGTGACCCGGAAGAGGAAGTGAAACCTCAGAATCTGTTGTCGAACCTTAATGTTCTCTGTTTTTCTTGAATGAAATAATTTCTTTTCATTTTAATTAGATTCGGTTCTTTGTTGGAATTTCAGACATCTAGCTGTATAAAATATTTCCTGAAGTTCCCAGTCATGGTATGTATTTCGTAACATTAGTACTTAGATGTTCCTTTTATGTTTAAAATGTATGTGGTTGTAGCTAACGTCGTTGTGCAGTAACAGGCACGTCATATACTTATGCATTGGTTGGGTGATATTAGCTCGTTCAGTTTTCTTTTATTGTTATCGAAACGCTGCACTGAAGAGCTTCAGTGTGAAATGACTGCCTAAATAATGAGCCCGACAGTTATATTTCGCCAGCTTAATAGATACGAATTACTTTATTTCGCACCGCATTAGCTGGAAAAACAAAGTTTGTTAGCTTAATAGCTTGTAATAACATTCTCAGCGACAACGGTGAAATGTTTTCAGTGTTTGTATGTGATAGATTTATAATTGCTTGGGATAATTTCTTACAAATAATATGATTGTGCGGTTAAATCCTTCTTGTAAATGCCTTCAACTTATGCCCAAGTGTTTGTTGCTGACGAGCTTTTGATGCTTCCCTGTGCCATAGTTATTTAGCCCATGACGCTCACGTTCAGTTTAATAAGTGAAAAGCCAAAATTGTTTTATGTGGTATCATATAGACCTATATGGTGGTACAATTTTTGAATGGGTTCAAGGGGCAAATTTTGGGAAGAAAATGTAACTAAAGGAATGTAACTTAAATAGTATTTTGTAATATGATTTATATATCTAACTATTAACATTCATTATTACCATGAACTTGTTTTCTTCTGTATCGAAGTGAACATAATTTTTGTTGTGTAATGTGTGTAATAAAAAATATTGATAGGGTTGCTCTGGTTTTATTATGGCATTAAAGCTCCTTAAGTAACCACCTTCTTAAAGATTTCAGGTGGTAAAGTTATGCCCCTAAGATTTATCTTAAGTTAATAAACGATATATATTTTAGAATGATTACATAATAAATGTTTACATTTGGTGTGTGTGGTTTATTTTAGTTTTGGTCTAACTGCTCTTTCTTCAGTGCTAGTTTACTTCATGATTGACTGACTAAGCAGCATTAGCTGTAATCAGCTTAATGTTTTGCGTGTTGAACATGAAATTTAGGTTCCATCTGTATTAATACAAGTACTCATTTGATTCATTATGCATACCGAACAGTACGCAACGAATACATTACCATTACAGTCCTAGTAGTGTGTAATATTTACTAAATATACGGCTCGCCCTAACTTTCAATAGAATAATTATTTTTTGATTTACATGTGTTATTACTTTAACTGTAAACAATTTTCAGTTGTAATTGAAACAAACAATGAATTTTGTACCCTTGGTAACACAGTGAGAGCTCAACAGGCTACACCTGTGGCAGTGGGTTGGGTTTGGGGTGGGTGGATATTGCTGATCTATATTCCAGAACGCGATACAAACATGGTTAATGTTTCCATCGTGGTTTCAGTCTGAGTTGCAGAACTACTAGCTAATTGGCTGTCTTAATTGCCCATTGTATGTGAGTGTGTGTGTGCGCCTTGAGATGCACTGGCATCTTGCACCCCATCGTGGGGCCCTGTGTTGCCTGGCTTTGGCTCCAGGTTCCCCCACCAGCCTGACCAAGATGAGCAAATTTAAGAACTGATGTATGTGTGTCATTTGCAGAATGGGTGCCATAATCTGCAGCTCTTGTCTTGACATGTTAAACTACATGGGATTTTTGAAAGTCAGCTGCCGGCTACTGCAGTTTCTCTGACTATATCTTCAGGATAGTGAGGTGTCGGACTTCGACCAGGGGCTGGGGGGGGAGAGCGGCATGGATGGAGAGAATGGCGAGAACAGCGAGAATGCTCCTGTCTACTGCGTCTGCCGTAAGCCAGACATCAACTGCTTCATGATGTGAGTACTGCTAGTGACGTGCTGTCTTTATGAGTGTTGCCATAACGATCAAGAACTGACACGCCCATTTTCCCAAGTCTTTCATGGCTTTGTGTCATTACCCTTAAGTATATGCTTTGTTGAAGTGGAAATACTGAACTAGTTACTATCTCTTGTGTCCTGCAGTGGTTGTGACAACTGTAATGAGTGGTTTCACGGTAACTGCATTAATGTCACGGAGAAGATGGCGAAGGCCATCCGGGAGTGGTACTGCGAGAAGTGTCGGAGTGAGTGTCCTTTAATGCAGCAAGTTGTTCTTTTTGGGCTTTGTGGGATATTTCTGCGGTTGCGTGATCACAGCTGTGTGTGGGTAATGCAGCAATCCCCTTTATAGGCAAAGATGGCTCTTTGGAGATCAAGTACCGTCCCAAGAAGAGCCGTGAGAAGGAGACTGACCAAGAGAGGATGGAGAAGCAACGTGGTACACCAGATTTCAAGACAGACAGGCGGCGTGGATCTCGGGTCAGAAATATTACGATTTATTTCTTACTATTTATTGTCTTTCCATTTATTTATTTATTAATTTTCTCCATGAAGCAAATTATATGCACATAATGGTAACTTAGAGTAGTCAAATTCTTCCTCTCAGTTAGTTAGCTGTGTCCATTAAAATGCTGTAGTTGGAATGGATGCGACCCCTGCCCTGCATGGCAGCATTTGTCCCAGGGCTCTGAGGTCACTTCCTCTCCATGTCCCACAGATCAAGCGCTCGGCCCGTATGTGCGGTGAGTGTGAACCGTGCCGGCGCACAGAGGACTGCGCGCAGTGTGACTTCTGCAAGGACATGAAGAAGTTTGGGGGTCCCAACAAGATCCGACAGAAGTGCCGCCTGAGGCAGTGTGAGGTCCGGGCCAGGGTGAGTGTCTCCCACAGCAACCTGTTCTTCTCAAACCACCGAGTCCTCATAGATGCGTTAAGCACGACGTGAAAAGCCTGTAAGAGCCATCACACCCCCTTCTGTGTCTGTGCTGTTTTTTTGCCCGGGTGGCTGCCTTAGTGACCGTTTTATTTGCAGAAAATGCTACGGGTTCGAGATGAGGAGTTCTCCATGATGAAGGAGCAGGACTGCTCCCTGCCTAGAGAGCGTCACTTGTCGGATGATTATGACGAACAGGAGCTAGAACTGTACCAACAGTACCGGGCTGCGGGATACGAGGACCACAATATGGTAATAGTGCACGGGAGATATCTGCAGATTCACTGCCATGCTAGTTACTGTTGTCAATCTCAATTTTTCAGCTGGCTTTTAACAATGAAAAACCTTTCCGTTCAAAACAAATAATGAAACTGTTAAGTTCATAATCAGAACTCACTTCTCTGTAGGTTTTTTGAGTTAGGTTTGACTTTTATCTTCCCCTGTTCATCTGGGATTGGTAATTTCCATTTTCAGGTTCTCTCTTTAATCTATAACTACTGTGCGGAATATCAGTGTAAATGTTGCGTTCTCTTTCTGAACCTCCGGCAGCCTTGGCTTAGTGATGAGGATGACGGACCTTTCCTCGATCCCGTGCTGCGCAAGAGGGCCGTGAAGGTTAAACACGTAAAGCGGCGAGAGAAGAAGTCAGAGAAGAAGGTATGTGGCCGTCTCTCCTGCAGACGTCTTCTCCTGGACCCTGGGCTGCGATGGCAGACATGGGCCGTTTGCATGACGCTGGAGAGGAAGAGCAAACGGTCGGTGCTGAAGGGTCCTGTCTGTCTGCCTGCCCTCTCGCAGAAGGAGGAGTATAAGTCACGGCGCCACAAACAGAAGCAGAAACACAGGGACAGAGTGAAGCACAGCGAGAGGGGCGAGCCACGAGACAGCGGAGGCCTACGCCAGTGCCTGGGGCCCGGCTGCGTGGAGGCTGCCAGGACCAACTCCAAGTACTGCTCCGAGGACTGCGGCATGAAGCTGGCTGCCAAGTAAGGGAGGGAATCGGAGGTCGCGTTTGATCAGCTTCCTAATACTTAAGTGCAGATGGAGAGAGGGAGGAAGGCAGTGTAATAAAGGGGTGTATTGTAGCATTTTAACTTTTGGTGTAGGTTTTGTGTATGGAAAGCCAGGATGAGAGCGGTGGCAGGGTTGAGGAGGTGTTCCGGAGAGAAGGGCAGAGGGAGCCCAATAAGGCGTGGGCTGGTGCCGTGACTTGGCGGTGTCCCCTCCCCATAGCCGCATCTACGAGATCCTGCCGCAGCGAATCCAGCAGTGGCAGCAGAGCCCCTGCATCGCTGAGGAGCAGGGAAAGAAGCTGCTGGAGCGCATCCGGCGCGAGCAGCAGTCAGCCCGCCTGCGCCTCACCGACATGGAGCGGCGCTTCCACGAGCTGGAGAGCACCATAGTCAAGGCCAAGCAGCAGGTGGTGCAGCAGGACGAGGAGGTGAGGGCCCCTTGCTGACCCTTAGGGGGCGCTAACTATATGTCCTTTGCCTCTGATTGGATTTCACCAGATTTAGCACAAAATTATGTAGTGTGCATTTAATGTATGTTGTTACATAGATTTTTTTCTTTTTAATTTAACTAAAGAGTTAGAAAATATACTACCGGGTGATGTCAAATCATCGGAAAGAAAGGATAGGATGAAAATATTATAATAAAAGAATACATTGACTGAAGCATTAGGCGATATTATGCAGTAAGTATGCGTAGGCTGTTGAGGTTGCATAATAAACTTCCCTCTTAATGGAGGGCAGGAGTTGTACATGAGCATATGTCTGCTTGTGTCTGCTTGTGTGCTGGGGAAGATGAAAGCAAAACGTTGCGAGGTAGAGATAGGAGAAACGGGTGTGGGAAGGTTATTTTTGGACCAACCACAGCAGGCCGGGCCCATCGTGCACCGTTGTTATGGTTGTTTTGATTCCCAAAGAAGTTATTTATAGTTGATTTTCATTATTTACTTACTTTTACCAAAGGCAGAATTTTCTAATGAGAATTCCAGTCAGGTATCATGCTTAAAAACCTTCTGGGAGGTGAACCAGCATCTTCCCAGTTCATCAGCCCTGCCACTGTGCGGCTCATTCTGGAAAGCGGGTCGCTCTGGATTTAAAGCGACCATGTAGCCCAAGTGAACTGACCAGCTTTGCCGTCCTGCAGGTGAACGAGGGAGACAGCGACGACACTGACCTGCAGATCTTCTGCGTCTCCTGCAGCCACCCCATAAACCCCAAAGTGGCACTTCGCCATATGGAGAGATGCTACGCCAAGGTGAGGACCTCGGGGTCCGAGGGCTCCCGTCAGCGTGTACATCTGCTCTGTCATCGCCACCATTCCATTTTGCTGGTTAAAGTGAATAGTGAGCACGTTTCTGTGGAGCTCCGGGAAGGTGCATGTTCTCACGTTCGCCCTGTCTTTCTGTTTTCCTTGGGCAGTATGAGAGCCAGACATCTTTCGGGTCCATGTATCCAACGCGGATTGAAGGGTGAGTTTATGCCTGTAGCTACCAGTGAAGGTCATTCCTTCCTGGGGAAGCTCTAGCTGAACTGCATCAGGTTGCGTCTGATAACGGGGCAAGAGGATGGAGAAATACTCAGGGTGTCATTAGAACACAGAACGTGCTTATGCAAATTTATTGGAATATTCTCCCATTTCGAGATACTTTCCTTGTCGTAATAGTTGTTTCTGAATGTCTTTGCAGCGCAACAAGGCTTTTCTGCGATGTTTACAACCCTCAGAGCAAAACCTACTGCAAGCGACTGCAGGTCTTGTGCCCAGAACACTCGAGAGACCCCAAGGTAGGCCAGCAGGCCATCTGCCGCCTCGCAGCACGGGGACCTCGTCTCCAGCTCCCACGCTGCCTGCCGTCTTTCCCGTTTTTAGCTAACCTTTGTGCCCCCCTCCCGCCCCTCCCTGCAGGTGCCTGCTGATGAGGTATGCGGGTGTCCCCTTGTCCGCAATGTTTTCGAGCCCACCAGCGAGTTCTGCAGAGTGTCCAAGCGAAAGTGCAACAAGCACTACTGCTGGGAGAAGCTGAGGAGGGCCGAGGTGGACTTGGAGCGAGTTCGAGTGGTCAGTGCAGCAGTCACGCATCGCGCACACTTGTCACTTGGAATCTTCCTTAATGCAAAGAAAGAAACTCATATTATCTAGCTGTTACTTAATTGCAATTGTCTTCCCTGCCAAATAGGAAGGACTATACAGTGTGAGTAATTATGTTGCAGGCCCTGTTAACTGATCTTGTTTAATCTTTAGCCCAGGAAGTGTTTTTTTTTTTTTTTGCACCCTCTGTGTAAAAAGTGCCCTTTTAACCCTCTGTTTCTTTGCTCTTTTTCCTGAAACTGTCTGGTTAATTTATCTTTCTGTGATTTCAATGCAGAGTACCGATATTGCTTTACATTTTCATTTATATTTCATAAAGATAAGATTCCTTAAAGCACAGTGTACGCAGTTTAAGTGGCAATAAGCTGCATCAGCGCATGATCCCCAACCTGACCAGACCAGAAAGTCTCAAGCCATTTTTCTCTCCCAAATAAATAATGACCAAGGGGCTTGTGATATTCCATTAAATATTGACAAACTAAACCCTAAATGTCACACAATGAACATGTGTTTAGTGTTTTACATTAAGCAATAACAGTTTTATGAAAATCACATAGGATCTAGGGCACAGTTTTGAGGATCAGTAATTGTAAATACTACTGTAGGACATTTCGTGCGGACACAGATTTATGAAATTAAAATAGAATTATCCTGAAAAAGGAAATGCGGTTGAAATATGCAATAATCATTTAGTAAACACTGCTTAAAACGTTAAATTATCATTTTTGCATTCATTCCAGCAGTTTACATAGGCGGCCTATTTTATGCAAAGAAATACTCTTATGCAAAGGTTAATTTAATCTTTAATGTAGGGGTCCTCGTCCGTGGCCAGTATTCCAGTGGGTCATGGATGCTTTCCAGAAATAAACTATTTTAAATCTTGTAAGACTCCCCCCCCCCCCCCCCCCCCCCGTTGTTTTTGTTTGCCATAAACCAGCCAGCAAACATGAGGTGCTGCTCCTCCCTGGTGGCTGTAATGGTATTGCAGGGCAAAGACCGCATTAGCATTTCTCTGATTTCTCTGTGACGGACATGTGCCGTGTTACCTTAACGTCACCCTCCCATGCGTGTTGACGTCTTTCCCGGCTGACAGTGGTACAAGCTGGACGAGCTCTTCGAGCAGGAGCGTAACGTGAGGACAGCCATGACCAACCGGGCTGGACTCCTGGCTCTCATGTTGCACCAGACCATTCAGCACGACCCCCTCACAACTGACCTCCGCAGCAACAAAGACAGATAGTCCTCCACTAAGGTCTGCGTCTGCCCTGGCTGGTTCTCATCAGTATTCCTTGTCGGTATAATTCCCTGTATTGGCTAACCTGTGTTCCTTTTCTCCCCGTTTTATATTTAGAAAGGTCGCTGGAAGAGACCGATGCTGGGGAGGAACTTTGTTTTTTTAATGTACCCAGATCCACACACTGTTTTGTGTCGTCTGTTATCCTGACCATTCACCTAAACACGTGCTGCTTTGACATTAATGATTTTACTTTCATAGAAAACAAGCTGGGAGTTCAAAAGTCATTAATTTTGTCAGTGAAAAGATAATAAACCCATAATAACCTCCCAGCTGTCACATGACTGTGAATCATTATGTCACTGCAAAACACTGCCCAACAATAAATAAGGAGTTTTAAAGCTACTGTCTTTTCTATGACCTTTTGTGTCCAGTGCACATTTTTTTTTAAAAGGATAACTTTGTAATCATATTTTTCTGATTTCTTTTAATCTCCCCAATGTATACTACATTAAAGAAAAACATACAGGGTGCAAAAATCAATGTTTTGTATAAGCAATGTACTATTTGGTAGACATTTTGGATTATTTTACTATTACGTTTAATTGCCAGGTTGAAAAGACATGCTGTAATGAATATTGGGGCCTTACAGTAATGCACAGACATGCCAGTAATGATTTGTTAAGAGTCGAGGTTTTAAAGGAGAGCGTACATTCCCGGTTTTGTATGGCCAAGTTTCAACAAACAGTAAACTCTGCAGCTTGGTTAACAAATCTTTTTGAAGGTGCTTTTTTTTGTATGTGTCACGTAACAAATAAGGAAAAGGAAATGCATTCTTTTAGGGTAGTGAGGGATTGGAGTGTGAATGAGGTCTTCAAGCAAACCAGAGTCACTTTTTTTTTTTGGTTAAACAGTGATGGCAAATGTAATCTTGTGTTACTGTTTTATCTCTGATAGCACAAGTGAAACACTTAGCTTGTACATTTCTAACAGCTCCCTAGATCATAAAGTAACTACCACTACTGCCTTTCATGATCCCTTTTTATGTTCAATGTTTATGACTGATGAGACAAGAATGCAAGTTATTTTAAGGCTTTTTGTGCAACATAATATGCGAGAGTCATAAATTTATTTGGTTTAAAAAATGCAACATGGAACAATATCCCAAAGGCCATTCTTAAAACAGTAGCTATGTGTGACAACATAAACTGATCACCAACAGTGCATTTAGGACACAGACTTTATTTTCCTTTTTCCCTCCAAGTGAAAACTGTCGTGGTTTTTTTCTCCTTCCCCGCCAAATCAGAAGTCAGAAGTCCGCTTGTGTAGTATCCAGAATTCAGTCTTTATTGCAACAATGAAGTTACAACCAAGGCTGGACACGTAAAAGTGTGTCCAGTACTGTTTTACACCAATTTTTATATAAGTTCTTATCATTTAACAATATCTCATCACTTAAGCGTCATCATTCCTTCAGCCATTCACAATCATTGTTTTTTCCCTTAATCCACACCCCTAGGTGATAAGTTTGTCCATCATTTCTGATTATAATGCTGAATGGGGGAGCCGTCACTTTTGCGAAACCCCCTTTGCTTCCAGACTGCTCCAAACAGATGGCATACACTGTGTGCGTAGGCAGAGTCTGTGTAGATTGTAACTGTCTTATGTTGTCCTCGCCGGCACGCTTCAGTCAAAGCCTTTAGCTCCGCTAATTGAGCGGAACACGGTTGTGCCGCTGGCTCTGAAACGAGAGTGTGAAAATCATCACCCTGTGCCTGAACTACAGCAAACCCAGCCTTCAAGGCATCCCCATCTCCAACATGAGCCATCCACAAACAACACCATCTCGCTATTTTCAATGGGCGAGCTCTCCAAGTCTGCTCTCAGTTTAGTGTAAACCAAAGACTCTGCCACACACTCATGTGACTGCCCCTCATCCTCCAGGGGAATGCTGTCTGCAGGGTTTACTGTAGTGCAGCGCTTTATTGTGACATCCGGGTAAGTGAGAAATGCAAAGTATGCTAGCTGCCTTGCTGAGGTCAACACAAATTTGCCTTTGTCAGTCCACCACCTTATGTGAGGTATAAATTGTCACTGGATAACCCATTGTGATGGCAGTGGCCTTTTCATAGCCTAAATAGGCAGCCACCACTCCCTGGAAACAGGGTGGGTATCCCTGAGCCACATTGTCCAGCTTCATGCTGTAGTATGCCAATGGCTGCTTCCATCTCCCAGGACACAAGTCCTGAGTGAGCAGGGCTGTCCCAAAGCCGTCCTTCCTGTTCCCGACATACAGATAAAATGGCTTGGAGTAGTCTGGGAGGCCCAGAGCAGGTGCATTCTGTAGCTCCTGCTTGATAGATTCAAATGCTACTGAGGCTCATTTGTCCAAATTAAGGAGGCCTTCAAATTAGTGTGGCCCTCCTCCTTTATCAGTGCCTGCAACGGTGCCACCTTCACAGCACAGTCCTCAATCCATTCCATGCTGAATCCTGTCATCCCTAAAAAAGTCAGCATCTGTGACACAGTCAAGGGCTTCGGAGCCTTAGTGATCCCCTTTAGCTGTTCTGCTGCTATAGCTTTCCTCCCATGGCTGATCTCACACCCCAAGTACGTAACCTGCTCTTGGCAGTACTGCAGCTTGGCCTTGGACACCTTGTGCCCCCCTTTCGCCAAAACCTTCAGCAACTGCACTGAGTCCTGGTGGCAGTCTGCCAGCGTATCAGCTCACAACAATAGATCATCCACATACTGTATTACTGTACTTTTTAAATTCAGTCCATCTAAGTCTGCCTTAAGCACCTGATTAAAAACATGTGGCGAATGCTTAAATCCCTGTGGCATCCTCGTGTAGGTATACTGCTGACCCCTGTAGGTGAAAGCAAACAGAAACTGTGACTGTTCTGCAAGGGGCACACTGAAAAAAGCTGAACACAAATCCACAACTGTAAACCATTTTGCATTGGGGGGCACATTTGTCAACAGAGTGTGTGGATTGGGAACTTCTGCTGTCTGATCCTCCACTACCTCATTTACTGCACGCAAATCATGTACCAGCCTCCACTTTTCACCTCCTGCCTTTGGCACAGGCAAGAGTGGGGTGTTGCAGCAGCTAATGGTAGGCACCAACACCCCTGCATCCAGTAATCCCTCTATGGTTTCCCTTATACCTTCCTCAGCCTCAGGTTTCAAGGGGTACTGGTTTTTCCAGGGTGGTGTGCACCCTGATTTAAGATAAATTTCCACTGGGCTAGCTGAATTTACTAGACCTACATCTGTATCGTGAGCAGTCCACACCTCCTCAGGCACTTTTCTTTCCATTTCCTGCCAACATTCCTCTGTACTTTCTTTTGCATCACACTGTACTCCTATCATGCTCCACAGCCACGAATCTCTGTTGTCTAACTTCAAATCACTTACAACCTTTGCACTCCACTGAATCCTTAACATCTTCTCTCCTGCCGCTGCCTGCACGCCTTCACACACCGTCGGCACCCAAACCACCTGCTTTGCTCGCTGCATCATTTCTCCCAGATCCAGCATGGACTGATTAAAAGCCACCGCTATGTGGGGCTCCGTGTCTGGTATGTTGTACCATTCTCCCACTATTCCCGTTTTCCGTATCGGAATGGCTACTCCCTCAGGGCCTAATATTATCCCGTCTGTTATCATGCGCATCCTTTCTTTCTCCCTGCCAGGCAGAGACTCTATCAGCTGATCCCACTCACCCTTTACTTCAGGATCACTGAATTTTCCCCATCGCAACAAACAAATATGTTTGTCCTGTGTCCAATTTAACCTATTGCTATATTGTTCCTGTATAAATGGGCTCCACTGTTCTAAAATTTCCCAAATTTTTCCAGTAACATCTTCAACCCCATATAAACTATACTGCCCTCTATGGAACAACAAATTTTGTCGCATAAGGCTGTACTGTCCACTGAGCACCTCTACACCCCCCTCTGTACATTTTATGCCTATCTGCAGCTGACACATAGCATCTCTGCCTAACAAATTCACTGGGGTGTGCTCTGATATTAGTATGGGCATATTTACATTTTTGTCCCCTATCTTGATTTCCACTGGAGCAGATTTAGGAATATGCTGCACTTGTCCGGGGGATATGACTGGCATCTTTTAGTCCTACACAAGTGTAGGTGGCTCCAGTGTCTATCATCATTGGTATTACTTTGCCATTTATTTGAACCTGCAGCATCGGCTCAGCCTCAGACCCCTTACTCAACACTGGCATCTGAGGTCCCCCTTTAGGATTCTCTGGGCACCCCTAGAATAAACATCCCTGGGCCCATGGGTTGATCTGACCCCGTGATCTGTTATTCTGCAACTGCGAATTGCCACCCCTGCCTCTATTTGGCATTGGACCTACAGAGCCTCCTGGATTAACCGGGCCCATAGGGCGTCTCGGGCTCACCCCCTGAAAGGGTAGATTTGGGCAGACTCTAGAGGTGTGTCCGGGCTGGTTACAGTTCCAGCACACCAGCTGGGGTGGCCTGTTCCCCAGTCTTCCCATAGACTGGGATTGTCTAATTTGTGGGAAATCAGGTGCTCTCTGGTCACCCCTCCCCACCTATCATATCTATTCTCTCTATTCCAATCAGGGACCGAAGGCCAATTAGTGTTCTGAGGGGCCCCAGCGACAGGAGACTGTCGGCTGTTCACAGGCTGCCCCCGGGGGCTGGGGTCCGGAGAGACCACTGGTGCCTGGACTTTTTTCTTTTTAGCGGTCAGCTCCTCCAGCTGCATCTGATTCAGTTTCTTTGTCAGCTCCCTCTCACGCTCTTTAGCAGAGTCCTCCTCCTCTCTGTACAAGTCAATAGCGTGAATCCGCTGCTCACGGTACTGCTCCTCAGGCATAGTAATAAGTCCCACAACTTGCCTTAGCCTGCTTCTCACTGGCTTAGGGAGCGCGTCCTGCAGTGCCCTCCGGTACAGACCTCTGAATGCCGGATTCTGCAGGTCCTGCTCTGTCTCAGTGCGCCACCGTTTTTCTTGAGCTTGCAGATAGGCAGCTGGGCTCTCCCCCTCCTTTATGGGCTCCACCTTCATTTCAACCACACTCAGCCGTGGAGGAAACATTAATTGCAGCTGGTGCCAGAGGTTAGCACGGTAACCGTCAAAGGGACATGCATCATTCACAGGAGTCCCTGTTGCCGCTGCCAGGCCACTGCTTCGCAGCAGTCTCTCCATTGCATCCACCCCCAAAGCGCGAGCCATAACTGCCTTTATGTCTCCTATCGCCAGGAGCCAACCCATAGTTTCCTCCTCTAATGCTTTTATCCACTTTCCGGCCCCTTCTGCCAGGACAGGGAGTCTGAGAAGCAGGCCCTCCAGATCCTGTCCTGCCCACGGCACATACTGTGTCTGTGCTCCTTTCACCATTAACGGAAGCATCGGAGTGTACCTGGTGGGGGGCCTTACAGCCCTCCTGCTTTTCACTACTCTATCCTCTACTCCTTCCTTACTTTCTGTTTCTGCCTCCTTCTCCTGAAACTGACTCCATCCTTTAAATGGAGGGTTAGGGGTGTCCAGCAGGTGCATCAGCCCTTCTGCATCACTACCACTTACTCCGTACCCCACCTTTTTAGCACTTCCCATTTTCTCAGACCCACATACCTGGCCTTCTGTTATTAGCTCACTCCCTCGCAGTCCTTCCTCCACGGCCTGCCGCAGCAATGCACTCACTTCCCTATATCCATCTAGACAACTTGCTGTTCCTTTCTGCCCACTTCCTGCTTGATCCTTCTGTGTCACCTCACCTTTGAATTCTACCTTCCCCTCTATTACTGGAAACTGACCCTTGTATGAAGGAGGTGGGGCTTCCACTAACGGGTACTGACTTTGATAAGACGGGGGCCATATTTCTTCCTGCCTCATCTCTTCTTTCTCACTTAATGCCTTTCTCATTGCTTTCTGGTCCCTTCTCCAGGTCTCTCCCTTTACTTTATACAACCTCAAAACTTCCAGTTCCTTACGCCTTTTCTTTTTACGCCTTTCTGTGTTCTTATTAGCCTTATGATACTTTATCAGAGTCTCCATCTCCCCACACAGTGCTACATCCCATGTGCTCCCTTTAGGCCACTTAGTTACCAGGGCCTTTGTTCTATTCTCCCACTTTTTAGACATCTTTTCTATCTTTGTTTTAAGCAGGGGGTGCTCCCTCCCCAGCTGCTGTACTGGTGTGTCTGCTGCCTTTACTGGGCCCTTCATTTTACTGCTTTCCTCCACTCTACTGTCACTTGGGCTGTTTTCCTGTCTGGTATAAAAATTAACAAATTTCCTCACAGCCAACCCGTGTTCTATTGTTTTCCTTTCTTTTCCTTAATAAGAATTCTCTCCCTGACTGAACCTACTTCACCTTAAAGTGTCACTGACTCTAAATTATTTTCTACTTACTCCCAACGTTGCACCCAATTATCTATGGGCACACATATACCAAAGCCTCCCTTCTTTCCTTTTTATCAGCCTGATTTACGTTTGTCTGTCCACCGTGCACACAAGCCTCCTCCCGCTTTCTCTGTTAAACTCCCTAATTCCATGGAAAGTCACGAAACCTCTTGTCTATGACCTGTTGTTTTCTCACAAAGATGTGCTTTAATACCCCTTATCTCTAAACTTAGTCTCTATAGTCTATAGAATCTAACATAACATTTTATTCAAAAAACTTTATTTTGAGATTTGTCAAAATTCTAAACTCACCTACCTGCACTTCCACTTCTATAATTGATTTTTTATAGAAATGCACAAATGCTCTATCCAGTCCCCCTGCTAGATTGATCCCCTAATTTTAGTCTCCTAAGCGGTTTTACCTCTGGGGTACTTATTTCTGCTTTATGCACCTTATCACTCAACTTATCCGTCAAAAATATATGTGCTTTTTCTGTGATTCAACCCAAAATTGCATATATGATCATTTTCCCCATTTCTGCATAACAAAACCAGTCTGATCCAGCAGACCTTTAAAATCCCCACAACTTCTAATACTTAGGCTCTCTCTGGCCTTATTACTTTACCAATATTTTATTTGCAACACAACATAACCTTTGCTTGAAACAATTCCTTAGCAACTTAGCAATATCTTTGCATCACGACATAACAGCATTTTTCCCCCACAACTTGAAACACACGGGCCCCTCCCTTAGGGCAACCCAAGCTTTACTTTATCAGAACAGGGAGACCCCCCTCTCTTAGGGCGATGTCTCTGACTCACACTAATTCAAGAATCTGCAGCACAAACACTGGCCCTCTCTCAGGGCAATACCTTTAAATCACTTATTAAACCTTCAAGGCCTCTACGCCTCGCAACAGTATATCAAGCCCTCAGGGTCAACTTTCCCCTCCTTCAAGGCGCTTATCTCTGAGGGAATATCCACACGTGACCCTTCCTTTAGGGATTTCTCTCACATCACACACACACTGGGCCCACTGGACACTGCACAAACAGCTCCCTTATCTTTAGTTCTTTTAATCGGCGAGTGCCCTTACCGGGAGGCCCTGCCTGGCGGCGTATGTCCCCGAGACACCCCCGTCTCCGTCTCCTTATTCTATTTCCCTATTCTATTAAACAATAATAAAAGCCTTTCCTTACCTATGTTTGGGCGCGCCGCTCAAATGCAGACGGGTGTCTCCCGGTTCTAAACCAGGTGCTCGCCTCCCCAGGTCTCTTCTCCGATCCTGTTCGTGACGCCAATTTATGTCGTGGTTTTTTCTCCTTCCCCGCCAAATCAGAAGTCAGGGGTCCACTTGTGCAGTATCCAGAATTCAGTCTTTATTGCAACAAAGAAGTTACAACCAAGGCTGGACACGTAAAAGTGTGTCCAGTACTGTTTTACAGCAATTTTTATATAAGTTCTTATCATTTAACAATATCTTGTCACTTAAGCGTCATCATTCCTTCAGCCATTCACAATCATTGTTTTTTCCCTTAATCCACACCCCTAGGTGATAAGTTTGCCCATCATTTGTTTTACTGTTTGGTCTCTCGGCTGAACATAATGGTGGCACGAGCAACTCCACTTGGTTTTTTTAAAAATGCTCAGCTGTGAACTTCTGGTGAACTCAGGCGAATCCCTTCCTTCAGTAGTAAACCTAGGCAGTTTCAGCCTTTTACACATTGTCTGACTAAAAGGTTGATAATATATTTGTCCTTTAACATAGTGATAAATATATACGTTAATAAAAGTGAATATTCATAGATTCAGGACTAACATAAAGTAGCTAACAGAATCTCAGACTAACAAGGTGCAAATACATACTCAGTTGATTACATTGTGTTGATTACATTATAATGTTTACATTGTAATGATTACATCATGGATATTTGACATACTTTTTAATAATATCATAATACTTGTATTCTACGTTATATAGTGCTAAATAATATTCCATAAAACCTTCATAACGTAACGATTTTAAGTATCTACAATGCATCAGTCACAGATTTTTTTTTAGACTGAGTTTCCCCTTGTGGGGACCGAAAAGGCGTGCCCCAAGGGGAGTGGTGGACAGGACAAGATCGGGAAAATAGGACCTGAAAAACAAGACGAGAGCATCACCAAGGCACAGGGAACAGAACTGAAACACAGAGGAAACACAAGGGCAGAAGCCAGAACAAAACCTGACACAAAACGGGAAACGCAGGCAGGCAGACATGGAAGGAAGACACAGGTGGAACACCAACAAGCGGAATGGCGTAGCCGCAGCAGGCAAAGGTGCTGTCCACCAATGCGCCTGAGTGGGAGGACCCGCAGGCGACCAAGGAGGTGTCGTAGGCAGGACCAAGGACAGGTGACTAGGCGTCGGAGGGGGACCCGCAGGCGACCGCCGAACCAGAGGCAAAGGACCCACAGGCGCCCCTCGAGCCCCAGCCAAAGCAAGTGAGGGTGAGCCAGGGGGTAGGGTGGGCAGGACCCTGGCCCTGCGCCTGTGTCCTCTCCCCTTTCGGGACACTGAAAGGCGGGGTCCAGGCTGGGGTGGACTTTGCTGGGTCGAGAGCAGAGGAGTCATTAGGGAGGTCCCCGAGGGGTCCCACTTGAGCTCCTCCTCCTCCAAGGGGGAAGGAGCGGTGGTTGAGATGTCTGGGACCTCCTTGGGGACATGGACAGGGGTCACAGGCACCAGGGCATGAGCCACAGGGACAGTAGTCACAGGCATGGGCGGAGCCGCAGGCGCTGCCTGGATCTTGGGCACTGCAGGCGGCAGAGCAGCAGCCGGAGGCAGGGCTTCAGGTAGAGCAACAGCCTCGGGTGACGCAGCAGGAGCCTTGGGTGTGGATGGAGCTGCAGACAGCACAGCAGGAGCCTCGGGTGTAGCAGCAAGAACCGTGGGCGGAGACAGAGGGGCCACGGGCGTAGCGGCTGGGCCCTCGGGCGGTGCAGGTGCCTCAGAAACGGGCGGAGCAGGAACCTGGGGTTGCGGTGGCCGGAGCCTTGCTGGGTGGTGCGGCAGCCGCCAGGACAGACAGATCAGGCACAGGCAGGACAGGCAGATCAGGCACAGGCAGGACAGGGACATCCATGAGAAACGCCAGAGTTGGCGCCATAAGAGCGGGCGTTACCCCTTTAAAAGCCTCCACGACCCACGGGATAGCATCCCATACAGTCATGGCCCCCCTATTAGCCAGGCGCGCCACCCAGAAGTAATACCCTGCTAACGATGGTGGCTGCTCCGTGGCAGCTAGGCGGGCTTTGGAAACTTGCGGCGGTGATGTCCATGGTGATTGGGGATGCCCCAAAGGGGCCGAGCAAACAGGCTGAGGGACAGGCGGAGGAGGCGAGGTGGGGACATCTCCTCCAGGAGTTTGTTTAGGGAAAACAGGGCAGACGGCGACGAACTAATATCAATGACAGACCTGGGCAAACAGACTTGAACGTGGACTAAATACAGGACATGACATCAGAACAACGCAAGACAGCTGATACGATGGGAATTCACAAGTGGGTAAGGAGATGGGCGTGGCACACACGAAGACAAGTAGCTGGACAAGCAGCTCATGACAGGTGAGGCCAGTCCATACCTGTCATATCAGAATGATTGGAGGAAACTGGGGCAGGTCGGAATTTAAAACAAAAGGGGTTTTAATGAACAAAAGTAACAAAAACTGAAAAAAAATCAACAGGATCTTGATGGATACAAACTGGTGAGAAAGGGGAAGGCAGGGAATCATCAACACAGGGCTACAATGTCAATGACAGACCTGGGATACACAGGACTGGGAAGCACTTAAATATAGGACTAATGAGATAGCAAACAGCAGGCAGCTGGGAGCTCCAGCTCAGCAGACTTTTTATACAGTTTAATTTGTGTTACTGTATTGTAGCCATCTTCACTAAAAACATTCTTTTCATTGTGTCCAAATAAATGGCCACAAAGATACATCACTCAATCTTTTGTTTCACTGTTAAATAGTCAAGACTTGTCTATTGACTCTTTTTTTTGCATGTAGGAATGACTCTAGAAAACCTTCAACTTGCCTTTTGACCTGCACTCTTCACTATTGAGCATTATTCACTTTAGGTAAACAGCTTTGGCCAGAGCAATTACACATCTTACAGGAAATCTTGACTAGGTTAGCCAAAGTTCACCACCATCATCAGAATTGTCCGAGGAAACATCATCAATGTCTGTAATGTTCATTCAAAACACCGAAAAACCGCCAAATTGTGGAGAAAAAAAAATAAATTGGCTGTAATCATTTTAATAACATTTCTATATATGTCGTTCTTGATGAATCAGTGATAATTAGGAACGAATTAGCTCATAAAGTTGAGAACTACCTGTATTTAAAACTTATGAGTGAACTGAACGCCGAATACCGCCAAAACGGTCCACTGTTCGCAATTACAATCGGTGCATTATCGCCACCTTCTGGTTCAAAGTATGGTACAAAGATTAAATGCTATACTTAAGCTCGTAGGTCTAAAAAACAACTGGCAAAACTGTACTGTTCAACTCACTTGGCAGGTTCGTATTTTTTATGATGAGCTCTTGAATTCTAGCTTTCATAAGCTTTTCCTGTATTGCTCTCTTCATCATACATAGATTGCATATTAGTCTTATTGGCTTGACAATGCTCACCTAAAACAGTTGATGCTTTATCTCTCACCACACAGACTACTGATATCTGGCCCATACACTAGTGTTACAACAAGATAACTAAGTATGGTGAAATTACACTTAAATGTTGCTTATTCATTTCGCTCAAATGAATTTAACTCAAAATGGAGGAAAATGTACCATGAACTCAATTTAAATGAGAAGATTATTAAGTTTAGAGTACTTGATCTATTTATTTACTTTGAGAATTTGGGTTTACAGTGTACTATGTAATGTCAAACAGAGAAACAGTGCTAGTACAGGAGGCCACACTTTCATGATTACTAATGAAAACGCATCGACTGAAATTTTCCTAATCGATTACATGGCACTGTGGCGGAAGGAAGGGGACGCATAGAGGACGAGGGTTCAAAATAAAGAGCAAATGCATAATTTGTGTGGAAGCACTTCACATTAAAAGTGAATACAAATATAGTCATCAGTCAGTATCGCAAAGCAAAAATTAAATATCACCACACGACTGCAATGCAAATACATATTAAAAGATAGAAGTCTTGCCTTTGTCGTCATTTTGATTTAATTTACTTTCCACGATTCCTGTATGTCAAAATAATCGCTGAAAACTAATGTTAGCACCGTAACTTAGCCACATTATTTTAGGCCTACCTAACATGGCATACATAACCAAATAATATTGTAGCCCCAAGCGCACCAGAGCGTCTAAAAGACGCAACTGCACTGTAAATAGTTTAAGGACTACCCCGCTTTATTTACATTTCCCCCCTATGTGTCTTTAAGTCACAAAGCAGCTCAAGTGCTTCATTTGGGACGCCAGAGGAACCGCTCGTTCCACACTGGAGTCGAAACAATGGGTGACTTTCTTTTGACTTCCGGTCTAATACCAGTACCAAAAGTGCCAAACTAGCTGGAGAACTTCTTGGGCACTTCGGGGTGGGACTTCTTTATTGATTGGTCATGAAAATAGCCTCCCGCTGAAACAATACAAACGCCGCAATCAAAACAAAAACAATAAAAAAGTAATACATATTCATATATACATTATGAATGGAGCAGCACGAAATTATTCCTTTTAATGTAGATTTGAGAAAGATCACACTTAAGCAACAGTACAGCGACAATAAGGGTTTTCCTCCTATGGTAAAGAGGCACAAGTATCATCAAGGCCTTACCCTATGTGCTCGCATAGTTTTCCTTCTTTGGTAAAGAGACAGAAAGCAATAAAAAGCTGAAAAACACCAGGGCGGGTATTATGGAGAAGCAATGTGAATTAGCAGGGAAAGATAATATACTTTTATTCTGTGGAAGGGAAAAAAAGGACCAGAGCATGGAAATGAAAAGTAAGAAAAGAGTCTGTGTAAAATCATAACCATGCCAATGTAAAACAGAATTGCAAGAACTTCCTACAGCTTAAAAAATATTTACTTAACTATACAGACTAAAAACATAAGTTGTCAATCTACATCCCTGATCAAAATGTTGAACATCATTCACTTTTAAAGACTCAGAATGTAAAAACATTCCAAATTTTATTTTTGAATAAAAAAAAACATTTGGCTGAAAAAAAATGAATCCGTCACAAGCAACACAACTCAAAGTATGACGTCGCTGAGGATTCGCTTGTACGACTTCGTAACAGCTTTTTACGGCATAACTTTGGGTTGGGCAGGGGGGGTGGGTTTGACTGCTCCATCTATTTAGAGGCGTGCAGGGGGTTGTATTGGCGGGGTTTGATTATGGGGGGGTTGTACAACACATGGTTCTGGTGCTGATCCTTAATACCACATTGCCATATTGTGGAAAAAATGCAACTAGCTTTCAGCTACCATTAGGATATTTCAGTACTGTACATTCTTACATAAATTAATTGACAAAATGTATTTTCTGAAGGGTGGAGAAGAGCACTCAGCAGAATGTCACGTAGGGCGTAGAGGAACACCTGGGGCTGGCCCTGTACATTACCAAATTGAAATGAGTGAATTAGGTCTAAAAGGAAAATGAGTTATTAAACAGCGCAACAACACACAGCTACTTAGCACAATAACTGACTCAGGACAAGGGCAGGCATTTAAATACACTGAACACAATGACAAGGGTCAGATGTGGCTATACGAACTAGGGGCAACGAGGAACAGGTGAGGACTATCCAATCAATTATGGCACAAGACATTGTCTTCCACTATATATATACATTTTTTATTCTAGGTTGTTCAACTGGGAATAGTAGGCCCTTACAATCAACCACTTAAGTTTACAACCCCCTGCAGCCAGCATGAAAGTCATGCAAGTCTGGTTCTGCCACCTGTGCCTGCTTTAAGTCATGCTGGCTCAGGTCTGGAAGCTCAATCCGTTGCTGGGTTGTACCAGTTCCGGGAGGAGAGATGCCTCTCACCACTGCAGGGTTGTCCTGGGTTGTGTCAGGATGGGGACTTTGCAGTGGATCTGCAGTCATGGTAGGTGCTCCAGGCTGATACTGCTCAAGCCATTGACAGTGGCCACACTCGCCCCCACACGAATGTTGGCGTGATGCATCAATGTTGCCTTGGAGCCAGCCCTCCTGGTGTTGGATGTTAGACCCGAAGGCTTGTATTTTCTACAGCCACCTTGCCACCTGGCCCTCAGAATCCTGGTAATTCAGGAGCCAGGTTAACAAGGCGTGGTCAGTCCACAGGATGAACTGGCTCGCATAAAAGTAGAGGTGCAAGAGCATCAGTCTAGCGACCACAGAGAGGGATAGAATGCCGGTTCTTTAACGTAAACATAAAGGTCACGGGTCAAAAGTTCACTGGGGGGAGTTTGGGGCGTGGTTGTGGTGGTACGATGTGACGTCATGGGAGAGGGATTTAATTATTTATTATTATTTTAAATTATTTATTTATTATTATTTTAAAAATTATAATTTTATATTGAGGAGAGTGCTTATTTATTTATTTATTATAAATTTATATTGAGGAGAGTGTGGGGTTTTGTCGGCCGCCGCCGCCGGGGTGTGGGAGCTGAGCAGGTGGGTTACCTGATGGAGTGTGAGCGTACGTTGTGCGGTACTGCGGTAAGGTCCCCATGGCTTTGGATAATCCGCAAAGGACTCAGAGAGAGCGATGCCGGAGAGCTGAGAGCCGTGCTGCTGCGCGAGTCTGATGCCGGAGAGCTGAGAGCCGTGCTGCGCGAGTCTGAGAGAAACTCTGAGAGAATGAGACTCTGGGAGAAAATGATAAAGTTGGAGCAAAGAATGAGAGGTGGGGGGTCTTGGGCCGTACATCAAGTTGGACAACCATCCGCAGATATTTTTATTACGTCGACCGGGGTTTTCCTCCTATGGTAAAGAGGCACAAGTATCATCAAGGCCTTACCCTATGTGCTCGCATAGTTTTCCTTCTTTGGTAAAGAGACAGAAAGCAATAAAAAGCTGAAAAACACCAGGCCGGATATTATGGAGAAGCAAGGTGAATTAGCAGGGAAAGGTAATATACTTTTATTCTGTGGAAGGGGGAAAAAGGACCAGAGCATGGAAATGAAAAGTAAGAAAAGAAAAGAGTCTGTGTAAAATCATAACCATGCCAATGTAAAACAGAATTGCAAGAACTTCCTACAGCTTAAATATTTACTTAACTATACAGACTAAAAACATAAGTTGTCAATCTACATCCCTGATCAAAATATTGAACATCATTCACTTTTAAAGACTCAGAATGTAAAACATTCAAAATTTTATTTTAAGTACCAAATGTTTAACAAACAAAGCAATATTAGAATGTTGTATGGAACCAATAAGTTCTGCAGATTAATAAGTGCAAGTCAATTTAAGACACTGTATGGTAAGAGTGTAATCACTCTGGAGCTTAATAGGTAACCAGTGAAGCAGCACCAAGTGAGGGGTAATACGAATCAGTATTCCTTTCTGTAATGTTCCTAGCCACAGTATTTTTCACAAATTGCAAAGCGTTTGTGGCAGTATGCAAACAGTCTGATAGCTTGGCATTATATTATACAAATCTTGGTGTTATAAAAATGTGCATTTTTACCCATATTTCTAATGCAGGAAATGCATTTTCCTAGTAATACACCTTCAGTTGGAAACTGTTGGAGAATATTTTTAAATGGCTTTCACATGAAAGACCTGAATTAGATGTTTTACTCCTTGGTCATTGTCATGACCTCTGGTCTAGGTCAGATCAAATAAACATGTTGTATAGGTCAGAAGAAACAAAATACAGCCAGATCAGGTTTTAATGCTCAAGGAATATACAATGATGTATGGTAGTTCAACATGTCACAATAAGTAAAACTGTATGTAATATTGGAAAGATTAAACATTTTACATTGCAATCGGAGTCTATTATTATCAGTTTCAACAGAAATGGCCTGCTTAAAACTAATGGTTAATTTAGTTCTGTTGTGGTGAAAACATGTATTTGATTACGAGGGCATAACATTGAAGTGTTTCTGCTAAGCGACGCATTATGTGACCCTGTTGTTTTTCGCAATCTAAAAAAACACTGTTGCGCATTAGAAAACACTATATCATGGCTGGATTGAGTCCATATTATTTCCTGATTTCATTAAATTAAGAATACAAAATCCAGTATTACTTTGTTCACCAAGGTAGTCTCAGAATATTTGCCTAATAGAAACAATGCTAAACAAACTCTAATAATTATTATTACCATAGGACAAATCACACAGAGCTCTCTGGTTGCAGGTGTCAGTACTAATTAGATTTTAATGACAAATTCTCCTGTAGAGCACATCCATCCATCCATTTTCCAAACCGCTTATTCTACTGGGTCGCGGGGGGTCCGGAGCCTATCCCGGAAGCAATGGGCATGAGGCAGGGAACAACCCAGGACAGGGGGGGGGGGGCAGCCTATCGCAGGGCACACTCACACACCATTCACTCACACATGCACTCCTATGGGCAATTTAGCAACTCCAATTTTTGGACTGTGGGGGGAAACCGGAGTCTGTAGAGCACATACTTAGACAAATTCCCTTTTATAGACTCTGGCGAAGGAAAAACACCATTCTGAAAAGTACATTCAGTACTGTGCAAAAGTCGTAGGCAGTCACAGAAACTTGTTTAAATGATCTCCATGTTGATGTAAACCTATGATATTATGTCTGTCAAGCTGCATTTTCCCTTAACCATTTCAAAATCTCTCCTAAAGTCACCCCAGTATTGGCAGTATTTTCAATATACCCATGTATTTTTTGACATGACCACTAGCACACCTCATATAGCTAATAAATACCTCAGTGACTTTTTAAAACTAGCTTCATTAATTGATTAAGTGAGCTAGTGGTAAAATTTAATAAATACATGAAATGGCTGAGGTGAACCTGAGGAGATGTTTAGGAACCATATTGGTGTTCATCTAGCCATCCAACAAGATATCAGTAACCTTTTGAAGAACATAAGAAATTCATTTTAGTTTTTATTGTTATACTCATAATTTGCATATGTTCTAATATTAATTTTTGTTTTTCATACTGAGAAAATATAAATTTACTACCCAGATAAATAGCTTTAAACATTTCCTATGACTGCCTAAGACTTTTGCACAGTACTGTATATACATCCATACAAAGCAATTCCTACGGGCTGCTTATGTTTGTAAAAACATACCCTTTCCCTTCTTCCACAGTAGTTTACTTACCCAAGGTGATTGCTGCTGATAGCCTAAGCATTGTAAAATGCATACTAACAAACACTTTTAAATACATATCAGATATATTTCAGTATAATTGTAATACAGTGTTATATTACCACAGCTTGCTGCCTTTGGTCATAACTGCATCCTGCTGAACATGTTGACCTTTCAGTTTAGCAGTTTTAATCACAGTTTTTTGTTAAATTTATTATTTAAAAAATCATCTTGATATGTTGAATCCATCCATCCATCCATTTTCCAAACCGCTTATCCTATAGGGTCGCGGGGGGTCCGGAGCCTATCCCGGAAGCAATGGGCACGAGGCAGGGAACAACCCAGGATGGGGGGCCAGCCCATCGCAGGGCACACTCACACACCATTCACTCACACATGCACACCTATGGGCAATTTAGCAACTCCAATTAGCCTCAGCATGTTTTTGGACCGTGGGGGGAAACCGGAGTACCCGGAGGAAACCCCACGACGACATGGGGAGAACATGCAAACTCCGCACACATGTGACCCAGGCGGAGACTCGAACCCGGGTCCCAGAGGTGTGAGGCGACAGTGCTAACCACTGCACCACCATGCCGCCCCCATATGTTGAATCTTGTTTATATATTTTATAGTTAATCAAAATTATTTATTGGGTTATCCAACAGAATTCCCGGTATATAATGTGATATGTCCAACGAACCAAAACTTTAAAAAGCCGTTTTTTTGTGTTAATCTCTATGTTTTATGCCTGCATAATTATAGAACAGTTATTTTCATTCCTACTTGCTTATTGGTCAGTTCAGCATTACAGCTGTACCCAGTAGGATGTGTGTCAGCTAAATCAATGAAGAACATCTGCAAGAATAGCATCATTACACTCACTGCTTTGCCATATGAACATCTTATGACAGCACTGTTGGAGAAAGCGCCAAAGCCTTACACTCCAGATCATATGTGTTGGAGAAAGCGCCAAAGCTTTACACTCCAGATCATATATGTGTTGGAGAAAGCGCCAAAGCTTTACACTCCAGATCATATATGTGTTGGAGAAAGCGCCAAAGCCTTACACTCCAGATCATATATGTGTTGGAGAAAGTGCCAAAGCCTTACACTCCAGATCATATATCTGTTGGAGAAAGCGCCAAAGCTTTACACTCCAGATCATATATGTGTTGGAGAAAGTGCCAAAGCCTTACACTCCAGATCATATATCTGTTGGAGAAAGCGCCAAAGCTTTACACTCCAGATCATATATGTGTTGGAGAAAGTGCCAAAGCCTTACACTCCAGATCATATATCTGTTGGAGAAAGCGCCAAAGCTTTACACTCCAGATCATATATGTGTTGGAGAAAGTGCCAAAGCCTTACACTCCAGGTCATATATGTGTTGGAGAAAGCGCCAAAGCCTTACACTCCAGATCATATATGTGTTGGAGAAAGTGCCAAAGCCTTACACTCCAGATCATATATCTGTTGGAGAAAGCGCCAAAGCTTTACACTCCAGATCATATATGTGTTGGAGAAAGTGCCAAAGCCTTACACTCCAGGTCATATATGTGTTGGAGAAAGCGCCAAAGCTTTACACTCCAGATCATATATGTGTTGGAGAAAGCGCCAAAGCTTTACACTCCAGATCATATATGTGTTGGAGAAAGCGCCAAAGCCTTACACTCCAGATCATATATGTGTTGGAGAAAGTGCCAAAGCTTTACACTCCAAATCATATATGTGTTGGAGAAAGCGCCAAAGCCTTACACTCCAGATCATATATGTGTTGGAGAAAGCGCCAAAGCTTTACACTCCAGATCATATATGTGTTGGAGAAAGTGCCAAAGCCTTACACTCCAGGTCATATATGTGTTGGAGAAAGCGCCAAAGCCTTACACTCCAGATCATATATGTGTTGGAGAAAGCGCCAAAGCCTTACACTCCAGATCATATATATGTTGGAGAAAGCGCCAAAGCCTTACACTCCAGATCATATATGTGTTGGAGAAAGCGCCAAAGCTTTACACTCCAGATCATATATGTGTTGGAGAAAGCGCCAAAGCCTTACACTCCAGATCATATATGTGTTGGAGAAAGCGCCAAAGCCTTACACTCCAGATCATATATGTGTTGGAGAAAGCGCCAAAGCCTTACACTCCAGATCATATATATGTTGGAGAAAGCGCCAAAGCCTTACACTCCAGATCATATATGTGTTGGAGAAAGCGCCAAAGCTTTACACTCCAGATCATATATGTG
The DNA here is from genome assembly GCF_023856365.1 of Brienomyrus brachyistius. NCBI lineage: Eukaryota > Metazoa > Chordata > Actinopteri > Osteoglossiformes > Mormyridae > Brienomyrus > Brienomyrus brachyistius. The sequence goes on along the minus strand of NC_064538.1, from coordinate 12,340,425 downwards.
TTGGAGAAAGCGCCAAAGCTTTACACTCCAACTCTGCACACACTATTAATTACAAGACAACACACTTTAAAGTTTTACTTGCGCAAGGGTACCCACACTCTCTGCAGGATGAGCTACAAAGGAATGTGTTACAAAGGGTGGTTCCCCTCGGCTCCTTTTATTTATAGTCAATGGGAGGCGCAGGGGTCAGGTGAGAGCAAGAAGAGAAAGTTCTGGTTTTGCTTAGGTGGGCAGCTGTTGAGCACATACTCAGGGTACGTGCAAGCTGAATGCTATTATTAATATAATCTAAAATATGAAAGTATGAGGCTAGAGGAAAACAAAATAATGTATATACATATTTACACTCATTGCTGATTATACAGAAATGATAACAAATGATTAATAACAGTTTCTTCAACCTAACAAGCGCTCTGGTAAAAAATTATGGTAGCTAGGTAATTATGCCTCTGAGTAAGACTGAAAAATGAACAGCTTGGGGTACTATAGGCGGAAGTGACGTGACACAGGATGTCTCATTGAAATCTGGTTACTCTACTCTAACGTTCTTGCTGCTTTTAAAAACAAGTATGTGATTAGACTGCTTCATTAATTTCACCTCCACTGCCTGTCATGTCTCCTTGAGCTTTTGCCATATTCACACATACTGTGGCCACTGTTATGTTATTGCTATATCTTTTGTTATTTAACATTTTTCTTGGTTAGTTGTGTTGATGCAGTGCGATGCACACAGTGTCAAGTATATGTTAAGGCAATTGGCAAGAGACACTGTATTACTGAGGCAAGGTGACAACAGAGAGATGGAGAATGCCGCTTCCATCAAATTGACAGGTCGGGTCAAAAGGTCACTTGGGGGCGGGGCTTGTGGAGGCGGGGCTTAGTTGTGGTGGTACGATGTGACGTCACGGGAGTTGGATTTATTTATTTATTTATTTATTATTTATTTTTAATTATTATTTAATAATTTTTTTATTATTATATTGAGGAGAGTGCTTATGAGTGTGTGTTATTTTTAAGTTATGTTAAAAATTATATTGAGGAGAGTGCTTATGAGTGTGTGTGTGTGTTATTTTAATAAGTTATTATTTTGTCAGGCGCCGCCGGGACTGAGCGGGGTGGGTTACCTGATGGAGCGTGAGCGTACGCTGTGTCTGGTGTTGCGGTACTGCGGTAAGGTCCCGGGCTTTGGAGAATCACCAAAGGACTTAGAACGCTGTGTCTGGTGCAGTACTGCGGTAAGGTCCCCACGGCTTTGGATAATCCTCGGAGAGAGCAATGCCGGAGAGCTGAGAGCCATGCCGCGCGAGTCTGAGAGAAACTCTGAGAGACTGAGACTCTGGGAGAAAATGATAAAGTTGGAGCAAAGAATGAGAGGAGGAGGCGGAGGGTCTGTCGTCCAATAAAAACGCTTGGCGGTAGTTTTGACAGTGTATGTGTGTTTCTTCCTCACGCAAGTGTTTGTATTACATCAGCGTATGGAGCCACACTTTTGAAGGCCATCTCTAATAACTTGGGCCATACATGCACCCCCCAGTAAAATCTGTTTGAAGTTTTGTTTTTCATATACGACCTCGCACAAGTACAGATATGGGTTAATAGAGAAACGATATGAGTGCACCTGGTTAATAGCAATTAAATAATCTAGTAAAGATACGCGAGTGTTGTATTACAGCATCGTATGGGGCCACACTTTTGAAGGTCATCTCTAATGACTCGGGCCATACATCAAGTTGGACACTTTGTCCCCCAGTAAATCCTGTTTTTCATACATGACAGTACAGATATGGGTTAATAGAGACACGATATGAGTGCACCTGGTTAATATTACGTCGAGCGGGGGGCTTTTTCCTCCTAGGGTAGAGGCGCGAGGCCTTATCACCCGTACCCCCAGCAGGCCGTGGAGAATATAGGGAACTTTGCGCTGTAGGGCCAACACAAATTTTTTTAAAAATACAGTCATGTCCGGCACTCCCGAAATGAAAGATTCAACCTCACCTTCTAAGACTCAGCAGGAGCAGGAGGCCGTTATGCAGGCTCCCAGGAAGATTCGTACGCCATGTAGACGGGTACCTATGATGCGACCGTCGGAAGACCCGAGGGTTACCTGGGAACTGCCCAACGGGGATAAACTGGTCTGCCTCTTTGACAACGTTTCGGAGGATCTGCGTGTCTTTCAGGTCACCGGAGACGGCCCAGACCCCACGAAAGACGACCCGCATATGGTGACTTTTTCTGAAACGGAATGGGGAAACTTGAAGACTGTCGTTACCCCGATGATGGAGGAGAGCACCGACCCCGACTTCCACCTACATGCCAGTTAAAATCAGGCTCAGATGACGCTTCTAGCTGCAGACGAAAAATGCATTTGTGACCAACTTAAATTCGGCCTCAATGTCTGCCTCTTAAAACGCGACGCTTCATTCCCAATATATTTGTCTAAATACAAATAGATTTCAAAATGCTGTCGATTTGCTGAGCAATACATGATCTGTCTATACATATCCAGGCGACGGCTTTTTGTTCCGCTGATACAATCATGTTACCTTGTTAGCTTTGACATGTGGTGACATTTCAGTGACATTGTTTTAAAATACTCTACAGTAAAATAGAACAAGTGTAAGGTGATTAGAGGCTACTTGAATAAAATTAAGAATGTCGACAAAACAGAATGAGCCTTTAAATGTTTTACATTAAAGAAAGCGTCTATGTTTGTATGTTAAACACCTGTTGGCATAAGCGCATGCAGTTTACGACCGTATGCTTCTCCATCACCTATCAAACACTAGGCCCGACGGTGCTTAGACAACCACACATAACATGCAAACCAGAAAAATATGCACATGCTTCTGGTGGATTTCAATAGTTTTGTACATTTATTTTTTATTTATTTAAATGTCGATTAGGTTTTCTTCTAAACCGTGTATGTACTGAATGAAAAATACAGCAAGCTTTAAGACCAGCTAAAAATGTTATTGCTAGCCAGCTCCCTCCTGGCGTTGACAGCAGCATTAAGAGCAAATATACACGAACCTGGCTAAAGTGTCTCGGGGATAGTTAGCCGCATCTTAAAAACGTAAGAGCCCCACTGTTCGCAGCGTTACATCAGCTAGCAGCTCGCGCCACACCGCACACTCCCTCGCGCTCAGTGCCATTGACGTGTCCGACATATTACCGCCTCCATTTCCCTTACTAACCGATAGGTGGTAAAGTAAGAAAATGAAACTTCGCTCACTTTTCGCTCAGAAATCTCACTGCAAAGTGGATGATGACTGGTTTTATTGAATTAGGACTAAGTTTCATTAAGTGTGACACATGGTACAGCTCAGTTACCGGTGTTAACATGGCATCCTCAGTAAGCATCTCAAATCAGGCACCCGGATGCTATAAGCATAGGCCTCGGGGGTCACCTTGTAGGAAAGTCAACATTTACTGAAAAGCCATCTTTATTAAAAAATAACTAAGGCTTTATTCTTTAAAGTCTTTAACGTGTTTTAATGCGACTGCTAAATGCAGTTTACTAGCTTTGACTGTTATAAATTAAATGCTGTTAACCAGGTGCACTCGTAGTTACAGCTTTCTCTGGACCTGACCCTACACTGGGTACATGCATGGGGAGCATTGCTGACATAAGGATCTAATGCCTAGGTGTCGAGTCTTACGGTTAAAACCCCCAGTCCCCGTGTGGCTCAGGGTTCATCAGCTGGTAAAGATTGGTAGATTCCATTAGAGGTACCCCTTTAAATACGCTTTATTCCCACCACCTCACAAAATTAGTACATTTTAAAAACACAACCGTGCTGCATACATATAACAAAACATATGTACAACTCTTATTTTGAATAATAAAACACCCGGTCATGGTACATTTTAAAACACTTGTGCAACTTTGAAAATAAAAAAACTTCATGTTACATTAACAAAATCTCCTTAAAAACCCTACAAAATTTTTACAACTTTGCTTTTGTATAATAAAAGCCATGTTCATATTAGATTTCAAAACTAATTCACAAAATGAATGCATAAAACTTTGTACATTTTAAAAATACGTTTGGGCTGCAAACACATAACAAAATGTTTTTGTAAAACACCCCAAACATCTTACATCTTAAAACATCTGTACACCTTACTTTGAAAAACTTTCATGTTACGTCTTAAAACATTTGTACATCTTACTTTGAAAAACTTTCATGTTACATTTTAAAACATTTGTACATCTTACTTTGAAAAACTTTCATGTTACATTTTAAAACATTTGTACATCTTACTTTGAAAAACTTTCATGTTACATTTTAAAACATCTGTACATCTTACTTTGAAAAACTTTCATGTTACGTCTTAAAATATTTGTGTAACTAAAAACTATGGTGAAGTTATATTACCATTCTTTAAAGTTTTTAATGTGTTTTTGCATTTAATGTGTAAATGCAGCTTACTGGTTGCTATTAAATGTAATTAAATAATCATGTACACTTTCTTCAAAATAACAAGACTATATCCTAAATTCTTACACCCTTGCCTGATTCCACAGTTCCTACCCCCCACTTATATGGCCCCCCTCCCACCCTTCCATGACTTGTGAGATAAGGAAAAGCACACTTCCCAACCTTTGGTTGTGCGCTTGTGCGCATGCTTGGGGTTTTACTGTGCGTGTGTGTGTATGTGTGTCTGTGTGTGTAGGTTGTTCATCTTGCGTGCAAAGTTAAGGTTATATTTTATACTACTTTAAAATAACACATTTTTGTTTCACTGTTTAACAAACACATCTAAAGTTTTCATACATTTAAACATTAACAAAAGCTGTTAATGTCTTTTCTTTAAAATTTACAAGTCTATTTTGTGTGGTTTTTCACAATAAGACTCATGAACGACTAAGTTAGTATGTTTTGGGGTCTGTATACACATCGCGGTCCTATACTTTCACAGACCTAAAGTTAAACTCTAAAGCCCCTGACCACGGGTGGGTGTGTGTGTGTGTGTGTGTGTGTTTGTGCACATGAGCATGAATATACATTTACTGAAAAAACATATTTATTAAAATAACTAAGGCTTTATTCTGTCAAATTTTTTTTTTAAATAATTCCAGCAGATAAATGGGGTCGTTATAGTGAATCTGTAGTCTCCCTGCATAGTGGATGACTGCTGACACTGTTGAATTTGAACTATGTTTCATTAACTATCAAACAGTCTGCAGCTCCGTTACCGTTGTCAACTTAGCATTGTACTCCAGCAAGCATCTCAGATCAAGCTTGTAGATTATATAAGCTGGGCACGTGGGCACCTTGTAGGATGTCTTTATTAAAATAACTAAGACCTTATTCTTTAAAGTTTTTAATGTGTATTTGCAGCATGGTGCTAAATGCAGCTTACCGGTTCCTATTAAATATAATTAAATAATCATGTACACCTTCTTTAAAATAACAAGACTATATCCTAAATTCTTACACCCCTGCTTGATTCCACAGTTCCTACCACACACTTATGTGGCCCCCTCCCACCCTTCCATGACTTGTGAGATAAGAAAAGCAGACTTCTGCCTGCCTGGTCGGTCATTTCTAGCCGCTATTTATTAACAAAATCTCCTTTGATAAAAACCCTACAAAATTTTTACAACTTTGCTTTTGTAAAATAAAAGCCATGTTCATATTAGATTTCAAAACTAATTCACAAAATGAATGCATAAAACTTTTTACATTTTAAAAATACGCTTGGGCTGCATACACATAACAAAATGTTTTTGTAAAACACCCAAACATCTTACATCTTAAAACATCTGTACATCTTACTTTGAAAAACTTTCATGTCACATTTTAAAACATTTGTACATCTTACTTTGAAAAACTTTCATGTTACTTCTTAAAACATTTGTGCGCCTAAAAAAACTATGGTCAAGTTATATTACCAAAAAAATAACCTCATCTGATAAATGTATACAATTTGTGTAACATGTTTGAAAAATAAACAATGTACAACTATGTTCAAGTTAAATTAACAACAACACATTTGATAAATGCATACATCTGGTGTAACATCTGTAAAATGTTACACTACTTGATAATGGTTGTCCGTTCTTCCCCATTGCTAGCATTCCGATCTTTTGCTCACCCCAGACATGGATATTACATTATAAGTTTTCAACTTTTGCATCTCCTTACACCCGCGACTCTCCTTAAACAGCGCTTGGAAGTAACCGGACTTTTCTTTAATCATCCGCATCCAAATCACGAACGGTATTCTCAGCCCAAAACAGTCGCATTTAGGCCGCTGCCATATATTCAGCATTCTCTTGTCCAGCTCCCCGGTCACGTCCCACTTCATAAAGGTGCTACGTTGTTTACCATTGCCAGCATCTCTATAGTGCATCTCCATTCTACCAATGTCCAGCTGAAAGTCGGGGTCGGTGCTCTCCTCCATCATCGGGGTAACGACAGTCTTCAAGTTTCCCCATTCCGTTTCAGAAAAAGTCACCAGATGCGGGTCGTCTTTCGTGGGGTCTGGGCCGTCTCCGGTGACCTGAAAGACGCGCAGATCCTCCACAACATTGTCAAAGAGGCAGACCAGTTTATCCCAGTTTATTTGGCCAGCTTCCAGGTAGCCCTCGAGTCTTCCGACGGTCGCATCATAGGTACCCGTCTACATGGCGTACGAATCTTCCTGAGAGCCCCCGGAGGCCGCATAACAGCCTCCTGCTCCTGCTGAGTCTTAGAAGGTGCGGTTGAATCTTTCATTTCGGGAGTGCCGGACATGACTGTATTTTTTTAAAAATTAGTGTTGGCCCTACAGCGCAAAGCTCCCTATATTCTCCATGGCCTGCTGGGGGTACGGGTGATAAGGCCTCGCGCCTCTACCCTAGGAGGAAAAAGCCCCCCGCTTGACGTAATATTAACCAGGTGCACTCATATCGTGTCTCTATTAACCCATATCTGTACTGTCATGTATGAAAAACAGGATTTACTGGGGGACAAAGTGTCCAACTTGATGTATGGCCTGAGTCATTAGAGATGACCTTCAAAAGTGTGGCCCCATACGCTGATGTAATACAAACACTTGCGTGAGGAAGAAACACACATACACTGTCAAAACTACCGCCAAGCGTTTTTATTGGACGACAGACCCTCCGCCTCCTCCTCTCATTCTTTGCTCCAACTTTATCATTTTCTCCCAGAGTCTCAGTCTCTCAGAGTTTCTCTCAGACTCGCGCGGCACGGCTCTCAGCTCTCCGGCATCGCTCTCTCCGAGGATTATCCAAAGCCGTGGGGACCTTACCGCAGTACTGCACCAGACACAGCGTTCTAAGTCCTTTGGTGATTCTCCAAAGCCCGGGACCTTACCGCAGTACCGCAACACCAGACACAGCGTACGCTCACGCTCCATCAGGTAACCCACCCCGCTCAGTCCCGACAAAATAATAACTTATTAAAATAACACAATAACAAGCGGCATTCTCCATCTCTCTGACAACTCTAACCTAACAATGCATAAGGCTATGTTATACTTTCAATACTGTATTACCAGACAATTGTTTGTTGTATATTATATAAGCATGCAACTTATCATAGTACTTGGTTTAAAAAAGAATAACATTTATATAAAATCTGTGTACATATACACATATTGGCATTCCATTATTTTAGACTGCAGTAGACCTTTGTTTTGCATATATAAATATGGAAAAGTGCCATGGTCATACATTCACAGAAAGCTCGTGATTCGTAATGAGGTTAAATTATTATAGATTCCGAAACAGGATGAGATATTACTATCCTTTGTGCAGTGATGAGATGTTACTATCCTTTGTGCAGTGATGAGATGTTACTATCCTTTGTGCAAGCACGTACAATAGGTTCAATGATAAGCTTGTCGGTGAATGATGAATGTTAGGCTTGGAGAAGTTTGGTGTAGGTTGAAATTTTGGGATGCATCATCAGTAGTGCTCCTCTGGCTCATGGGGTGTTTTGGCCTTTAACACTGTACATCCTCACCAGAGGTGGCCAGCTATAAGGTGATCAACCCTAAGCTTGCATCCCATGCCCAATTAGTCATGAGAGTTGCCTTGGTGTCATATGATGGACATCTCATGAAACTATATATGGCAGCCTAAGCTTGTTACTTGGGGGTCCAGCAGGGGGCATTATTTTCCAACCAGAGCCACAGGCTGCTTCTCTCTGCTGCCTCTGATGCAGCTTTGACAGCTGCATGCTGGCTCTGGCCCCTGATTCCCAGGTCTCTCAGCAGTTTTGTTTGTTAACCTAAGCATTGTAAAATACATACTATGCTTAGGTTATCAGCAGATAGCAAACTATCACCTTGGGTAAACAGGCTCCAGAATGTTTGGTGTATGTTATAATAATTGCTAATTAGCAGCACTGGGGAACTGTTGCTCAGCTAATAGCCAAACTTAGGTTGAGAACTAACTATGCTACATGTTGAACCTGGTGATTGACAAAACCTAATGAAATGGTGCAGAGAGATTAAACTTTCATTTTGCAAACTTTCAGACATACAAACAAATATGACTGTAAGTCCAAATTGTGTTCATTGGGCTCCCGTTTCCTGTCTGCAACATCTATTTTTTTTCTGCGTGCCAGTTCTGGGTAGTACGACTTCTGGCCGCTACTCCTGCCGCGCAGCAGCGTAGCGTGCATACTCCCGGCATCCTAGTTCTTTGTACTTGCGTATACCCTTAAAATGATGTTGAATAATGACTTATGAACATTTCAAGTTATGAACGGCCGTTCGGAACGTATCTCAGTCGTAAGTAGAGGAGCGTCTGTATATGTTTTTAGCAAGAAAGTCAACTCAGAATTTAAGAGATGCTTTCACAAGTGTGTCTAGTCTTCCAGTTAAGCAGTTGACAGCACATTGAGATTTTGTAGCTCTGTACAATTACAATATTTGATAATTTTGTTTCTTCAGTTGACAGACTGCGATACAATGGTAGAGCCAAGACTCTATGGTGCTTGTTTGAAATAACACACCCCAAGCAACATTTACATGCAAGAGATGATGCATCACTTATTATTTCACACTATTGTTTAGTTTATTGCAGAGGCCTTTGCATCTGAAAAAATCAGGTGCATATTTCACAAAGACCCAATAATGCATCAACAGGGTAAGATAAAACATGTGGTAAGAGTATAAAAAGGGATTAGGAGCCAAGAAAAATAGCAGTTAGTTTAATGTAATTGCTGACATTCCTACAGTGTCTCTTTATTCTGTTCTAATAAATCAATCCTACTTTTTCAGATCTGTTTGACTTCACTTATTGAATCACGAGGAGGAAAGTTCCCAAGATGGCTGTTTGCCTTTTTGAAGACTACAGCTAGTGCAACTGCAGAAGCACTAATGTGCCATCATTGTGACAATTCTCATTATTTATTAAGGTAATGTAACATATTTGCTACTAATTTATGCTACTTACAGGACAGCATGAACAGTGTAATGTCTGCTAATACATGACACAAATATGACTAGTAAATAAAAATGATTCAATAGTATCTAATTAGGTCAGAAGCATCTTCCTCAGATTGTTTCATTAAACAGTCACTTCCGTAAGTAAACTACTGTGGAAGAAGGGAAAGGGTATGTCTTTACAAACATAAGCAGCCCGTAGGAATTGCTTTGTATGGATGTATATACAGTACTGTGCAAAAGTCTTAGACAGTCATAGGAAATGTTTTAAAGCTATTTATCTGGGTAGTAAATTTATATTTTCTCAGTATGAAAAACAAAAATTAATATTAGAACATATGCAAATTATGAGTAAAACAATAAAAACTAAAATGAATTTATGTTCTTCAAAAGGTTACTGATATCTTGTTGGATGGCTAGATGAACACCAATATGGTTCCTAAACCTCTCCTCAGGTTCACCTCAGCCATTTCATGTATGTATTAAATTTTACCACTAGCTCACTTAATCAATTAATGAAGCTAGTTTTAAAAAGTCACTGAGGTATTTATTAGCTATATGAGGTGTGCTAGTGGTCATGTCAAAAAATACATGGGTATATTGAAAATACTGCCAATACTGGGGTGACTTTAGGAGAGATTTTGAAATGGTTAAAGGAAAACGCAGCTTGACAGACATAATATCATAGGTTTACATCAACATGGAGATCATTTAAACAAGTTTCTGTGACTGCCTACGACTTTTGCACAGTACTGAATGTACTTTTCAGAATGGTGTTTTTCCTTCGCTAGAGTCTATAAAAGGGAATTTGTCTAAGTATGTGCTCTACAGACTCCGGTTTCCCCCCACAGTCCAAAAACATGCTGAAGCTAATTGGAGTTGCTAAATTGCCCATAGGAGTGCATGTGTGAGTGAATGGTGTGTGAGTGTGCCCTGCGATAGGCTGCCCCCCCCCCCCCCCCCCCCGTCCTGGGTTGTTCCCTGCCGCATGCCCATTGCTTCCGGGATAGGCTCCGGACCCCCCGCGACCCAGTAGGATAAGCGGTTTGGAAAATGGATGGATGGATGGATGTGCTCTACAGGAGAATTTGTCATTAAAATCTAATTAGTACTGACACCTGCAACCAGAGAGCTCTGTGTGATTTGTCCTATGGTAATAATAATTATTAGAGTTTGTTTAGCATTGTTTCTATTAGGCAAATATTCTGAGACTACCTTGGTGAACAAAGTAATACTTGATTTTGTATTCTTAATTTAATGAAATCAGGAAGTAATATGGATTCAATCCAGCCATGATATGGTGTTTTCTAATGCGCAACAGTGTTGTTTTAGATTGCGAAAGACAACAGGGTCACATAATGCGTCGCTTAGCAGAAACACTTCAATGTTATGCCCTCGTAATCAAATACATGTTTTCACCACAACAGAACTAAATTAACCATTAGTTTTAAGCAGGTCATTTCTGTTGAAACTGATAATAATAGACTCCGATTGCAATGTAAAATGTTTAATCTTTCCAATATTACATACAGTTTTACTTATTGTGACATGTTGAACTACCATACATCATTGTATATTCCTTGAGCATTAAAACCTGATCTGGCTGTATTTTGTTTCTTCTGACCTATACAACATGTTTATTTGATCTGACCTAGACCAGAGGTCATGACAATGACCAAGGAGTAAAACATCTAATTCAGGTCTTTCATGTGAAAGCCATTTAAAAATATTCTCCAACAGTTTCCAACTGAAGGTGTATTACTAGGAAAATGCATTTCCTGCATTAGAAATGTGGGTAAAAATGCACATTTTTATAACACTAAGATTTGTATAATATAATGCCAAGCTATCAGACTGTTTGCATACTGCCACAAACGCTTTGCAATTTGTGAAAAATACTGTGGCTAGGAACATTACAGAAAGGAATACTGATTCGTATTACCCCTCACTTGGTGCTGCTTCACTGGTTACCTATTAAGCACCAGAGTGATTACACTCTTACCATACAGTGTCTTAAATTGACTTGCACTTATTAATCTGCAGACCTTATTGGTTCCATACAACATTCTAATATTGCTTTGTTTGTTAAACATTTGGTACTTAAAATAAAATTTTGAATGTTTTACATTCTGAGTCTTTAAAAGTGAATGATGTTCAATATTTTGATCAGGGATGTAGATTGACAACTTATGTTTTTAGTCTGTATAGTTAAGTAAATATTTAAGCTGTAGGAAGTTCTTGCAATTCTGTTTTACATTGGCATGGTTATGATTTTACACAGACTCTTTTCTTTTCTTACTTTTCATTTCCATGCTCTGGTCCTTTTTCCCCCTTCCACAGAATAAAAGTATATTACCTTTCCCTGCTAATTCACCTTGCTTCTCCATAATACCCGGCCTGGTGTTTTTCAGCTTTTTATTGCTTTCTGTCTCTTTACCAAAGAAGGAAAACTATGCGAGCACATAGGGTAAGGCCTTGATGATACTTGTGCCTCTTTACCATAGGAGGAAAACCCCGGTCGACGTAATAAAAATATCTGCGGATGGTTGTCCAACTTGATGTACGGCCCAAGACCCCCCACCTCTCATTCTTTGCTCCAACTTTATCATTTTCTCCCAGAGTCTCATTCTCTCAGAGTTTCTCTCAGACTCGCGCAGCACGGCTCTCAGCTCTCCGGCATCAGACTCGCGCAGCAGCACGGCTCTCAGCTCTCCGGCATCGCTCTCTCTGAGTCCTTTGCGGATTATCCAAAGCCATGGGGACCTTACCGCAGTGCCGCACAACGTACGCTCACACTCCATCAGGTATCCCACCTGCTCAGCTCCCACACCCCGGCGGCGGCGGCCGACAAAACCCCACACTCTCCTCAATATAAACTTATAATAAATAAATAAATAAGCACTCTCCTCAATATAAAATTATAATTTTTAAAATAATAATAAATAAATAATTTTAAATAATAATAATTAAATCCCTCTCCCATGACGTCACATCGTACCACCACAACCACACCCCAAACTCCCCCCAGTGAACTTTTGACCCGTAACCTTTATGTTTACGTTAAAGAACCGGCATTCTATCCCTCTCTGTGGTCGCTAGACTGATGCTCTTGCACCTCTACTTCTATGCGAGCCAGTTCATCCTGTGGACTGACCACGCCTTGTTAACCTGGCTCCTGAATTACCAAGATTCTGAGGGCCAGGTGGCAAGGTGGCTGTAGAAAATACAAGCCTTCGGGTCTAACATCCAACACCAGGAGGGCTGGCTCCAAGGCAACATTGATGCATCACGCCAACATTCGTGTGGGGGCGAGTGTGGCCACTGTCAATGGCTTGAGCAGTATCAGCCTGGAGCACCTACCATGACTGCAGATCCACTGCAAAGTCCCCATCCTGACACAACCCAGGACAACCCTGCAGTGGTGAGAGGCATCTCTCCTCCCGGAACTGGTACAACCCAGCAACGGATTGAGCTTCCAGACCTGAGCCAGCATGACTTAAAGCAGGCACAGGTGGCAGAACCAGACTTGCATGACTTTCATGCTGGCTGCAGGGGGTTGTAAACTTAAGTGGTTGATTGTAAGGCCCTACTATTCCCAGTGGAACAACCTAGAATAAAAAAATTTATATATATAGTGGAAGACAATGTCTTGTGCCTTAATTGATTGGATAGTCCTCACCTGTTCCTCGTTGCCCCTAGTTCGTATAGCCACATCTGACCCTTGTCATTGTGTTCAGTGTATTTAAATGCCTGCCCTTGTCCTGAGTCAGTTATTGTGCTAAGTAGCTGTGTGTTGTTGCGCTGTTTAACAACTAATCTCATTTTCCTTTTAGACCTAATTCACTCATTTCAATTTGGTAATGTACAGGGCCAGCCCCAGGTGTTCCTCTACGCCCTACGTGCTCTTCTTCACCCTTCAGAAAATACATTTTGTCAATTAATTTATGTAAGAATGTACAGTACTGAAATATCCTAATGGTAGCTGAAAGCTAGTTGCATTTTTTCCACAATATGGCAATGTGGTATTAAGGATCAGCGCCAGAACCATGTGTTGTACAACCCCCCCATAATCAAACCCCGCCAATACAACCCCCTGCACGCCTCTAAATAGATGAAGCAGTCGAACCCACCCCCCCCTGCCCAACCCAAAGTTATGCCGTAAAAAGCTGTTACGAAGTCGTACAAGCGAGTCCTCAGCGACGTCATTGAGTTGTGTTGCTTGTGACGGATTCGTTTTTTTTCAGCCAAATGTTTTAAGTTTAATTGAAGAAACGATCTTGGTTACTGGACAGATTCGGTCAATTAAGTGATTATTCATTTGGCTAAGGTAATTTTGCGATTGAGAGTTTAGTTCGTTCTCGGCCACACTACATCATATCGTCCAGGCAGAGATGCGATTCCTGTCGGCACCATAAAGAGACCGCCCCTCCCGGAGAAAATATCCAGCAGCCCCGGGAACGAAAAGTATTCAGGGAACGAGTCTTTTAATATAAAAAAATCCAAGCACTGAATGGAGTCACAGTTGACATCTCTGAATAGAGTTTTAAATGGTTTTATAATACTTCCTTGTCAAGTAAGAAGTAACTTGATAACTCTAGGTATTAAGTGTTTTTGTTGCAAAAGAAACAAGACAATCGAGAAAAGGGGCAATCGTGATAAACTTTAAGAAGAGGATACCGATAAAAAAACAGCTGTTAAGTAAGACTAAATAGTGTACCTTAATTGGCACAGTTAATTTTACCAGTATAGCTGGTAACAGTAACTCTAAATTTTATAAAAACCAAATCATGGGCGGCATTGTTTTCAATGCTAAACGATGGCAGCCATGTTGACGAACTGAACGAGACAATTTTGACTGCTAGGATAGACCCAGGATTAAAGACACTTTAGGGCTTATGGCTCTTTCAAAGTAATACTTTTAACAGCTGTAAAACGGGCCATTTGACGTTTTCTCCTACTATTGTGCGTTTTATTTGGCGCAATACCCTGTGAATCAGAATTAATTTTTATTGAGCCACGATCTAAATAATTAGGGGAAGAATAAACGTAGAAGTTGGATATAGCGACGTGGAAGTTATTTTTCCCTCATTAAGAAATAGTTAAGAAATAGAATTGTAAAAAGTTGTGGGATGAGTTCCTGTAAATGTTAAACATTCTACGCTTGCCTAATTGGTTACCAGAGACAGATGAAAACCACAGCTAAACTGCATGTATAGATGCCTCCAAACTATATCTGCGTTTGTATTAAAACAACTGTACGCTGTCTTCATATTACTAATAATAGCCTACATCTGAAAAGATGTTTCTTGAGTTCATCTTAGATACTAAGTTAACGAACACGTAAAGTGTCACCAAGTTTATTTATTTTCACCTTGTTTAAACATTACGAAATGCATTATCTATAAGTACTGCTTGTTGATCATGAAGTGCTTGAGTTGCAACAGAACCATCATAGAATTCTCAAAGAAATCAATTATAAAAAGGTATGCGGGGTTCAATATGCCATATGCTGTACCAATTGGATTCAAATGGGTAGTTTAGAATTTCAATAAACATGCTAGCTTATCGTCTTCAATGACATAGCATTCATAGTATCATCGTAACTGGCCGAAGCATTGATTAAATAAAACACAATAGTCCAATCCTACGTATTTAAAGGGTGTACAAGAAACACAAAGTTTCTGAACTCTCGTCGATAGGAGATCAATTAGAGGGTTTTTATAATTCAGTCAACTTTAGAAAATGACTGGTGACAGTCCATTTAAAATACAGCGATGTAAGTCCAATAACGATTAAAGCTACGTGTGCTGTACCATCTATACAGCCCATGCAGTAATTTTCCCAGGTGCGAAACGGAGTTATCGTCGCTATGCTAACCGAGAATAAAATCAATTTAATTTGTTCTTGAACAATGGTAACATGTGATACTTATAACAATTAGTTTTGTATTTTTTTCAGTCGCTTTTCATTCATTCATTCATTTTAACTGAAGGCAAGTTTTAACTGTTTAATACAAACTATTTCAAAAGCTCGAACAAACTTTTTTATAGACCGTCGTTTGCTTATAAAATGAGAAGACTGGATGATGAAAATTACAAAAAATGTAAATTAGGTACAGTGCGTTTTTGCGTTTAACGTGCTTGTCTTCGATCACCAGCAACCAAACGTCAACACTTAATCACATAGACTAGCAAAAAAGCTCCTGCAATAAAAATGATTCGTTCCACGTCGAAGGCACATTGTGTTATGAGCGGAAAGGCGGTAGCTAGAGAGCAAAGCCATTGGAAGGACCGCGCACTCGAGCTAGCGCTAATTGAAACCCAGGCTCCCACAGCAGCCCTGCGCAGCGCACATGCTCAGTTTTTCATTTCGTGTCGGCGGTGGAGAGACAGCAGGAGAACGAGCGATTGAGGGAGGGACAGTCCGATGGAGGGAGACGTGTTCGGTAAGTAGCTACGGCTTACTCGCTTTTCATGCACATATGTCTTCTGTTGCTACACCGGGGAACAAAACATTTCGGTGGGGACACCGAGCTCGCGCCGCACTACGCGATCAGTGACGTCAAAGTGGATTTAAAGCAGACGGTGAGAGCGAAAAGCTAGAGAAATGGCTGCACGATTTTTTTGGGAGCTGGGCAACATTTTACCGACGGTTTTCAGTATCGCTTCTTCCTGTCGTCGAGCGTAAGAGCAGGACAGAAACAGTCTAAAAGAGTGGGGAACGATGGGGGAGGGTACATGCATGCCAGACATTTAGTTACACTGCTCTACCTAGTTTCCGGCTGATGATCACGAATGTTGTGCTTTGTCGCGTTATTGAGACGCCGTTCAGTTTTGCGTACCGTGTCCTGTGCGTTTTTTTCAAGGGGTTAACCCGAATTAATATTATTTATTTGGACATGATTACTATCGCGAGAGTTAGCTTCCAAATCGTTGATGACGACTTTATGTTGTATTGTGTGTTGAATATCGCCTTTATTTGTGACTTGGTGTTTTAGGTTAAGTTTTATTCTAGTGGTCGCGGACTGTTTACTGTGTCATTTATCTGTAATAACTGTAGTATCCATATGCGAAGCAAGTAATGAGTCTAAATAACGCAAGATTACTGTGTATGATCTGAAGACTTTAACGGTGACGGTGGAAGTTGACACATTTATTAGTCTTTGTTTTATTAACCTTATACATGTGAAACGTAACTAATCTCCATGGGGGTAACCATATGAAGAATCGCATCACACATGTAAAATTTCGTTGGTGCTAAATTTTATATTAAAATTATAATAACCAAGTTTATTTTTCGTAATTTTTCGTATATTCTGCGAAACATTGAGATATAATTGTTGCGCGTAGTTTTATAGCGTAGTCTTATCAGAATTCTAGGAGCCGTACACTTTACTGATATTTTTAGAATTTATAACAATAACATTTACGATAAGTATTGTAAGTCCTTCCGACTTGTAAATCTGTTCAACCGAGAATGTTGTTTCGCATAAAAGAAAAAAAATGTACAGTATTTGACATGAAATAGCCACAATAATTTGTCTGACAAAGTTATAGTCATATATTTTTGGAGACGGTTGCTTGCAATTTTGTGACCATGTCAAAAGTACTGGCACAGACAAAAATTGCAGGTTTTATGGTAGCCAGTTGTTGCATAACGACTAGTACCAGCTGAGGAGATTCAGCATAGTTTTTTGAGAAATGTATATAAAAATTGAAGTAGAGTGGTGAGATTAGAATTGATGAGTATTTAATTCATTAACTAATTAATGTTTTTTTTACTTCGTTTCTTGTATAAATTAAGTTTTACAAGAAACATCCAGCACAGTGCATTATACCACATTTAATTAACTTTTTTAGCTTAAACCTAATTTTCTCTCTTCTTTCAATGTTTGTTTTAAATTTGTGCCCTTGAGAGGTAAAGTGGGCTATCCCACAAAAACAGTTTTGAGAAAATTAGCTCAAAAGTTGATAAAAAAAATCAGTGTGCCTATACCCTACAATTGAGATATATGAATGATCTCATAAGTAGCACAGAGGTATGACTTGGATAACAACAGACAGACCCTCTAATAATTAATATTGGACACTAAACTAATTTTTGACTGACATGTGGGATAGCCAACTTTACCTCTCAAGGGCATGTGCCATGTTTTAAACAGATAATCAATACAACATCTTCAAGTTAAATATATGTTGTTATTATATTGAAAATACTCAGTGACCACTTGATTGGATGACCTGCTTGTTAACGCATGCAGCCTGCTCTTCCAAACGAGTCATGCATCTACAAATGAATGAAGAGATTCACTTACTGTTCAACTGAGCACTAAGGCCAGTTTATACTGATCTTTTCCGCATGTGTTTCGGTTGTGGATGAGGGGAAGTGATGTAAATTTTGTCATCAGGGGTTGCCTGTGGATGGCTGTGGTCGGTGCTCTTGTAGCCCAAATTTTTATGTCCAACGTGGAAGATAATTAATTAGGTATTTCCAGTCGGTGGCAGCTCCAACTTTCATAGATCAGAGGTCGACGACGAAACAGTAGAGGAAGTATAGCTGTTGTTGTTGCAGTTATGGTGAGCAGCTATATGAGCAAGGTTGGAAATATCCGCATATTTTAATTTTTCATATTGCCTAGACGTTATACTGAGGTTTACGGTATTGTGAAAAGCAGCACTATTCTGGAATTTTGAAATATTGGTGATAAAATTTGCCTAGCAGGGGGGTGAGGGTCCTGGCAAATTTTTTCAAGGGGATTTTAAAATACCCTGGTACAAGTCGTTTTGTTTGTTACTGTAATATTGCCCAAGCCTTGACTAGTAACTATAAAACCGTTCATCAAAGTTTACTTGTTCCACTATAGTGCTTGTATTTGTGTTTGTTGCACTACGCGTGGAGCAGTATCACTGCTGTACACCTGTACAGGCCGCACCCACAACCAAATGTAGTACCAAAACCCAGTGCCAATATGGCAGAGGTGTGTCATGTACTGGACTGTGATACAACACGGATTTTGGTGCCACTTAAATGCCTGCACTGTCATTTGAAATATTTTCTGTCTGGTACTCGTGTAACAGAAGCACTGCTGCACCTCATGTACTTTCACTAGGTAATATTACACTTGTTCTGACATCAGCAGATGCCTACCGTTGGCTAGTAGCTACCTTAAATCCAGTTAAAATGCCGAAAAGTAAAAGGTCTAAAGTGTGGCTGTATTTCGCTCAAAAGGATTCAACAAGTGTTTCAAAACAATTAAATGTAAAGCAGGGAACGTGTCAAATTTAATGAAGCATCTGGTGACGTATGGAATACTCTTGAAAGCAGAGGGATGTACCGTGTTTGACAGCTTGTGTGATTCCCTGCCAAACACATTAGTGTGGGTGTCCCTGGCCCTGGTGATGGGGAGACGATTGGGTTGTGGAGACCATTGATGATAGTGACAGCAGCCTTTCCACAGGTTAGTTGCAAACCTTGTATTTACAAAGTAGGACATTTGTAACATGCTTATCTTCTCAGCTTGTGTCTAACATAATGTGATGAAACAACATATTAAGTTGCATTTTTAAGTATTTTGTGTTTATATTTATTTATTTAAGGTAAGTTAAAGTGGCAGTTCGCATTAGTGCCATCTATCCACATAGGCTGTTCTGATGGGAGTTGCCTAGTTTTGGAGATGTCGGCCTTAGAAATGTTGGCCTTCTCTCGATGATAATGGGACCAAATGGCATTTTTCCTGTGGTATTAAAAGCACAAAAATATATTTGAATAATTCAACGGCAATGTCAAGGTAATCTACAGACTTTGCAAGGAGCAGTTTAATGCAGGAGCTGTTTTCTTCTACCGAACTCCACACACCAGTTGTGCAGTGGGCTGGCTCTCATTTGGTAATTTTGAGAACCTGCTTGCATTTTCACTGTTTAAAAAAAAAAATAGAATGGAATTTTACAGAAACCGAAGGGAGAAGGGGGAGTAAAGATTCATAGTCTGTATGCTCTGTGTCAGCTTTTGTCTCTGTAAAAGTTGTATTTCGCCCCAGTCTTTGTAAGTGGGTTTTTCTCCCTCACTCTTTTACCTCTGTCTTTTTAAGGATCGCACAAGAAAAGATTGCTAAAGATTTTAATTTGCTGTCTGCCTCATGATCTGCTTGCCACTTGGGTGCCACAAAATTTTATTTATTTGAACTGCGGCATGTTTATGATTCGTTGGTAAATCTGGTCAGCAGATCAACGTTTTGTTTTGCACAGAATAAAAAAAAACAATGTAACGATTTTTCACTAATAATTTTAAATTATTTAAATTTGTTTAACTTCTGGCACCAGTGGTATTAAACTATATCAGTTAAGGGTTGACGTTTCCGGGTATGCTGAGGACGCGATAGCCTCTGCCACTTTCACGGACATTATGGTTCCAAATTTGAGACCAGCTTTTCTGCGCTACCATGCTGGAACCATATTTTTTCTGTACTAACGCCAGTTTTTTGTGTCGGAAATGTGCAGAACCAGTTCCACATTGGGGGGGGGGGGGGAAGCATGACGCCAGCCCCGGCACCACGTTGGTGGAAATGAGTGATTTTGAACATGGTGTAAATTGTGGTGGTTTGCCATCTTAAAAGGTGGACATCTTCACCCAAAATTGAACTCCACGATAGAGGGCAGGAAGGGCAAAATGGAGGCAGCAGCTGCCATCTTTTAAACACAGCCATCTGCCGTCTAAACGTATTCTGTGGATATCTTTGCAGACTTCCCAGGAACATTGTACAGGTCAGTGATTTCCAAACTGTGATGAGTGAGGTCATTTTTGGAATATTCCTCAGTAAAGTTTTTATATCTTTTTTTTCATCATCGGCCTCCTTGCTCAGCAAATCTTTTTGGTATCAGTCTACTAGCTGATTGGAAAGATATATTGTGGGCAGCTCTTGGGATAATATAATCCTATCACGGTTTTTTGCTTTTCCGAACAGATAAACCATTTAGAACTTGAGTTCAACCATCATGTAAGATAGTCACTTGTTTCTCAGTATTCCTTGTTGTTTTGTGGGCAAAGAGTTAGTATACTCTAAATCAGAGGTGGCCAGTCTTATCCACAAAGGGCCAGCGTATGCAGGTTTTCATGGCAACTCCCTAATTAGGTCACTAATTAGAGGACTGATTGGCTGAAGATTCCTCACACCTTGGTTTGAACAGCTCATGTTAATGTTACCCCCAAAAAAACCTGCGTTCTCTGCTATTGTAGTTTCTCATTTTGAACCAATGCCAGACGTGATTTGTCTCATATTTTTCAGACTCCCCCCCCCCCCCCCCCCCAGCAAATTTTATCGTTGGGGAGCTGGCAACCTTAGGATTGATAGTTTGATGAATGATTGTCTTCAGTTAACCAAACACAACGACACAGTGAGGGAAAAGCGTGACATTCTGAAAAGGCTGATTGATATAATTTAATTCATTGGTTGGCTGAAGTTAGACGTTCTGTGTTTTGTTGGTGTGTTTGCATTGCAATGTAATATAGAGCAAAACGGTAATATAAAGCTATGTTGCCTATTCATTAAAATACAATATAGTAAAATAAAATGCAAATTCATAAAAAGTATCTGATACATAAATTTGAAAGAATAGTGATACTTCATTAATTCCGGTGGGGATATTACGGTTTCATCTACCCCATCTTGTTCTGCATGATTAACACAGACACGTGCAGGTGAGACCATGCTTGGGTGTCGGTGCAAGATTAGCCAACGTGGAGTGTCCCTGGAGTTTGTGGTTGAGGGACTTGTTCAAGGGCGCATGGACATGTGATTATCCTGCTGGGAATATTCCCCACAATATGTAAATGACAATTAATTGACCAAAGAGGATATTTGTCCATTTAAAAAAAGTACAGGAGAATAAATGTAGAATGGGAGATATCCATCCATCCATTCTCCAAACCGCTTATCCTACTGGGTCGTGGGGGGTCCGGAGCCTATCCCGGAAGCAATGGGCATGAGGCAGGGAACAACCCAGGATGGGGGGCCAGCCCATTGCAGGACACACACACACACCATTCACTCACACATGTGAGTTCATAAGGGCATCTAGCACCAGAGCACCCTTGGCTGCAGTTTGGTTATTATTTTTATAATCATATCATCGGATCTGTGTCCGCATGTTTTGGACAAATGAGTGAAGAGGAGCTGAGCTGTCAGCTGATCACCGCCTGGTGGTTAGTTGGATCTGATGTTGGGGGGAGATGCTGTATAGACCTGGTAGACCAAAACGTATAGTGATGGTGTGCTGGGAGCACCCGGTGGAGGTCCCTGTTCAGGTCTCCATTGCAGAAGCGGCTATGCGTAGCTGTGGCTGTAAGGTTGTTATTGTCTGTCTTGGTGGCAATAGCCAAACCCGCTGGTGAACACCAGCAGTAAAAGGATCTGTCAGGCTGAAGAAAGAGGTCATCTGAGCTCAGTTGGCTTTTGGGACTCCTGAAACAGCTGACAGGTACTGGCAGGCTAAGTGGAATTTGGCTTTGGCAGTTACTGAAGCAAAAACTTTGTCGTGGGAAGAGTTTGGTGAGACTATGGAGAAGGACTTTTTGTTGATCTTGAATAGATTAAGGCAAACCGTCAAGCAACTCAGGAGGGCGAAACAAGGATTCACCCATGCTGTGTACAGCAAGGATGGAGAACTGTTGACCTCAAATGGGGATTTGGTTAGGAGGGGGAAGGACTACTTCAAGGACCTCCCGAATCCCACTGATATGCCTTCCTTGGAGGCAGTAGAGCTGGAAGACTCGGAGGAGGACTTACCCATCAAGGAGGCTTGGGTCAATGAAGTAGTCAAAGAACTCATTGGTGGTAAAGCTCCGTAGGTGGATGAGATTCGCCCTGAGTTCTTGAAAGCTTTTGATGATGTTAGACTGTCTTGGCTGACATGCCTCTTCAATATTGCATCGAGGTTGGGGACTGTACCTTTTGGATTGGCAGACTCGGGGGGGTGGTACCAGTCTTTAAGCAAGGGGACCGAAAGATGTATTCCAACTTCAGGGGGATCACACTCCTCAACCTCCCTGGGAAGGTTTATGCCGGAGTACTGGAGAGGAGGGTCCCTCCTTTGTTTAAACCTCGGATGCAGGAGGGACAATGCGGATTTCATCCTGGTTGCAGAACACTGAGCCCGCTCTTCACCCTCACAAGGATACTGGAGGGTTTGTGGGAGTTTGTTCCAACCAGTTTACATGTGTTTTGTGGACTTGGAAAAGGCATTCGATAATGTCCCTCGGGGGGCCTGGTGGTGGATGCTTCAGGAGTAAGGGCTATTGGGTTCTCTTTTGCGGGCCATCAGGTGTATAAATGGAGCGAGAGTTTGGTTTGTATTACCAGTAGTAAATTACTTGTTCCCAGTGGGTGTTGTACTCTGCCGGGGCTGCATTTTTATAAATTGGCATGGATGACTGGTTGAACTGTGGAGGTGTTTTTTGATGTAGTTGTGGGGTGCAATTTGCATACAACTGCACCGTTCATAGTAAAGACAGAGAACGAGGTTTGCAGTGTAGAGGTACAAGACAAGAATTTCAAATTTGATAATGTACCTGGAAGGTTTGGAAGGTGCCACTTTCACAACCTATGAAATATCTTCAAGTTGGCATAAAGCTATATGTATACATAGAAAGAAAACGAATTCGGATTACAACAAAAGCATATGTGTAGTTCTTGCAATAAATACAACAGTACTGTGTCATCTACCAATGCAGTGAAAGTGACATAATGAAGCAGTTGAGGATCTTTAGTGTATTTGGTTGCATGCAAAACACTCATTATTGTTCCTCAAGCTTCTAAAGCTGGTCATCTGTAATGATGCTGTCGGTAACTCTTCCTTTCTTACTATTCGTAGTTTTAAACTGACATAAACTAGAAAAATATATAACAAATGCCATTTATTTCCTAGCAGTCATTAGCCAACTTAACTAAGCCATGCAACTTTGATCTCCTGATGATCACTACTGGGGCATTATTAAATACATGACGAAATAGTGTGTATTGATGTCTAAATATATTCAAATTATACAAAAAGTTACATTCTGCATTTGCCTTGCAAGTAATTAGTAACTACTGTAGTAACTAGATTTGCAAGAATTCAGGAGCGCTATAGTAATATCGAGTTCACATGGTTTGGCTCACGTTGAGCATCCTTTGTACAGATGGAGGTGATTTGGATCTTGCGTTCCGTTACAGAGAGCTGCTTAATTAGCATGTTAAATGTAGCAAGGGGAATTAGTTCCTAGTCTTGTTCTGTTAAATTGTTTGTTCAGTGTAATTTTATTGAATGTGTTCTGTCAGATGAGGAGAAACAAACCATACCCCTTACGTTTTAGGGTTAGTATAACTGTTTTACCTGTTTATAGGTAATCCGTATATAATATACTGTACTTTTAGTGGATGTATTGGAATATCAGTTGCTTGCAGCGATATTAATAACATAGTATAATAATGTGTAATAATGCTATCAGAACCTGAATGCATGATAGCTAATTCGAAAACACAGCAAATACAGATCAGTTGGTGGTACATCTCTGTCTGGTAGCGATAGCACCCCTGTCGCTTGATATTTCACGGTAAAGCCATCCAAGTGTGTCACGCTTGAAGGAATAAAGAAGAACTAAAACTGGCTCTTGTGTATTTAAGCTAGATAATGTAATGGAATAACAAATTTTCTGTATACCGGATGTGCCAAATAGAAAAGCCAACAAATATGAATTCTAGCTAGGTGAGTATATGGTCAATAAATGTAATGTCCACATTTGATTGTGATTTTGTGTTCTCAGTTTATGAACTCTAAATTCTTTTATTTAGCTTAAACGTATTTCAGCTTAAGCTCTCAAAATGGCTCTGGACTGTTGTAATCAAATCGCTGCATTGCAGTTCTTGAATTCCGCTTCATTTTTTTTGGTCTCCCTCTGCCCCTCGGCTTGTACTGCGTGCTGCAATATTGTCACCGTGGCAACCTGGTTCCCCTCGCCAAACTCCCTCCGCTAAATATAAGTTCCATCTTGACCCACTCTGGTTTTTAGCCTCACTCTGAAACGCTTGGAAAGAGATGAGCATTAAACCTTTGTGTAAACATCACAGTATTACAAACTTAAATATCACCTAATATTAAAATAATGTACGTCAATTTTGGCATTGCTGATTAATCATGTTATTTCAGGTTATTATACAAAAGATATTTTATGCTTGCTTAGTAGAGAAATTCTCATTGTCATAATTTTGGTTGATTTGTTATTGTAGTTAATGTTTTTTGAATTTGTTATAAGGAAATTTGGACATTTTTCTTGCCCTCCAGAATGACATTCTACACAAACTGATTCCACTGTTCCAGGAGAGAAGAAAGACCCTTAGGAAAAGGTTAAGTGTCTATCATTTCCCTACCATTATTACTGTTACTTTTGAGTTGATTTTTGGCTCATATTTTTGTGTTTTTATAAGAGCCCCAGTTTGGGAAGGGTACAGATGTGTTTGCCAGATGTGTTCGTTTCTAGAAGTGCTAGCTTAAGGATTTTCTGCAGTCATTATTGCTGGGGTCTTTACCGTAAGAATGAATTTTATGAACATTTAATGAGACTTGACATCCAAATGCTGCACACTTGGGGCAGATAGCAAATTTTGTAACGATTTTAATATTTCATTTTTTTCCCAGCTATTTTTCACAAATGGCTGGGAAAAATTAGGAATGCAGGTTTAGCAAAAAAAAAAAAAAATAGAATGCAGCTTAAATATAATGTTAAACATATGCAAAATGTACAAGCTGTGTCCAAATTTTCGTAAACTTTCGAAACCTCCAGAAAGTTTGATTTAGTTGAACGAGCACTATTAATTTGGAATTTGGAAATTTTAAAAATACTATTATCTTGATTTTAGGTCGTGTGTGTGTGTGTAAATCGTTGGTCCCAAGGTTATTTCATTCGAACCGATGCTTCAGGAACTGTTCCATAGGGAGTGATTTTATTTCATTAATTGATTATCAAACTAATTTAATAACCTTAATTCTAACCTTTAACTTTGCTGAAAAATATACCCCACGTCCTTCGGTACAGAAAACGATTGATTATCTAAGGCAATCACCTCTGTTTTTTTTTCAACAGCTGTGTGTTTAGCTCTGCTGCTAACAGTTTTGAATATTGATGCAGTTTAAATATTGGCCAACAATATTGGTCAAGATTGACATTTCCGATGCTTTGATGCAAGTTATCTTGGTTTATAACATATCGGCCGATAGTGATACGTTAACCAATATATTGTACATCTACAAGGCAATTTTTTTACTTCGCCAACTATGTAGCCACCTCAAAGTCTTAACCATTTTTATTAGGGTTGGGCTGATCCACATTTTTTCATTTCTGAACTGATTCCAATACACAACTGCCAATTCTGATACTAGAACTTTTTTTACTTTAATATTTTAATATATATAATAAATATTTATACTTTATATATAATTTTTTAGAACTAGTAAACACAAATGAAAAAATGTGCGCCAAAACATAATTAGGCTACTAGAAACATACATAATGAACAGCTCCGCCTCATTTGTACATTTTTGTTTTAAGCATGTTTGCAACATTTGCATTTCAATTGTATATTCTGTTGGAAGATATTCAAAGCAGTGAATGCTTAAAATGCCCCAAAATTTTTCTCCCTGTGGCAACGGCTTCACTTGCATGTCGTTACAATAGCAGCCCCTTGTGTATCACTAGCTGCAGGGAGAACACAAAACAGGCCAAGCTATCGTCTCCCAAATCATCTGTTGCTTTTTTAAAATATTTTTTGCGTTGTCTCGTACAATTTTGTGCACTTTGTTTAGTGGGATTTTCACTAAGCGCCATTTCCACTTGTCAAATCTTTGTTTTTGCGAAGATTGCAAATTGCTGTACTACTAATCTTTGTTTTCAAGCGTAAAATATTTCCCGATTGTCACCCTCTTATGTGATGTTCGCCGAGTGATTTCCTCATAACATTTGAAGTAATCTACCACAAAAACACTTTCTTAAATTATCATAATGTGTGAATTTCCCACCTTTGTCTTAAAGTAGGGTGCCAAACATAAACTCGAAACTGTTTTTCAGATATATTCAAAAAATAAAAATGGAACCGCCAGATGTAATAATATATATACAGTAATATGCAACGTCAAGTTCACCAATCAGTTCTTCTTTTACCCAGGCTTAGTGGCTAAAAAAACTCCTACGTTTAGCTGATATAAATTAATTTTGTCCTCAGGAACGAAAGTAGCTAATGGTAGCTTTATCGCCAGTGAAGGCTACCACATATGACGGACCACAAGCTTAGATTTTAAGTTTTCCTTGGTACTCTTGTCAATTGTTCCTTAAATACGTTGGTAGTGACGTATTAGCGCTGTACACTTGTGATTGGATCACTCAGGATTCATTTTAATACCAGGTGTGAATCACATAGCACTTGCTTTATGAATATTAATGACAAAAAAAGTAGAACCTTTTTAAGGAGGATTTTGGCCCCCAAAATAAATTGGCAGTCTTAAAAATCGATTCAGCATTATAGATCTTTACACTGTGTGTATTTTCTGTGTGCATTCACACAGAAAATCTAAAATGATCTCCATTATGATAATGTACCATTGCAGTATCCTTCTGTAGCGGGCGTCAGTGTTACTATTGCCACCATAACACTGAACAAGCTTTTAGCTTAAAATGTAATTACTGTTGTTAAAAACAGCCGTTAAATCAGGTGTGTCCAGGCATCAGACTGGTAGTGAACATTGAGCTGTGGATTTGTTTAGTCTTACTGCATTAAGTGTACTTTTATTAATTGCTTCTTTTCCTTTCAGGCTTGATATATTCCTTACTTCAGGATTTTGCCGGCGTTATGGAAAGAAAATCCTTAAGAGCGCATATAACCGAACAACTCAAGACTTTGTTACGTACTCTAAATGTAAACTGAATGCCAAAAGCACCATCTTTAGTATAGATGAAGGCCTTGGGAGACTTGTAAATCGCTGGGGAGGCATCAGAGAAGATAGCGTCCTGAGGATTTATGAGTCTATCCAAGACCTTGAAGGCCATCACGGCAGAAACAGGGAACTGGAAATGAATGAGGCATTATCAGTGCAATCTATGAAGGAGATTGGCCTTGGAGAAGAAACTATGGGGGGAGAAGATTCAACAGCCCTTGGGCAGGTGTGCAATGTAGCAGCAGGAGCGCAAGATCAGGGAGGGCAGGTGGCATGTAATGGCATGGAGAGGACCCTGGAAGAACCCGTCCGGCTTGGGAGCCAGCTGCCTTCCATAGGTATAGAGGTCATGGGGATCGAGCCCCTCAACCACAAGGAGAATGCAGAAGCAGGAGATCCCACGGGCAGTGAATCGAACGTCCTACATCAGCCTCCCACAGACTGGCTGGAGCCCCTGGAGGAGGACGACGACACTGAAGAGCTCGACAACCAAATGTGGAAGGTGAACCCACTTAGACGAGGGAAGCAGGTAAATGGAAAAAGGCAGACTGTGATCAAGGAGAAAAAGAGTGTCCTGAAAATGAACAGCAATGGGCGGTAAGTAAACATCCTTAAGTGCTTATTTGATGCCTGTCTGGCGCAAAGATTTATTTTTTCTGTTTTTTAGTTTGAATGGCTTATTTGCTTTCTCATTATTTTAGATTTGTCCTACATGATCCTGTTTATCAGACGGCTACATTTTTAGATAGGTGGTGTATGAGTGTGATTTGAGAAGAAAAAAAATCAATATTGAGCTTCAATGGTAGCTGTAATGTCAGCCATTTTAATGTAATAATACTATCATAATAAGTAGCAACAGATTTAGCCTGCTAAATAACATTTCACACACATAGCTAAACATATGTACTAATTACTGTGAACATGTACTGGATAGATGGATAGATATTGAGCAGTGTAAGTGTATAAATGAGGGTGGTCAGATTCATGAGTCATGTTTGATCCACTCCTGTCTCAGGTGGGTTTGACCGAGGAAATGTATGTGTGCAGGTTTATATTACACACACCTTTTGCATTTTTTTTCCCTATTTTATATAAAACGTAGGATGGCAAGATGCATTCAGAATGTACAGACAGGTTGATCTTTTACAATGAGCAGACTGCAATGCCTTATGAAACGCGAATTTCCCAGATTATCCTTCAAATAGGCTACCTTTACAATACAATAATTAAAATCATTTATGGTGCTTATTAGAATGTGATTATGGTATAATGCAAGATTAACAATATCTGATAAGTGATTGTGGCAGTAACAATTTGACCTGTCTGTGATCTCGGCTGCAGTAAGGTAGTGTGATAGCAGCCATTCAGCGTCATTCACATAGGTAATGACTATGCAGAAAATCACAAAATACCGATCAATGGAAATAGGCGAGATCTGAGATGCTGTCTTCAACTTCCTTTATCATATAACGTGTGTTGCAAGGGTCCCTGATTTTTGCGTCTTTGTGCTGGCATGTCGCAATTGGAGTATTGGTGGTGTGCTTTCTACGTTCCCTCCAGCAGTTAATTTATTTTGTCTGTTCTTCGTTGCCATTGCATGCTGTTAGACTTACCGTGCTGAGGAATACAACAGTGCTGTAGAATATTGTATTCCTTGGGCATTTCATTGCCTTCACAAGGGGAAAAACTAAGAATAGCAGGGTTTTTTTACTTGGATCGATTTGAAAAATCTTACAAATCTTAAGTTTTCTAAAATCATCTGTCAGGTCGGATTACAATCTTATAATTGGGCAGAATATTTGATTTGACCCTGATGTTGTCAATTCAATTTAGGTGGGGGTGTAGTTAGGAGTTGAAAATGAAGAAAAATCGGCGACAGAGCTTACTTGTCATTTTTGTATTTATTTATTATAATTTTTTTTTGAATATGCGATACTGTCGACCAAGCAATGTCTTACAAAAGGAAAACATCGATCTTGAAGGAAAACACATTAAAGAATTCAGAATTAATATGCATGATATTTGTAGCAATTTGTATGTATTATGGGCTTAATGAAGGACTGAGCGTATGAAATTAAATGGCCATATCTGTCCTTGCGTGACAGGTTCCGACGCAGGCGGCGGGGTACTGATGTAGACGGCGACTGGTTGGACTGGCCAGTGCTGGGAGAAGGCTGGAAACGCAAAGAAGTCTTCCGACGATCAGGTTTCAGTGTAGGCAAGACAGACACATATTACAAAAGGTACACACATACGCACACAAGGACACATGCATCCACCCATAATTCTAAGGTCACAAGGGTTGCTAGTATGGTAGTATTATGATGGTTAGCGCTGCTGCGTCACAGCAAGTAGGGTTCGGGTTCGGTCCCAGCTCCTTCCAGTGTGTAGTTTGCACGCTCTCCCCGTGTTCGCGTGGGTTTTTGCCGGGGGCTCCGGTTTCCTCCCACGGTCCAAAAGCGTGTAGGACAGGTTGACTGGTGAGTCTAAGTTGACCCTATAGTTGTGTGAGTGTCTGCACCCTATAGTGTGTTGGTTACTGCCCAGGGTTGGTTCCCGTCTGCGCCCATTGTTCCTAGGATAGGCTCTGCCCCCCGAGACCCCAGTTCGGATTAAGCGGTTTCAGAAAATGGATGGATAGATGCACCGCCCGATCTTAAATCGGCGGTGTGACAGCATTTTAAGCTTTCCGGTAATCACAAACGAAAATGGCAAGAAAAGCACAGACAAGACGAACATGCTTCCGCATGTCTACCGGCACCACAGTGAGCTCAATTTACCACCGCCAGAGCGAAGATTATTAAAAGGGCAAACCACGCTAAAAAGCTGCACATGCAAGCCAGTTTTTAAAACAGTATTTTATTCAATTTCAGTTGCACTATTAAGAAGAGGACATGTTTTGCACAGTTTAGAAAAATAAATAAATTTAATTGAATAAATTTGTCTGCAGCTCATTCTGTTAAAAAAATTGAGAAAATTGTATTGTTGAATCGTATCGAATCGTGAGTTGAGTGTATCGTTCCATCCCTAGTCTGTAGTTCGCAAAATATAAAGTGCAATCTTTGCTCAAACAAAACACAACCCACAAGTTTTAAGGCATTTTAAAAGATTCAAATAAAATGCAATAGGGTTGTTATATTTCTACATCCTCTAATGTGTCCTTATTTATGTCCAACATACATCCACCACGCATGGCAATGTTACAATACTGTACATACAACACGCCACAAGGAATGGCACAACTTTCTGAGGGCTGCATTGTAATGTTCCACCTGACTTGTGTAAATATCTATAACGTATTTTCAACAGTCTAAATGTTTTTTCAATTACAGTATGAGCTTAATCCTGATAATGAACTCAAAAACGCAATGTCATTCCACTGCCTTAAAATAGCAACGTGCCAACAATGTGCCCAGCCACACCACCTACGAGCGTGAAGTGGGCGCAAAATTATTTGCTCTTTTGATGATGTTCACGCATGGAGTGAAAATGAGGCATGCACTGATATGAAAATAGCAAAACCAATTGCGCTTTACACCGGTGCAAAATAGGACCCTGAGATTTTCTATATTTGGATGTTACTCGCTTATTTACTTAAACTTAATAGTCTTTGCCAATAACTAAATTTGCAGTATGTTCACCATTTGAGTACCTTTATTAGCAAGAACATGTCACGTCTCTGTAACCTTTATTAGCAGTAATAGCAGCAGAGAAAATTCGAGGCATTCTTTATACATGGGAGATTAAGTATTGCTCTGTTTCATGGAACGAAAGAGTTAAGTAGTGCATTTAAAGTTAAATGACAGCCTAAAATTTGATTATGCCATCCCTGCGCAACCAGTTAACAGGATGTCAGACATGCACTGTTACATACTCTTTCCGTGTTATGAGGGAAACTTGTTTTATTTGATGTTGTATTTTCTTTTTATAGTTTATACAACTTTTCAATGCTTAACAAAAATAAAAAATCAGCAGTTTATGAAATAAATGGAAAAGTGGTAAAACCTGTGGTATGCAAAAACATTTGACTTGTTGTGTGTATAAGCCTGCAGATTGCAATGCCTAAAATGTAAAAAAAAAAAAAAAAAAGTACATTTTCCAAAGTGTTAATGATTTCTTTCATATAGGCCATTAATAACATTGCTAATTAAAACTTATCAAAATGTGACTGTGGTATAATGAAAGGTTAACAACATCAGATGACAAGCTGTGGCAGTAAAACGAACTTGACCTGCCTGTGAACTCAGTCGCAGTTGCAGTAAAGGTAGATCCTGTCTGCAGCCATATTTCTCGTCTGACTTGTGTTGTAAGGGTGGCGAATATCTGCATACGGTTTTGCTTGTGTATCTTTTTGCTCTAGTCCTGATGGGGAACGTGTAAGAAGTAAAATCGAGATGGCCAAGTACCTTGCAAGGTCCGTCGACCTTACCATGTTTGACTACAAGTCTGGAGTGTTTTTGGGTGACAGAGCCATTAGGGGAATGAAGGTAATCACTGTTATGTTGTTCTCTGAAATCATAATCTTTAAAGGTTTTACATGAGAGCTTAAGGTTTACACTTGAGTGAAGTAAGTTGTATGTTGCCATGATGCGTTTGTCCTGGTGCAGTTCTTCTGCTGCAGTTTGTGATAATATTTGGTATTTTCTTCCTGAATTGGTTCCCTTTGTTGCAGCGACGTAAGGGGACGAGTGCATCAGTCACTGCCCCGTCAGTCGCCACTGAGAAAGGAACCGCGTCAGTCATCACTGAGGAAAGTGCTGCGTCATCAGGACTGAGTTTGACTCCTGAAAAGACCGGTAGCTGGGATGGCTCCTGCACCCCTCCATCTGTCCTTACCAACACCCATGGCCAAAATTTCTCCATCCAGAAGTTCACCCCTCCCCGGGTGGTTGTTCCGCAGAAGGCTGTGTCCCCACGATTAATGCCAGCCACTCGGAGAAATGGCACCTCACCCGGGTCGCCTTGCTCTCCGAGTGCCTCCCCTCACTCCGTAAAAGCCGCTTCTGTCTCCCTCGACATGCCGCGCCGAAGAGGGGGCAGCGTTTTGTCCCTCTGTCTCACAGATATCGCTCACCAGGGATTCAGTACTCCTTCCACCCGTAGCAGGGACGTCCCTCCCCTTAATCTGCCATACTTGAACCCTTCACTGGTCCCACTGAGCCCTACCTCATCACCTGAAAGAAACTATAACCCAGCGCTGCAGGGCCAGAGTCTCATGAATTCCCCAGTGTCCAATGCCCCCAGTCAAGCCCCGAGTCCCCTGTCTGTGCCCTGCAACTCCAAACTGCCCCTCAATGGAGTACTTCCACTCTTCGACTCATCAGAGTCTCTTCCCCGGTTAGTACAAGCTGTTGGTATTCAGTTTCTTTCTCCTCTTCTTACACATTTAGTTTTTTTTTGAAGTCTCAGAAATTGTGTGTTTAATTCTCTTTGTATAATTCTGCCATTCTTTTAAAAATCTTTTTAGTACCTGTATAAAATGTGGAGCCTCCTTCCATAATGAGGAGATCGTGGAGCCAGATGGTGCATCTCTGTGTCCCAGTTGCAGACGTATGTAAATAAGTGTTTACCTTTACGCACATATGCACTGCAATTCTTATATTGCTAGTCAGCTACAGTGGTGGCCAAAATAATTAGAACACCTGACAGATCTGAAAATATTGACCGTTTTGCCTCCAACACAGGATTTCATTTCATAAAATCCACGAAATATGCAGAGAAGGAGTCGAGAAATGTCAGTTGACTCAAACGTGCTCAATGGGGTTGAGGTCCGGTCTTTGAACGGGCCAGTGCATCAATTTCAATGTTCCAGCAGATTCCTTCTGTCACAGGTAGTTCTGACAATAGTTTAGGGTCACTGTCCTCTTGGAAAGTAAATCTAGGCCCAATAAGACGACTCCCAGATGGTACTCCGTGCCTCACCAGAATGTCGTGGTATACTTTCTTATCTAGGATGCCATCAATTTTCTCTAAATCACCAGTTCCTGAGGCTGAATTGGCACCTCACACCATAATACTACCCCCTCCGTGTTTGATTGTTGGCAAGAGACACTCTTTATATCTGTCCCCCTCCCTTCATCGAACATAAACTCTTTGCATGTTGTCAAACCGTTCAAACTTGTACTCTTCAGTCCACAACACTTTATACCAATCTTCCTTTGTTCATTTTTTTTTCTTCTTTGGCAAATTTCAGGCGTTTCACTCTATTTTTCTCTCTCAGTAATGGTTTGTTTGTTGCTATTCTGCCAACAAGTCCTCCTTCTCCCAGTCTCCGACACACAGTTCTTGAAGACACTGACGCGCCATTAGTCACTGTGGTGTTGATCTCGTCACGCAGTTCTCGTGAGGTCTTTCCTCGGTCCTTAAGACCTGAGAATTTTGAGATGTTTCACTTGTCTGTCTGAAAGTTTCTTTTTCCTACCTTACTCCTTTCGGTTCTGGTGTTAATTGGTGCCATCATGGGGGTCTGAAGTGTACTTTAGATGGAGTGGATCTCAGACCTTTGGCTATGTGTCTTTGCTATGAATGCCATGCATCGCTGCTAAGATATAAAGTTTCACTTCCCCTAAACCAGCGTTTTAAAGGCAGCATTCTACTTGAGACGTCAGTTAAATTTAGAGCAAATATTGGAAGTTCACTTGATATACATTTAAATGTCATTAATTCAATCAGATATGGAATTTATAAAAGTTGAATGAAATATAAGGTGCAAGATATACCTGCTGTAAATTTAATTTTATTTTTATATAGCACCTTTCACAACAGAATCGCCTCACGAAAAATATATATGTAATTTCTTTCAAAATTGCATTTATAAATTGAGTAGAATCATTTCAAGTCAAAATTAATTTCAGTAAAACTGATCATATTGTGGTGCCTTGACAAAGCATGAAATTTTTTTTTTTTTTGTGTTCTGTTGTTTAGCCAAGGAAGAGCAGGCTGATACCCAGAGCAGCATTGTCTTCAGAAGGGTAAGACTGTAGTATACACACTACTACTAACATGCTGTTACAACACACTGACACCTTGTTTGCAAACTGGCTCTCTATTTTTAGAGTTTTACAGTGATATCTGCTGCTTATAAATGATGCTGCTTATAAATAATGCTGTTATCTTGCTGTATTAACCTGAACTTTGCATGAGTGTTTTAGCAACCCTGGTGACTACATTTACATTACATTTACATTTACAGTATTTGGCAGATGCCCTTAGCCAGAGCGACTTACATAAGTGCTTTAAGACGCTGCGATGAATTTTTCCGATACTAGCTCAATAAGGACCCAAGCTATGAATACCATCTATCCGAACACTGTTGAGAAAGTGCAACAAATTTTTTTTTTTGTACACATACACACACACGCGGAAAAGAGCTGAGTAAGAATACAGAGTACTACTTCAGGTATTTCTGAAAAAGGAAAGTTTTGAGTTGTCGCTTGAAGATAGCCAAGGTTTCCGCTGTTCGGATGTCAAGGGGGAGTTCATTCCACCAACTAGGTGCCAGAACAGAGAAGAGCCGAGATGTGTCGTCCTTGTGCCTTGAAGGGTGGTGGGACCAGTCTAGCAGTGCTGGAGGATCGGAGAGATCGGGGCGCAGTACGGGGTGTGATGAGGTCTTTTAGATAGGATGGTGCCAGACCATTTTTGGCTTTGTATGCGAGCATCAGTGTTTTGAATTTGATGCGGGCGGCTACAGGAAGCCAGTGGAGAGAGCGTAGCAAAGGAGTGGTGTGGGAGAATTTGGGAAGGTTGAAAACCAGTCGAGCAGCTGCATTCTGAATCAGTTGGAGGGGACAGATGGCACGCAGTGGTAAACCCACTAGAAGCAAGTTGCAGTAGTCCAGGCGTGAGATGACGAGGGACTGGATGAGTATCTGGGTAGCCCGAGTAGAAAGGAATGGACGTATCCTCCTGATGTTAGAGGAGAAACCGACAAGAGCGAGAGACTGGCGATATGTGAGGAAAAGGACAACCGATTATCCATGGTAACTCCAAGGTTGTGAGCAGAATCCGAAGGACGGATCAGGGAGTTGTCAGTGGAGATTGCAAGGTCCTGGAGGGGGGATAAGTCAGCCGGGATGTAAAGCAGTTCGGTTTTACTAGTGTTGAGTTTTAGCTGGTGAGCGGTCATCCAAGATGAGATGTCTGCCAAGCATGCAGAGATCTTAGTGGAGACATGAGTATCTGAGGGAGGGAAGGAGAGGATGAGTTGAGTGTCATCGGCATAGCAGTGGTAGGAGAAGCCATGTGAGGATATAACCTCTCCAAGAGATTTAGTGTAGAGGGAGAATAAGAGAGGGCCAAGAACCGAGCCCTGAGGGACACCGGTGAAAAGACAACGTGGGGTAGATGTGGATCCATTCCATGTCACTTGGTATGTTTGGCCTTCTAGGTAGGAAGCAAGCCAGTGCCATGCCAAGCCACCAATGCCAAGACTCTTAAGGATGGACAGAAGAGTCTTGTGGTTGACCGTGTCAAATGCTGCTGATAGGTCAAGAAGGATGAGGACAGATGACTGTTTGGCTGATCTGGATGTTTGGCTGATCAGCATGTAGCTTCTCAGTGACTGCTAAGAGGGCAGTCTCTGTAGAGTGAGCTGCTTTGAAGCCAGACTGATTAGGATCCTGGAGGTTGCTCTGAGAGAGAGAGAGAGAGAGAAAGCTGGTTGTAGACTGTACGTTCGAGGATTTTTGAAAGGAAGGAAAGAAGCGATACTGGTCAGTAGTTGCAAGTGTCCGAGGGATTTAGAGTGTTTTTTTTAAGATGGGAATGACCCTGGCTATTTTGAATGCTGTTGGTACATGACCGGAAGTTATGGAGCCATTAATGATAGTTGCGATGAAGGGCAGAAGGTCTAGAGAGATTGTCTGAAGCAATGCGGAGGGGATTGGATCAAGTGGGCAGGTGGTAGGATTGGAAGATGAGATGACTTTCATGATCTCATCTGCCGTAAGACTGGAAAACTGGGCCAGTGAGGGGGGAGGGAAATCCTTAGTGTGTAGTGTAATGGATGAGGGAGAGAATGTCTGACAGATTCCGTCAATCTTCTCGGCAAAGAAATTGGCAAAATCTTCAGCAGTCAGGGAGGAGGGAGTAGAAGGTGGTGGATGGTTGAGTAGTGATGAAAAGATATTATGGAGTTTGCGAGGATCTCGTGAGGATAATTCTAGTTTTTCTTTGTAAAAGGTAGTTTTAGCTGCAGTCACGTCTGAAGAGAATTTGGATAGTAGAGTACGGTAGGAAGACAGATCTGCATCAAGCTTAGATTTCTTCCACGTCCTCTCTGCTACCCGCAATTCTCTTCGGTTGGTGCGTAATGCAGCTGAAAGCCAAGAAGCAGGGCGAGTTTTCCTGGGTTTGGAAGACAGCGGGCAGAGTTTGTCCAAGGATGTGGAAAGTGAGGAGATGAGAGTATCAGTTGCAGACTCCAGTGCCAGGGAGGAAAAGGAGTCAAGGTCAGGAAGGTAAGACAGGGTGCAGGAAGCAACAGAAGAAGGGGAGACAGAGTGGAGGTTTGGTCGAGTGGGCAAGAAATGTTGAAAACTGGGATTGGGCAAGACGGGTAGGGCAATGGTAAAGGATACAAAGTGGTGATCAGAAATATGTAGAGGAGTAGAAGTGATGTCAGTAGTTGGAGAGGGACGGCTGAAAACCAGGTCAAGGACATTACCTCCTTTGTGTGTGAAGAGCAGTTGTTGGATGTTAGAGAGAAGGAGTCCAGAAAAGGGAGAAGACCAGAAGAGAGGAGCTTGTCATGGGGGAGGTTGAAGTCACCAAGGAGAATGAGAGAGGTGTCGTCAGTGGGGAAGAGACTGAGGAGAGTATTGAGTTCCTCTAGAAAGTAGCCTAGAGGGGCAGGAAGGCGGTAGACAACAATGATCAGAATATTGAATGGAGAGGAAACAGCAACTCCATGGAATTCAAAGGATGAAATGTTGAGATGGGGCAGAGAGAGGGGTGAGTAGCACCAGTTCCGAGATAGCAACAGACCTGTGCCACCACCCCTGCCAGTCTGGCGAGGAGAGTGAGAGAAAGCATAAGCAGAGGAGAGAGCTGCCGGGGTAGCCGAGTTGTCAGGGGATAGCCAGGTCTCAGTTAGAGCCAGAAAGAGAGTGGTGACTACTCTGTTGGTCCTGACACCTCCAGTTGAGGTGCGGTGGAACTAAAGAAGAATCTCAGATTTTGCTGCAGCTTTTAAAATAACTGTACATTCCGTGTGAGAGAAATTTTTAGATGCAGGCATGAGTTGCTAAGACCCAGACATATTGGACGTTGGCAGTGGACACTGGCTTTAGTGATGCAGGGCGTTAGCTCTCTGGTGGGGAAGGAGTCTGAGCTAGTGCAAGAGATGGAAAACTATCTGCTAGATTAGTGTTTTCCAGTCCAGCCTTCAGGGACCCCTGACAGTCCACATTTTTGCTCTTTCCCAACTCCCAACATACCAATACCAAGTTGCAGGTGTTCTGGATCAGCTGGGAGCTGGTAGGGAGCAAAAATGTTGACTGACTGGGGTTCCCGAGGATTGGACTGGGAAATGCTCTACTGGACAGTTGGCCTCATCTCCATGCATAGTATGAGGACGGGAACCAGACTTCTTCATGAGGGATGAAGTGTCTCCTACTCTAGAATTTCCTGTGGTGGTAGACCTCAGGCAGGTATGAGGATACTCACAAGTCCCAGGCTGAGGGTGTTTCGGCTGAATGTTTTCCTGGTGGACGAGAGGGTTGCTTCTATAAGGTATACCAACAAGCCAGAAAGGCTGGACAGCTCTTGAGGGTGATGCCCCTAACGAAAGACCCAGGAAACAGTGGAGGGATTCTATCTCCCAACTGGTTTGGGAACATCTAGGGATCCCCCAGAATGTGGCTATGGAAAAAAAACACCTTGTCTGACCTGCTAATTGCTATGAGAGTTTTGCAGCTGTTTGCGTTTGAAGCTGCTGCTGTGGGTTAGAAAGGCGGTCAGGCGAGCTCCTTGCTGGAATGACTGATTCGGACAAGCTTAAGTAAGTAGTGCTTCTAGTCATTACTAGATGATACACCGTGGGAGTTTGCAATGAGGAAATCTCTGCTGCAGCTGTCAGATCGTATTTTCTGTCAGGACTTTTTCTATTCATGCTGGAAAGTTTCCATGACATTATAAATGTTGTGCTGTTATGCAGACCTCCTGGGTCACTAACAGTCGAGTGTTGAGTTTATAAGCATGTGGCTCCAGATGGCCCTCTCTGTCTGATAACTCTCTCATGAACTCTGCAATAATGCTTTGGCTGTGTGGCTTCCACATGGAGTTTGTGCCTGGGGTCACACAGAGAGAATTTGGCTACGAAGCTGTGTAAAGTCAGCAAAACCCTGTGCAGCTACTACAAGCTATTGGTCACTGTCAGCATGCTGTAGTATTTATTTATTTATTTCAACCCCATGAAAATAAATGTGACTGAGTGACAGTTTTGTTTTGATTCACAGTTCTGCTTTTTATTACATGACCATTCAAGGACGTATGTAGTCCATCAGTACTTCCCATGCTGCTAAAGATGATTTGATGGGCCTTTGTTTTCATTTTACAGATTAATGGATGGATGAAATAGGGTGGTGCAGTGGTTAGCACTGTTGCCTCATACCTCTGGGACCCGGGTTCGAGTCTCTGCCATGCTTCCATGTCTGTGGAGCCTGCGTTTCCCCAGTGTCGTTGTGGGGCTTCTTCCGGGTTCTCTGGTTTCTCACCACAGTCCAATTTGGAGTTACCAGATTGTCTGTAGGTGTGCATGCGTGACCGACTGGTGTGTGAGTGTGCCCTGTGATGGGTTGGCGCCCCATCCTGTGTTGTTCCCTGCCTTGCACCCATAGGCTCCAGGATAGGCTCCAGACCCCTACAGTCCCGAATAAGTAGTGCTGCCACTAACGGCTATTTTTTATAGAATGCAAAATACAATTTAATCTATGGACTATTTTGCCTGTCGGTCGATTAATCTAAACAATTAATTTTCCTCAGTTTAAGTTCATTTTATTTTGACAACAACAATCTGTATGTCAAATGCAGGGGTTTAGCTGATAGACACGGGCTTTGCAGCACTATACCTAATTGGGCTGCCACTAACGACTATTTTTCCATGGATTAGTCTGTTGGTTATTTTATCGATTGGTCGATTTAATGTAAATCATTACTTTTCCTCCAGAAAATGAAAAAGACCATTTATTTTAAGTCAATTTAATTTTGACAACAACAAACTGTATGTTATTGCCGAGCTTTAGATAATGGACATCAGCTTTTCGGCACTATACATTTCATAAGAAAATTAGTAGTTTGCCTAATATATTAATGAGCCCTAGACAAGTGGTTACAGAAGATGGATGGATGGATATAGGAAATGTAAACCCAGTAAAAATGAGTTTACATTATTATGACCCAGGGTCACATCCCAAAAAAGTCCCGGGTTTGCTCCTTCTTAGTAAAGTGTTTCACCTTGTTAAACTGTTTGATATCTCGATTAAATTGAGGTATTTCATTTAAAGTAAAATTACTGAGTATCTGGAAAGTATCTCAGTGAAATGTGAAGTGACAGAATGTTGTTTCTAAACAAACTACCAAGAATTGAACACTGTGCTGTGTTTCCGCCCTGGCAATAACAGTGTTTATGGGAACTCAAAACTGGATGTCGGAGTAAAGTACAAAAGAGAAAAGGTGAGGAGAGGGAGTAGGATGTCCACCGTCTTGTGGTGCTTTGGGAGACGGACTAGGGGAGTCGGGCTCTCACCGTGGTTGCTGTGTCACCAGTGACTAGCTTGTCACCTCTTGGAGCACTGGGGCTTGTGTAACAGACACCAGGTCATGCTACCATCACCACGGCTCCCAGAAGCCCAAGTGTCGCCACAGGTGGAAATGCCAGCGTCCCATCTGAACGGCACTGCCGAGCTTGCGGGCGGGAAGACTATGGCAAGCCCACACTGCCGGCACTCAGTCCTACACTGACAGCGAGTTTTTAAC
Organism: Brienomyrus brachyistius; assembly: GCF_023856365.1. NCBI lineage: Eukaryota > Metazoa > Chordata > Actinopteri > Osteoglossiformes > Mormyridae > Brienomyrus > Brienomyrus brachyistius. Next base: position 12,300,082 of record NC_064538.1, on the reverse strand, counting down.
TTCAGATGGGCAGGCTTCGCTTTAACAGCTTTAAAACCAGAGGGAAATAGCTCAGAGCCATGTCACCTGAATGAATAACAAGGTCAACCAAGTAAGCAGCATGTTCCAGGCTTGGCTGACTGAGGCAGCAATTAAATGCCAATTTCCTTTTTTGGTACAGTTGGTAACAACTTAGAGACATCAGAACCCTTTCTGTCTCATCTTGCTCTTTGATTATGAAGTGATGCAGTGACTTTCACTTGGCTTTCACTCCATTACAGGGAAGAGAGACGCAACATTCTTTACCTAAAGGCTGAGATCTCGAGCTGGTTTTCCTTTGTGTCTTTACAGCTTTGAAATTATTGACTCTAAAACAGTCCACAGTCTTGACCTTTTCCTTTCTTGCTCTGGAATTTGTGAATGAATGCCGAGGATGTGACTAGGCTGATGTGATGTGATCTCACCTTCCCCAAGGTCGGCCACAGGGAGAGGGTCCTTGGGAAGGCATCCAGGATGAATGAGGGTCGGGCTATAAGTGAAAGGGTACGAATCTTTTACATCGTATCATTGACCTGTTTTTAATTGTATATTAATTGTAGTAGAAGGAGAAAATGTAAGTATGCATTATGTGAACAGAACCGAAAGAGTACTTGTTTGTAATCAAGGTGCACATAATTATGGGCATGAAGTCTATTGAAGAACATAGAAGCCAGATAGATGGCTTAGCCAGTTCAAGTTAAAGGCAGTTTAAAGGGAAACCAGGTCCGGCCAGGAAAGGTGAGAGGAAGAGGCCATGTCAGCCTCCACTTCTCACTCCTGCTGCACGGCAGGAGAGCTGTCACACCATCGGTGGGGCAGCGCTTGGCTTTGGCAGGTGTTTCGCTTTCACCCTTGGAGGTGCCCGTGCAGCAGCTAGCCAAGACTCTGCTGCGGTCAGGTGACATCACTTTTTGAGAAATAGCGAGCTGCTGTTGTCCCAAAAGGCAAGCCTTGCAGGCAGTGATACTTTTGTTGACAAAAACTGATGCAAATTGTCAATGAAGATTTTTCATTAATTAAAATGAGATACAGACGCTTCTCTACTTATGAACTTTCAGACCTACAAACGAAGAGGACTGTAAGTCCAAATTGTGTTCGTTGGGCTCCCGTTTTCTTTCCACAACATCAAATCTTTTTTCTGCGGGCCAATTCCACCTAGTACGACTTCTGGCCGCTACTCCTGCCGCGCAGCAGCGTAGCATGCGTACTCCCAGCATCCTAGCTCTTTGTTCTTGCGTATAGCCTTAAAATGATGTCGAATAATGACTTGGGGACATTTCAAGTTACGAACGGCCATTCGGAACGTATCTCGTTCGCAAGTAGATGAGCGTCTGTATATACAACATACAATAAAAATGTACAATGCCAAAAACAACATGTATTGGCGATTTAAAGACTAGATGAAAATGTCATGCAGAGACTAATTTGAAACTGATTGAGTGAGAAGTGGCATCTTTAGTGTTGATTGTAGTTGCACATTTTTGGATCATGTTGATCTAATTGGCTTCAGGTGCATAAACCATACATCCAATTAGCAAGTGAAAACCATGCAGCTCTGTCTGTAACGTCAGTCTGTAAATTGTTGTGCCCTTGTGTCTGTGCTGCAGCCAAATATAGGTAGAAGGAAACGTACTGACATATGGATAAATTTCACATTTGATGCAAGAAGAAAAAAGACTCGTTGCAAACTGTGTAGCCTGACACTGATGGGTAAAAACACCACAAACTTGAAACGCCATTTGCAGATTTTCCACCCTGAAATTCATTCCAAGGTAAGCACACCTGTCATTAGTTGTTTCATTACATGATAACGCTTATGTTATCAGTTTATGCAAGTTACTGTTGTTTTCATTAAGCCTGAAATGCAACATAAGATATTCCTAGCAGCAATGGGGGAAAAAAAGCTTTTCAACCCTTGTTTAAATTAATTGAATGTTGCTGTCTGTAGGATCCAATACCAACATGTCTAAGAATGTTAGCAAGCAAATATCATGGGGGAGAGGAGCAGAAATGTAGTGTGTGTCTGTGTGTGAGAGAGATAGAGGGGGAGACGGAGGGAGAGAGAGGGGGGGGGGGAAGGAAGCACTGGAACTTGATCCCACCCGCTTGTCATCTTCATAGTTAAAGAAGAGCCCCTTTGACAGGAGAGGACCGCTGAATGAAAAAAGCTGCTGCATCCCAGCGGAATATTTCACCAGCTCTCCTGTATGTTGCTAAGTACAAAACTTATTCTAAACAAACTAATAGTTGCTTTTTCTTATGTATACATATAAGTTTACTGCCATGGCCTGAGCTAGGTGTGGAGGTCCACATTTTTTATAGATACTTTAGAGTTTCCTTTATTCAGGATCTGAGTGCTGGTGTTTTCTTTTAATATGAACGAATATTATCATATACATCTTTTGTATGAGACTAGGGGCGGCACAGTGCTGCAGTGGTTAGTTCTTTCACCTCACGCCTCTGAGCCCTGGGTTTGAGTCTCCGCCAGGGTTCCATGTATGTGACTGGGATAGGGTTAGGCTCCAGACGCCCTGCCACCCTGAATAGGACAAGTGGTTTCTGAAAATGGATGGATGAGGCTAGATTTAGTTTTTATTTATGTTTTACTTGATACTTTTACTTTAATCCCATTCGCAAAGTTTATTGCCTTTGGAACTGTCATGCCCTGCTCGTCCGATCCTCTCATGTGCCACGCCCCCTCATCTACCTCGTGTGGAATCTGTGTGATCAGCTGTTTTGAGTCTTTAGTTTTCTGTATTTAAGTCTGCGTTTAAGTATGTTTCCCGAGTCCGGTCATTAACGTCATTTTGCATTTGCTGCCTGTTCCGTTTTCCTGCTTGTCTTTACCTTTTGATTAAACCCCATGTTCCCCAATTCCTTGCGTCCTGTCCCTGCTTCTACAGTCCGTGCCCCGGCAATATGTGACAGGAACACCAATGGTTACATAAATATTAGAAAATGGTTAATTTACTATTTTGTAATAGTAAGTACACATTAACATAAATTTAACTCACAAAAATTATACATCTCTTGAAAGGTGCTAATGTTTAAGCACATAGCAAATGCGTCCCTGGTTTCCCTCTCGAGGCGCATTTGCTATAAACACTGAAAGGTTCCTTTACTCATTTTACCTTATTGTGAATTCAAAAGAACACGGCAGCCAATGTCGTGTTCTATGAATTAGTAGGGGTAACATTAGTATACTGTACTGTAAATGTGCTAGTGTGACAAGTATCCATTAGGCGATACTGTACTCTATTTTTAGATGAAACACTTTTTAAAAAAAAAAAAAAAAAAAGCTAAAAAGAGAACTTTTAAATTAAAGTGTTTTGGGAACATGACTGGGGTCATATTTAGGGTTTAAACTATAGAAATAAGCAGAAATTACTATTTTTAGTGCGAATCCTTATTCATGACGGGTTCTGGAACGTAACCTCGCGAATGTCTGAGGTCTTTCTGTATTTGAAATCTCCTTGCATATTGACTGGCATAGAGCACATCTGTGTCTGTTTATGCCTTTTGATGTTCTGGAGAAAAACAGTGATGAACAGCTTTTACTGTGTTTTTTTTTTGTGAATAGTTCTAGCATTTGGGATTTTCCTTCAGTGTGTCAGGGCTGCATATTTCCAACATGTGAGCCTGAAGTCACAATTACACAGCTAGAGGCAAATAAACTTTTCACAGTATTGAAATGAATCAGGATTTCTCTCTTGCCATTCTGAGGGTGTTCTGCTCGTCTGCGAGCCCCCGCAGAGTTTGCAGAAGTGACGGGGTCCAGTCGCCTCTGATTAAGGCGGCATTCATGTGCTTGCATGTCTGGATGTGCCCACCTCCTCTAGCTCCTGCTTAGTGCTTAGCCGCCTCAGTGTGGTCAGGCCTCCTCATCCTGCCTTTACCTGCCTCGGTGTGGTCAGGCCTCCTCGTCCCGCTTTTTACGCGACATAGGCCTCCTAAATTTTCCAGTTGGGCCATTATTTCCTCCACTTAAATCTCAGCTCAGTAGTGTAATTCCCAAGATGTCCAGAAATAATGTGTCTTGTTGGGTGTCTTGATTTTAATTTCATTATTTAATGTTTTTGTCTTTTAGAAGAAAACAAGGAGAACACCAATGCTTCTAAAAAAGCAGAAAGTATTGGTGAGTTGGAAAATTCAGAATTCCCATATCAATTGCCTTCCTTGAAAGGCCACTTTAAACCTGGTTCATACTTTACACTTTCCACGTGCACTTTTTGTCTGGGGACGGTCATCCCACACGGTAGCTTGTATTCATAATGTGGATACGGATGGTTGTGGTCAGCGCATGCGTACTGCAGCGATATTCCTCCAGACCAGCAGAGCGCAGATCTCCTAGGTGTGAATGAAGCATATGCAAAAGTAGGATGGCGTAAGGTTTATAACCGCAAGTTTCAAGTCTTCTTGGGTTTTTACAACAATATAAACATGACTTTCTTTTGTAAAACTACTTAACTAATGGTAGCTTTGTCTCGCAAACAATTTGGTCAGGAAATATGCTTAATATTTACTATTTACCTCTGCCCGGTCATGTTTCTCTCTGACAATACTATTCGATTTAAAATATGATTTTTGGATAGAAATCAATAATTATTAAGACATGGGTGGAATACACGGAGCCCAGAGTTCAGGGTGGGAAAATATTTTTTGAAATTGAGTTTTGTGTTTATTATTGATTTCTATCCAAAAAGCAACACTAGACATGAAAATAAGAGCTACACGCGCGCCGAGCTCAGCTGTCCGCAACCAGCCCCTTTAGCGCACGCTGGAAAGTGAAGTATGGATTGGTCTTTACAGTGTAATGACATAGGGGAAGATTACATGCACTGATTCAATGAACAGTAAGGCAGTGAAGGCAATCTAGAAAGTGTATTGATAAGCAAACTTACCTGCAAAAACAAAAGGCAACTTTCAAATAAATACGATTCTACTGTTGGCAGTTATCTCATAATGTTGGTCCTAAGTGCTGTCTTAGCGTCTGATCTCTGCTTAAACTGGACTCGTAGAGCATTCAGCAGATGAGCGATCTTCCTTTTGTCTGTTCCATGTGTGTGTTCCCTCAGAGAACAAATGCTCGCTGCCTGGCTTACTCAGAAGCTAAGAGGCTCAAAAAGGTGAGGGCGCATCATACAGTCAACCGACAGTCAGTCTTTTTGCTCCTTCTGCTCTCTCACTCTCTGAAGATCAGCGTTCTCCTGTTAGTGAAAGACTTGAATGCAGAAGATTTGAGAGAGAAAGTTCAGTGGATGACTGTGAACAGCATAAGACCCGGTGGGGGAAAAAAATGTCTGTTTTGTTTTGCAGCAATACACCATTTCCCACCCCAGTGAACCTGAAGGTTTCTTGTTGGACTCGGACAATGCTGAGGTGAGGATTGGGGTGACTTCCTGCTTTCTGTTTTTCCCCAGCTTCTCCAGTCTGATCAAACGGAGTGATGTGGAGCAGTACGAATGGGTTATGCTACCTGAGAACTTTTCCAGTACAAAGTAGAAATTTTAGTTGCGCAGTTAGAGGAGCAAAGGTGACATGTTAACGATTCATGGTAAAAACAAGCTTGTTCTACAGTCTTCAAATCTTTTCTCCGTCTTGTTGCTTTTCCTCTCTTCCCCCTTGTGGCTCGATCCTTTACTCGCCCTGCATCAGTCTCCCCCAGACTCCCCTCAGGGACGGAGTAAGAGGCACAGTCGGCGCAGTCGGCGCGCCTGCCTGAAGTGCGACGCCTGTCTGCGCACGACGGACTGCGGCAAATGCGACTTTTGCATGGACAAGCCCAAGTTCGGAGGCAGCAATAAGAAGAGGCAGAAATGCCGCCTGCGTCAGTGCCAGAGCCAAGCCATGGTGAGCCGACGCTGCGAGTTGGTCTGGAGACACTTGGAAGCAATACGACTGCAGAAGTGGGGCCAGTCAATGTGAAGTGAAGGTCCTGCTTGAGGTCGTCTGTGAAAATAACCGAGTGTTTAAAGGCGGTATTGTTTTTCAGAATCTGAACCTCAAAGCACATTTTGGAAATAAAACTCAATGAGTAATCGGGGAGTGTGTTAATTAGCATGTAAACATATTGGCTCCTCTGTTCTGAAAGTGCTAATTATTATTATGTCTGAAGGGTTAGGTGCATGTTTCTACAGTAATGCTGTCATTTTTCTCATATTTGGATTCATTCAAACTCAGAATTTCCGATCTTCTATCGGATCATTTCATGACATTTGTATATATGCACTTCTTCAATGATGTAGATTATATCTGTGAGATCTTGAAGTTGATATACTTTTTCCCCTGTGCGTGTCTGTGCGTGTCTGTGCGTGTGACAGCGACACCTGCTGCCCCTCCAGCTTGTCCAGTCTAAACGCAGGGGCTGGATGGGTCGCCACAGGAAGAGGGCAGGACGCTCCAAGAACAAACTCAGAAAAACCTGGGAGGACTTTGGTATGACTGACGACGACGACAGTGATCAAGACTCCCTGGGAGGCCTGGCGCCCAGCATGGAAGACAAGCACATAAATGACAACGGAGCGGACTCTTTTGGCAGCTATGCTTCGCAGATGGCCGGGGTAAGCTGTCCATTTATTGGCTGCAGCCCCCTTTCGCTGTATGCATGTAGCTGCTTCCTGCGTTGACCAAAGAAAGTGCTGGTCACCAGCTTTCTTACGCAGCTCTTTCCACGCAGGCGATGTTTGCGCCGAGCTTCATTCCCGGCTTCGGCCGACTCGACACGGAGGCTCTCTACATCAGCAGCTACCCCCTCCCCGTCCAGGCAGGGCCTCCGTCTCCCATCAGGCCTTTCCCAGGGCTGCATGCTGTTGGGCGTCAGAGCGGAGGGTCAACCTTCATGTCGGCGCCTAAAGATTATCGCAATGCTCGCACGGTGTTGGCTGATGTTTGTTGTGGGTCCCCCAGGTGCCCGACCCGCTGGTACTCCCTCGCCAGGCTTGTTACCAGGGTAACAGTGGAATGCTGGAAATGATGAAGATGAGTGACATTGTTGCCAGGACACTGGATGCGGAGCAACCCCTTCCTCCTCCAGTGAGTATAGGGGACTTCCCAAATCCATCACTGCTGCATGGTCAGTCTTGTTCCGCTAAAAAGCAGATGTGCTATCACAGCTGGCACCTCCTGTGTCCCCAGGGGTCAGAGGCGGTCTTTAACCCGGCCGAGCTCATGCCGGATGCAGCGACTGGAGCTCTGGGGCTGGCGGTGGGGGACGATGTGAGGATCGTGGAGGTGGACACCGGGGAGGCGGAGGTCACGCCTGTGGTGAGCTCATGGCTCTTCCTCCACTGCATCCACTGGCCTTGTGTTGCGTGAGCCAGGCGCTCGAAGACCCTTGCCTTCTCTGGTGCTTTGCAGATCACCGAGATTTTCAGCCTGGCTGAGAGCAGCCCGCTGGATGGTGGCGTGGACCAGGAGCTGCTGAGGCTGCTGGAGGCGCTGCGGCGTGCAGTGCTGCCGGCCCACTGGGTCGGCGTCATGGTGACCGGCCCGCGACTGCAGCTGCTGCAGTGCTCCAAGCTGTCCACCATGGCCGATACCGTGCTGCACATCGAGCCCGACTTCTCCTACCACATCAGTGTGCAGGAGCTGCCACTGCTCCTCACGCACCGGTTGTATGAGGCCCACCCTCCCCGGCTGGCCTCCACGTCGGAGGTGACCTCGCTGCTCCTGGACCTGGAGAACTACTCAGTGTGTCAGGGATACCCCGCCTTCGAGATGCCGCACCGGGAGCCGGTCCTGCACATGCGGGCGGCCGCCTGCGAGCTGCTGGTGCTACAGTCAGAGGAGCGCTGTGACAAGTGTGACGTCACCTCGCTGGTTGTGTGAGGGATGGGTGGGCGGGGTCATCGGGGATGTACCTCCCTTAGCCGCCCTCAGGTCCTAAAGAGAGTAGTGTTACCTCCATGTCCCAATGAGCCAGTGTTTGTTTTATTTTTTTTTTCTTTTCCACATGGTAACCCTGCAGGAGATTTCTGGAAGTTTCGGCGTCACCTACTGTTACTACAGTTGTGTTTCTGTGGTGCTGTATATAAACGGGACATCGTCTGGGGCCGTGAATGGAGAGGTGGTTTTTAAACCAGATGGAAATGCTGCTTGATGTTGGGCTGCTTACTCTGTCATAACTCTTACTACACATTAATGTCGTGTGGGTGGGCTTGGGGACCTTGTAAAGATTAAGCTAACTACCTCTCTGTAGTTTCCTGCATTATTTTTCTGACTTATTATGATACCACAATACATACAATGTGCTCCTCCTTCCTTTTATCTCCACCTAATTTATTGAATGTTGTGCATCTTTTTAGTTCTTCAGAGCAGTGAAGGTCTTATTTTAAAGAGAAAATTATTTTTAAATGCCAAAAAAACTATATGCAAATTTGGATGCAGGCTTGCTTGGTTTCCAATTTAAGTATGTAACAAGCTGCACCTTATATTCAATATTAGGGTTGGAGATCCTTCTCTGTTGTGTAGCATTTATAGCAGCAGTAACTGAGAAGTATTAAGATACATTCCATGTTTTTTTTACATCATTTTTCAAGCATAAAATAAGGTGGGCAGTCAGTCTGTCTATCTGTTAACTTCCTTCCCCCTTACAGGCTGCCTGTTGATTCTGAGCTTCCAAATCTTTGTTTTTTTGGTTTGGAAGTTTCACAGCACAGAGATTAGCTCTAGGAATACTGGACCAGCACTGACCTTTGGGTCCTTAAAGAAGTATCCTTAACATTTTAAAGCATCCAGCTGAGCAGTGAGTATTCCAAGCAGCTAATCTGCGCCAGGATTTTACAGTGAACCACAGGGCTTGTTGTACTCCTGTTCTTGAGCGTTGCTTATTGTATACCTGTGAAAGCTAAAAAGAAAAAGCAAGCATCCATTTAATTCTCTACAGTATCATAAGTTTTATAGGAGCAAAAAACAATTGTGCGTTTTCTAAAGAGTTTACGTTGGGGAAAAGATCGTATGGATAACTGCTGTTTTGTGCCGAAACTCTTGCCTGAATGGCTCTACAACACAAATAGTAAAATATCCTACATTTTCAAAAATTAATTAATTGAATCTGGCTGTCCTGGAATCCAGTATGTTCAACACTTTCTGTGTGTGACTCGTGAGTTTCTATAAGGTACCTTACACTTCCAGAGGTGATTTTTTTTTTTTTTTTTTTTTTTTTTTTACCTCAAAGCAAATAGAACTTTTTAAAATACTGTGCATAGTAACTTTCTTGTAAATACCAATAAACATGATTCTATTTAAAATGTTTAAATAAGTTAAATTGGTACACTGGATAATTGTTTCTGGTGTTCTGTTGCGAAGATGCCATCACATCGGAAAGCGCCAAATGTCACACTTTCTGCCTTTGTTACCAGATTACACCTTTTGCATTAAATATTATCTTTACTTTGGTTTTGAGTGGGTTTGTTTGAATTAAAATTGACTTTAGTTGCACTGTTCTGCTAACTTATGTAATTAAGGCAAAATTGTCCCTCAGACATCAAATTCTGCAAAATAATCCGTTTTGTGACTTAAACTAGATTGTTTGGTATCACATGGGTGCTGTTGCAGATACTTAAATAAACATTCTGTTATGTAAGTCACTAGTTATCAATTAACCAGAAACCGGTATGCTTAGTATACTTCCAGTATACTTGACAGTAGAACTGTGAGTCTCGTAATATACCTTGACTCCAGCGTATCCACCACAGATATCCTCAGTACACGTAAAACCGCATCTGAAAGGCGCTGCCCCTGATTTTGGAGTACTATGGCCTCCGATTTCGAGCTGCTGACACTTGTGCCTGCCACTTTATAATGATGCTTTGCAGGCAGTGCCTGAGTTTAAAATGTCTGACTTACAGGCAACTCATATTTACGAACAGACATAAAACCTATTATATTAAAATAATTGGTTTAAATACAAAGGTTCATAACGAACGCACGCGTTACTTTGTAAAGCTAGTGAAAACATTGCGCAGCTTCAACAGTTTGTTAGCTCGAGGTACAGTACTGTATGTCATTATTACTCTGTGATTTATGTACTCTATTTTTCTGACTTGCCTTTCGAATTCGACATACACGAAGGGAATGTATCTCGTTTGTGACCTGGGGACGGCTTTTATTTGCCATATGTCCATTAGAATGTTAGCTTTCACATACCCGTGGCCTCTACTACGAAGCGGGGTTATTGGCTTATCGGGGTGACTCGTCGGATTTAAGGTACCACAGTTTAAATGCACTTCATATTCGTTCACTTACATTTTGCCCAGGCTACCTTAAATCCGAGAAGTTACCCCGATAAGCCAGTAACCCCACTTCGTAGTACAGGCCACCAATCTTGCTCTCCTTTAAGGTATACACACATGAGAGGGCAGAGCACGGAGTCAGGCATTTCTCTGGTGCATCTAGTTCATTTTTCGGGGGTTAAGGGCCTTGCTCGAGGGCTGAACAGCAATGTGACTACCTGCCCGTGTTCAACATCAAGGTGCCTTGCAAGGTCCTGTTTGGACGATGCCAAAAGCAGGACATTTGCGAATAGTTGGCATGCTCTCTTCCAGTCCCCCACACCGGATGGCCTTCACGCCACAGCAGCACCTTGATATTCTCTCCATGGTAGTGGAGACAAGATGTGCCCTTGCCAGAGGCCCATACCCACTCTAAACGGCTTTGATTTCATGCCAGGGATGTGGACTTGGCTATTGCTGCATTTGTACAGGGTCCAGATGTCTTGCAGTATTGGGCTTGGTAGCCTGCATTCCCGTGCCACTTCCCACAGTATGTGGCTAGGCCTGCGCTTGTATGCTTACTCCAGCTCCATAAAACATGCGTAGTCTGAAGATCCTTATTCCTGCAGGCCCTCAAATAGCTGTGAGAGAGTTAGTTCACAGTTCCACAGCATCACTCCTCCTGAGACCGAGGTTCGACTGCTGGGTGAACTCTCTTCTCCAGTACTCTGGCGTCAGCTTTCCCGTGGAGGCTAAAAAGTGTTCTGCCTATATAATTGAAACATACCTTTGGTTCCACTTCTTAAAAATAGGCATCTTCAAAGGTATTTTGTCTACCTGCTATGCAACATTGAAGAGGTACATCAAGCATGTCTACCCAACAACACCCTGTGCTTTCAACACCTCTGGATGGATCTCATCTATTCCTGCAGCCTTTCCGCTATGGAGGCCCCTGGTCACTGTAGCAACAGCTGTAAGCAGTGACTCTGATACACCAGAAGTTTCCAACACTGCCTCCTGCAGAGAGGGCATATTCGCTGGGCTAAGGAATTTCCTCAAAGCATTCTTTCACCATTTCATAATATTGCCAGAGCTGGCCAGCACTTCCCCACCCTGGCTGAACACGGCCTGCACAAGGTCCCGCCTCCACCTCCTGTAGCATCAAACAGTTTTGCCGAAACGTCACGGGAGCCTCTCCAAATTCCTGCCATGAACAAGCTTTTGCGTCTGACTGCCTTCAGTACAGCCTTTCTGGCCTATTGGTGCCCTTCATCTGTCCCTGTGGAAGCACTGCCTCCTTCTTCTGCATTACAGTTTCCTTCACCACAGCTAGCCACCACTCGCCCTCCTAGGGTTACTGCTGTGAAATGCACTTACTGCCTTCTACCCATAGCTCTTTGCAGCTGCTGCAACAATTGCCATGAACGTGTCATGAACATGTTGCGGCAAACCCTGATTGATCGTCTGGGTTGTCCCAGTCCATCTGGCTACCACCTAATCCCTGTCCGGAGGGCTCTTTGACGTACGTCAGGTTTTACAGACTAATTCAAAACTGAAAGGCTCTTATGTTTGGCTAAATAGTTCAGCTCTTCTTGTGTCTTGACTGATTTGTTTCTTTGATTGGAAGACTCATCCAATCATTTCACATTAACATTAGTGACACCTGCATTATTATAAGAGACTGACCAATCAGCACACAGCAAGGACTCGGTGCTTAAGTGAAATCCGGGTTTTGATTGAAATGGTAGTTTATAAATCTAACCCTAACCCTAGTGTGCTCCGTGACCTGAATTAGGTGATAACCATACTTACCATCAAGTAATCATCAGGAGGTAGCTCTGACCCAAAACCCATGTTAGACTATGTTAATCAGTCTGCTCTTAAAGTAGGTTGATCCTAGGTGTCTATCCATCCATCCATATTCTGTAACTGATTATCCTATTCAGGGTCGTGGAGGGGTCCCCACGACATGGGCAGAATATGCAAACTCCACACACATGGAACCCTGGTGGAGACTTAACCCCAGGCAACAGAGCTAACCAGAGCTAATCAGTGCACCCCTGTGCCGCCCCATAGGAGCCTCATTTATGCAAAATGTTCTTCTCCTGCTGCAGTTCGATTCTGTCTGATCTATTCTGATTGGCATCGTCAACATTTAGGTGAGACATTTTTGGTGAGACAGTGCTGTGATGTCACTGCTGTACTTGCCAGTGTCTCTCTTTTAGCAAAGACTGAGAGTAAGGGCCCTGAGTGCATGGTTATTTGCCATCTGAACAGCTGCACTCGTCAGATCTTTGCCCTCCTAAATAAAGACCCACGAGAACCTATTGAGACTTATAACTTATTAGCTTATTTCCGCAAACCCCGAAGCTGCTTGTACCTACATCCAGTTCTCACTTTATTTCTACTTTCTATATTTTACTTTTATTTTTGTCTTTGTTATTTTGTGATTGTGTCTTGATTGTGTTATTGATCACCACCACCTGTACCAAAAAAAAATAAAAAATCCACGTGCTTCCTGCGCTTGGTGAATGAATGCCTTCTGGATTGTGATTTAGGCCAACTGTGCTTGTAATTACAATTGTTTCCCCACAAGGTGGCCTCACTCCTCTGGTGAGAACGCCAGGTTTCTATAAGTGCTGCAAATGTTTGCTTCGGATTTAGTATAGGTATAAAACCCAAAATTAGACTTTTATTCCCAGCAGAAATTTTTCTCAATACTGGTAATAATGGAAACATTATATGCACACTATTTCTCCAGTAATGTATGTTTAAGTATTATACAGTATTGCGGTACCCAGTAAGACCTTTAGTTAAACTGCAACATATTAAAAAGAATTTAATTTATCTGTAAAAAAAAACAAAGTGCATTTCTGTTTTATTATATTGCTGTTCTTGAATTTTTTTGTTTTATTACAAAAGTTATCTAATATGTTAATTAGCCTAACATGCTGTGGTGTGGTGATATATGCTGAAATTGTAACAAAGGTCACCCCCCCCCCCCAGCTTTTGAAGATCAATCATAGTTGTAGTGGAACATGCCGTTATTCTCCTTGTCAGCAGTAAGTACAGGGCTGGCAGGATGTACTCAGGGTGCTTTTGTTAGTCAAGCAGAGTAAATCAGCCTCACCAGGGTGCCAGAGGTAGATAATCCGGCTCCAGAAAGTAAAAATCCAGTCCAAGATTTAGTTTCAGCCAACCAGTTGAGTACTCTGTGACTGTGACTCTTTGCACTCAACTAGTTCGGTGAAACAAAGTCTTGGTCTTGATTTTTACTTTCTGGACCTGAACTCTCCGCCTCTGGGGGGGTACTGCACAAGGGCATGGATGCAGACGGGAGGGGCCTGGAGGGGAGGCCTGCCGGAAGTGACGTCATCGGCGTCGTTTCGTTAAGTATCCCGGCCTCCTCCACCTTCCTGCCGCCACACCTGAGGTGTTTGAAAGAATCTCTGTTTTCTCGTGGTCCTTGAGTTGTGCCTGTGGGTGTCAAGTCAATCCTAGTGCAATTTCCGTTTGCGGTGGAGGCGTAAGACACCGGGCATGTTTTGTTAAGAGACACCTGCAGCCTGTGGAGACTCCCCTAATGAAAGCTGAGAGAGGGGTCATTCAGCACAGCCAATGTGGCCTGAAGTGAAAGAGCCCCTTTGTCCCTCTCAATGAGAAGAGGATCTTGTCTAAAGGAGGCCTTTCATTCACCATCACTCAGGCTCCTCATTACAGAACAAGTGTTACGGGTCACCCAGGCCTAGCAGGTGGAGAGCTCTCTATACATCTGGCTGCATGTCTTGGTATGTGCCTTACCAGCGGCCCCTATCTACTCAAACATCCACTCTTCGGTGCTAATTTGTTATAATCGGTATTGGGTGAGCTAAAGCAACCTGAAATGTGTGTATAGTCAAGTAACAAGGTAATGATTCCATAGGCTCCGCCCAAAAATTGCCAAGATATATTTCAATGATGATTCAATATAATCATAAAGCATTGCCATTCGAGGTTTAATTTCCCCCTAATGGGTAATATGTACAACAGCTGACTTTGCACTACTTAGTCATAAATGGCCATAGTGCTGAATTGGGGAATATATCCCAGTGTCCTATTTCCACTGCATCATCATAACTGCAGGAGCTGCAGAGGGGCTATTGCTTACTGTCCAGTCCCACCCCATTAGCATTCAGTGAACTAGCCAAGGAATTTTAGAGCCAATATCTCCACTTAGCACTGGATTATTTCATAGAGCGTAGCAAGCAGGTTTACTGCTTTCTAAGCATCCCACTGTGTTATTCCTGCTCCTTCGGCAAATCCACACGTCATCTGGCTAGACATCTAGCTAAACTATGTATCTTCACCTTACTTGTTAAGACGCTATCTGTAATTAGAAGCTGAACTTTCTCAGTTTGTCACACAGTCCTAAGTTTCATGCCATAATAGCTTTTCCAGTTATTGTGTGTCTTCTATACTGATTGTTTTCAAAAGTGTTGAATGGTCTTCAGAGAGGATCCGTGTCACACTGATGTTTTTGAAGAACATATGAAATATAACAACAACAAAAAATACCTGACCTGGAAAACAGTATCGATTCTAAGCCATTATCTGACATGCAAGCATATTGAACTGGCAGAAGGGCCCCATAATTAGCAGGCAGAGACCAGCTAAGGGTCATGAATTACTTTGAATGCGACCTTTAGCATCACTCTTCCCTTTTCTGGTGATGAATTCCAGCTGCTTCAAACTTCAAAACGTTCAAAAAGTTATTGCCATTGCAGTCAAAAAGTAAAGCATAGGCTCATACTGTGATAGATTCATTTATATTGATGGCAGGCCGTCCCCATCTGTGTCCTGAAAGTTGCGCAGTCCCTTACTGGTGCCGGTGGAAGCGGTATGGATCAAATGACAAACTACTGAAGCCATTGTCAATGAAAAGCTTTTCTGTAGATATCAGGAGATGTGTTTGCTGAGAGAGGAATGAAGCACGTGTAGAGAGCGTGGTGCATAGATACTGCTCCCATTGTTAAGAGGTTCACCAAGGGACCTCTTGAAGCAGCTATCAAACAGCCAGCTGTCTGCCCCATCCCATGTTTCTAGAATAATAACATTTGTTATTTGCTAGCAGTATTACATTTACAATATATATGTTCTCAGAAATCCTCTAAATCTAAGAACTTATTTTTTGTCACTTATTACAGCTGAGGCGAACCAAAGAGGTCAATTGCTGGAAAACTGAGGTTTTGCCGGTGTGACCCTAAACAGTTTACTTTCAATAAATCCATTGTTCTGATTTGGGATCAGATGGTTTGTCACCTGCTGATTACTGCCCAGTTCATGTTGGGTTTACCAGCTTTATTCCATGTTTCTAAAAACAACTTTTTGGCACCACTGAAGAATATCTTAAGGAACCTGGATGCTTGGTGAAAGAAAGTATGTCTTTATATTGTTCCTGTTGCACAGTGCATCATGTGATCTATGACCATTTCCTGTTTTTCTAGGGTTTATATATGATGTCATGCAAATGCAAAATCCCTTTGTCTTTCAAAGAGCCTTCATCTCAAAGTAGATTAAAGGTTGTTAACCTTTACAAAGTAGGGAATAGATAAAGATGGAAAAGTTGTTTTAAAAATGATCAGTGAGCACAATCAGGGCAGTTATTTAAACAATTTATAAGCATGGAATGATAAGCATGGCCTAGAAGAGGATGCATTAGCACAGCACGGTGAGACTTATGGTGACAGAGATAAAAATATTTTAAAACTCTAAAAGTTTCTGAACTGCATAGTTTGCTTGAATCCTGTCAGAGACCACCCGCATCACCTGAAGCTTTTTGGAAGGCTTTCTCAAAAGAACCCACCATTCCTGAGACAGTACTACATAATGCAGCACCTGAAGTTTGCCAAGTTACATTGGAAATACAACTGGAACTGTGTTATGCTCAGATGCGACAACGATTGCACTATTTGGTCACACACACCACCGACAAATAATGGCAACTCCCTACAAAGAAAAGCACCTGGTACCGGCTGTCTGATGTGCTGGTGGATCATTGATGCTTTGGGGCTGTTTTGCTGCAGATGGTGCAGGGGCCCTTGTGAATATCAACGGTACCATGAATTGCACAAAATAGGACATTTTAGCCAAAAACCAAGCTGCTGTCTCTATCAGATCTGAATCTTGCCTGTGATGATGAGCTCAAGCACACATCTAAATCAACACAGAAAATGTTATAAGAACAGGAAGTCAAGGTTTTGTAATGGCTAACAGTCTCTAGATGTGAACGCCATTGAGAACCTGTGCTGTGCGTTGAAGAGGGCTGTCCAGCATACATCTAAAAATATTAAAGAACTGGACTTATGCTGTATGGAGGAGTGGCTCAAGTGCCCCCTGCAGGTGCTCTCAGGCCTAGCTGAGTTACAGAAAGTGGCTCTGTGCTGTTGTCCTTGCCAAAGGAGGCTGTATTAAATATTAAACATGGCAATGCCAATATTTTTGAAAAATACTTTTTCGATTAAAAATAAAAAATGAAACTAAATAATGACTAAATAGGAGTAAGTAATGGTCTTTGTTTTGTTTGGTTATGTTATTGTGTTACAATAAAACATAAGGCGTGCACCATTGTTCAAGTCCAAAACATTTCTTATACATTAATGTTTAACTCATCTTCATACCAGTGCCAATGATACTGGAGATGACTGTATATCTCGTGCATTATCTGTCTAGATTTATTGTAGCCATTTCCATTTTATTAGAAAACAAATCAATGTTTCTCTTCTTTGCCCTCAAACCATCTGTGAATTGTTGTACAGTTTTAGCTGTAGGCAGTGGGTAACCTGTGAGGCTTGGGGCTGCTGACTGGATGGGCGGTTTCCAGATGAGGCACACAAAAGGGACTCAGGTGCAGAGGATGGAGAAGCAGGAAGATAGGCGCTACGTCAGATAGGACAGAGGACACTAAACTCCACACTCTATAGAGACATTCTCTCAGCGGATCAACATGAGAATGACATTAAAGTGTGGTGTGATTCTCTCTGTTGAGCCTCAGGAAAACCCCAATCACAGAGTTTGGAGCATCCCTCCCATCGTTCTTCAGGCCAATCCGATCTGGGTTTGACCAACATAAAGCAAGAACAAACCCAGAACAGGACAGCAGCTGCCCAGGACACCAGCTGTGGAACTCTAACCAGGACCATGAACTCGGGAACATGACAGCAGCTAACCATGGACCTTAAATCCAAAGCCACTGAACCAGTGATCATGCTGGCAACTCTGGCAAAAACCCAGGAGGAACATCGACCAACTAAACCAAGCACCACCAATTAGACTCTGCAGTGAATTCAGCTCTGAGCCTATGATGTAAGAGATACTATGAATACTGAGCACTGAGCAATGCTCACTGCTCTGTTTAAATGAGATTAAGAGTTAATTACCACTGTCTCAGAGCAAGATCACAGGCCAGGCGCAATTACCTCGTTACCAATGAGGAACAATGATACAGAGCTGAACGACAACACTTTGAAATGGACTGTTCCGGACAGGGAAGGCAACGTAGTGACACCATGGTAAGTGTGGTCACCTCATACCTCTGGAGACCATGTGTTCTTCCCGCACCATCGTGGTCTTTCCTCCCACGGTCCAAAAACAAAGAAGATATGCTGTAAATGTATCTATACATTTCATTGTATGATACTGTTCTCAATGTATGCACTCAGCAAGTCGCTAATCACACCGAGTGACGGTGCATCATAAAAATAAATACGCAGCTGTAGCGAATCTCATGAAATTACCCTCAAAGAACAGCAGCTATAAGCAAGCAAATGTACAAATGCTGTCTAGATAGTAATATGTTAAAAGCAGACCATTTCCTAGTTTTAATTCGATTGCCAAATAATGTATTTTATCTTGCATGTTGTATTGCAATTTGTACCCTTCAAACCACAACTCCAGGTCCAACTGGGCAAAGAAACACTGGCCTTGTATGCTGGACATGTGTGTGTGACACCGAGCTATGTCATATCTGAAGTATATACTCTTAATGCTTATAAAAAAACAACAACATTTAGAAATAGCAAGATACAAAACCTTTCACTATAATATTATGAACTCTATGACGACACGGCACATAACCAATCAGAGAACGAGAAGACAAAACGGATGGGAAGACGGTCACTGGTCCCGACGATTTCCGAAGATATTACAGCAAAAAAGCTTCCACTTAAAAAAAACTTTCCTGTAGTTTCAACCGCAAATTAATAATGTAAAATTGCACATGATATATCCATATATTTATACTGGAATTATTTATGATCTATGACATTTTTTCCGTTTTAATTAAATTTTATAAATGGAATAAGCTGGTCCTTTTAATGGAAAATATATATTTTATAAATAACCAGTGTTATCTACGCATGAAACAACAGCCAAAAACACAATATACAGGCAAGTCAGAATCCTTATAAATAAATGAATAATAACAAATTTAGATCTAAAACAACATATCTGTTTGTCACCTTCTTTAGTAAGATGACTCTCCTTCAAACCTAAATTGGAGTTTCCTGATTCATGTATAAATATAGAGTTAAGTACAAGCCTAGACGAGCAGAGCTAAATTTGGAAACGTGTCCGCTCGTTAATTATGCTGGAGCTATTAATTGCGATGTAAATGTTTTCATCGGAAACACACCGCGTTCAAATGGAAAATGCAGGAAAAGGTGGTCCGCTGTTAAAGAGTTAACCGCAGAGGGCATGGCTGTGGAATACAGAGCAGTGGCGAGGGGCAGGATTGGCTTTAGCCTTGGAGGGATCACACAGGCGCTGCTCAATCTGTAGATTGTATATATGTGTCATGAATGAGGGTGTGATTGAAAACGTGCCGTTCTGCGGATGTGTTTTTATATTATTTGTGTGCGTTTGTGGGTTGTCAAGCTGTACCACACTCCCTGGGTTAACGGCATCATACGTTACCGTTAAAGATGCGCTAGTGCCATATGCTCTAAGGATGCTGACGGCTTCGGGACAAACGTGAGCGACAAAATTCTAGCCATGCTGTAAGAAGTACCTAAATATTATTGTACTACAAGGGCAAAGTGCGTGCTGCTTCATTTTAAAACGACTGAAATGTTTGATATCGCAGATATGGAACGAACGGAAAAAGCCGGATAAAAAAACATCACCTTGCTTTTCAGAGGTGTGAACGATTTTTGCAAAAAAATCCTCTATCGTTGATTTTTGGCCAGTTTGAGAGCGGCGAGATGTACTTTTAGTGTTTTTTTTTCTAAGAATGCACACTTACTGCGGTGAAGGTTCTCCTACTATGTAATTCTCAGTTATACGGAATACCCCAAATTTGGCTGGATTTGCATGAATGGGAATATACCACTGATCGCTCGTGCAGCATCCGCGTGTTTTGATCGGCATTGGAGTTATTTTTGTTATGAATATATCATTCATGTTTGAAACGGCAAGATCTAGATATAGGGAATCAGAGTTTATAATTACGAAAAAGAAAAGAACTGCTTATGTTTTTTGCCAATTTGACTCTGACGCACTGTGGTATTTTTCTGCTGTTTTCTTTAATATTGAAATCCGTGCGAATAGACATCTGAACTTGGAGACGCCACCCCGAAGGAATTTGATTTTTATGGTCAAGTGCAAGAAGGCAGCAAAGATCGGGTTCTAAATAAGGAGATTGAGCCTTGGGATGGAGGGTCGTTGGGTCACTAACGAAGATTTCCTTGTCCTTTCCGAGTAAAGGCTGCGGCTGCATACAGAATCGATACAGGTACAGTTCAAATATGGCATACATTAAATCCCTACCCTCCATGTGGTAATCGTTCGTATCCTAGTTTCCAATACGCGCCAGCAGAGAGGGGAGGGGATGGTGAAAGATTTGACCGCGTGTTTGGCTGGTTTGTTTGTGTCATTTTTGACTAGGATTTCACATTTTTTTTCCTTGGCTGGGTGTGTAAGACTGCAGAGTTACTGCCTGAATCGACCCATGGTTGTTGGTTACTCCGTTAGTCTGTATGTTTTTTGCCCAAGTATTTTAGGATGAAAGGTTAATTTATCTGTTTATCTGTGCTGGTAACCTACTTAATCTGTAGCAGTGGGTAATACTAACAGGCGTATGTATCTACGTTATTATTCAATGAGCAATCCATTTTAAAATTAAGTGCCTAACTCATGTCAAGATCTGTACTCAGAATAATCATAACATTTATATCATATGTATTCCGCAAATAATAGACTCCCTACCATTATTAGGCTGTTATATTATATATAGTGATCTATAAAAAAAGTTTAAACACAGTCATCCACTTGCAAATTTAGATAAGATGGAGGATTCATGTTCGAGGCCTGTGATGGAAAATAGTCCAGTAGAAACAGAAAGGAAAGAATAAAAATATAAGTAAACAAATGGATTGTGTACAAAAATACAACCGTTATTCAAGGCTTCCCTCACTTTTAGTCTAGTTTCCATATTTCAGAATTAATTATTCGGAATTAATAGTTATTCAGAATTAATAATATTGACATTTTCCAAAATGGGGAGGGGGGTGTCTCAGTGGACAGCTACAGGGCTGTGGGGTGGGGTTTGGCTAGGGCAGGGGTTACCAGCATTTTCAGTGGTGCGCCTGGTGATCAGTTGCACTGTAAGGGGGGGCTTCAGCCCTCAAAAATTTGGAACATAGTTAGATTGGTCTGGGTTGGGGGCCCAAAGTAATGTGTTTTCTTGGGGTCTGAAATTTCTAACCGCATCCCTGCCAGTGATAGATTGCCAATTTGTTTCCTTGCTTCCTGTGATAAGTTTACTTATGTGTAATCTTTCATTCGTGCTATAATAACTCACAACTGATGGAGTGACACATCTGGTTACCTTGTCGTTAGTCAGCATCTAGATCAGGGCTGGGCAGTCTTATCCTGATAGGCCCATTATGCATGCGGGTTTTTGCTGCAACTCCCTAATTAGCCTACTAATCAGAGGACTGATTGGCTGAATAGTCCTCACACCTGGGTGTGAACAGCTGACCTAAAGGTTACCCCAAAAACCCCCACAGACACCGGCCGTTTTCGGATAAGATTGGCCACCCCTGTGTAGATCATCCAACAATGCACCTAGACCCCTCCGGCTCCCCGTTCACCTGTTCTGTGACTTTACTAGAACCCAAGTGCATTTTTGCTGTCCCATTATTTCCAAGTAAAACTTATTTCAAAGTATCACCTATTTCTGCAACTCAGCCTTTTCCTTCCGCTGTTTCCCAGCATGCTCTCTTTTTCTCACCTCACAGCTATGGGTATTACAGCCGCAAAATCTTGTTGCTCTATATATTCGTGCCCCCCGCCCCCACCTCCACCTTTTATATCTTAATCTTCCCAAACTGTAATTTGTCACATGTGTTGTATGTCACTGAAGGCACATTCTAATTTCCTAATGATTTAATGGTTGTGGTTTGGTTTAAAGGAATTTGTGTTCCGTCGCTGCCGCATTTCCCATTCTCTACTCTTATGATTGATATCATATTGGCTGCTTGTTAAACATGCACTTGATTTAATGCAGTACCATGCTGTGAGGTTTTTTTTCAGTCCGGCACGTTAAATCCTCACCCTGCACAGATCACAGAGCCCTGCCTTTGAAATTATTTTTTTTAGACTCTTCACATGCGAGCAGCCAATCGCAGAGTGATATCAAAGATGAGAGCTCGCCACTTACCCACACCACCCTGCTCCTCCAGCCTCCCTACTCATTACCCATATGGAAACATTCATGCATTTTATGTGGTTGGGAAAATTAATAATGAAATAATCCATAAATAACCGGCCAGACTGTTTTTCTCCCCTACCTCCCATCCTCTGGGGACTTCGGCTTTTCTTTGTGTTCTTTCTGTATTTGCCGGCTTCTCGGTGTCTGTGCTCCTTGGGCGTTTCAGGAAGCCGTCGGTTAGGACTGGGCTGGGGGAGCGTCAGCGGGGCGTGGGCAAGGTGCCGGCGATGGCAAGTGTGAGCATGTGACACGGGATACGTGCGCCGGATCCACCGACAGATGAGCACAGGAATGTGCACCGAGGCAGAGTCTGTCAGCTGAATTCTGCATGCTGAGTGAAAACGGCAAACCCACGGCTTTTTCTCGGACGTCCTCGTGGCCCCTTTCATGCATTTCCCCCTGTTTTTAACTGGAGTGGTGTTGAGGTGGGTGGGATTGCTGGGTGTCCATTTGGATTAAAGCTGCTTGACTCAAATTAGAGACGAGGAGAGACTCACAGGCAGGAGAGCAGGGCGAAGGAGGGAAGGCGGGGCTGCAAGAACACAGATGAGGAAAGAAAAAGAACATTTTTAATGGTAGGTAGAGAAAGATGAAGGGAAAGATGGAGAGAACGAAAAAGGGTGAGGAGGAATGAAGAAGTGTGCAGCGATGAGTATAATTAGGGCAGTCTCTGCTTCCAGTTTCTAATTAGACATTCAGGGCAGTGCACACCCTGCCACTGGAGGCTTACTGAATATTTTAATCAGAGCCTAAATCAAAGTCTTTTTTTCCATCCCTCTCCCGCTCTCTTCTCCCTCTGCTGCATGTGGGACAGGATGTGCGCTGGAGGAAATGAGGGCCACTGCGAGCAGATCGCTCTCTCTGCTCATTTTTTTCATGCAGCCTGTGAAGGTGTCAGGCAGAGAGTGTCAGGTGCTCTGCCAGGCTGGGGATGGGCTGTAAGCAGAAGGCCGCACCCAGCCCTCCCCCCCACTGCATGCTTCTCCCAGGGGTCACTGCGTCTGTGTGACATCACACAGCTGGAATTGTGCGAACTTGCTGGGATCATAGCTACTGCTGTTAAAGAATCAGAACCGATCATGACTTCTAAGAGTACACAGTCCTGCTCTTCCTTACGTACACTTTATGAAAGACAGGATGTAACTCTGAGGACACCAGCCCTCATTATATTGCCGACAGTGCTTGTCATTCATGGATCTCTCTAACTTTAATCAAAGTAGTGATATTTCCATAAATATGTGCAACACCGTAGGATGGCAACAGCTTATGGTGGATGTCCTTGTCCTAATCGCTTTGCTGCATTTATTCTGTTCACTTCTGCGAGGCACACTTCTGCCTCTTTGCCACATTTTCTGCAAGTCTGTCTATATGTCTTATCTGTGCGTTTAGGGACATAAAGTCTCAGTTTGATAAAATTCAGATATTTTATCAGGCTTAGCAAGGTTTTGGAAAAACGTTTAGTGTTCATCCTATAAGGAAGGCTATTCAGTTACAATATTAAATTTAACTGGATGTTATCTTTAACTGGAGATCTGGAAAAATCTTCTTTTGTATTTTTAAGCTGAGCGGTGCTATCAGCCGTATTCGCTGTCTATCTCATGACTATATATGGAGCGGCGACTGCACTACCGTGCACAGATTTCCTCTGTTAGTTTTTGTTTTGAATTGGGACAGGGTTAATAAGACACGGTGACAAATCGCAGAGAGAGTAGCCGTGATGCATGCAGTCTCTCATGTGCGCTGACAGGAGTTTATGCTGATGCAGATGTGTGCTAAACCTTTGAAATTCTGCTCCCTACCTGTCTGAGGGGGGCAACCGGGGAAGGTATCCGAGGCTCAGCCCAGGGTTGGGGGCAGGAGAGACAGTGATCCTTATCCCAGGGGCCCCGTGGAAATAATTTTGTATTGGGTGCAGGAATCAGGAACATCGGCCTCGGTCCCTACTAGAGTGAAAAGAAAGTGATATTGAGCAGCAATGCCAGAGGGTGTACAGGACCTGGGGCTGGGGGGGCATCAGTGCAGCAGCAAAGCCCTGTTTCTGGCAGCCATGTTTCTCCTTAAGGCATGAGGCTGTGAAGTTATGGATGGCTGGCTGTGCACTGCTGGGTCTGGGATTTCCCTCCCTGAGCACGTGGATTCCGGTGACCCTGGGGTCAATAGCTAATTCCCAACGTTGCTCTAGCAGAGTGGCGACGCTAATCAAAACAGGGGACAGTCGGCCGGACAGCTGAGACGACAGACCCAGGAGGCGTTCACCACCTTATGCATTGCACAGCATTCATTTGCTGGCGGAGCGGATGCCAGAACTCATGTGTATTTGGACAGGCTACAGCTCTGTAGCGATCGCTAAGCAAACGTCACTGAAGCTAAATACGAAAACGCTAAAAGGATGTATTCAGTTCCAGTGTTTACTCACTCACCAAACAAAAATGAAAGACTGAGTGTGTCTCGTCGTAAGAGAAATGAGCTGAACCACAGCCCTGGAGCTGCAGCTACACCCGTGAGCTGATTAGCATTTGTTCACAGAAGGGGTGATGACACTTCAGTGAAACGACCCAAATAATATTAGGTGAGTCTGATATACAGACCAACAGAGCCTTTAGAAACAAACTTCTCCTGCAGCAGATCTCACGTACACTCATATCCATCCATGCAAGTGAGTTGAAATTAATGACGTAAAGAAAACAGATTTTTATTACAAATAATTACAAAAATAAATTATATGAAAAAATCCTTCCCTGAAACACCTGTGTGCGTGATCAGAAAAAAGATCAGCTGTGGGAAATGTTAGAGGAAACGGTATTTCTTGTACTTTCAAGACCTAAAAATACACTTCAGATCATACACTTTGGAATCAAGGGAAGTTAATAAGAACCTGAAGAGTTGAACAGACCTTTTATTCTGAGCATTTAATATAAGCAGTAAATTTACTTGATTGTTTTTATTAAATAATGTTAATCAGATTTACCAAGGAAATCATCCGTATGAATATCACCATAGCAAAGAAACACAAGTAGTTCAACTTGCTGCTGCTTTTTGAAGAATATATCATAGTTTCACTGTTCTCAGTAATTAGGAAAGAAGGCTATGAGTCCTTAGTTGCTCATCCTGTAAAATATTGCTTCAGAGAGTTTCTCCCGGGAGACAAGAATGTGGCCCATCAAGCACATTCACACCCAGCACTGGTCCAACATCATAGAGAGTGATGGTCAGTGGAACTGATCTTTTGCTGAATTCCATTTCAACTCGTAACTCAGAAATTTCAAGTTCCTAGTCAGACAGTTCAACTGGAACGCCCCTTGAAGTTGGAATTCGTACTTGGAATTTACACAACTCTGACCTCAGAATTCAAGATGGCTGCACCCTTTATCAACAGAAGTTAAAGTTGTAGTTTTATACAGTTTATTAGCACTTACGTCTTATTTGTGGTTTATAAAATTGGTCGTACGCACAGTACCATCCAACTGCTATCAGAGGACGTGTTGCTAAGGTGTTTTTATGGGCAATACACCACATAATTTGTTGTTATCAACAGATATTGCTAATAGTCACTAAGAATTAACTGGGCTTGAACTGGGGCCCATTTCATTAAGCAGGATTTCTTGCTTAGCCAGGTAACTTGTCAGATTTAAGGTAGTCTGGGCTAAATGTAAGTGAACAAAGATTCAGGCCATGTAAACTGGGGTAAATTAAATCCATCATTATCAGGCTAAGCAAGAAAACTTGCTTTTTTAAACAGGTTCCCGGTATTGCTAAATGGCTTCCGACTTGCTGTTCTGGAAAGCATTTAACTCTCGTGTGACATCATTCCCAGCTCCAACTTCTGACCTCCGAGGTAAAAGGCACGCTTAGATATTCTTGAGGAAATAGCTAAGTCTTTGTTCACAGTTTTTGTTGCGATTGTCTTAAAATTTACAGGTAATTTCACAGGTGCATTCAGTCTTGGTAGTCGCCTTGCACTGTATTCATGTCACTTATAATGCAGATAGCAAATGTAGATTATGAAAGTGGTAGAGCGTATGCGATAGACAGTGTTTTCACTGGCGTTTTCTGAAATGACTAATTAAGCCAATCACGAGGCTCCCATGCCAATGCACAATGTCCATGCCAACTCAGAGGGGGGTCACTCGCACACATGCCTTCCAAAGCTACCAGACACAGACACCAACTCTTTTTCTCTTCACAAGCTGCATCAAGCGCCGGTTCCCTGAGAGCAGCCGTAGCTGTGCACGTACCTAACTGACAGTAGGCATCATTCGACTGGGAAGAACCAAGCTTGAAAAATCACCCTGGAAAAGAGCTCAAGGTTCAAGGTACTTTATTGTCATCAGCAGCTGTGTACATGTACATAGTGAGATGAGACAATGTTTCTCCAAGACACACAACAGCATATAAAAGGTACAATACAATGTGCACAAGGACAAAATCAAGACCATGCAGTGCAACAATACGTGATAAAGAGCTTTCTGTACTCGTGCTTTAAGTATAACCTGAAGTTAAGCTTCTCTGAGCCTACCCCTGCAGGTTTACCTCACATTTACCAATGCTCCACAGGGTAGGCCCCATATTTAGTCCTCCCTTCTTTGCAAAAGTGACTCGAACTGGACTGCCTGGATTACGAGACTGTCAACTAGTATCATTATGCTGAGATAATTCAGGACCATGCAGTGCCTAACTTGCAACTAGACCTCCACCCTGCTTTTGTCTTAAAGGCTCAGTTGAGAATGAAATGTCAATTTTTTTGTGCAGCATTTTATTGCTTAAATCAGCGAGAGTGCACTCTCTTCTTTCTGCTTGTGAGGAGTGATGCATTAACCTGGGCTCTCGGCTCCACACATTGATTAGTAAGCCAGTGTTACTTACAGAGGCAGCAGCCCCTGTAATACCATGCAGCAAACGTGTCTCATGTGAAGGACCTGAATTGGCAGAAGGAATTCTTGGTTTGTCCTGACAATGGCTATGGATTTAATGTCTCCCCATGCAGCTCTTGGTGTCCCTTCAGTGGCCAAATGGACCGGATATTATATATCAGGGATTTGCAGCCTTTTTTTTTAAACCAGGGACCGTCTAATGAAAATAGACCAGAGGACAAACTACCTCAGTGCTTGAACTTGAAGTAGAAAAAAATGCAGCTTTAATACTTCTATTTCAGGCAAAAGACTTACTTGCATCCCCCAATCAATCTACTAAGTCATCAATGGCTTGGTTCCAATGGTGTTGGCATCCTACCCTGTGAAATATTTTTATGTGATGAAAACTAATTAAGGTAAATAAGTTTCACAGATCATACGTACAATCCCTAAACGTGGTACCTACCTAGAAAGACATTTAAATGAGAATATATATGTGTTGACTGTTCCACAGACTGATGATTGTTCATTAAGTGGTTTTGTGTGCTAGTAACTTGTATGCATACTGGACTATCTCCTTTTAGTTTCGGAAGTTGACGGGGTTTTCTAATGATGGTTTTAGCAGTGAGCGTTGATATACAGTGCTGCACATTTTGTGTGGAGATGCTTAGAGCTGATATGCCTGTCTTTTAATCTCACAATGAATGTCCCTCAAGATACAGCAAATCCTCGTGTTTGAACATTTCAATAATGCTGCTACTGTACCATTTCTTTATTAAGCTGCAATTTGCTGATAAGCAGGTTAGGATTTCCTTTCCCCAACATCCTTGACAGCATTAGCACATAGATGGGAAACTCCAGTCCACCATGTTTGCATAGGTTTTAGTCACAATTTGTTTTATTTTATACTTCATAATATTATATACACCAAGAATCCCTGTTTGCTTTTACCAAAATTTGCAGATCATTTGGCCTCCTCGAGTGTTTTGTTCTTCCCATAACACAACTTTACAACAATAATTTAGACTCAGGCCACATTGATGAAATGAAGAAATGTCCTTCATGCATTGCATCTAGCATTCTAGCATGCAACTTAGAAGGAACAATCACTCTGGGCCCACACAATGACAAACAGTCAATTGTTCCCTCCTTGAGGAGAATTCTTGATACATTGGGTCACCTTGAATAGGCCATCCCCTCACTGTGACGTCAAATACCCTTGACGGTGTTGGACCATTGTGTTCCTTCTGGATTACGGCATTTGTGACAGGTAGGTGGCTGACAATCATTGTGTGAAACACCTCAGCAGGGTCAACGGTGTTAGAACCTTCCTCGGACGTCAGCGGAAACCTTGATAAGCCATCAACATCAGCATTAGCCATCAGCATCAGCCATCAGCATCAGCCATCAGCATCAGCCATCAGCATTAGCCATCAGCATCAGCCATCAGCATCAGCCATCAGCATCAGCCATCAGCATTAGCCATAAGCATCAGCCATCAGCATCAGCATGCTACTTCGTCATTTTATACTCAATGTCATATTGATGAGCTCCCAAAAAGAGCAACCATAGCTGGAGACATGCAGCTGTCATGACTGAGATCCCCGTCCAGGGGTTGAATATTGAAACTAAGGGTTGGTGGTCCGTTCTCAGAGTGAACCTTCGTCCATACAGATATGAATATGATTTCTTCCCACCCAATACAAGACTAAGGGCCCCCCGATCTGTTTGCATATAACTACACTCAGCTGCTGTCAGATATCTGGAATCAAAGGATATCAGCCTTTCTGAGCCATCCGGGAGCTTGAGGGACGGTACTTCATCAGTTTTGTTCTGTGACTTGTGACGGCCATTTTGATCGATAACATGTCCACAGTAAGAGATCTCCATGCAGAAGAAGTCAAATTTCTCTTTGTCAGCTCTCAGTCCAAGCTCACGAAGTCTGGTGAGCACCTGCTGCCGATTATCTAAATGGTCTTTGTCATCCTTACCAGTCACAATAATATCATCTAGGTAACATTGCATACCTGGGATACCCTGCAGCACTAGGTCCATTTTTCTCTGCCAGAGCAGGATCAGACATAATCCCAAAGACAAGTTGGCTGTTCAGGTATAGTCCCTTATGTGTATTAATCATTAGGTATTTCCTTGAAAACGTCTCTACGTCCATCTGGAGATATGCTTGTACCAACTCAATATTAATACTCTACCTGCCAAGGAAGCAAAAATGTCTTCTATATGTGGTACTGCACTCTAAGAACAGCTGGATTCACAGTCACCTTAAGTCTCCACAAATGCAAACATTCCTTTCTTTTCCTTTCTTAATCATCAGGACTATAGGCGTGGTCGACTCGCTCCTGTATTTCCAGACTTCTCCAGATTCTCCACCCGTAACTGTGACAGCCTCTTAGCTGGGCTGCAGCTACATATCAGTACCTTTATTTCATGCCAGTCCAGATGTATCTCCCAGAGTCAATCACGCCCAAGCAATGGTGGACCCCCATTTATCAGTACATACAAATCTAAGAGTCCTTCCTTGTCCTTGTACTTCACATTTACTGCCATTTTACCCTTAGGAATCACCATTTCTCCTGTGTAGGTCTTCAACACCTGTGGGAACTTTTGCAATGGGGTTTTGAAGAACAACCGCTTATACTGTACCCAGTCACAGAAATGACTGGCAAGGCGGAACCAGTGTCCAACTCCATTTTAAGTTTAACACCAGATGCATCCACAGTGATCCATATCACTCTGTGCTTAGGCTCTGTAATACTGTGCAATGCAAGACACAACCGGTCATCACTGAATGTGATTCGCTTTCACTGTCACCTGATTCAGTCACCTTGTATACATTGGTCGTCTTACATGAGAATTTTTTCTCAGTCTTACATACTCTCTCAAAATGTTCCCTTTTCTGGCATCTCCTGCACTCCTTGTCCTTAAACCAGCAATCATTTGCTCCTGACATTTCATTGGTTCCGCACCCTTCTGCTGTAATTCACATGCACCCTCTGCTACTGTCTCCCTACAGATTTCAATGTTTAATGCACGTTCTCTTCAGAAAAAAGTCTGCTTCTCGTGCTTTCGCTAAGCATTCCACCGACAAGTCGATCTTGCATCGTGTCTGACAATCCGTCCTGAATTGACAGTGTTCGGAAGGTCTGTGCAGTTTTCCCACATATTCAGGAATACTTTCACCTTGTAATTTATTCTGATTGTGAAGTCTAAACCTTTCGGCTATTACCAGCGGTCACGGGCTTAAATGTTCTTGCAAGGTATCGGCGATATCGTCAAATGTTTTGTCTGCTAGTCTTTCAGGCGCCATCAAACTATGGAGTACACCGTAGGTTTTCGCCCCCATCACACTCAGCAATGCGGTCACCTTTTTGTCCTTTGCCATGTCAGTTGCCTGGCAGTACAGTTCCAGTCCTCTGTGCTACTGTCAAAAGCAGTAATGGTTCCAATAGTAGACATTTCACCCTGCATCACTGTTGACTTGCACTTTACAGGCTCACATGGCAACCATTCCGCTCTGTCTTTCTATCACTTGTGCGCTTCTCCGCCGTCTATCCTCGTTGCCTATTTGATGTGTTTTTCACATAAGACAACTTTCCAACAATAATTTAGGCTCGGGCCACGTTGATGCAGAGTGTCGACCTTTTATTACCATAAATTTATTGTCGTTTCTAACAGCCGGAATTCTTTTTATTACTTAAATGACACATAACACGGCGAAGTCTACCTCCGCTCATTAAACAAGTACCATTACCATTTACATACATTGGATGGGGTTTCCCCTCAAACTACTGTAAATCAATCCGTTATTTAATCAGGAAAAAGCCACCAGTGAAGATGTGTGCTGAGTGGCATTCCATATGAATAATTACGAAAAGATGCTTTCAGTTTGAGAATCTCCTGAAGCAAGCGGCATGGTGGTACAGTGGGAAGGCCTGGGTCTGCACGCTATCTGTGTTTCCTTCTGCTGCTCTGGTTTTCAGTTACCACACGAAGGCATGTGATGATATGAATTGCGCTTCATGGAAATAGGATGGATCTGTACTGAAAAAGTGCAGAGTACAAACGTGGTCCTTTTTAGTTTGGTCGAATCAGTACAGTAGCAGCCCACGGTTCCCTCACTGAGTCATTTACTTTGGACAGAGTTTCCAGTGACTCACCAGAACTCATTCAAAGGTCAGAACCTAATTTCAGATTATCAACCCAATTGTGGGATTTAGTCTGGAAAATCACTTTTAACATGTTGCTAACGGTTACAAGAACTTTGCATGCTTTATTGATGATATATTTCCTGTCATTGTACAATTGCTGGAGCTTGTTTTCTGGATGCATATTAACACTGAGGAGCTTGTGTACATTATTAGGCATCATAAGAGTCATTTTAGTCGATTGTGGTTGCATATGATCTTTTCCTTTTTGACTTTGATTTAAATTTTATTTAACCAAGGGCAGTGAATATTGTGGTGTTCATATACGATCTATTGAACGCAAAAGGATGCTACCGAGGTCTAATAACAAAGAGGTAATCGAAATTGTGTTTATGCATAATTTTGTATTTCACTGTGAAAATCTGCAGCTACACCCAGTAACAGCTGGGATTACGTGTACTGACTGACAATGAAATCCGATGACCCCAATTCTGCTTTAACTCCTTTTATTACCATTTATATCCTTACCTCTGCCATTTAACAATTTAACTATGACAGTTAAACATAAATGGGAAAATGTCTTAATTTCAAGTCAAGCTTTAAATGGAGAATGATTGTATTTGTTGAATGTTGAGGATGAATGTTTCTCATTTGAAAAATCCGTCCGTATGGATTCAGACAATGGCTTTGTCAATGTTTTGGTGGACTTGTTGACTTGTTCAATGCACTTATGAAAAGGTATGCCAGAAGAATTGGATTGTAAGATCTGGTTTACACTGACAAATTTATTAAAATATTTCTGGAGAGCAAAAAGAACTGAAGAGACGGGACTGAAATTTTTCAAAGGGATCGATGAAGCGAGACAAATGAATTGGACCAGTGAGAAAACAACTGGTCGCGGTATGTAACTACTGGTAGAGGTGTGTTATTACAGAGGGGGCCTGGAGGAACTAGGCTATGTTTCTGTCCACATGGTGCAGTAGACAACGCAGTGGTCCAGTCTATAATGGTTTTCCGTTTCAAATATTTGCATGCACCTGTCACCAATTCTTGAACCGGACCGTTCACGTAAGAATGACCCCTCTAGCTCAGCGAACACATCTGGATTTGAGACTAATCGTAATGTACACCATCGGACCACTCTTGCCCTCATTGTCGCCCATTCGCACCCCATATCCCCCATCCCTCTGACAGTGCTCTGGGGGTGAAAGGTTATTGGCTACATTATGAGAGCTGCCTGCCTGTGATATGCCGTTATTTATAGAATGGGATTTTCTACTTTGTTGCCATGCAGTGGTTGCTTTTGCCATTGACCGTCTTCTTTGCTGTGTAGCTTTTCCTCATTGTGCGACTGAGCTTATTGAGCCCCGTGGTGCTGGGGAGAACTCGAACCGTGACAGATCTCATTGCTTCACTCAGGCATAAAAATTTAGGTCATGTTTTGAATCAAACGCCTAGCTAGCATCAGGGAGCGAGTGAGCGAGAGAGAGAGAGACGCACAGGGAGATAGACATTGACTTCAGAACATTCCAGCTTGTGTCTGTTTGACTGGCTGAAAAAAAAAATGATTAGATGCGTTTGCTTGTAGGATGCTTGTTAATCTTTTTCTTTTCTTCCTTGGTGCAGCATTGCACCAAAATGCATGGGTGCAGGGAGATGGTAGCGGAATGAAAGCAGAAATGGAAGAAATGATACCAGTGGTGCAGTGATATGTCGGGCTAGCTGGAGTAACAAGGGAATGCAAGGAAAAAGCTGGAAGATAAAATAAAGGAAAAGCAGTCAAAAATGAAACATTCTGGATTTAAATTATATGTGGTAATGAAGATCGAACTACCTGAAAAGAAAGGTGTTGTTTTCTTTTCCCCAAAATTCTTTTAGTAATAAATTGCGGCAGGGAGTGTGTGATTACGGACCCAAACCCAGCTCAGTGAAGGGAACCTGCGCCTGTGTAAATTGCTCTATTACAAAATCCAGTTTTATGAATTAAATAATTGCATTGCTGCCTTGGATATAAGTGTTGGTTATGTAAAGAATTAATAATAATATATCGTCACAGCATATTTCCCTCTGTGCATCAGGTGTATTTTATATTGTTGCGTTGGATTGATGGGTATCTGGATGAAAGACTAGGCAGGTTATTACAAAGCTGACTCATTAACAGGATGCATTAATGCAGTGATTCTCGATTTGCCACTCCACGTTTTTGATCCATCCCAGCTCCCTGCCAGGCAGTCCACAATCCAGGAGCTGGGAGGGAGCAAAAACGTGGGCTGTCTCCATGGACTGGATTGAAAAACACTACTTTAGTAGTTTTGCTGTAGTCCATGCTAGGTGTTACATCCCAATTGGCTTTATCCCCTGCAGTGATGGAATTTCATTCTGTAGAAATGACCCAGTGTTAACCCCCACCCCCCAGCTGCACATAAATGTCTCTTTCCCCAATTGTTTTTGATGACCCTTTTGTATGGAGAGGATTTGTCTTTGACGAGGTGAACAATGGTATCCATCACTTTTGGCAAACAAAGTCAATGCGCTTGTCCGCACTCACATGACTGTTTACAGTGAACAGAACTTGACGTTTCCAAGCCGAAACACTGGCCTTTATCTAATCTTCTCAACATAATGCCTGTCTTTGCAAGTTCAGATAAAAGGTAAAAGCCCCCAAGTAACAGTTCTTGGTGAAAATAATAATTATTTACTCTCGTGTTAATTCAAAAGACACTTTTGCAGTCTGAGACATTTGGTCAAGACTTGACAAAATAGCAGTATAATAATATGAATATGTACTGTTGTGAGTAGCAATTATCTCAGCCTGTTTTTCTGAAAGAAAATATTTGATTCTACACTGATTTACCTAATTCGATAGGCTGTAATGAACGCTTTTCACTGGGCACGTAAACTGGAGTCATGCTCACACAGTGATTTTCATTATGGCGATAATGACAATGTGTGGATACAGTTGAAGAATAGGCTGTTGGCTTGTTTCATCCAGTAGAGTACTGCTGCCAGGGGTATTGTTAACCTGTAATCATATGTACAGGAGTGCAATTATAAGCCATGTGGGCTGCTTTGGTAACAGGGTCTAACCAGGGATTCGTCATTCATGTCACATGGGTCTGTCACATGGTCCACAGGCTTCAAAGATAACAGCATTTCCTCACAGCATTAGCCTAAAATATTTCATGTGCCACTTGAGAGTGATTAAGGTTAAAATGTGTCACATCAAAGTGGAGGATCTGTCTGTAGAGCACTCCGACTGTGGAGCATAAACGCAGTCACTGGAGTTATTTAGCTTCTCTCGGACTTCACCCCCATCATACCCAGTGACATAAATAGACAGAGTTCATAAAAACTCACAAAGACATTTTTATCTGGTTCAAAATGTTTGTACTTTTTTGAATTTCAAAAATAAAAAGATATTTCTGACTTTTAAATCTTTCCTCTGCCACCCTGAAATGCGAAAGAACCTGGGTTGTAAGTGTTAATTTATATTAGTATTAATGGCTTCTGGAATAGGGACCCTTCATGCACATATTGGACACTTACATGCACCTGGGTCGTGCAAATGAGCAGCGATGACTGAGGACCGGATCTAAATATGAACCTTTTCACCGCTAGCTTTTCATCCTGCTGTCTCCCGTCCCCTCCTGGGATCTGCTTATCCATTAAGAGGCAAGATTGAAAAGCAAGATTAAGAGGACAGATGTGTTGTGGTCGAAGCCAGAGGACAGTTTTTATTATTTTCGTAATCGTAGTATAACAACAGAAACAGGTGTGTCAGTTATGCATTTTTTCCCGTGTTAAATCCTTGCTTAAGGAATTAAAATGACAGAGTTGTTCCTGCCACCTGACATGTTTACATCGAGGTGACAGGCTGCTCAGGTTTTACTGACATTATGCAACCTTTGTGGGATGGTATGCATGAACACTGGGGAACAGGTGGCTGCCGTTAACCCAGGATTCCACTCGGGTGTCACGAAGCCACCCCCCCAGGCCTGCCGACCCCCCAAGCCTTGTGCGTGCACAGACACCTCCTGCGGCAGACGCAGAGCGTCGCGCCGCTGCGAGCTTGACAGGGTTAACCACAAAACATCCTCACTCTGTTCTGGGAAGATCTGATGGCCACGACCTTGTCTGCTTTAGACCCTGGCGGATGGCAGCTCAGACGGAGGCCCTGCCTGCAGAGAAACAGGTCCTGACAGGTCCAGAGATCCAGCTGGGAGTGTTTGGGTTAGTTTACAAAGGCGCCCCGGTCTTCCTCCTCTGCCACTCCAGTCCTCCAGCTCCCCGACAATGGGAGCCGCTGCTGTGATTAACGCAGGGCTGGGCTGCTCCAGCCCTCCGGGGCTCTGCACTTCCCAGATTTCACGCCTTTCTGTCCTTCTGGAGTCAAATCACATTCTTTTAGGTCTCATTTGATTCGAATCCGTCTGAAAAACTGGCCAACCCCTGAGGAAGCGAGGATCTACGAAAGACACTTATCTTTCCATGACGACTTCTGTGTCGAAAACATGACTATGTGCTGTGGAAGGCATGCTTTCAGGGGGAAAACTAGCATGCGTACGAGGATGCACGGTATTGATAGAGGCCATCTGCCTTTATTTAGCAGCGACTATTAGCTATATTATGCATAGTAGCTATATTATGCACACTGTTGGAAAATGAAGAAGAGTGATTGTCTCAAAAATCATCAATAACTGCGTTCAGACTTTCTTCAGGGATGACTCAGCAGCGACGGTAACGCTATTAGAAGGATTCAAGCAAGCTGCAGGTGTGACAGGACCCGAGCGGGCCACTGGGGGGGAGCAGCTTCAGTGGTGGGGGTGCCAAAGACAGCTGTGTTTTGGTTTGTGAATAGCTGTAGCCTCCTCTTTTTCAGAGTAGAGTGTTGGCTCATCTCTGCACACTCCCTGCACACTCGTAATCCCCTTTTCAGGGCCTGCTTCAGGATAGTCAGCTTCCGGACACGAAATATTCTGAGGGTCTGCAGTGAGGGAACTGTACTGAGGGGCGGTGAGTAGTCATGTGCTCGCTGCTGCTGTGCTGGTGGACCTTCTGCTGGGTAAGCAAGGCTAACAGACAGACCCGCTCTTGGGAGAAGGACTCCGGGAACCAGCTGACACTGGCCCCTTCCCCTCAATGGTTTATTTCGTCTTAATCCTGGGCTTTTGATTTGAGCTGAAGGTAAGTATAAATGTATTTATAAGGTAGCCAATCGAGAGGAAGTAGGCCAGAGTGCACAGCACAGACAGTGGAGTTTTTGTTTTATGTTTCAGGTCTGTTAAGTACTCATAGGCTTCAGCAATGATCCTCTGGCACCATCGTCAAGAGCTCCGTAAAACAAAAGGTGTTTCACTTCACATAAATTCTTAACCACGGTCAGCTAAAGGAATTATTGGCACCCTTAATAAAAATGAGCAAGAATGATAATGCAAAAAATAAATGATTCAAATGTTCTGCTGAAGCACTTGGTGAAGGCATGCATTTTTATTTTGACATTTTTCAAACATAAAATATTTTAGTGGTGCAATTTTATAGGTTAAGTGTAGGTTCAAAGTTATATTCAATAGGTTTTAAAATAAGTGGAGCCCCTACAGTTAATGTTTGGTGAGGCCTCCCCCTGAAGATGATAACAGCACGAGGCCTCCGCCTGTACAGTATGACTGCTGGAGCACCATCCCTTTACACAGAACATCCCAAGATCCTCAGTCATCCTAGGTTTGCACTTGGGCACTGCACCCATCGTATGCTGCAGAAACTCAGGAATGGCTTTGTGACTCTTCCTAGACTGACAGGCATCGACAGCTCCACCAGTAATCCTCAGAATGATGGCAGTGGTGATGATGGTGTAATGGTTCCATTAAGAAAATTTATATTAAAACAGGCATGATTTAGCGAAGAATTCAAACAATCGACCTTCATTGCCTTTTTATTTGAGTTAGCTAGGAGGACAGTGACTGTTTCACACCTGAATACTGTGTTTGCTTATCTTGATGAGAGAGCAAAGACCAAATTTTGGTGCCATTTGATTCTCTCAGACTCCCGTTAATATGATAATCCACAAAAACAATCTGGCCAACTTCATTGTGCAAAAATGTGAAAAAAGGCTGAAAATCAGATTAAATCATTTTTCATGGCACGATAGGGTGAGTCACCCCAGTTAGGGTATACCTCACCCTTGTACCCTGTGTTACCTGGGACATGCTCCAGGTCCCCCTCACAACACTGAACAGGATAATCGGTTAGTGGATGGATGGATGGGCTGCTGGGTGAGTCAGCATTCTCTTCCAACTGCTTAAGCTGGACAGGGTCACCAGGGGCCTGGAACCTCTCCCAGACAACCTTAGGCATCAGGCGGAGGTACATGCTGGATTAGCGACACACACTACAGCCAAAGTAGAGAAGCCAGTCAGCCTAACTGCATGTCAGTGAACTAAAGGAGGACATTGAAGTATGTAGAAAAACATGTGGTGTGTGTGTGTGTGAACAAATAAATAAAGTAGGGTGGCGGCAGTGAAATACTGCTGCCTCACACCTCTTGGACCTGAGTTCAAGTCTTTGTCAGGGTTCCATGCATGTGGGGTTTACATGTTCTCCCTGTACCATCAGGATGCTCTTCCAGGTTCTCTGGTCATTCTCCCCCCACACACCCACACAGTCCAAGAACATGCTGAGGTTAAGTGGAGTTAGCAAATTACCCGTAGGTGTGAATGGTGTGTGCGTGTGCCCTGCGATGGGTTGGCGCCTCATCCTGGGTTGTTCCCTGCCTCGTGCCCATAACTTCCAGGAGTGACTCCAGACCCCCTGAATAAGATAAGTGGTTACAGATGAGGAGTGGATATACATAGATATTTATATTTTAATCTTTTTCATCTACAATAATACATACAATAATGTTCAGTGAATTCCAAAATTACTTTTCCGTATTTACGTTAAGGTCCAAACAAGTGCTTTCAAGCAGTGAGTATGCTGACTGTTACCTGAGTTGTGCCTTAATTGTTGATACAGGTGTCCTGTTCATCTCTCTGTGGGGTCTCTTCCAGATGCTCTTGTTTTCCGTTCCCTCAGACAACTATGCGTGACTCCTGATGGTGATGTGGTTCCTGCTTCTGCCTAACCTGCACGTACCATGGCGGGCTGGCAATGAAGGGTCACATGCCGAATATAAAGGTTCAAGTTCCCAATGTGGAATAAGGCCCTGCTTCATGGCAACCCTGCAGACATCTGGGCCAATGCTTTCCAGACAATGATGTAAGAATAATGCCAGGGTGACTGGTTGCCAGATTATTTGCCTGGTAACTTAATCAATATTCAGTTAACTTTTTGCAAATATCCAATAGACAAAATGAGTCTGAGTGATAGCTCTATCCCCCCCCAGTCCCCCCACCTGGGTGAGGCTCATAGATCTTAGAACTCTGGCAATACTCCCAACAAGCCTCATGTGCTGAGCTGTGGTTGAGAAAAGCATCAGCTCACATCAGTCATCCCAACAGCTGGAGTGCTGTCACAGTAGGTAATATAAATATTCACATAGCCAGAAGGTAATCAGCATTAATAAATGCATAATACCAGCAATATGATCATTTCTGACGCAGAGCTGAATCTATACAAGAAAAGTAGAAGTGCATGCATACCCACACACACGTAGGTTGAGCTTCTTTTTGCAGAACTACATTATTATATTATAATAAAGCTCATGACTGTGGCAGTGACATGAAGGTGATGGGTGATTATTCTCGGGGAAGAGCAGGAAAGCAAGGTCACGGATGTCCCGGCCAGTGTCCCCTGAGAGGTCGGCCTGCCAGGGTGGAAGGGCGGTTCTGTCAGCAGGAGGGGATTCGCCTGCTGCCTGCACTGCCCTTCCAGCAAATCTGGCAACTTGCACAGAGATCATTATGCTGGACCTTACCGGTGCCCAGCCTCGCCTGTCCAAGGTCACAAGTTATGACGGTGCATCTGGTTCACAGCAGCCTGCCGTGTGTCTTCACATCCGCTCCCCTGTATGTCTTTTCTGGTCGTTTTATTTCACTTTCCTGGAAACCCCACGGCTTTCATGCAGCAGCTGATAAACATTTGCAGTATTTAATGTGTGTGTTGTGCTTCTGAACCTTATGGAAAGCATATAACCCAGGAACATGGAAGTGTTTATATTTACACGTGAGCCTGTGCATTTTATGGAGCGTGAGTGGAGCTCTCGACGCTGGATGAGAAGGTTCACTAGGTTACAGACTGAGGTTCAACATTTCCACAGAGCGAGTTCCAACAAGTCGCAGAGCGTAACTGCGGAGGGGAGGGGGTGATGCACAGAGGATTTTTATGGTATTATGGTGGGATAAGTGTTAGCAAAAGGGGGCTTTTATCGTGTTTTCAGTACATTTCATCAAGGACAGTTTTTTGGTGTTGGCTGCCGTTCTGCCATGCAAATCTCCAATGCTGTTATGGAAGATGATGCCATTGAAATATCACAGGCCCGTTGTTCCGTCCATGTGCTCTGCCTGCGTCTTGGGCAGATACCCAGCCAGCTCCCATACGGGCACCTCTCAATACAGACATATTACATGGCATAGACAGTGCAACTAAATGCATCTAAAACCTTCTGATTTAAGAGATTTAAACATAGTGGTATTGCAATGTAATGTGGCAGTATTATTTGACTGTGTGTTCAATTTGAGAAATATGTTGTGCACACATTTATAAGTGAGTCCTGTCTCTCTTGAATTCTTCTCCCTAAACCAATGCTTGAAATCCTTCCGCAAATATGATACTGTAGGGTGGCATATATGTATAATCATTATATTCAAACATGTCACTTATCCCCCGAGGACGCGCTAATCTCCACGACAGCGCTGACAACTGGCACGATTCTCCACGCTTCAGTTCTGACTCACTATATATCTTACAATTCTGGACTCAGTCGTGTTTCATGCTGAACACGAACTTGGATGTCAGACTGTAAATAAAAACACAGAATTTACTAAATTAGATGACAACAATATTTATTACATTTTTGCCCTTATTTCTAGACAAATTCACTATTGTATAAATTCACAAACAGGGTCATTGGCCAGAGCACAGCATCAGCTTCAGTTTTCAGCCCTTAAATGTTTGCACTGAAGAAGCGGCTGTCAGTGGCTTGGCAGAACACAGGTTTGAATTTTTGTCTTGAAATTCTCCTTTTCAAGACTCACATGACGCTATATTCCACAGACGTGCGTTCTTTGGATTCCACTGCATCAATTGCTAACTGTAGTAGCATAGAGTCAGCAATGACTTCGATTCTTCGTTAGCAAAGTGATCATTTCACATGACACATGTCAGATTGTATTTTTATGAAGTCTGATGCTACATACTGGGAGTATATCTCTATAAATTTCAGTTTCGACTGACAGTCATTCTGGGAGCCCTGACAATATGGTGACTTTAGTCTTCCACATGCATCTAACTTGGATGACCAGTTTGATGACCTGCATTCTTGGATTTTGATTGTCTTTTTTGGAGCCTGGACTAGCAGTGGGGGGAGGGTGACATCAGGCTGGGGAAGGAGGTCTGGCAAATCGTAAACACCTGTGAAAATAGGAGGGGGTGAAAATGTTATGTTGTGATTTGTTAAACAGATGGCTATTTCCCAATTATCTCCATTTGGTCCTTTAATCACATTGACACATATTTCTTTGTCTCCCACGTTCTCTCTGTGTCTCCTCCATTCTCCTGCTGTCTTTTTTCATCGCTGTTACACTGATGCACCAATGACTCATTATTTGGTTACGGTGCTTTAAAAGAAAAAAAAAATACCACAAACATGTGAAGGAGATTTTTTTTTTTTTTTTTACAAACGCATAGCAAATACAGGACAAATGCATGAAGAAATGAATGAACAAAACCACAAGCAAGCTAGACAAGAAGGTCTGCTAAGGGTGTGAGGGTGTGGTGCTTTTTCTGGTCTTTAGATGAGCCCCTGTGTTCCTCAGCCAGGATCCAGCAATGTGGCCCTTTCTCTGGTATGTCACAACCCTCCCCCTCTTTTATAAGCAACAGCCTGTAACTGGGGAAGGTTTCCTTTGATTTTATTTTATTACCTGATCTGAAGCACTGTGAGAACAATCTGGTTTTAATTCTTTGATGAAAAAGGTCATAGAGTTTCTTCTTGGCTGTGCTCAGACTATACTCTGGTAGTTTTAGGTGTATTTTAAGCTAATCGCTATTTGATGTAAATGGCAGCAGTAGATCCCTATGAAGGTCACTCCCTATTAGTGATGCAATAGCATTGTGTACTGCAGACTTCCTGTCTTGTCACATGACTGATGGCCTGCTTACACGCATCTGCATGGCAGCACATACCCGGCCTGCCTTCCTGGTGAGAATGGCTGCTGGGCTCAGGGAGAATTCCAGGAAAGAGCCAGTGATGTTCTGGACTTCCCTCCTTTCAAATGCACATGCCCAGATTTCCAAAGGGCGCCCTGCTCTCATAGAAACATGGGCTGTCTGACCTTTATAGCTCTTGGAATCACTTGGTGACCAAAACTTCGTTCTTTTTTTTTTTTTTTGCAGTCAATATTTGAGAGACATATATTCTACTTTTGGTTTAACGTTAATGAACAGGTTTTAATTTTCAAATGGCTGGATCACATCCAATAAAAACAACAAAAAACAAAGACTGAGCAGAGGATTACAAGAGGAAATCACAGCCTAAGGAGACACCGTTCACACAAGCACACGCCCACACACCGAAACCACAAGCACGCACTCTGTAAACTCCCTAATCCAAAATTTTCCAAAGTAATGTCAGAACAAATTAATCAATACTTATATACCCACTGGCCAGTATGGTGGCTCAGTGGGTAGTAGTGTTGCCTTACATTTCCACTGCGAGGAGTTTGAATCCCACCTATTTAATGCTGGTGCGGAGTTTACATGTTCCTCCCCATCTCACTTGGATTTCCTCCAGGCTCCTCCCACAATCCAAAGACACACAGACAGGCTAATTGGTGTCTCTGTGGTGCTCATAGTGTATGGTCATGTATGTGCCCTATGGTAGAATGGCATCCCATCCAGGGTGCACCCCCACCTTATGCTGCCTGGGATTGGATCCAGCCCCCCCCCTCCCATAACCCTAACCAGGATTAATGGTTTGAAAAAAAAAATATATATATATATACACACTCACACACACCCTTTGCTTTCATATACATGATAGTGACTATTATTCCTAATGAGTTGTACATTATATCCCCTTTACCATTTCTGTATCCCCTTTTTTGAAGGTTAATAGAGAGCGTTTCTGACATAGGATGAAAATTCAATATAATTTCCTTCTTAGTTAATTCTGCCCCCCATCCCAGCCACTGGAGGCGCATCAACATCCTCTCGGGTCACATGTTCACATGCAGACACCCTGAGGAGCATCGCCAACAGCAGGGACAGACTGTCGCACCATCTCTCAAGCCCCCCCCCCCACAGATGCTCATAGGAGCAGGCTGGATGTCACTAAGGATTCCGTTGCCAGAGCCTTTTCCATCCTTGTCAGTGCAGTTGGCCTTGCTGTGGTTCTTAATGAATATATGGTGCATCTAGGCAGGGGTGCCGCTAGACATTTTGGGACCCAAGGAAACATATATCATATTTGGCCCCCAACACAGACCAATCCAATTATGTTTCAAATAGTTTAGGGCCTCTGTAATATAGGGGCCCTTGGAATCGTCATACCCACCCCCCCACCCCTCCGCCATGCACACACAAACACAGCCACCACTACCTATTTTACTAGGCCCCTGCATCTTTTAAGACTACACGGCACGTTGCACTGCTCTGCCCTGAACTGTAGAGCATTAAACC
The DNA here is from genome assembly GCF_023856365.1 of Brienomyrus brachyistius. Classification (NCBI taxonomy): domain Eukaryota; kingdom Metazoa; phylum Chordata; class Actinopteri; order Osteoglossiformes; family Mormyridae; genus Brienomyrus; species Brienomyrus brachyistius. The sequence goes on along the minus strand of NC_064538.1, from coordinate 12,257,262 downwards.
AACAGCGCTGAAGATATAGCGCAAACTGTATTACTGCAGAGCATATTTTGTAAAGATTCGCCCATCAGAAGGGTAAAGTGCCACATTAAGATGCGGAATATGAAAGAACCATTAGGGGCTTTTCATTAATGTGAACGACATGTTACCATGGGGAGATTTCAGGTTGCTGGTAAACAGAGGGCCAGGAAGGAGCCGAGAGCTCAGCAATGTGCAAGAAAAATGGAAGCAATGTATTATAATTACACGCACAGTCATGTCATGCTTAACAATGGGGATACATTTTGAGAAATAGGTCATTAGCCAATTTCGTTCTTGTGCAAATATCATAGAGTGTAATTACACAAACCTAGATCGTATAGCCTACTACACACCTAGGCTACAGTGACCATTTTTGTAAGTAGAGAGTACACTCTAAAATAACGATCCGAAATGCAGTATAGTAAACACATAAACCGGTTTATTATCATGATCAAGTAATGTACATAGTTCTATGTGCCATACTTTTACACGACTAACAGCACAGTAGGTTTGATTACATCAGCATCACCACAAGCACGTGACTAATGCATTGCGCTAGGCGATATGATTTTTTTCAGCTCCGTTATAATCTTATGGGACCACCATAGTGTATGCGGTCAGTAGATCGCCGCAACGTAGTTATGCGGCGCCTGACTGTATGTAGAAGCAGTTTGAGTACTGGTCGCCAAAGTCGGAAGTGCTTTCAAGTATACACAGATCATGAAGGTTCTGTAGAACATTTTCCGTACTCTAAGATAACATATTGATTTTGATCCCTTTTTCATCGTTATAAAAAAAACTAAGATGTTTGTTGAAATAATTAATATACAGTATGCACTTTAGAGTCAAATCACACATTTTTAATGGAAAAGTATAACTAACATCGTTATCCAGCGAAAACGTTTTACGTTTAGACATAGTTCTAATATTAACCTGTATTCCTGTAATATCAACGCCCATAAGTTCTTCGAAATTACATGAAATGATATTTGAAATCTATTTGGTGGTAGTGCTGGACATATACTAATTATTCCCTTGTCATATGAACGACTAATACTCCGAAAGTCACTTCAAAGAGGAAAACGCTGGAATCTTATCAGATCTCAGTGCACCTATTTAGGAAAAAACCAACGGCACGAAATAGGGACTGGAAATAACGAAAAAAACATTTGCGCCACTTCTTAAAAATAGCGAAAAGAAGGTGCGCTGCCTTGTATTACAGACATTTTAGTAGTTGAGTTATTTGCAATACCAATGCTACGTGCATGTATGAAATGTATAAATTTATCTGTTCGTAGTCCCCCCTGTATGTCGTCAGTTGGTTTCATCTGTTTAAAGCCAACTAGTCCAACCTGGAGGAGTGGAGTCAGCGGGGACCCAGCTGTGTGCTGTGGGGGGCTGGCTTGTGTGTTTTTTTCTAGGATTTATCCGAGTACGTTTTGCATATTCAGTTGAAAATACTTTATATTCTTATAGCCTTTGAGCGTATCTTTAAATACTCTCCGAAACTTTTGTGTTGTTGTGAGTTGTCAGCGTCTCAGAAGAAGTGATGCATACGATTACTGGAAACATAAGTTAGCTGTGCGGTACAGGATTGGAGCCCCTCCAAACAAGTAATGACGAACACGAAACGCCGAAGTAAACGTGTGATATCGAAGTAAGCTTCTGCTCTTCTTGTATACCATGTTATCTACTGCTGTTACGTCTACATGTTATTAATTTGTCAAAAAAAATCTTGAGAGTCGGGTAACTTAAAGGATTTGGTTGACAGATAACTTTTAACCTAAGTAAGCAATCTAAGAGCCACTATGGTATTGTTACCGGATAAGCTGCGGTACAGTAACCCCCCCACTGCAAATCACTGTTTGCTACGTGTGTGATAATGTCCTTCACTAGGTTATTTAGGATGCCCACCCCAAACTTCACAGAAACGAGTAGCCAAGAAACTTTTTTTAGGTTGACGGTACGATATAAAGGTAATAAGTGTATATAACTATCATCCGTAATTATGTTTAATGGGTCTTGCAAACGTGCACGTGAGAATAGCGTAGTTCTTAATGTATTTGCACGGTCCCTTAATTAGCTGAGGTGATGCTCAATTTACGTTTAAAGTTACAGGAAATGTTGCCAAGCGATGCACAGATCCAGCTAATCAAATATTCCCCCCCCCCCAAAAAAAAAAAAAACTTCCAAGCGCAGTGTCCCTCTATTCAAAGCAGGGCTAAAGGCAGATCTTTAGTTAGAAGTTTCCTTGTAATTTACCGTGCTCTGTAATTTGTTGAAACTGTATATTATCGTAGTGTTGTTTGTCCAGCTCTGACTCTCACTATTCACCATTGTATCGCTAATGTAAAATGTTGACGCAAATGTGGGATCCTTTGGTTGTGCTTTGGGGTTTGTCTTTGTTTATGGGAACGATTAAACAACGTTGAGCCGCCGCTTTCCCTGGCAGCCGGTCACACCTGAGTGCTGTTCCGCGGGGTTGGGGTGCGTGGGGAGGGGACTTAAAAACTCGATGACAGTGCCGCCCTGCGCTGTGACAGACCGGATGCATCTGTGCCCAGACCTTCCTAAAGTCCTAATTCCTTTCCAAAAATTGCCCCAAATGTGGTATCTTGATTCCAATGTAATCTTGACAGAATTTGTAATTTTTTGTTATTACTTATCAAGGCATCTACAGTGACCTCAATTTTCCCCTTTTTAAAAATGGACTTATCTTATCAATTTTATGCTGCTCTGATGTTTAATATTGACTGTTCCACAGAAGGCTTTGTCTTGAAGGCATTGCAGGGCAAACAGACACTATATCAGTGGTCAACAGAGATGACATCATGCTGTTTGTCAGCTCTGTGCGCATGTAAAGCTGGGTAATGTGTAAGTGAGGTGTGTGGTTTCAGGCACAGTCAGGAGGTCTGTTTGGAGGCCTATGGTCAGGTTCAGTATACTCAGAAATCACCTGTTGTCTTGTAGTGACTCAGCTGTTTTTTGCTGGGATAAATGATCATGGTGTGTCCTTAGTGTTTTCTTGTACTTCCATAAAATGTACCAAATGGTTCTATTATCCCCATACATAGATGGGAGCAAGTTTAACGTGTCATCTGTGAGGAAAGTTGGTGTATTTCCCAAAGTTTGGGTGCCTCCCACTCATTGCGATGTATAAAAAGTTTGTCTGTGCCCAGACTGGGGAAAGGGTACCTGTTAGTTTCCGTATTCATCTTTACCTTTGGTTAAATATGCCTTTAGATTGCATGCTGCTGCTCATTCATTAATTTAATAAGTTTCCCTGTCGATCAGAAGTGGCCAGAAAAGTAAAAAGTAAAGCTGTAGCAGAGGTGGATAGTTCAGGTCCAGGAAGTAAAATCCAGACCAAGATTTTGTTTCAACCAGCCAGTTGAGTATAAAGAGTTATAGGCGTGCGTTCGACTCGGGCTCAGGTCTGTCTGCAGCTGACGTGACGTGGAGCCAGATCTGCCAGTGGCTGCAGGGGTGGAGTATAAACTGACTGCAGCCAAGTCACACAACTTCTACTCCTCGTAGTGTGCGAGACCTGACTGCAATGGCAGCACTGCCAGAAGGGTGTATATAAATCTACACAAATATCACCTGCATGCACATTACTTCTTTTACAATAACCTGATGCAAACTGTTAGCAGTGGAAACTAATAAACCATTCAGTATAGTGACCCTGTGTAAAAAAAATAAATAAATAATAATAGCTATTAGGAAAAAGATCAAATACATTTACTTCAAGGATTCAAAGTTTTTATTGTCATACAGAGAGTACAATGCAATTCTTACTTGAACGCCTTCTTCACAGACTAGACGATTAAACAAATAAAGCAGCTCAACATTGCAGTAACTAATAATAAATAAACAACTGACTTGCGTGTATTATTAGAGCATTTATTTAATTTATTTAAACTTTATTTTACCAGGTAAATTAACTGAAAACCAGTTCTTACTGCTTTACGTGCTTTTTGGGAGAAATAGCAGATAACGCATCGGAACCATAGTCAATCAGCCAATAAGGGCAAAGTTGTGTCGTCACGGAGGCGGGTCCAGTTTGTGCTGACGGCTGAGAGGCGCTGCACGATCTGTCTTAAGTTGTCTTGCTCCCGTGAGGTTTTTGTACCATTTGACATGGTGGCGCGTGGTGACATTTTGCAGCGCCGGCTGAAGTTGGACAAAAAAATCTAAGCACTTTGAAACGCTGTCTGGTTGTAATACTTCTTTACATAGGAAAGATATTCTATTCTGTTATGGGAAAAACAACATAAATAGTAATTATGTCTTTATTTTAAATCTGTTTATTTTATATGGTGAATTTTATGTTCACAAATGCAAATGGGCCTCAAAGAAGCCTAATATGTGCCGGTCTATATTGCAATTGAAATTTTATTTTAACACTTTGGATGGACTAAAAAAAAAACGAAAAGCTGTAAAAACTATCAATTTATTTAATGCCTTGAAGAATCTTTTGTGAATGAGAGGATATGTACCCCTCGTTCTTTAAAGTGTAATTTGTATCTGTTATGCATCTTGCATTATGTTTGTATATTGTTAAAAAAATAAACAAATAAATGAATCTACCCATAGTCACATGAATGCACCCATAGTCACAGAGTACTCAGCTGGTTGGTTGAAACAAAATCTTGGTCCGGATTTTACTTTCTGGACCTGAACTATCCACCTCTGAGCTGTAGTGTTTCTGTGGTAAAGTCCTTGGGATTAGGAGCAGTAAAAGGTTGTGATTCAGTTCTACTGTTACTGTTTTTGGGAAATCCAGTGGAGCAGGCTGCTGTATGGTGCCAGTGCTGCGGTGGTCTTGAGGAACATATTACTCTTGACTGTTTCGGTGGCTCTATGTAGTCTGGACCTGGGCTGTGTTATCCAGACTGCTGTAATCTTTACATAATCTCCCATTAGGACTGTCTTGTTGCGTGAAATTATGCCACGTTAGCTGGTTGTTAGTTTTATGTCAGCCCTGCGCAATTTGCCATGACAGATGCTGTTTAAGGGAAGTGCTTTTAGTGTAACCGGTCCCTTTGGGTTTTTATATAAAGAGTAAGGCAGCCAGGGCGAGCTTCAGGAAACTAGGAAGTGTTTTTGCTGGGAACAGCCAGTCAGAGTATACCCTTTCAGCTATATGTGCTAGCAACCACGTATGCAAACTACTTTGTAATACTCAACAAATTTCGTGCCTTGTGAAGTATTTTAGAAATGGCAATCCACGGGAGAAAGGCCTGCAAGAAGGCTGGCATAACAAGTGTGTATTCTCAATGCAGAGAGAATCGCTGTATCACCACAAGTATGAGATACTACTGAGAGTGTGACATTCCATGGGCTTCTCTGTGTGCTATCACTTGTAGCTTTTGGTCCCACATGTGCCTCAAGATAGATGCAGTTCTGTTGGGAGTGGAGTTTTGACTCTGAAAGCGGCTTTCTATATTTGAAATAATTTTCTCCCAAATCACTCCTGTTTTATTGGATCCCTCTCATTTTCATATGGATGCATTAAAATGTTTTCTCCTTGTGTAAACTGTGCAACCAGCTTTATTGCGCCTAGCGGGGGCCTGAATTGACGGTAAATGTCTTGGCTTGATTTGTGGTGGCGGATGCACAGAGAGGATGTTCCTGACGCCCTGAGAAAATGGCAGGCCTCACCATTCAGAGTTCTCGAAAGCATATGAACGGAGGAGCAACTGTGTGGCCAGCGGAGCCCGAAGCGACGCACCCAGCCCATCACAGGGTCAGCCGCCGGACTCTGAGACAGCCTTTGCTGCCTCAGTCAGCTGGCCTCCATTTGCTGTCTGCAGCACGTGCACCAAATGGAGGTCGCTGCTGGCCAAGAGTTTTACGGTCAGAGTGGGGATGTGAAGTTTCTATGTCAAGTGCCCCTATATATCATGTTGGTGTACAAACTGTGAATTGTTTATCATTTCCCACTGGAACTTTTGATGACTGAGACGAGAGGGATTCTGGGCATAGAGCCACACTGTTGTCACAAAACAATGCAATAGCGGCACAATGCTAATGGTATATTGGGATGCTATTATTAAACCTTATTACCAAAAACCTCTAAGCTCTGCACTGGGTGGAATTTCCATGGTAATATTCACAGCTCCTGCAGCAGGAAACGTACATTATGCAGCACCCGTCTGATGCAGAGACTCTGCGCTTTGATGTGTGCCTCTGTGTTTAAGGATTCTGCAGTATTGTCAGTCCTTGTTGCTCATGGTTTAGCGCTTTGAAAGTAAGAGCGCTCTAGGTGGAATTTCAGAGTCGACATCAAACGTGGAAGCATGGAGTCGTTCTCAGACAGAATCGGGGCCATCCTCCTATCATGCAAGCTGGAATACACCAGCAACCTTTTTATGTTCCCTGACTTAGAGAGATGATAATTATTGATGTGTCTTCCAAGAGTTGTCAGGAGGGGAGGGTTAGTGTGTCAGCTGCACCATTTCGGTTATTTAGATTGGCTGTACTGTCCATCCGGTTATTCTAAAACTGGACCAGAGTGACTTGGATAGAAGATGTAGGGAGAATTTGGTTAAATCAGCACGAACCTTCAGCAGTTGTTGTACTGCAGTGTTATACACATGCGCTGGTGTTTAAGTGAGCATGTCTCTGTTTGGCTGCTGCCCACCGGACTCCGTCTCCCCTGCTGCTGTCTCTGTCTTGCCCGCGTCCTCTTGGCACATCTTGCCGTCGTTACGTTGTTCCTGTTTTTCTGCAGCTACCCCGTCTCTCCCTTCTCTCTTTGCTTGTCTTGCTCTTTTTTTTTTTAGTCATAATCTTCCGATCTTTTCATCCCTGCTGCCATGACTTCATGCTGATTTTTCTCTCTGCGCACCTCCCCCCCTTTAAAAGGGAAACACATTTTTTTGTGTTGTATTTTGAATGAATTTAATATTTAGTGATCCCCCACTTCTATCTCTGTTGTTTTTGTGTTCATACCTTCTGTTTATCCTTCAATTTCATTCTGCTTTTTTTCCTTGCTCTTGCTGGACTTTTTCGAGGTGCTCATCTGGTCAGCTGGGTGTGTTTTAAATTACCATGTCAAGCTCGTCTTCTACACGCTGCAGTCAGTCTGAGAGAAACACGAAGGCCATAAACCCAGCAGGCCTTCTAGCCGCCACTTCAAATCTTGCTCCTCAGCAATCAGCTCCCTTTGGCATGAAAGCACAGTGTAGCAGGTACCCATTTCCAGCTTCTCGCCTTAGTGGTGAAGGGAGCCCTGAATTGGGTCCATGTTGACTAAGTAGACGGCCTCCTTTGTCCTGGAATGCCTTCCTCGTGGTGGGCCGGTGTGTAGCAGTAGCTGTCTATGCCTCTGTGTCTCTCCCGAGGAGGAAGGCTCCTGGAGACATATGAGCACCAGATGTGCCTCGCCTTAAGACCAGCACATAGACTGACCTGCAGCTACAGACCAGCTGTGGTTGGCATCTTTATGCTCCCTGTTGGTCTAAGACCCATTTCAAAGCCGAGGAGCTGGTTGTCTAATCAAGGCATCTGTGAACATCTGATTGAAATTACCTCCACAAACCTAACATTAATGTAATTTGCGTTAGAGCATCCATTTTAAAAGATTCCAAAGCCATTTCATGCTGCCTTGTGTCTCTTGGGATGGATTCTGAGCTCTTTGTGTCCCTATACTGGGTAAGTGGTTGGAAGATAGATGGATGGATGGATGTCGTACTGTCTATTTCTATGAAGTTCTCAGATGAAGCTTTACACTATAGGTGCATTATTCTTGCCATTGCTGTCATGACTGAACTTTCTGCCAGTGTACCCAGGAGCTTTTAGTCAGTTGCTGTCAATGCTGTTACTGAGAGCCTCTGGTATGACTGGGCTCTCTGGTTTGTAGCCACATTGTCCTGGGTCAAGGCAGTGGGTGCATTCTCAGCTGTCCGGCCTGGAGGAAAAAGCTCCTGCTTTGTCACTCTCTCCAGTTTTGCTTGACACCATCTGTCTCCACCTGTCCCTCCACCTGTCGGCTGGAACCCTGCCCTTCACGTCCCGGTGAGCAAAAACGGGGCCATACCAACAGCCTATTTATTTTAAAGCTCATCTTCCCATGGCTGTTACGTAAGCGGGAAGTGTGTGCATGAGAACCTTTAAGGGTGCTGTACTAAAAAGCCGTAAAACATTAGTGCATTGTTCAGCTTTTGACTCATCATTTTTGATGCCTGCCTATGGCAAATGTCATTGTGCATGGCGCAATTATCTTGATAATCTGTAGGTCAAGCCTGCATAAAAGTACTGTTTGTGGAACACTGGAAGTGCAGTGTTGACCTCTGAAAAACTGAATTAAGGCGAGACAGACGATTACTTTGGATGTCTTTGGATCTCAGGGTTACACTCTATGCTTTTTAATATTTCATTTGCTCTACTAGCAACTTCTGATGGAAGATAGTAGAGTCAATAAGCATAACTGTATAGGAAAACACCACCAGACATGCGTAGAGTTTTACTCATAGTATGGATGCCTTTCTGCTTCATGGCAAAAAGCTTAGCTTTGTCTGTTTTTTGGTACATAAGTCCCTCTAAGCTCACTCTCACTTCACAGTTCTCTTGTGACTGCTTGGAAAGATCAAGTAGTCAAGCCGTTATTTGTCCTTGGTGATGTTTGTATGACCTTGTAGTAAACATTTAATGAAGTGCCCCTTAAATTTGTGTTACCCCTTCTAAAGTGGCCCCTGGGGCAGGCAAGGGTGGGGGAAGGGAGTCCCGTAAAGGATTCCCCCGGAGAGCTGTTAGCTACCAAACTTCCACTGTTCTCTTCAATAGGGCCTGATATAGGCAAACATCCTATTTTAAATAATTTATAAGCCATATAGCTGCGTATTTGCTTGCAAGAGCACTTAGAGTTTTCGCAATGTGAAGATACAGGTTCTGTTCCCGTTTCTCTGCTTCACAGGTGATAGAAATGGATTCTTGAAAGCACACAAGCACACAAGGCAAAGTCCTCCTATTGTCACTTATCTTTTGACTCCGAGTGCCTGAAGACGACGGCATAAGCCACACAAAGCCCGCCAATGGCCTGTGGGTCGCTAATCAGCTTTCGGCATTCAGACTGCTAGCCGGCAGTTCTCACCTGGCATGTGGCTGTCTTTTCGGATTCATGCGGAAGTCCCCCCCCCCCCCCCCAACAGACTCTGGAATGCACAATTTATGTTAATGTTAATGCTTATGTTAATTTCCAGGATGGTGTTTCAGGGTTTCTGTGAAGTACCGGGAAACTTAATACAGATCATCAAGGAACGTGGTGGAAATTTACAAACATGGATGGAGCAGATAGGACATGAAACAAGGTTCCAGGGAGAAACCTGAGCAATGAATCTGGGGCTGGAGAAACTGTTGACTCTGCTGGCTATCAGAGATACAAAGCCTGAAAATTAATAATTAACATTATACAAAGAGCCCTCAAAAGCTCATTTCTATATGCAAACTTTGCTGACCTGCGTTGGACCACCTTCTGTGTGAATCGTTTATTGTGGTCATTTGTGATTAAATGGAGACATGCTGTCCCTGGTGATTTACAGACAGTCTTCACTTTGCGAGTGCCTGGCAGGGGTTAGGTGTGTAAGTGTATCTGCAGGCTTTACTTGAATGGAGAATGCTTGTGAAGAGCAGAGCAAGTGATGCTTCCAGCAGGGCCTGCGGGGTCCTGGCGGTAGGGCAGGGGGAGGACTTGGCGGCTGCCGACACGTGCCGGGAGAGTGTTGCGTTGTGGCTCCGATCCAGTGCTGTGGGGCTCGCTGTCAAACTGCCACTCGGTGACCGGAGATCTCATGTCTGCCTGCAGATCACCCTGCCAGACACCGGGGGAGTTACTGGCCTTTATAGTTTTTATTAACTGTTGTCCCCCCCCCTTTCCTTCTCACTTGCTGCATGGAAGTTGTTCCAGGTTGAAAGGAGTGCAGCTGCTCCTTACCCAGCCTCGTTAGCGAGGACTTAATTAACAGAGATGTTGCTTGTAAGTCACAATCCCTGGGGAGGTCAGGTCTGATCTGTGACGAAGTCACTGAATTTGCAGAGACAGAAGAATGGCAGATCACGGACGGGATTGGGGGCGATGAAAATGCAGGGGGTGGGGGGATGCAGCCATTTGTCCTGCTTCTGCCTTTTGGCACTTGGCGTAACACACCGGCCAGGCTGTGGCCATGTGCCCGTGGTTTGCCTGGGCACAGCCGATTAACCCTCACGCTGCACGCACATGCAAGGCAAGGGCCGCCGCTTGAAGCCCGTTCATTCCTGCCAGCTAGCCAGTCCTGTCCTCTTCATTTGAATATATGTGTTTGATAAGCGCTGTTGGATGTTTTGTCACACAGCTGCTCTCTCCATTTCTTCCTGGCTGGGTCGTTTTTCCCACGTCCTTCTTTTCATGCTCTTTCACCTTCCATGTCATGTGTGTATGTGTGTGAGGGAGAGGGGGAGAGAGAGAGAGAGAGAGAGAGAGAGAATCTGTAACTTCAGATTCAGGGCTGTGCTGCATGTGTGATCCTATAATGGGTATTAATGACAGTACCCACCTGCACCCCCCCCTGTTCATTTAGACACACAACTCCTAGCACTATTCTAAGGTGACCTGCACCGTCCTGTGATCAGCTTGAGTCACATTTATCTCTCGTGTGGATGCTGTAAATGTAAATGCTGTAAATGTAATGTGGATGCTCCTTTTAGCTGCTGGAATGTTGCACCCAACATCACACTCACTGAGACTATGTTTATTCATGTTTATCGAATGCTTGCTGACAGTCATGTGTTCTTTTTTGTTTAGGCAGACAAAGATGTTTACTTTCTTTCTCAGACGCCAAGTTTACGGTCAGACGATGGCAAGAAAGTCCATAGAATTTCTAATGGGCTCTGATTTGTGTCCTGGTTGTTGTTGTTCTTCTTTCCTTATCTGTGAGCCCCTTCCGCCCCTGACTGTGCGTCCTGTTCCCATCCGCCCTGCTGCTGTGTGGGAGCGGAGTCTGCTTCAAGGGGAACTTTATTTAGCTTCAGTCAGGCCACGACCATGAAGGACTGAGGAGGACTCCAAAGAACCTGACACTTTTTTTGTCTCATTTGAGTTTCTCCTCTGGTGTCTCTGACCTTCCCATACTCAGCCTTTCTTTGTTTAAGACCTGCTATGAGGAGGTCAAAAAAAGACATTTAATAATAAAAAAAAATGGTTAAGTCCGCACTATTATGGGTAACTTGGTGTTGTAATCGAACAGATTGTTCTCATAGCTTTGTTTTGGTGTCTGTCTCTCTGTAAATTTGTGTTTGTTGTGTTCAGTATACTGTAGTTGGTGACATATAATTAAATTGTTTTTTTGCTAAAATTTTTTGCTAAATCAGAGCGCTTCACCCACAACAGTGAATATTCATGGGTTGATTGCAGAGGGACCGTGTGCAGTTCCCCTGGCGTTCTGAACACCGTTTGTTAGGGTAGAATCCATGCCTTGACCATGTGTGTGTGTGTGTGTGTGTGTGTGTGTGTGTGGATTAGTTTTATATTACATTGTGGGGACCAAATGCCCCCCCCCCCCAAAGTAATAAAAAACTGGCATTTTGATGTGGTAGGGACCGTTTTCAGGTCCCCACAAAGATCTGTAAATGCAACCAAAAAAACTAAAAATACGAGAAGTCTAGGCTTTTCTTTGGTTACCTATGGTTAAGGTTAACGCTGGGTGGGGATTAAGGCTGTAATGCTGTGATTTAGAGTTTTCCTCATATAAATGAATGGAGAGTCCCCACAAAGATATAATTACAAACCAGTATGTGTATTTTTTGTTTTTAACAGGGATCTGCATTAGACGAGCATTGCGCAGCAGCACAGTGGCTCCCCCTTCAGGGTGCTGGGATAAGTGCAGCACTGGATGGCCACAGGCCCAGAGAAGTGTTTCCCTCATGAGAACAGCTGCACGGTGAGAGCAGGAGCAGCTGGCGGGTGGTTAATGCTCCTCCTTTGTCCTTTGCCTTAACACCACTCTCTGCCTCCTCTGTAGGTGAGCACTCAGTTGGTCGACAGGCTGAGGGGCAGGGCTGCTCGTGAGTCACATGACATGGAGGTCAAAGGGCACCTGATCACAGCCACGGGCCTCGGAGCTCCAGGTGAGATGGCGGCGGTGGGCTGCTTAGGAAGAGCACCGTGTGTGGTGTTCCTCGGCCTTCGGGTGACGGGGAGCCGCGGTGCCTTCTCAGAGCTGCTCCATCTGCCTTTTTGGAAATGCGCAGCAGAGCAACGTGGGGGGTGTGTTTATGTGGCCGGAGCGAGCTCGATTTATCTCTCCGTCCATTGGACGGCGTCCTCATTCATCAGCACTGGGAGGGAAGGTGGCCTGAAACCAGAGGGATTCTCTTTATTTGGGCACATTTTATTTCTTTTGTCCTTCACAATGTTTATTCTATAGATTTCATGGGTGACGTTAAACAAAATGTCCCTGTTCTGTGTGTGTGTGTGTGTGCGCGTGCATGCATGCTCAGATCCTCAGGGTTGCGGGGACAGTAAGCAGCACGCTGAGCGTGTCTCTGAGCTGCAGGAGCGCAGGAGGAACCTCCAGACGCTGTTGAACACTCGGTTGGGGGAGCTCAGGCACGTCTGTCTGCTGGAAGCGGTCAGTAGCTCCGTCCTTAAAGCACCAGTGTTGGGGACAGCTCCTCCACAGCGTCCCCAATACACACCGCACAGGCATGAAGGCTAGAGCAGTGTTTCCGGGGACCCACAGTCAGTCCATGTTTTTGTTCCCTCCCAGCTCCCTGCCAGACAGTCCACATTTTTTTGGAGGGAGCAAAAGCGTGGACTGGCTTTGGTCCCCAAGGACTGGAGTGAGAAATACTTGGTGATGTGGTTGAAAACATGGTCGCCCTGTTTTCCAAAGTCAGGGACAGATGTTCGCATCTGTCGCTCCGTGATGGGCGGCCTTTTCCCGGCACACGTGCCTCACTCTCATCGCCCCCAGTATGGCAGCCTGCTTCTCCTTCTCTTTCTCCTTCTCCTCACGTTACATAGGAGCCTGAGCTTAAAATAGTGACTTCCTCACCATTACGGTCACTGGTCGCTGCCCCCCCCCCCCCCCCCCATAGCTGCAGTGAAAATAAACATCTAGAGATGGAAGAGCAAGTCCTTGGCTGGTGAATGGTGGCGGTGCTGTGTGTGTTCGCCCTTTCGCGGTTCTGAAGTAGCGGTCCATTTCCACATGCAGGAGCTGACCGGGCAGCTTCCCAGCGAGTTTCCTTTGGAGGCTGGGGAAAAGCCCCCTCAGGTGTACCGCAGACCTGGCATCGGCCCCCGCGGACATAAACATTCCCTGAAGGGGGAGGTAAGCGGGCTGCTCATCAGGGGCCTTGTACTGCCGAGGGGGGGTGTGCGCTCTGTGCTTTTCTCTTGGGGGGTGGTAACCGATGTCGCCGCCCAACACTCTGTGCAGGAAGAGGAGGCATGTCAGTGGAAGCAGAGGACGGCGCGGTTCCGTGGGGCCCTCCGCAGGCAGGCCGACTCCGAGCAGCCCCCGCACGGCAAGAAGACGGTGCACCGCGGCTGTCACACAGGTGCCGCTAAACCCCCCCAGGCACTGGGTCACTGCACTCTGCCTGCAGCACTGCTTATAACGCCGGGCATGTGTTCTGCCACGCTGCCTTGCCTGCCCCGGAGTCTGGGCCAAGCAGACGGACCCGGGCTGAGTCAGAGCAGCCCGCTGAGTGTGGGGTGACGGGAGAAGCTGAACGTTACACAGCGTGCCGGGTCATTGGTCTGTGTGTGTGCGCGCGTATGTGGTCCAGGCATACCGTGCCTTGTGGGGACCAAATGTCCCCACAATGTGATGAATACCCATTTTTTTACCTTATGGGAAAGCTCAATTTTCAAAAAATCTGTGACTACAATGAAAAAAATTTAAATACCAAAAGACTTCTATTTTGTTTGTTTACTTTTGGTCAAGATTAGGGCTGAGTAGGGGTTAAGGTTGCCATTGTTGGGATTAGGGTTATGCCCATAGTAATGAATGGACCGTCCCCACAAAGACATGATTATAATGTGTGTGAGTGTGCGCGCGTATGGGTGTGGATTGAAGTTCATTAGGAAAAACCCATCTACATGACAAAACACGGCACCTTCTAGAAACAGGACGTTCAGATCAGGCTGGGGAGGAAGTCTGCTGAAGGAGCACCCCCCCCCCCCTCAGGCAGCCCCTCCCCCCATTATTCTCGAGGTGAAAGAGATCAGGGGCCCGATTCGTCAGGAAAAGCTTGCCAAGGGAACTCCGCCAGCTCCAGCCTGCTGGCCACACCCGTCGCTCTCCGGCAGTGCTGTGCTGTGAGTGACCCTGTGTGTGTGTGTGTGTGTGTGTGTGTGTGTCCCTGTCTCTGCAGATGAAGCAGTGAAGTCAGAAAGCAGCTCCATGTCAGACTCCACCGGCCAGGAAAATGGTAAGCGCTGGCACCCACTGTGTCTCTATAGGGGGGCCAGGGCCCACCACAGAGCTGCCTAAAGGGCCCACCTGTGCTTTTCTTTCACAGACGACTCGTCCCCCAGTGTCGGCCCAGAGCGCCTGGCCCCAGGGAGCCCCGATGGTCAGCTCTGCAGGAAGCTGTCGCCCGTAGAGATCTACTATGAGATGAGGACGCGCCGCAACTCAGCTGCCAGCTCTTCCAGGTATGTTGCTCATGTACGCCCCCTGCAGGCCCAGCCCGTGTGCTGCCGTACCGCTCCTGTCAGTGCGTCCTGCTCTGCCCCGCTCAGCCCCTCCCTCTCAGGGAGCATCTCCAACCTGGAGGGAAGGAGCATTCCTGCCGCTCCGCTGTTGTCCTGAACGGTGCCCTCCAATGGCCACGTCAGGACAGAGGCAGTTCTGCCTCACCTCCCCAGGAGGAAGCCCCACCAGACAGCAAGCCCCCAAGCTGGTCGCCAGCCTTAGAAATAAAACGATTCCTCTGTAGTGAGGTGATTGGAAGAGCAGCAGCAGGCTGGGCATATCTGATGAGCTGAGGCTTTCAGCTTGATGTTGTTTTTCCAAATTCCCCCACAGGCCAGAGGTATCGAGCGGATCTGGCAGCCAGCAGTGGTCAGACAGCCCCGAAGGCCCGCAAGTCGTGCAGCTACACCCTCAGGAAGGGCTGTCGACTGGGTCCTCAGAGCGGCCGGGCTGCCAGTACAGCGCCCGCACGCGGCGTAGCAACAGCTCCGACGCCCTGCTGGACCGGACCGCCTTCCCAGATGAAGGGGTGCAGAGGCCTGGGATGCCTTGCAGGGGCGGGCCTTACAAGAGTTCAGAGGCTCTGACGGACGGCCGGCTGCGGCAGGTCCAGCGAGGCAGCCCCGAGGGGCACCTCAATGGCCATGGCGAACAGGGCAGGCTGCGCTCCTCGATGGGCGGCCGAGGGGGCGGCGGCTACAACGAGATCCTTATGGACTACATCTGGGGCAAGCAGCAGAAGATGCAACAGAGACAGCCGCCGGCCGGCGGGGCCAGGCCTTGGACAGAGGCTCCTTCTACCTCATTCCCAGCCGCTGTGGCCCCCCAGCTGAACGGCTTCCCTGCGCCTCAGGCCCCCCCATTTGCGGCTGGCCCACCGCCCTATAGCCCCTTGCTGCTGCGAGGAAAGCCGGGCGATCCACGCCGGGTCAAAGTCACGCGCACCAAGTCATGTGGTCCCTTTGTGCCTCTGCAACCACAGCACCAGGAGGCCCTGCTGTTCTCCGCCTATTCGGACCCCCCCCATGCCGCTCCTGGCTCCACGGCCCCATACTCCTACCCGGCCGAACAGGCTGTCGCCCCCCCAGCCCGCCGGCCGCTGCCATTCCCCGGCGGTCCACCGGAGGAGTCCACTCGCAGCCTGCACAAGGCGCTAGCCCTGGAGGGCCTGAGGGACTGGTACCTGAGGAACACACTGGGGCACGCCGCTGCCGCTGGGCTAAAGGGACAGGACGCCGTGCTGCCCCGCCGTCGCACCACCCATGCCCCACACCCTCACCCCCTCGCACAGCAGGCACAAGCCTTCCAGACGGAGCACCTCTACAGCCATGGCCCCAGCACCCAGCTGCCCCAGTCCGCATCCTTCCATGGGCACCCGCTACATGGCAGGTCTGTCTCTGTCTGTCTGTCCGTCCGTCCATCTGGTTTTGTGTTTATTACATTGTGGAGACCCAATGTCCCCACAATATAATAAAATCCTGATTCCTTTTACTTTGTGAGGACATTTTTCTCATCCCCATCAGGGAGTATTCCGATTTTTATAAATCTGTGAATGCAATCAGAAAACTAAAAACGCCACAACTCTTGTTTGGTTACTTAGGGTTAAGGTTAGGGCTGGGCAGGGGTTACGGTCATAATTGTGGGATTAGGGTTTTTCTCATAGAAACAAATTGATGGTCCCCACAAAGATATACATACGTAGTTTGTGTGTTTGTTCTTGTTGTTGTTGGGGATGGGGGGGGGGGGACAGTCTCACAGTACAGTTAGTACCCCTAACCCATCCTTACAGAACGCTTTAAGCTTTGGGTTTAGGAGCTGTAGATGGCCAACTCCTGTTTGTGCTTTAAGGACAGATCAGTGAGGAATCGCCAGTGACCATCATCTGCGCATCTGTGGGAGACCCGACCGCAGAAACTTCCTGTGCATGACGACTTCTGGCTTTCAGTGTCTTGCTTTGTAAAACTTCCAGGAAGTGTTTCATCATCTGAGTGCAGACGGGGGGTGTTCATTGCTGAAGCAATGAATGACTGGCTAGAGGTCCCTGAGCAGCAAATGGCAGGACTTTGTACCTGTACATCAGCATGTACCTGAATGGCAGCTGCACAGTATTTGGGATAAAGGCGAAAGCTGTACGTCTTCCCAAGTGCTACGTGAAGAGCTGTGAATTTGCACCTTGAGTCGTGTATACATCTAATTACTGGGCAAGTCCCTGCTGGCTCTCTTGCTTTAGTCTTTTTCTGAACTGGTGCTTTCTTTCTTTGGCAGGTCCTTGGATCTGTCCCTGTACCAGGAGCCCTACTCCTCTCAGATGCAGGACTTGACACTGAACGAACCCGGCACTGACTCACCTGCTCCAGGCACCCTGGTCTGATGCACACATAAGCAGTTATGCTTAAGGCCTAGAAAGAAAAATAACTCGAATGCACAGACAGTTCCAGATTTTTTTTTTCCGCGTTTCTGTCCTGGAAAGAAGAGCCTAATAAAGAGGTCTGTGCAGTCTGTTGGTCCAGTTCATGTGGGCTGAACTGGAACCGTTTAAAAATTAGATGAATTACCAGTAGATAACCATGCTGTTGCTCGGTTTTTGGACTGTGGAGTCTTCCAACCGCTATCTGATTCCAGGGTTCCGGGAAAACTTGAGCTCCTATCAGTTATGTTTTTATTTATTGTCTGTCTTCACCTTTTTCATTACACACTCCTGGCAGTCTTGGAAATTTCCACTAGTTCATGAACTGCAGTTAATATATTTGACAAGAGACTTACAAATGAAATTCTTCCTCGCATCTTGCATAATCATTGAAGTACTCAAACTATACATGTATTTATTAAGTCCTATTCAGCGTCGCCAATGTACTCATGGAGTTCCTCTGTGTGTGGCGTTCCCTTAGAATGCATAGGGGTTTAATCAGGCTTTATGTGACACTTTGGGAGGGATTAACACATTGAGGATGCGTGTCCCCATGCTTAGCATACAAGCCCATCTGGGAGGGCTGTGGCCAGCAGACCCCTGCTTTTTGTCATCTTGGAATTGGTCTTGAAGCATTCCTCATTTTGGAAGCGTGACCACGGACATGCATTACGTGGAATCTACCACAGCATGGGGAAGCCACATGCTCTTTACTGGCTTCACTTCACCAGCATTTCCAAATGAAATCTTGGAGGTCACCAATCCACCAGTATTTTATAGTCTGAGGTGCTTGGTCCAGATTATCGATTTTCTTAGCCCAATGTTTTCAGCCCTGGTCTTGGTGACCCAACGTGTTTTCAGCCTCTTGTTTGGCACATCCTGGGGTTGATTGAGCTTTTAATCTAATTAATCATGTGAGCCACGTCACGCTGATGCACTATTTGAGGACTTGCTGCAATGGTGTAAAGACCCAAAAGCTGTTCAGGGGTTAATGACAATTGGGCATTTTAAATCGTAGCAGGTCCTTGGGGTACACATCAGTTTTAAGGTTATTAAATGGGCGTCTCGATCGTGGCTCTGCTTCCACACACACCAGCATACACACTGGGCTTCGCAGGATCAGGACTAAAAAGCACTGAGTTGTGATTGACTAAGTGAGGACCAGATATTTATTTTATACAGATGTACTGTTTGTAAACGTTTACAATGTTAAGGAAATTATGCAAACAAAAAAAAAAGTCAGAATCTGGGATTATATTCGTCATTTTTCCACATCTCCAGGAGGTGGAAGTTGAAAAATCGCATAGAATCGAAACTCCAGTCCAAATGCATCAGCAAGTTTGTTGATAGAAAAACCGCAATTAATCATGAATGCTTAGGAAAGGGATGATAAGATCAACTCTGCCCCCTGGTGGGTGGACACTAACTTCTTACAAAAGCAATACTGATATGTACAATCTTGCATCACATGGGTCATGAGCATCATAATTGATAAACTTTGGTTAATTAAAGCATTTACCAGCGGTTTCTTGAGTGGATGCTTTGTCAGTGAAATATATATATTTTTTTTATATTGCTACTGGTTTCAGTTTTCTGAAGCCGTTTGCGTGGTTCTCTCTGTTGGAGATGGGAAATTATCATCGCCATTGTTTTACTTATAATTAGGCCACTGCGAGAAACGAATAGTGTTTTAACAGGAATCCAAATATGGTTCATGTTCTATTTCATTGTAAATATTTGTATACTGCTACTCAATCCCATGGCAAATATTATGAAACTTTCTCAATCTTACTGCTTTTCTTTTTTTTTTTTTTTTTTTAAGAGTCGACAGTTCATTTCTGAGCAGATGTTTTTTAACAGATCAATGTGAAAATAGCGTAATGAAAACTGTTTGTGGGGATCATGCTGTTTTTTATGACTGCTCAGTCCTGTTTTTATTTGGAGAGCGATTTACATGATGTTAACTGGTGAATTATTTGGGGCATGAAGTTGGGGGGGGGGCAGTCTTGGTTAGATAATGGGTAGTTCTTTGGCAGATGGAAACTGGAAGAGCCTGTGTCGTGTCATAAGCAGGTCTTATGGCAGTAATAACTAAACCAATAAAGAGGGAACCTGTTTATCATCCATGTTCGCTCGTTTCACTGGCCCTCAGAATGACCTCCCTGTTTTCCTTTGTTTCATCCCTGCCCATTTGATTCCCTTGTGCAAAGGGCTTCCGCCAAAGTAAAACGGCATCACACCGGTATTTGCGCACCACTGACCACCAGCCGTGCCATTCTGAAGTCTCCATGGAAGTTTTCAGTGCTTAGATGTGTCTGAGCTGCCTGAAGCGCCTGGCTTGTGTCTGCACTCAGCTGCCCTCCTTTGCTGTGCTTCACAGATCATAGTTTGGAAATAATCAATGATCAGGTTAAGTGACTGTGAAATGAAACGGGCATCTATGGCGCCTGGTGTAAGATGATATAGACTTTTTAAATAGAATTCTGTTCAAAATAATTTTTTTTCAGGTTTAAATATGTTGGACACCCTCACTAATAAGAGCTTTGTTTTGTTTAATCTGGTTGATTTGCAATGGATATACAGTAGAGTGAAATATCAATATTTATCCATTTAGCTTATCCATTATGAAAAATGTTCATATGAAGTATTAGAAGCTTTAAATCTTTGCCATCTCTTTAACCCAGAATTATATTTGTGGTCAATTCTAACATCATGCAATTTTGTACGGCCTGCTTTTCCCATCAGCGAATCATGGGGCTGCAACTTTATATATCAGCATTCAAACAGGGTTGAGAGGTTTACTTACTGTATAATAAGCATTAAAATGCATGACCTAAGCAATTTAAATGTGATGTGATTGTTGATGGACATGGTGGTTCCACCATTTCAAAAACGGTTACTTTCCTGGCATTCTTTACACACAGTAAACCAGTATAGTATAGTAAACCAGAACATTCAGATGCATTTTTAATGATAGAGAGCTGAGGAGAATGGCCAGATTCATTAAGGCTACAAGGTCAGACATAGTGTAACAATGGTGGGTACAAAGGCTTCTCAGAACAATCTGTCCACCCTTGAAGTGGTTCTGGAGGCATAAGTGGGTCCTACCCGGTACTAGTTACGTGCACTAATTAAGTGGTCACTGGATGTTCGTTTGGGGTACATAGTAAGTGCTTAATCATATTAGCCACTAGAGGGAGACAGCGACCCGCTTCACGACGATCACTGAACGTCAGAATGTTGGGACACGGCGTTACTAAATGCTGAAGAAGATGCGGAGACCTGCCGATTTAAAGGTTACGATAGAAGATACTGGAATTATGTGGAATTTATGTGGACTTGGAATACAAAAGAAATACGTGTTTACCAATTGTTGCCCTGGATTGACGACAGCGATACCTGTAATATGTAAGAGCTAATGAAAGTTGTTCATTTTCTGTACCTGTTGATCAGTGTCCTTTTTATACTTTTGGCGATCCCCCATATACAGACATTCTCTGCTGCAGGTCATTTTATGTAGAAATGGGTACCACTTTACAATAAGACTTCCCTTATAACAGACTTAGGATGTATTACCAGGTTATTAATTAGGTTGTAATGCTTTGCAAATCAATAGACACCGGTAAACAGGTTATAGCACAGTTTTTGAATGAGTTACTGCCATTTATAAGTAGCAAAATGGAGCATTGCTGGAAAGTAACATATTCAAGAAATTAAAGCAAAAGTAAAGGTCATTCTCTGGCCTGAATGACAGCATTAATCTTTACTGGACCCATGCAGTTCTAAGTAGCAAGTAGACTTCTTTCCACTGCATAGCAGAAAGCATTCTCCTGGAACTGATCATGTGACCGGGGCACTGGAGCGTTGTGTAGCTCTACAGCTAAGGGTGTGTCATCTCAGCCAGCTGGGTTAACTTAAGCTAGAATACATGATTGTCCAGTAGGAATGCTCCTTACCTAAACTTTTACTGGAGTATCGTGACTTTTAGCTTAAGTTAACCCAGATAAATCTTGGTTCATGGAATACCCCCAAGGTGTATGTGTCTGTGTGTTCTGTATGTGGTTAGTATACCTGGTGAATGTTGTTTACACCAACGTTTGCTGGTAGTTAAGTAAAAAAAATTAATATATCCTGTTTCTGTGATGCACAGATGAAACTTAATAGGTTGACATCATAAATAAGTAATGACTCAGGGTTAATTTTAATAATCCTGCTGAGCAAAGTTTTATGCAGTCAAATATGACGAGAAATGTAATACATATAACTCATTCTGTTTATAATGTTTTAACATAGAAATGTTATAATATGTGATAAGGTTATAAGTCTGAAACTGTTGGGAGACTTAACTGTGTTTTACGGTGAACATACAACGTATACATATGTATAGCTTTTTTGAAGCCACCGTATAATACTGAGGGATACCAACTGTGAACATGCTTTTGTATATTTTCATTACCATCGTCTTTGAGCCAAACCTTCTGGTGAGCGTCAGAGTCTTTCATGGTTTTGACATTCAAAACCGAATTGTTTGGTTCTTTTTTGACATTGTTCTTTTAAGTGACATATATAGGGCTTAATTAAATTTGCAAGTGTTGGATAGCAGCACATCCTGCCATCCTCAGAAACAGCAGGGAGGGCTCTTTATAATATCAGTGACTGACATTTTCATTACATTCAGTTTAACATTTGGGGGGAGGCATACACTGGTGCAAGTGTGTACAAGCGGTGTGCAGTGGGACAAGTACGAACCTGCCATTAAAAGAATGAGAGCAGCAGTATAACACTCTTCCATCTGGAGCACAGACAAAATTCACATATCACTACCTGCCAATTTAGTATGCCTGCCAGTGCATGGAACTAATTTCCCATCACATCAAACAATGCAGATTTTACGATGAACAAACTGAATTGTATACTGACACATAAAATGTATGTAAATTATGTTAGAAAATTCTGGATGCCCCTAGTGAGCCTACCCAGGATCTGTGGTTGGAGGATGAATAGAAAAAAAACAGATGTATGGAAAATCTGGAAGCTTTTGTCAGTACACTGGAGCTCTGGGTTCATTGTAATAACTTATAAACAACAGTTCTGCCTGCCAGAATACCGCACAATTTTAATAAGTTATCAGAAAAAATGAACTGTTTTGAAGTTAAGGCTTTTGTCTGTCCATTTCAACACTGGAGATTAGGGTAATAGCATATGACATAAAAGAATATGATTATTTTAATTCACCTTTGAATTGTGTCACCATGAAATAAGGCATTTCTATTTACCTAAACAAGATGTGAATTACAGATTCAAAGTTTACATCAGGTAAACCATACCCACAGCAAAAAAAACACTATTTCAGTCGAAAGCTGAAATAAATTATACAAAAATGTATTATTTTTTACGACTGATGATGAATATACTACATGACTCACACAGTTCTATGTCCAGGAAGTTGTATTTCGTAGATGTTCACCTTGAACAGTGGAAATAGTCATTTCCTGTTATGATCTGTAGTTGCAGTGTGGCAAACGCCTTTTAGGACAGTTAAGGGTCTTCCCTGTTGTGTCTCAAAAGTGAAATCGAGCAAAAAGCATTACAGTCAACTCCAGCATTATTGGCAACCCCAAAGAAAGGAAGGGAAAAAAAACTAAAATAAAATAAACCATGCATATATCACAATTTCCTTCGAAATGTGTAGAAAAATTGATTACCATTTAAATAATTCCTTCAAGAACATATTTATGAGAGAAACTTTTCAGGAACGTGGGGTAAAATTATTGGCATTGCTGAAGAATATCTTAACACTAATGAAATCTGCATCCTTGGTGAAAATATGTCTTTATATTTCTCTTGTGTCTTGTGTATAGTCTTGTGTTGTCTGCCACTATTTCCTGTTTTTCTGGGGTACATATATGATGTCACACAAGCGCAGAGTCCCTTTGTCATTCATCAATATGTGTAAATTCAAAGGGCCTTCACCTCATATAAGATGAACCTTTACAAATTAGGTAACAGCTAAGGAAAGAAAAAAATACTATTGAGTGCAATCAGGACAATTGTTGAAAACATGCCAGGAAGACACATCAGCATTTTGCCCCTACTTATGACGAAAGAGGTAAAAAGAACTCAAAAAGTACTTTCTGAACTGCACGGTTTGCATAAATCTTGGTGCTTTAATATTTCAAAATTGACTGTCAGAGACCACCTGCATCACCTGAAGCTTTTTGGAAGGCTTTCTCGAAAGAACCCACCATTCCTGAGACAGTACTACATAATGCAGCACCTGAAGTTTGCCAAGTTACATTGGAAATACAACTGGAACTGTGTTATGCTCAGATGCGACAACGATTGCACTATTTGGTCACACACACCACCGACAAATAATGGCAACTCCCTACAAAGAAAAGCACCTGGTACCGGCTGTCTGATGTGCTGGTGGATCATTGATGCTTTGGGGCTGTTTTGCTGCAGATGGTGCAGGGGCCCTTGTGAATATCAACGGTACCATGAATTGCACAAAATAGGACATTTTAGCCAAAAACCAAGCTGCTGTCTCTATCAGATCTGAATCTTGCCTGTGATGATGAGCTCAAGCACACATCTAAATCAACACAGAAAAGGTTATAAGAACAGGAAGTCAAGGTTTTGCAATGGCTAACAGTCTCTAGATGTGAACGCTATTGAGAACCTGTGCTGTGCGTTGAAGAGGGCTGTCCAGCATACATCTAAAAATATTAAAGAACTGGACTTATGCTGTATGGAGGAGTGGCTCAAGAGCCCCCTGCAGGTGCTCTCAGGCCTAGCTAAGTTACAGAACGTGGCTCTGTGCTGTTGTCCTTGCCAAATTGCTTTATTAAATATTAAACATGGCATTGCCAATATTTTTGAAATATACTTTTTCGATTAAAAATGGTAATTTTAAAAACTAAAATGTTAAAACATATGGCTTGCACAATGCCAAAATATCACTGGCTGCATTTCTTATTAATTTTATATATTAATGTTTAATTTCATCAGGGTTGCAAACAATTCCGGAGTTGACTGTAATTGAATCCTAGATTGATTCAGCCGTTAGCTGTTTTGCATACTGTGTGTCTTCCAATTAACTTTTCCTGTCCTTTACATAACCACTTTCGAGGAATATCCAGATATAGCACGGTATTTAAAAGCTCAGACGGTGACATGTCCAAAAACTGCCCTGTTGCACAATAGACACCTAGAGTGAACCTGGAGGATCGTTGCGATAGTGGCCTGAAAACACTAGGTGGCGCTCACCAGGCAGCTTGCACTACTTCCCTCCCACTTCTTTACCTTTGCCGGCCTCTGAAATACAAAGCTTAACTTGCCCTTATATTCGTTTACTTTTCCAGTTTTAAGGGGTTATTCGTCTCCATTTACAAACGTTGCATCGAGTAAGGCACATTGGTCGCAAAGTGAAAAAGCTATAGCTGAATTATAAAGCGCCCAGAAAAATGTTAACGACCGAATCATAATCTATAAAGCCATAATCTATAGCTTCAGTTCTTTGGCTGCTTAGATACTTAATACATGAAACGTAATTGATAGTGTAGTTAGCCTAAAATATTCCCAACCATATATGAAAGGCCAGAAAAGGAGTCGAATTGCCATGCTACTAGGAGTATTAACAATTATTTAATACGACAATAATAATTAATATAATAAACCGAGCGAGCAGGTACAAAAACAAAACCCTCGCGGCCCTCGCTTTTGCTGTCCATAAACGAGAAACGCGGTGCAACAGGCGTCCAATATAGACAGAAGACATTATAGACCGCAGCCGATCCG
Source organism: Brienomyrus brachyistius (assembly GCF_023856365.1). Classification (NCBI taxonomy): domain Eukaryota; kingdom Metazoa; phylum Chordata; class Actinopteri; order Osteoglossiformes; family Mormyridae; genus Brienomyrus; species Brienomyrus brachyistius. The sequence continues at coordinate 12,232,353 of NC_064538.1, read as the reverse complement.
GTCTCGCTCCACGCTGACAGCAGTTGGTGGAATTATGGGACCTCTGGAGGACTTCCTACCTTTCGCTCTGCGTTAAAGAGGAACCGCGGGGGTTGGACTTGCTGTGGGGCGTTTCAGCAAACGGATGCCTACGAGGTGCTTCACGCGGACCGATGCCGCAGGCGAAGGAGGCTCGTGGAGCAGCGGCGCTCGCGCTTCGACGCAGCCCGTAGTCGGACAGCTGGCGCTCGCGCAGTTCGGCGAGAAACTCTGCGGACTCGGGAAGTGCGGGGCGGGAAGGTCATCGCCCGAGTGACACGGGAGCTCGGCACCCGAGTTTGGGTTAGCCGCCTAGCAGCACCAGAGCTGACTTTTTTTTTTGTTTTTTTTGCCAGTGACAGTTATTTTCTCACTTAGAAGTTCTTGATTTTTATTACTGTGTCAGTTCTATGGCGATGGATAACGGACATAAAAGAACTCGGGATTGGATCTCTTTTGGTACTTATATTTAAGTAGCTATCGACTTTTGGAAGCTTTTGTATTAGCTTGCCGGTGACCGTGTACTTTGTCTGACAGAAGCAGGGAGTGGGCAGGTAGCCTCTCCTCGTTATTGTTATTCCTGAAGTGCGTGAGTCCTGTTTTTCTTTATTGACGCGTAAGTATTACTCAGTTTTCAACGCTGTTGTCACTTTGTTTTCTGCCACGTAACCGTAGAGTCACTGAGTTTTAACTCATGACTGAATTATAGACTGACTCCCAGTTTAATGTAAATTCGCGTGTTTACTGTGTCAAGCTGTGCAAATATTTCCGGGAATATAAAATATGTTTTTTAAATAGTATTTGGTTATTCAAGTAAGCGGACGAAGTAGGTGTATTTTATGGTTTGGTGCATTCAGTCTAAAAGGCTGAAAAGTGGGACGGTAGCTTGTTGCGAAAATCTTCCCACTCTAAAATATGGAAATAAATTAAAGATATTTTTAGCACACGTGTATCTGACTGGAAAACTACTTAATTAGTATTATAAAGATTTTTTCATAGCATACTAATGTGAATCTAATCAATCTATTTATGTATCTACGGTTACATTTTTGCTGGAATTTAGGGTATTTTCAAAACGCCTGGAGGTTAGATTTCTCTCCACAGATTGTTCTGGAGAAATTAGATGTTTCTTTTAACTTCTACTAATTTCTACTAGGCTACTATCTTCAAAGTGGAAAAAGACATTGCAGTTCTCAGGTGTGTTAAGAAAACTGAGCCAACGGTTTTATCATGTCCTTGGTCATGTATGCAAAGATTCCTCCTCATTTGAAGAAAACCTCAGCTGTGAAGAAAGCTGCTTTCTTACTTGTTGCTGCATATGGGTTGAAAAAACTGTACCCCTTCCTGTCTAGTAAACTTAGAGGAGGGGTTGGGAAGCAGACCAAAGGTTCTTTTCTGCAGGTTCCCAAAAGGGGATCTCAAGAAATCTTAGAGAAGGGGGGGAAAAAGAAGAGCAGTTCACCGGCCGTCAACCGTGAGTTTTTTCAAAGGCTTGTCCGGCTCCTTCGCATCCTCTTCCCTCGGTTTTTATGCAAAGAGTTGGGCTTACTGGGCTTCCACTCCGTGGCCCTCGTCTCCCGTACCTTCCTGTCCATCTACGTCGCCAGCTTGGATGGAAAGATTGTCAAGACCATTGTGCAGAAAGATCCTCATGCCTTTGTGTGGGAACTGACCAAATGGCTCCTGATTGCCATACCCGCCACGTTTGTCAACAGCGCTATACGATACTTGGAAGGCCGGCTTACTTTAGCCTTCCGCACACGACTTGTCACTCATGCCTATCAGCTGTACTTCAGCAACCAGACCTACTATCGGGTTAGTAATATGGATGGTCGTCTGGCTAACCCCGACCAGTCCCTGACGGAGGATGTGGTGATGTTTGCTGGATGTGTTGCTCACCTGTACTCCAACCTCACCAAACCCATCCTTGATGTGGTGATGACCTGCTACACCCTCCTGAGGACTGCCGAGTCCAAGGGAGCCAACACCACTTGGCCTTCTGTCATCGCAGGCATTGTGGTGGCACTCACAGCCAAGGTGCTGCGAGCCTTCTCTCCACGTTTTGGCAAGTTGGTGGCCGAGGAGGCCCGGCGAAAAGGAGACCTGCGCTACATGCACTCGCGCATCATTGCTAATTCAGAGGAGATCGCTTTCTACGGCGGCCACCAGGTAATTACTCCATCTGGAGGAACAAGGGGGATTTATTAAAGTCATTTCAACTGAAATTGCCAAAAAGGTACATAAGGAACATAGTGGAGGACCATAGGATCCAAATGTGTGAGGTGTACATTTATCATGGTCAGGGGTCAACACCAGGGTGAATTCTGACAGACATTTTGATCGAAATGCAGTTTTTACCCGACAGTATTTAAAAAGGTAGCCTACTTTCTTTTTTTTAACCTCTGTTAAGACATTTTGCCGCTGGCACAGACATGTTTGTCTTTGTGCAGACAGGTTGATGGCTGTTGTTCCGAATGGATGTGGAGTGGGCATGTTCTCCCCAATTTGCTTAAGTTTCCTTCTGCAGCCTAAAGACATGTTAGTTAGTTTGCGTGTGCATGCGTGTGCATGCGTGTGTGTGTGTGTGTGTATGTATGCCCTCTGATGAACTGGTTTCCCATTCAGGGTGTACCTCAGCCTTGTACTCTGTGCTGCCTGGGATATACTGAAGACCCTCCCATAATCTTGACAAGGATAAAAGCATAGATGGATAGCTGGATAGATAATGTGAATGACCTCTTTTTGCTCACGTACAGAATGTTGCCCTAGTGGAGTTAAGTGTGACGAAATATATGTCATTGTTTTGACTTCAAAAACAATTCTTTCAGATTGTGTTTTTTTCTGCTCCTTCCCATGTGCATTACTCTGGTGAGGTGAGTTGCCTCGCGTTTTACCTTGATAGCACATATCCAAAACGTTACTACTGCCTGATTCTCTTTAGGCATACAATAAATTTATAATTTATAATTAATAAATTTGGAAGCTAATATTGAATTTGCATTCAGTTTTGTTTACAGTTCTGCTGCCGCAAGTGTATAGTCTGACAGACTAGAGCAATGTGATGTCAACTTGAAGTAGTTTTGGCAGACTTGCCCCCTTCTAGAGGAAAAGATAGCTGTAAAATTGACTGGTCGTAAAAGAGATTTGCAACTTTTGCAAAAAAGTTGCTGCATTGTTTCCTGCACTGTCACTAGTAAAACGCACCAAATTATTTGGTTCTCCTTGCTACTAAGTAGGCAAAGGGAGGGCAAAAGATGAATTTTATGGCTTCAGGCTATTTGGAGGGAGGATCCTGAGGGAAACCTATGGCACCCCAATAGGAAATGTCTGCAGCAAACACTTCATCATTGGTAGCTAATATGTGTAATCTACATTATATAATTGCCATTTTAAATTGTGAATTATTGTATACAATAGGCTACACAGAACTCTTAAACAGGATCTGCACATTAACAGTAGTAAAATAAACAATGTGGACAGACTCAGAAGGCAGCTACATATAACTCTCCATGATATTGACATTACCTGGAGACTCGATGAGGTAGTTATAAATGTCAGGATATAAAACCTCCAGCCATTGAATGGAATCATTAATCCATTACGATGTTTGGCTAAAAGGAGACTGACCAGCAAAACCGCAAAGTTTATCAAAATCCAGACACCTCTCACCAGCTGCCAAAGTATGTACATAACTCTCCTTATCACCCATTTCAACTATACTTTTACCATTTCTTTATTTTATTGTCTAACACCTGAGAACTCTTAGCTGCTATTCAGGTTCGAAGGTTTGTTTTTCCCCAGAAATAGTCGGTAAACCACATTGCGGCATGAAAGTTCCCAGTTAATTGCTCTAGTCTATTCTTCAACTTCGTTGTAACACATTACCCGAAGGTAGAAGCATGTCTCAATTTTGTATCTATTTATTTTTTATGCACATTTCCAAGGTTTTGCTTGAGGCATGTTGGATGTTGATGTAGTGTTTTCCATATTCAGATTTTAGGTAAAAGTAAACATAATCAGTATGAAAATTCAGATCTCACAAAGAGCCCAGCATTGAATGATGTAAATTGGACTGAGCCCAGAAACTATAAACTTAAATGTTTTGTTTTTGTTCAAAATTTAAGTTTTTCAGTTCTGCACCAAAATGTTGTAGAGAACAAAAAACAGAGTGAGGTTTAAAACCCATTACCCAAAGATTTAATCTTGGATATCCTGACTTGGAAAGAACGAAGCTTTGAGACACTACTGAATAACAGTTTGTCTTGGTACTAATCTAATCTACTGTACTCGACTTTCCCTTGTTTTGCCTGTTTGTTCTGTTCTGAAATGTGTGATTATTTGCTCGATCTACATTTTCAGATGTCTCCATTGGTGGTTATAAAATTTTTATGTTTTACAGTAAGACGGCACTAGGGTCAATGTATGTTCTAATGTAAAGAACACATGCACAAAGTTTGGAAAAGTTTGCTTGTCTTTTTAAGTGTTTTACCTGGTCTTGGAATGGGGAAAGTAATAAGGTAATGGGTAATTAAAAAAATACAGACTTTGTCAGTAGCCCATGAAGAATGAAACTACTTTAATATGAAAGAATTAATGTTTCTTCCAAATAATGAATGTCTGTCTATGAGGTATTCTAATTAATAGCTGCCCCGTAGGAGGAGTAACTGGCACAGTATAATTGACCTTGTTTTAAGGCATTGTTGATACCTGTATTTTATTTTTATATGACAGAAGAGAGAGCTTTGGCTAGTCAGTGCAGCAAACACCAGCAGATATGCCCTGCGGCTGTTGTGGTTGGGGGTGGGGGGGTGGGAGTTACGCATATGAAAACTGTCAACTGGCAGGAAAGCGGTCCGGCAGTAGTCGACAGCTTGGGTGGGGGTGGCAGTCATGTGACACAGGAACAAAAGCCTGAGGGATGCAAAAGAGCTGGCTGTATTAGTCTTGCCGGCATGTGACTAGATATTGCCTGAGGAAAGTGAAGCTGGAGTTTTGACACGTAATGGTGCTGCTGCTGCTTCACTCATGCAGGCGGAGCAACCCAAAGATTGACGTAGGTCTTCTTCAGGGCAGACATGTTGCCTGTTAGAACAGAGCGAGCTGCCTAGCTAAACTAGGTTTCAGATCAGAGTTATGAAAGAAGTGAATACAAGCTATTGCAAAATCTTTCCAAAAAAGTAGACACTGGGGTGTAGGTTTGTAGGAGTGACCAGTTTAAAAGTAAGAAATAACATTGACAGCCTCTGTCATGAGACTTTGTCATGTGTTTCCATTGCCCCCCTCGCTCTCCACAGGGTAATTTTTAGTCACATACTGTCTTCAACTTTCAGTGGAAGAAAGTAGGAGCTGCAGAGAATCTGTTGTTCACAGCTGTTTAGGCAAAAATACAAAATGCAGCATGTCCTTCATGTACTACATCTGTGATAATCAGATTAGAATCAGCTAATGAGCCTGAGCTCTATCCAGCTCCAGCACTTCTGATAAGGCAGACAAGCACCGAGCTGATGAAAAAGTCAGCAACTCTTAGAACATGATATGGTTCGACTATCTGTTTATAAGTATGCATGTTATCTTTTGAGAAGCGTTGGCAGGAGTGGGGGGGGGGGAGTTCAGTTATTAACCAGCATGTGCTGTAAAAAACTTCTTTGATCTTTCCTCGGTTTTGAATGCAAAACCGAAAAGCAAAGTCTGAGGGAGACTGAGAGTGAGCCAGCCAGCCAGCGTGAGAGTAGATGATGATGATGATGATGATGGTGGTGGTGCCTCTATGTCCCAGGTGGAGATGTCCCAGTTGCAGCGCAGCTATCAGGCTCTGTCCTCGCAGATCAACCTCATCCTCTTCAAAAGGCTGTGGTACGTCATGCTGGAGCAGTTCCTCATGAAGTACGTGTGGAGTGCCTCAGGCCTTGTCATGGTGGCTGTGCCCATCATTACCGCCACCGGCTATTCCAAGTATGGTAAGTTCTACCCTCCCCCAGTGTAATGCCGTAAATGAAAACCGCTTTACAGTTTTGGGTCTTCATTTCATTCACCCCCTCCTTTTATCCTTCTCTTCCCCCCTGTATCTTGCTTTTTCCAAATGAATTCTCATTTATGTGATCCTCCTCACTTCGGAATCCACTGCGTGTAATAATCAGTGTGCAGGGTTATCTTAAAGGCCCGTTAGGAAAACATGGGACTGGGTGCCTCAAACATCTCCGTTGTTGTAGACCAGAGCTGTGTCGCAGGCCTTTGAGGGCAGGGTTTAGTATGCGGCTCACGCTTCAGCCACTCAGGACCTCGCAGTAGGATGTAAAGCAGAAGCAGTCACTAAACAACAGGAGAGGCCTTGCCACCATGCCCTCCTGCCTTTGCGTAGCTAAGCAGGCCTCTGTGGCCTCCTATGAGTTTCTAACATGCCACCCGTTTCTAGGACTGTTGCTAAGGAGACTTTGCTGCAGTATATCCCATATTATAACATCCATGCACTTATTCACTGTACTGCACAATTTTTTTGAGATTTAGTGGAGTAAACTTGTGTCATATTTGCGTTTTTGGCGTATTGTGTGCTGTCCCAGACTCAGAGGACGTGAAGCAGGCTGCCATGGTGATGAAGGAGGAGGAGCTGGTGAGCGAACGCACTGAAGCCTTCACGACGGCACGCAACCTGCTCAACGCGGGAGCTGATGCAGTGGAGCGGATAATGAGCTCTTACAAGGAGGTGGGTCAGTGCAGGGTCAGAGGTCACAGGGACTGTGACATGCAGCACCATGGGGGGCAGGCAGCCTGTTGCAGCAGCTGGGGGTGGTCAAGCTCAGCAAATCTAGTAGAGACAATGTGACATCCTTCAAATGTCCAAAATAATCCTTTTTGGTTTTAATTATGTTTAGAGTTACTGTAACCTAAGTGTGTCATATGAGCCTCATTACCATGTTTGCCAATTTGAATGTAACGGAATTATTTTATAAATTTTTGCATGGCTGCCTGCTTCAGTCCATTAATCGATGCCTTTATTTTTGTTATTTACGTACCTAGCAGATTGAAGTGCTAGACTGGTGTTAAAAGTTCTGTTGTGACCCGCTGGCTGGTTTATGAGCAGCGGTGTGGTGACCTGGTGACCTTTCCTCAGGTGACGGAGCTGGCGGGCTACACAGCACGGGTCTACGAGATGTTCTCCGTATTCGAGGATGTGCGCATGGGCGTTTACCGGCGCTCTGGTGGAGAGGACGGATTCCAGGCGGGAGCCAAGCAGCTGGTGCAGCACGGCATGAGGATGGAGGGCCCAGTGGACATCCGGGGTAAAAATAAATAAAACAACCCAACTCCATCTCATTTGTCTCGCTCTGTGTGTCGGGGGGAGTCGTACAGTGTGACACTTCTGCTCAGGATCTGCCTGTTTGCTTCAGAATTTACATCCAGTCTTTTTACAGTTTCTAAGCTTACTTAATTAGTTCAGAATCCTTTGCATATGTAGAAAGTTAAATGCGTAGACAACTTTTTAGCAAAAGTTTCCCCATATTGACACCTCACCTTTGTTGTAGTATATCTTTCAAATATTCATCCATCCATTCATCCATTTAAAGTGCTTCATTAAGTAGCAGAATAGCAGCTTCAGCTTCAAAACTGGGCTGATATTGTACCTTGCAGACATCTCGTTCTCCCTGATTAAACTGCTAAAAGTTGATGCTTTTAGCAGATTTGTGGTTAATTAAAGGTACGCGTTACATGACTTCCCTTTATCAGTTTTTTTTTTTTTTTTTTATGGTACTGACAAGTAACTGAGAGTGCAAGCTGGGGGTGGTGTACTTGACCTCTGACCTTTATTTTGGTGTTTGTCGGTATAGGGCAGGTGATTGATGTGGAGCAGGGCATCAGCTGCGAGAACCTCCCCATCATCACACCAACAGGAGATGTTGTTGTGTCCAGCCTAAACATCAAAGTAAGAAGCCATCCTGTCTTGCTTTGCGAGTGATGACTCCCCATTTGGCTCCTCCCTTTGTCCTTTGTTCAGCTGTGTGCGCAAACAGGGGTTGTTTTTGGTTCACTGTGACCTTGCTGATAACCCACATCGGCAAGCGTACGGTTTCAGGGCAGGCCCAAGGTTTCTGCTTAGGGCCCTTGCATGGTACTTGCCTGCCTCGTCATCCAGATAGCAGTCTTCCCCTGTCTACCTGTGAACTGCGCAGGTCTGCTGCTAGTGTCACAGGAAACCTCTGTTGAGTTGCTCTCTCACCCCATGCTGTGAACCTTCATTTGCCCTGATAGTTTGCTTAGATATTGTAGTGTTCACAGTCCAAGGTTACTACCTCCTGGGTCATTGTAACCCTGCTTAGAGAGCATGCCTGTATGGCAGGTGCTTTTTTTAATGGTACTTTGCTTTACTCCACTAAAACTCTCTTAAATATGCAAGTATGTTGCAAACAATGTTCACTGAGGCCTTTTGGGTCTAGAGATGGATGTTAATGAAAGATTTCCGAAGAGTAGCCATTGGAAATAAATCTGTGCCGTGAATGTGTGGGAAATGCATCATGTGCTTGCGTATGACCCGCCTTGGGAAAGAGGAATGCTGGTTGTGTGCTACTCTTGGGTGTCCAGTTGGTGCAGCTCATGAAATCGTGGGCCGATGGAGCTGTGTGTAGTTCTAGCCCATGCCCAAGCAGATCAGAGCTCTAACATGCACCTTCGCTGTGTCATGTGAAGTGCTGTGACACAATCCAGTCAGCTTTATTCCCATAACCTTTAACAATGGCTCTACACAGCATTGGCAGAATGAGCCCTGGCTCCATGCCTCTTGCCAGCTAACCAGCTGGCACCACGACAGCAGACAGTGCACTGTGGAATGGCTGCAATATTTAGCACCTTACTGAAGTGACATATATATTTTCTATTTTTTTTTATATATCCATATAACTAGCAACTAAATATGTTAGTCTAATACAGAGGTTGTCAGATGTTAAAATACACCTACAGCACTAATAAATGTTGATCGTGATTACATAATGGGTTACATTTACTGTCCTTGATTTAATTTTATTTTTTTTTAAGAATATTTAAACTGGTGAAAAGGCAGTTCTGATATATAGCCAAGCCAGTTCTGATAAATAGGATGTGCCCGTCACTGTAGTGAATGCTTCTCCTCGACGTCACTCTGTATCCCATCACAGCATCCCTTAGTAGCTCTTTTTGTAAGGCTGGCAGTGCTGTACCATTGTAATGCTGTGCTGATGTAATACGTGTTTAACTAGTGGTATCACAGCTGCAATGGGGCCGAGAGGTACTCCATCAGCAAGCTTATATTTCTTTAAAAAAGTCTTCCACGAACTGGTTATCGGTTGGAATAGTGTGGGTTTAATTTTTAACTATAATTGGACCATCCTTAAATTACTTGTGCAGTCTGAGCCATAATAGGGGAAAAATGTGAAATACATGCATAAATGGGCATTAACAATTTAATTATTAATTGCTACACCTAAATCATAGGGAAAGTGTGTAAATCAATTTAATTACAATTGAATGAGCAAAAAATCAGTGCTTCAAGTGAAATTTGAACTTGCTGCCTCTTATCAGTTGAGTCTAAACTCCAAGCACCCCGCTCCCCTCCTCTCGAATGCCTGCCCGGTGTTTTATGCACCAGCTGATGATTAGTACCTCAGCATGTACAATGAAATCTGTAGTATGCACTGCCTTCATCACTGCTGCTCTTGGGATCCATACAGCACCTGTTGGTAACACTGTCCTCACAGTTTCAGAGATAGTAGTGCCACTTTCCAATAAGACTACCCATATAAAGAGTTTATGAATGATTTATAATCTGGTTATTAATTACGTTGTAACACTTTGTAAATTATTAATAGACTATTTTAAACAAGTTATAACAGTTTTCTTTTTATTAGTATTTATGAGTTACTACCATTTACAAGTGGTAAAAGGGAACCTTGTTGTAAAGTGGTTTCAATGGGAAGACTGCAGTAAAATGTTCAACATTAGTGGCTGTAGTTGTTCTTGTTTTTAAATCACTTGTTAAATGAAATACACCGTAATAACTGTAATGCCTAACTTTTGTATTCTCTCTAGTACAACACACAGGAAATGTTTTCTCTCACAATTCCAACAAAGAAATATCACTGCCACCTAATGGATATGTTAGGGTTAGGGTTTTATTTTAATGTCACACACAAGCTTGTGTAGGGAAATTGCTTTTGAAGTGTCTCACTTCATTTGCTGGTAGTGTGCGATTTTGGATCGCTTAATATCTGTTTTTTTTTTTTTCAGCCTTGTACCTTGGCATGGACCCCTTATAGTCCAAGGTATTTAGTAGATATTAAAGTAACATGGTGAGGAAAACTTAGGATTAATGAACGGGGTCAGTGTGCAACCAGTATGCCTGAAGTAGTTGGGGCTAAGAGGTGGTTTGGTTACTCTGTTGACCCCAGGTTTGAAACCCCTGACCATCTGGACTTGGGTATGGATCACTGAGTCACACACCAATTAGTCTAACTGGCATTATGGCTATTAACACCCAGAAACCATTTCACAATGTCCAGCCTACATCACTTGTTTACAGTGTATGATTCTCTAATGAAGGGCATTTGACAGCTTTTCCCTGAGAAAAAGACGATGTCTCCAAGCCCACAGAAACGCCAAACTGATCAACATCTACCGAAAAACAAAATATTCTGGTTTTCATTGCCTTAAAAGTAACAAAATCCTGTAACCGGTATGTGTGTATGGGCTAATCTGGTTCTCTAATGAAGATGTTCATCTTCCATGCATCCTCATTCTTCCTCCTTAGGTAGAAGAAGGCATGCATCTCCTGATCACAGGACCGAACGGCTGCGGCAAGAGCTCTCTCTTCCGCATCCTCAGTGGCCTGTGGCCTGTATACAGAGGGGTGCTGTGCAAGCCGCCCCCCGATAAGATGTTTTACATTCCCCAAAGGTAGGAGTCCCTTGCCGTACACCTTGAGAAGGGAGGCCTGTGAGGGGCAGTGTGGTGCTTCCAAGTTCTCGCAATGGAAGCAACAAAAGCACAGGAATGGCACATTCAGCCTGCTTTGCTTTTAGCTAAAAGTGAGCACTGTAGTTGCTTGCTTGTTCATCACAATCTCAGTCTGTACCGAGAGACAACTGACAGGCAGAGAAACTTGTACTTCTGGTGGCTACTGTAAAATGAGCTGAATGCCTCATTCAAGAAGTACGAGCAGCTGACAATGCATACAAATACCCAAATTAAGGCTAGTTGCTGGGCACCATTTGTATACCCTGTTGCCTAATAATCAGGCATTACTCCTCCTCTTTTTGTGATCTTGCTGCACACCACCTGGTCTCCTTGACCCGAGTAGGCCCTACATGTCGGTGGGCACTCTGCGGGATCAGGTGATCTACCCAGACACCCAAGAGGAGATGACCCAGCGTGGCTTCACTGACATGCATCTAGAGGATATCCTCAACACCGTCAACCTGCGCTACATCCTTGAAAGAGAAGGGGGTAAGATGAGGCCTGTGAGGTCAGCTCTGTTGGGGATCTTTGCATTTATTTATTTAGCAGATGCTGTTCCCTAAAGAAGGAGCTCCGAAGGTTGGAGTTGAGACACTGGTGGGGGGTGGGGTGGGGGATGGTGAGAACATTTCCAGAATATCTTTATAAAATAATAGAAAATGTGAAAAAATGTTCCATTTCAGGGTAACCTCAATTGCTAATCTTCCCTTTCAGTCAGAAAAATGGGGGCTGTGATTATTTGGCACTATTATTTTGGGAGTGGTGGGCTAAAAGGTTTGGGAACCCATGGTCTAATGCAGCGTAAGAGGAATTTTGGGGCTGTAGTTACCCTGGAGCACTTGGTGTCAAGAACCTCGCTCAAGGACCCAATATTGATGTGATTACTCTGCTGGCAATGGGATATAAACTCACAACCTTCTGTGTATGGGCATGGATACCTAACCCACTGCATCGCACACTACCCTGTGGTTTTGATACTAACAAATTTGAAAAGTATATAGAATAAGAGATGAGGATTTGGAAAAGTAGGAAGGGATGTCAGGGTCAGTGGTATGCAGAAAGAGTGGGAAAGGGACAAGGTTTAAGATGGCTTCAGCCAAAGAATCGCTGCGTTCCCACTCTTCCCACACTGAGTTTCGGAGGCTGGACTGCAGTGAATGTAGCTGTCCGATGGTGTCCTGCCCGGCTTAGAACTGTGTGTTTGCAGGTTGGGATGCAGAGAGCGACTGGAAGGATGTGCTTTCTGGGGGCGAGAAGCAACGCATTGGCATGGCTCGAATGTTCTACCACAAGTAAATAAACATGAGTACTTTCCTGCTTGAGTATTTTTAATCATCGTCCCTTTCATCAAAAAAAGTGGTCTTCCATCTTGTAAGATGGAGTTGGTTTGATAGATTACATGAAAGGGTATTGTGTCATGGTTTATAATTCTTCACCACAGGCCTAAGTATGCACTCCTTGATGAATGTACCAGTGCTGTGAGCATAGATGTTGAAGGGAAAATCTTTGAGGCAGCAAAGGATGCTGGTATAGCACTCCTCTCAATCACTCATCGACCCTCACTCTGGTTAGTGTGCCGTTATGTTATCATTTATGTTCACTTATAAACTGCCCTTAGGGTTTATTCATATCTATAACTGTAAGATGTTTAAGTGTGTTTTTTGTGTTTAGCAGTATTGCATATGTTTTTGCAATAAGTGTATGCATGAGCTGGGGCCTTTATGTATAATCATTCACTCAGTTTTACAGGGGGCAGAAGTGGTTGCTATGGAACTACAATCATAAATGGGGCAAGTAGGCCAAGAAATGCTGCTTAAAAAGTCATAATGCGGGATCCAGATGAGAGGACTGTGGCGCCCTGCTGTGGCCAGATGTGCAATCCCATTCAGAGATGCTGGCAGTCTTGGCAAAATGCAGTGTTCTGTCCCTTTTCTCAGGAAGTACCACACTCATCTGCTGCAGTTCGACGGAGAGGGGGGGTGGCGCTTCGAGAGACTGGACGCCTCGACACGCCTGTCCCTTCAGGACGAGAAATTGCGGCTAGAGACTCAGCTGTCGGGGATTCCCAAGATGCAGCAGCGCCTGGCGGAGCTGTGCCGCATGCTGGGCGAGGACAGCATGCTGCAGGGAGCAGTAGAGCCGGATGTGGTGGAGGAGGAGTAGGGGGAGGTGGAGATCTGGAGCTCTGGGTGAAAGTCGAAAGCTGTGAGATCGAAAGAGGTGTGAGGGAGGGGGACTGGAGTCTGAGATGCAGCAGAGGGACAGCTGGACAGTCGTGTACAAAAAACGCACATTGAATGGAGATGTAATATGGAGACTTTCTGAAAGGGGCATCTGAGTGCAAGTGGTGAGTCTACACAATAAGGACACAAGTCCTGTGTGAAGAAGCCTGTGATCTCACCCTTTAGGAAGCATCCCCTGCATCCATGGCACAGGGAAGGCTCTGGAGGTGTTGGTCTGCTTTACATGCCAAAATTGGGGAGCTGTCACCATGCAATCTCAGCTGAAGATTGCTGTAGGTTGTTTAATTTGTGATTTTTTAACAAACTTCTTTTTTTCCTTTTTGAAATTTCAACCTTTGAAAGACACTGTTTACCTGCTTTGATTTTTTTTTTTTAATGGCCAGAAACAAATTTCAATTTCTTAGTGTTTTGTAATCAACTTACAATGTTATTGTGTCATATATAGAACTTGTACAGCACTTTTTAAAGCTTCTTCCACCGAGTCTATGAATAAGAAGCTGAGCACATTTACCAAAACCTTATTTTACACACAAAGTACTGTTATACTTACTGTAACATATTTACGTAACTATAGTTTAAACACACAAAACAGTGTAGTGTGCTATAAAGGAATCGTGTGTTCTGCTTCTAAAATTTGAAAAATTTTACCGTCGTGGCTTATGCACCTTTTGAAATTTTATTTTTTTCCAACTTTTGTGTTTTTGGCACTTAATTCAAATCTTATAAGATGCACCTTATAACGTATAGTAATTACTCAGCTGGGTCTTATAGAAAACACTGTGGTAAACTTCACATACCAAAGTTGTATGTAAAAAAGGGGTGTGAGCGTACCATCCATTTTAATGCAAAAAGGGAATTTGCCCTGATGCACTAAATGGGTGCATGTCAGATTTTGATTATTATTATTATTTTTATCAAACCACAGGCATAATTGTAGTAACTCGGCAACGGTGATATTGGTGGTCTTTGTGTGTTTGCTTATCTAGGTTTTGTATTCAGATCCTTTAACACCAGAACAGAAATTTTTTTACCTGTTTATTTTCTTAATCTGATTCTAATATGAAGGTTTCCCTAAAGTTGAATACAAATGCATTTACTGTTTGGTCATCCGTACTTCAAATGTTAAATAAATATAAAATGTATAAATGTACATTCATTTTTCTTTGCTACATAAGTTTGCAGCTTAGGCACCTACTACAGTAAGTTCCTGTTTTGCCTTCATTCAGAAACCTGAGGCCTGTGTCATGAAACTGGATGTCTTGCTTAACTGGATAACTTGTAGGATTTAAGGTCAGGGGAGTAGCTAGACATCCGGGCCCCTTGCTTGGTTTGGTATTTTCAGTCTCTGAGTCTGTCATGATATCCATGAACCTCTGATGCCCCTCTTCAAGGTGCACCAGTGTAAATTAACTATCATGCTTAACTAGCCCAGACTACCTTAAATCTGACAAGTTATCCGGCTAAGCAAGAAATAGCCATATTGCTTCGTGATAGAGTCCTCTTTACAATGGCTGCCTGGTGTTTATTTATTTATTTATCCCCCTACCCACTAAAGCTCACGGTTGCTACAGCGGGGAATTCGTAATTTGCTCTGATACTGTAGACCAGGCGTCTCCAACCTCCGGGCCGTGGACCGGTACCGCTTCGCGGCGAAAGGATAACAGTGGCTGTTTTATTTTGGAAAACACTTCCATCTGTGGTTCATAGATGGCGATAAGCAATGCACTTGGTAATTACAGTAACATCTCATTATACTGGATTCGCTTATAATGGAATATCGTCTATAACGGACGAGCGCTTTTAGCTGTAGTTTTGTTCGCTATAACGGACATGCAGGTTCCGCCCACAAGGCGCACGGCGTGCAGGTGACATCCAGCGCAGATACGGAGTCGGGATTATTAATAGTCACGCATCTGGTCAGGTAAAGTTGGATTACTACAAGTATAATAATCTCTACCACAAGTGTGTCTGTTGGGGTGCGGCATGAGTAAATGGTCTCCTGTAGTTGTGTTCTGGACATACAGCAACTCTGGATATAACGGACTGTTTTGCCTGGTCACATGAAGTCCGTTATAACGGGATTTTACTGTAGTTAAATATTGCGCACCTCGTTATTTTTGTTACGCGTCTCCGCTCCCTCCCCCAAACCGGCTCGTAAGAGGGAAACAAGCTCAGGGCTCCCACTAATTCTGCAGGATGGTGAGTTGTATTTTTACGCACTTTGTTTTTAGTTGTTTCTATACCGGTCCGTGGAAATATTGTTTTACATGAAACTGGTTCATGGCGCAAAAAATGTTGGGAACCGTTACACGTCCCTGCACGTCTCTTAACACACCCTCCCCCGGTACGCAGAAATGTTAATGAAATAAAGCCGGCCCGTGGTGGCAAAAATGTTGGGGCCCACTGCAGTAGACTAGTCAGTGTGAGTTTCTCGAAGCCTGCTTAACGCTACGTCGTTCGTAAGTTCTGCGTTAAAAGCTATGCTTCGAGAAACCGGACCCTGATTTGTTTCGTTTAAATTCAACAGATCTAACTACAAAATAAAACATTTTGAAGGAGAAGTGTAAATCGGTCCCGCATCTAGTGTAAATTGCATTGTTAAATTTATTATGTTTTACATTGAAAAACGTGTAAAATATTTAATCAGAGGAGACCAGCTGTATTAACACACACTACTTCACAGAGCCACTGAAAGCGCTAGGATTTGTTCATTTGTTTGTTTATTTGATCAAAGATAACATGCACCATTTTACATGTCGTAAGGCCGCTACCTTGGCCTGGTCTTCCTTGTAAAAAAAAGATTTAATCTCAATAGGACTCCCTGGTAAAATAAAGGTAAAAAAAATCAGATTCACTCAGACAATCATTCCTATATATTTATTATGTATTCAATAAATCATCGTAAATTATGGGGGATTGTGACCCCCTCCATAATCAAAATCAACCAACATAACCCGCTGGACCCCCTTAAATGGATGGAGACCCCCCCCCCAATGCTCAACCCAAAGGTATGCCCTTGATTCCCATATCGTAAAAGTTTTATTATATGTAATCACTGCATTCTACACTGATTCCATAACACAACACTATAAAACGTACAATATAATTTTCAGATCATTTGAAATGGCCCTTGGGAAGCTAAAATGGTTAGTTTGTGGTAGAAATTAGCTGTAGGGTGCAGTAGATCAACTGACGGTTGGTGATTGTAAGTTCGGCTGTCAAGAGGCGCATAGCTAACCGTTACGGTCTATTGGTTTCAACCGGAATTTCCCTAAGGGAGTGGAAATTCTACAATAAAACAGATGCTTTATTATAATAACTTGTGCGCCCCAATAGTTTCTAGTTAAAATCCATTCAGAAAAATATTTCGTTTACGCATTCGTGTAGAGTGTCATAGTTTCCTTTTAACGTCATATTTGATTTAGAATCGTATATTAAAATCATAAAATTGATGCAATATTAATTAATCAGATGTCACACATAGTGTGGACCTATCCACACGCATTTTTCATTCATATATCATCCACGAAAGCATTTCATTTGGCAGTTAATGGCGGTCTTAAACACATTCTTCGCATATTCTCTAGACCTTCTAGTTGACTGAAACGCACTGTAATGGCTGGCAAAGAATCATCCCCACGCGTTGTCCGTACGCAGCACTGACAAGAAGGTTGCAGAACACGTTCCACATTTAGCCCCAAAACCGATTCTGCCGTTTGCGACAAGTGAGATACTACAATAAATTATAAAAATCAAAGAACTGTTATTTTTATAATAAACATTTCACTGCCTCATTTTTGTAGACACATCTAATCTTTCTGCACTTGGGTTGTGGGACAACATCTCCGTGTGCATGATGCAGAGCTGTGATTTCTGTAATGCTAAAAGTGGCTTTGGTCCGATTGCACTGTGCAACTTATGATTTACACGTCTCCATCGACATTCGGCAGGTGGTGTAAACACCAAGCTGAAAGAGATTTCGGTTAGGAGACACGCATCATATATAAATATTGCAAAGTTATGCGAATCGGTTTGAAATGTCCAGCAATTGTTATGCTCATCCAATACAAATAATTGTATTAACAAGAAAAACGTTCAGATAAAAATCACAGAGTATTCCTCGCTGGGCTTAGCTGTGATATTTAATCGCTTTCCGAGTATTTCTGTGTCGGTTTCCTAAATGCCTGCAAACCATCGGACGTTAATCAAAGAAAGAAAAATTCGGTATGAAGTCGGTTTTTGCCAACAGGTGCCGCTGCAAACCTCCGCTCGCTCGGTACCGCTCCCTTTGAGCTCTCCTTCGGGAACTCAGCGTTAAGACTTTGAAGTTTTTTTAAAGCGCTTGAGTTGATGCCTATCAGACACATCGTGGCTGGTGCATTGAGGATCTTGTCCTCCACCTGACTCGGGAGAAGTCTTCAGCCGTGGTAAGACCGTATTTAGAAACAGGGGACGATCCCCATACTTTCTGATTTGGATTACTAAAAAGCAAAGAAGGCTTTTAATTTTTTGTATGCAGTTGGAAGCCCGGCAGAACTACAGTAAGCGACATTAACCGCTGTAGGGTAAGGCGGCTCCGATGGGCTTTTTAACAGCATGCCAGCAGCAGCCGATCTATTTTCAATTGTAGCTGGGGTAGCAAGCCATTGAAATATGTCTTTTTTCCCAACCGGCAGCCATGGCTACTTATAGATATTGCTTAAGCTGGTAAGCATATTGGTTTGTTAATATGTCTAGTTAATCTGGTAGTAAAACGACAGCCAGCTAGTCTTCGTGCTGTTGCGCATTTGTGTGCGAAACGAGTGATACTTCGCCGGTGTGGGACTGTAACGGGTCGGTTTTGGAGACCAGCCGGAGCGCAGATTAGTTCTGATTCCGCCATGCACCATTATACGAGTTGTTTTAACATGTTTCCGTTTATTTCATTTCAAGCATCAATTACTTCCCAAAGGATTTCTGTATTTATTTTCGCTTGACTTGCTTATTTTGTGGTGGAGTTTTTACATATTAATTTGTAGACGCCAAGTAACTTTTCGATCTCTTCCAACCTGCGTCCATTCGATCGACTTATTTGTTGTCTTTTGTGTAGCAGAGATTGTGATGTTTGTTTAGTCTGAAGTTACGTGTGATTTCTTAGCCCAAACGCTTCAAGTGGTGCTTGCGTTTAATTCTTTTCTGCTTTAATGTTGACAAAAATGCAGATAAGCGTCTTGTATGATGCTGCGGTTGGACAGGAAATTAATCCTTTGTGTATGTACGTTGCTACCTGGGAACGCAGGAGCTGCCTCTTTCGAGATTCATTCCCTAGCCTACATGTAAGGGTGCGTGAAGCTGACATACCACGGGCCTTTGTCCAGTAATATACAGGTCTCATGATCTCCTACGGTTGACAGTTAAACACAAATAAACGTAATCACGTAATTTGGAAAATTCTGTTTAAAGTACAACTGTGTGAACTCGGGACTAGTTTGTCTTGGCCCATACACTATTCTTTGTTTGAATAGTAATTCAAAGAATTTGGATATCTTTCTGTTTCCTTTGCTTCATGAAAAATAGTTTTATTAATGAATTTGGGGTTATACATGCGGTAGGGAGACTGAAACATGTTGAAGTTTGCGGGGAATTTAGAAGATTAGTTTCTGTTCTTTACACAGTATAAGGAATATTGTACTTTAAAGTTGTTTTTTTAAAATATATATATATATATATATATATATATAGGCTTGTCTGACACTGCATCGTTAATGTGTGTGCATAAAATGTTTGTCAAAATGTGCTATGTTATCCTTCTTTGTGGATA
Source organism: Brienomyrus brachyistius (assembly GCF_023856365.1). Lineage (NCBI taxonomy): Eukaryota > Metazoa > Chordata > Actinopteri > Osteoglossiformes > Mormyridae > Brienomyrus > Brienomyrus brachyistius. Next base: position 12,213,315 of record NC_064538.1, on the reverse strand, counting down.
CCCTCCTCAATCACAGCATTAGTTGGGTTCAGAAAGTTAGTTTATAATGCATCATATCAACACATTGAAGGTGCCGCACTGTTGTAATGTAGCTGTATGGACAGCAGGTGACGTGGTGGTTGAGGACAATGACATGAATCCTAAAGTGTGTCTGGAGTGGTGCTGTCCTGTTGAGGAAGGTGTTTATTGATGACTCCAGCAAGAAAGTTCTGAGCTGTACTAACGTGTAAAATAAATCTTTCCGGATAAGTGCTATCTAAGTATCCAGTATTTTTTATTTATTATGTGACATCTGTTCTGCCATGTTTGTTGGAACATTGTCAGTATTGGAGTATTTTGTGTCTTTTAAAAGCTCAAATGTGCATATTAGACAGTTCTCTGTATTATGGGTTCTTAGTGGTCACTCGAAAATTACGAGTGTTTGTTTGACGTCCTACTCTGCCAGTTGGAAGTACCACCTGTACCCCAGGCTCTTCGGGGGATGTTTAAGTAGCTAAGCAGTTTTCTCTTGTGCAATTGTCCATTATTAATGATCTTCCAGTTCTTTTGTGGTTTCCTTTTTATGTTTTATCCTATTTTTCTGCCTTTCTGATCACGGAAATAAATCCAGACCTTCTCTTTCCCTTCTGCCTGCAGGATTAGGGGATTTCCACAGTCCTGATTACTGGACATTTTGTTGGTAATCTTTAATCTACTCTGTGGCCTGTCGGCCCCATTCTTCTCATTGCCTCTTAATTTATTTGAGTATTAGAATCATGAATGCTTATATTCTCTGCAGTTTACCAGAATGCGGTCTCTTGGTTTGTATGAGGTCAGTCTTCCTTTCATCAGAGTGACGTGTTCATATGGCATTTATTGGTATTTCCATTGACATGTTTCCATGCTCTACCTGTGTTGGACCTGATTCCAGGATTAATGTCCTGGAACTTTCCAGAGAGGGACTTGGGGGAAGATGTACCTTGTATCATTTGTCAGATATTATGAGCGGAAGATGCCCTTGAAAATCTGAACAGTTGAATTTTTTGTAGGAAAATGTTGTTGAAGGTTTTTAAGTTTTTCTTTGCCTCTTTGGGATCAAGAGGATTCTTTAAAGGTGTCCTTGCATTTATTCAGTGGATCGTTTTGTAGTGAAAAGCAAATTATACTAATTGAGCGCACAAACCATTCATTAATGGATCATTGCCTACATTTGTTTAGTAGTAAATCTTTTATGACAGTCGTAAGATTTTGCTGTTGTGAACATAGAAAACATGGAACTGAAAAAGTGTGGAAAATAACAAGCAGCTGTTTCATTATGCCTTTAAAGCACCATGTTTTGAAGATTTGTAGGTAGTTTTAGCTTTGAGTGTTTGTTTTGAATGATTTTTCTTTTGAAGGGCTTGGGCTGGCCTGTCATTGAAGAATCTGCTTTTGAAAACCAAAATAGTTAGCAGTGGTGTATTGTGTGTCCTGTATGCTTTCGACTTTGTCTCCCATCTCCAGCAGACACAACGGGAGCAAACTGCTGTCTTGCCAGTCCTTTTGGATTAGAGGGATTTTGTCTATGATGTCCGTGTGCTTGAGGCGAAGCTGAGATGCTCTCTATTCAGTCCTATGGTCATACACACACACACGCGCACACGCACACACATATCTGTAACACGCAAGTCATACTTATGCAAATCAGGATGAGCCCATAGCCTTTTTATTTGATGTGAGGCATTTTAGGTCTTGCGAAAGATTAGCTATGACAAGTGAGTAGTTAATGTTTAACGGGTGTCACCACTATCCCTGCGGTCAGCATCGAGGCATTTATGTCGGTGTGCTCAACACTTCCCTCGCTGTGAGGAAAGAGAGCAGTTCTGAAATCCAAAATGGCTAACAGTTTGGGCTTATTTAAAGAAAAAACGGATTTCCTCCCGTCAAAGCCCGGCGTCCATCTCATTCGCGTTTGTGTGCATGTGTTTGCATGTCTCCTTTCTATACGGGGGGGGGGGGGGGGGCATCTGCTGACAGCCATGCAAATCACCATTGCCCTTTGTGGCCCCAGGCAAATCGCCATGGCGGCAGGGAGAAAGGTACATTCAGGTCTGACCAGTTCAGGGGCTGGTGAGAGAGAGGATGGATCCAGAAAATACAGTACAGTCCAGTCAGGGACAAGAAAGGGGGGGGGGGCTGCCCACACCTGTGCTCGAAAAGATTAACACAACCGCCTGCTGCATCATGCTGTGTGTATGTGTGAATGCCGAGCCCGCCGTTAAAACCTGTCCGAAAATTGCTGCTCCCCTCCTCCGTCTGTTACGGAACGACCCAAACCGCCAGAGGCTCCTTTGTCTCTCCCTTCCCTTGGACGCCAGTGAGACCAGAACACGTGTGTGGCAGGGATTGGCGAAGCCTGCACAGTCAGCCTCTCTGGTTAATTCACTTTGATTTTTGTGTTATCTGAATTCACTGCCTGTCTGCACTCCATCTGCAGCCTGCAGACTGACTTCCTGCACGTGACCGGCAAGGTTATGGTGTGTGTGCGCCCCTCCTTGTGCACGGCACTGCCATCATCAGATTCACTATAATTGTCAGTAATAATCGAATAATCGGTTGTTCTTGGCTACAGCGTGATGGACGTCGTGTCTCAGAAGGGCTTTTTTCCGGCTGTCCCATTCAGTTCTGCTGAGCCGACATCCTTCAGTGTAAATAGACCACACCCCACGTGTCAGGACCCCCCCCACCTCCCCCACCAAAGCAATAGGTGTCATGGCCTGTCTGTTTGCAAACGTGCACCAGAGATGGCAGCGCCCCCTGTGGTGACTCAAGGCAAGCGGGCCGTCGTCAGACGGATCGGGGGCACCGGCCCAGACGCGGGTCCTGTCAGGCGCCGTGACTCCGAGCCCCAGCAGCCCCTTGATCGGGCCGGCTGCCACGGCCCCCCCACCCCCCCAGTTCCCTGTCAGGCCATATCCTGCACAGACAGAGGCACTTTTGTCTCAGATGTGCTCAAGGTGCCATTAAATATTTATGCGCTTTTCTTTTTTTCCCCTCCTTTTTTGATTTGCGGTGCATTTTACCTGGTTAAATTTCGGCACCTTTCATGCCCCGAGTGTGTCTCTACGGTACTGCTCAGCCCGAAAGGAGGTCGGCCGCCGTTAGCTCTGTACTGCCGTGTTCACGTCGCTCAGAGCGCTCGCCTGCCTTCGTAACAACCCTCATCGAGGTGATCCGTCCTCATGAGACAACCACCAACTAGAGGAGCGGTGCGGGCGGCAGATTATGCTGAAATAATCTGGAATTGGATGAAATGGGGTGGAATCTCTCTCCCCCCCCCGCAGTGCTCAAGGGGAAACCGGTGTCCCCTAGCTGCAGATGAGATAATGAAATAGACAGAGGAAAGCCAGCAGAACATTTTACAGGTTTTCGCAAAATTGCACGTCTGTGCATGTTTGCCTACCTCTGCAGACGACAGGGGCTGGCAGGAAGATGGCAGGGTCTGCCTGATGACAGGCTTTCGTTGGAGATCCTGTCGACATCTAAGAGTGTTGGTTTCTTATTGCTGTTCCCCTTTATTTTAAACAAGGAACGAGACCAAAACAAACATTTCCATCATTTAAATTTGATTGGAAAGGTTTGGAAGACTTAGAAAAACAATGGTTACTTACTTGTGGATTTTTTAGTTGTTTTCCCCACAAGCTTGACAGTGTGTCTGCCACAGAGTGCAGCCTTTCACCATAATTCAAAGTTAAAAAGGTAAATGTGGAAAAGGCTTCGCCTTAGATTGTAATTACCCATTCCGAGAAATGTGGTAACTGGTGGATCGACTCCTCGTCGCGCTTTCACTATGTTTACCGTGTCTTGACTGTGCCGTTTCAGCCTGTGTGTTTGTTCGTTGGCACGGATTTGTTAGTGTCCAGCCAGACGTGCCGTCTATGAAGATCTGCCGCTGCGTGCTGAAATGTGAGCCCCTCCCGTCGGCATGGGCTGGCCAGCGCTGTCGCCCTGCTCACTTCAACAGCGCGGGCTGGAAGCGAAGCAGATCGCAGAAAAGAAGCCTGTTAATGCCTGCGCTTTTTTAACAGTGTATGTCAGTAACAAAAGGCAGCCCAATTATCTCCCCCTTAATCTAAATTTTCAGTCTCCCAGGACCTGCCTACCTCCATGCCAGTCCATGGGCCCTTCTCCCATCTGATCTGATTTCCCCCCCCCCCCCTTTGATTCAGTCTCTCAAAGGCCCAGCAGTTGTTAAGATAGCAGTTAATGAAATTTCACTTTCTTATCTTGTTAAGGAGGTCAGGGGACCAGCTTTAATTGATGATTTATCCATCTATTTGTTTATTCCTCACCTTCAAGTGGCCTTTGTTGGCGTGGTTATAAGGCACAAGCGGCCCAGTGTTGACGGAGCTTTCCAGAACAATGAGATGGAGAGTTGGATCCCCCCGGCTTAAACGCCCGGCCCCCTTCCCAGCACCCCCCACCTCGCTTTTCTTCCCTTAGACATTCCTTGCTCTCCTCCAAAAAAGCTGAGACTTTCACTATTTACCTCCCTGTTAATTTAAGGGAAAAAAAGAAAAAAACAATTTAAAGCGGATGTGTGTGTGTGTGTGTGTGTGTGTGTGTGTGTGTGTGTGTGTGTGTGTGTGTGTGTGTGTGTGTGTGTGTGCGCGCACGCGGGCATGCGCACACAGGCTGTGGTGATCGTCGCGGCGACAGCATTCCATGCGTTGACAGCGAGAGAGTGCTCATGTTCTCCTCCTGTTCTTCACGTTCCACCAACCAAACACGCCTGTACCTCCGAGCCTCCCCCCCCCCCGCTCCCGGTGCCTCTCCACCACACTCCTCCCCGGCGGCTCCTCCGGGTGCACCTCAGCGGTGCAGATTTGCGCTTCAGATTATAGCGTGCGTGTGATAATGTGTGTCACAGGCTGGGGTGGCACTTTAATTGGTGCCTTTGCCACGCAGCTGTCAGACAGCTAGATGCATCTGCTTCGCTTCTCCGCGCCCCGCGCCCCGCCGCTGAGCCGCGCGCTCTGCCGTTCCGCTCATTTAACTGGTTAGTAGTTAAGCAAGCCTGTTTTTGGAAACCAGGTCTGTTTGGGGTCAATTATTAAAGTCAGTCCTAATGTCTTTTGTTCTGTGACCATGAATGAGTGAGGGGACATTCTAACGGCCCGATTTTAGTGCAAAGCTGTTACACAACCATCCTGACTGCGGTAATGTGCAGGGGAGAAAGACAAAGCGGAGAGATCTGTGGCGTGTCACTGCCATCCAGCCGCGGTGATGATGGTGCCTTTTCAGGCACTCTTTACTAATGGTGCAATGAAGGCATTCCCACTTAGGTATTTTTGAGTAAATCTTACTGTACAAATTCTTGGTGTTAAGTCAATTGTTTACAGATTTTAATATCAAAGGAAGAAACAAAGAAAAAAAGCAGAATCTCATTTTGTGTGTAGAAAGTCCCTTGTGAGAGACTCTTACATGACTTCCACGCCGCTTCAGGTCATTAGCTAGCTAACTGATCATATGAATTCACAAGGAAAAATGACACCCAAGCGCAGTCACAATGCGGGGGGGGGGGGCGTGCGCTCGCTCATCGCCGCATTGTGCAGATTCTTCTCCCTTAGTCCCGTTGTGTCGCGCACAGCTGTGCCTTGACCAAAAATAGACGGTATAAATAGATGGTAGAAATAATCTTCTGTCTGTAATGGTCGTTCGGGCAGCCGGCGGAGAAACGGCGGAGTGGTGGGACCGTGGTATTAGCATTTAAATGCACTCACTGTTATTTTGGCCAGGCGTCTTATCTCGCATTTAACTGGGTGTGTTTGACTGCCTTTGCGCCGTATCGCCCTATGAAGAGCTCTGCTGCAGCACTATTGTTCAGGGCAGTGTGCACAATGAAATTTGATTAAGACCACTTTCTCCCCTTTGGTGTATTCGACTCGTGATCAAAGTCAACTATCGTGGCTCATTTTTTAAAATTATTTTTTGCTTTTAAGGATCCCACTTCCAGTTTGTTTTGTCAAGATAAACACTACTGCTTTCTGGTGTTTGTCTGTGTGTATGCCCCCCCCCCCCCCCCCCCCAATTATGTTGTGGACTCCCAGTTGTGGTGAAACCTGTCCTGCCACCTAGGTGAGGGATGACATTTCATCAGATTCCCCGCATCTCTTCCTCCTCCCTCTGCAATTTATGGCCTCGCTGGACATGTGTGTAAAACGCAGTTGAACACTCGAGTTTCGAAGCCTTTTCATTTGCTAAGGGGATATCCTCAAAGATGTCAGTATTTTTTTTTTGTAATATTACCGGCTTGAACAGTGGTGTGTGGTCTGTAATGTTTAAATTCATTATTTCATTCCTCCAAAAAAAATATCAGTATCGGTGTACATGTCTGGGTTTTGGGACTCATGGTTCAGCTCCTGAATGAATCAATGAGTCACAGTAAATTGGATGTGTCATTTTTGTAACTCACTGTCAAAATCACATTGGTAATTAAAGATTAGACCTGGGCGGTAGGACCAAAAATTTATATCACGGTATTTTCACGGTATACAACAGTATATGTATATATATATTTTTTTAAGTATGACTGGGCGTTTACCACAATTTACAGGATTTTACAGAACACATTTTTGTTTTACGTTTTTGCGTTGTTCCCACATTAATTATATTTTATTATTAGCCATTGCGCCTATCCGCTACCTTAACGATAACATACGGCTAACGTGTTTGTTGGCTAACTGCTTATAGATAAACGGCTAATGTTAAGGTGTGCATAAGCCTAGTGAACATTTTTGATAAGTGTTTAATAGTTCAGTGTTGCTGGAACGTGAGCTTTATTGACCTCGCGAAATTTCTCATAAAGACCGGGATGTCGGTCTTTAAGATGCTTCGCCAGGTTTGATGAGGTTAGCCTTTCCATGCTCGTCTGTAAAATATTTCCAAACGGCACTTTTGTTTTTTTTTTTCTAAAGCAGCTTGCCGTTGTTGTCGGCCAACTCAGTATGTGTGTGTTAACCAGCGCGAATGCGTTCAGCGGCTACTGAGGGGAGGGGCTGCGTGTGTGTGTGCGTGCACGCGCGTCTGCACTGTAATGGTGCTGTGTGAAGTGTGGCGAATGAGGCGAAAACCGCACTGTTGGTATCTAATCAGATACTAATTTTTTATAACAATTAATATCTGATTAGTATCTTTTGACAACCCCAGTGTCTTATTATTTTCAACTCCAGCGTCAGCTATATCTTCCGTTTCTGATCTTTCCCGGTACATTTTTTGTGGTGCACCATTGAAAATGGTCACTCCTTAAGCAGTTTCCAGCCGTGCCACTTTCAGAACATTGTGTAGACTATTTAAACCGGTATTGCGGTATAAAAAATCATATCATAACAACAATAAAAAAACGGCGTTCGATATGAACCGGTATACCACCCAGCACTACTTAGGATACAAATTCAGCTTAAAAAGCTCAGTACTGATACTGTATTTTCCTATGGAGTAGAGTAACACATATATACAATAAAGTACTATCTGTTTCTGCATTTTTATGCCATTGTAAAATAATCAGCAATAAATAATTGATCTGTCTAAATTAAGCTCATCCATCCATCCATCAATTGCTCCATTTACCTTTTAATCGCTTGTCTTGGTCAGGCTGGCGTGTAAATTAAATTCAGTAATAACTCATTCTAGTAAATTGCACAATGAGTCAACTAAAATGTGAAAGGTAGTAGGGCTGCTTCTGCAATGGTATGCTAGGCTGTGGAAAGTCAGTTAAAGCACTGCGTTACTAGTAACTCCGAAACATGGTGGATTCCTGCCGGAAGACTATCGTTTGTGATTTTTCACAAACCCAAAAATGAAAATTGATTTAAACGGACCTGGTACACTCAGCCGAAGCCTGTGGCGGCAATTAGCCACAGAGAACTGCCACGTACTCTGAGCGCGCTCTGTTTTTCGGACTAATTCACGCATGATTGGATCTACATTTACTGGTTAAATTGTAGACAATGCCTTTTTCAGTTCTCTTTGTTGGTGATTTACCTAAATAATCTTTAGTGAAGGCTGCATATTTGCGCATAATTCTGGTGGGACACAAATGTCTAAGCAGTAAAAGTCTATTGGTTCTGTTCATTAGGCCTGTAATAATAATTTCGCAGTACTTCTGTCAATCGTATTCTCAAAGTGTTTAACCAACCCAGAAGTTGATACAGTGATTTATTAACGTTAAGGTGTACAGAATGTGTGTGTGTGTGTGTTTGTTGGGGATATAGGGGTTGATGGAATAAGCAGAGCTGATACAGGCTTTTGTGGGGAATGCGGGATTACGGCTGAATGGATTCTGGCCAGCATGGAGAGTGGCAGTGCTTTAAGCGGCTCGTAATGAGCACTGAGACCCTTACAAGCTGACTTGGCAGCTTGGAGTTTTACCGGCTGCTTGACCGGTGACAGATGTCAGCATGCAGATGTGGGTCATGGGGACACCGGATGCCTCAATCCCTGTTTTTAAAATGAAGAAAGGAACCAACAAACGGGGACATAGTTCATTGGGAAATTTAAGGAGCCTTACAGAGGATTTAATCTGTAAAACAGGCTGTGGGCAAAAATTTTTAAATGCAGACTTAAGATGGATTTTTTTGTTATAACAACAATAATAAATTATCGTCAATAATAGCATAATAATGATGATGATTTTATGATTATTGTCATTATTGTGTGGCATTTGATCAAATTTGACATTAATGTGATCACACTCCCCAGAACTGCAGTAATTACTCTGAGCATTCGTACTCCCTGTGACCCCTATACAGGGTCCATAGATAGATGGATGGATGGATGGGAGCTGTGCCCATATCTATGGTGTGCAATATCAAGGCTCTATATGATACAGTTTTTGGTGGAAAACAAACCGGATCGAATTGGCTTTAAAACTTGACATGAATTATTATTCTGCACTGCTTTCTGACAGCCGCATGCTTGGCCATGCGTGTAAAAGGGAATCGCACGGTGGCGGGGGGTCGGAGGTCAGCTGGCACAACAGCGGACCCATTGAGGAGGCGATGGGGGCCGTCGAAGACGCTGGGGGTCGTGCCACTTCCGCTCGGCACACAGGCCATCTTTATCAGGCTGTCCTTTGATATTGTAATGGGCAGACTTTCCGCGCATTTTAACCGGCCCACATGACTGTACTGTACTGTGTCAGAAAAGCGGCTCCACGGAAAGTTCCTCCGCGCAGCCGAGGAATGCGGCCCGGGCGCCCGGGTGTGTGCTCGCACGCTTGGCCCTGTCGGCCCCGAGCGGGTATGAGCGCAGACTCATATAATTGTGGTCTTTCAGGCTGGCCTGCTGGCTTCTGCGCACGCGCGCACACTCACTCGCGTGCACACGCGCACACTCACTCGCGTGCACACGCGCGCACACTCACTCACGTGCACACGCGCGCATGTCCACATGTCGACATGCATTTCCTCCCCATCTTCCTACATCCACAGCGGCTCTAGTCCTTGTGCCTCTGCAGGTCTGTTCTGCTGAAAGGTAGCTTGATGGGAAGCGGTTTTATGTCATTTTTAATTCTTTTTGGAAGGGTTCCTGTCAGGTGCTTTGTGACATCTCACTTATAAAGATTCTTAGGTTACATCACACTTGATAATGCAGTAACGTATTTAATACTAAGACAAAACCTTTCTTGGTAGTCATTAAGCAATTTATTTTAAACTTTATCTGAAGTCTGTGGAAATGGAAGTGAAACCAGTAATGCTTCCAATCGGCAGATTAGTGTCCAGTTACTTCTAGGCAGCTTAACCCTGGCTGAAAGAAACACTGAGCTGTATTAAATGGGTTAAAAAGTGATTTTTTTTGAGTAAATGCATCGTCTGACCTACAGAATATAATGAATTGACGATTGTTTCCCAAAACTTGTTGGAATATAACGTGCTGTATGAGACGTCTGTAGGATCGACAATATGCTAGCTGTAGTCCGTCCTGTAGTGTAGTCCTGTAATATGTCTCTTAATATGCCTGTACCAGAAGATGGGTCAGTGTCAAGTTAACTCACTGTGAAATTATTAGAAAAATGTCTTTCACAGTTCAAAGTCTGATAATGAGAAGATGCTGGTCTGAAGATGAAACTTCCTCTTTGGTTTAACATTTCCAAGAATAAGACTTAAATTATTCAGGGGAAACGGGGTTAATGTGTGCTTTATAGCGCACTTTCTAATGCTATTAATCTCGCGGCAGCACAAGGCAATAGAAAGGTTACGTGCCGTTGTTTAGTGTGCGAGCTGAAAAGAACAGTTTCAGACCTTCAATGTTTTTTTTTTTTTTTCTTTTTTTGCATGTCTTATGGACTAATCAGTAACCAAGTCATGTATTCCGTCTTTTGAAGTTGGTTATTGCGTTTAATAAAATTTTGGCCAAGACCAGGTCTGTAGATGAGAAATTTTAAACGCTTTAAATTGGTTTGTAATGCTGTAGAAGAATGTTAAGGAACAGGTAATTTTTGGTTAGAAATTTGGTTTATTTACATTGATCGCATCTGTATCATTACACATAGATCCTGGTATGCCCAGGTAACCGTAACATTATATTTTTGTGATGTGAACATCCTGTCTTTCCCTTTACGGACACGCCATGTTATTATTTATCTTCTGGATTCAGAAATGGAAGTAAGACACGAAGAAATATTAATATTTCTGAACTCTAGGGCTTAAAAACTCCCTTGGTGCATTTTTTACACTAAATCTAGAGAATGTGCGGTAAAATGGATCTAGTTCAAATGTTTGACTTCAAACAGAACGACCGGATAGATGAAACGCATTGAGAATCGATCGTTCCACCATGTAAAATCTTTTTGTGCCTCAGACGGGAGATTCTGGGGGATGTTCCGGTGCGGAGCTGTCTCTTATTAAAATTGTCCCTTTCCTCAGCAAAAGACAGGGACGTTTGTGAGCCTGTGGTTGTTCCCCCAACAATCTTCTTTGAAAAACTCAAAGCCTTTATTCAGCCTTGTGTGTATTTTTAAAGGGAAGTACTGCAAACATCACCTTATGATTCTTCAGATTTTTTTTAGATTCATGGTGTGATCGAGGAGAAAGTTGTGTATGCACTGGTAAACATAGGCTATTGATCCATTTTGAATTGTGTATAAAATTACTCTGTGTATGTCTGTGGAATGGATCTCTGCGAGTGATAATCGGGTTTTGTGGATCCTTAATCGAGTTTTGGACGGAATTGAGTGACCTGCAGTGAATGTTCTTGAATAGGGCCATGTTGAAGGCCTCTGGGGGGCGCTCTTGTTTGATGGCGAAGGCTGCTGGCTTGATGGTAACGCCAGTGGCACTAACATACACAGCCTGACCTGGGTTTTCCACGTCTCCTGGTTCTGATTTGCTGTCCCACCACTTCGTCACGGTGCATTGGCACATCTTTGGATCCAACCATCAAATGCTGATTTGGAGACACAGGTCGCTGTCTGCAAGCATGTGAAGAGACGCGATCTGTGCTTTGCGGGCGCCTGCGTGTCACTTTGCGCCAGTGTGTGCGTGTGTCCCGTGTGCCCCTGTGTGTTTGCAGGGCTGCGGGCTGCCTCTTCCCTGACAGGCTCTCATTGTTCTGTTGAGAGCCCTGTCACTGTCAGACACAGTGCAAACACAGACGGCATGTACAGATGTATTCTACAGTCTGCATTGCACTAGGGACTGTGTATTCTCTCAGCTGATGTGAGCTTTTGGTTAAAAATGCATTTTAACAAAATATGCTAACCAGCTTTTTTATTAGATTTAATTTTCACAGCATTTATAGGCCTCTGTCTTCCTAATTTATCCCTGCATCTGCCTTGCTTTTTCTTGTATTTCGTTTTTCCTCTTTGTCATCAAACCTTTAGCCCTTGACCTGTCCTCCACACCCTCTGACAGCTCTGTGGACCTTATGGACTGTAATGGCCTTCCCTACTCCCCGCTGTCCTGGAGTGAGCCCTTTATGTGCAGGATTAATATTTTATGAGGGCCTCATGTAGGGGTGTTCACTGCGCTGGGCAAACGGTCCCAGCTGAGCGCACAGGAGTCCCCGCATGCTTGTTCATCACCAAGTCTGCCCGGAAGCCGCTCTACCTTCGCATCCAGCGTAGCACGATGGGATACGTCAGTCCGCTTTCTCGTGGAGTAGTTCCGACAGTATTTATTATGACAACTTAAACTAGTCCCTTGTTAGTGGCAATGCTGTTATATGTTTTTGGTTTTTAAAAAAATGTACTCGCATTACGAGGTGGTTTTCCACCGAAGCGCAAAAAGGAGCGCTCAGCGGCAGCGCAAAAGTCCGATCACCGAAAGCGCTGTTTACTTTATTAATGCATTGTTAAACCTCAACAGTATCCGTGTCTAACCCGGATTTAACAACGGCAGGCGGTTGCCAATTCCCATCTGTTCTCTCCAGCTGCGGCGTAAGAGGCGTGGTGTGGTTAAAGAGGAGGAGCGGGGCGGAATCAACACCAAACTGGGGCGGGCATCTCATAATTAATACGCGGCGCCGCTCCTGTAGGGCGGTACTTGTATCGCCGTAATTAAATATTAAGTGATGTGACTCCGCCTCAGGAGCGCGCTTCATAGGGAACATGCGTGTGTTCTGTGTGACAGGCTCCGCCTATTCCCACAAGGACGTTTTCTTTTCCTCCCCCTGTTCGCCCTAATCTCGGCTGCTTCCGAACAATGTAACAGCCACATAATGGGATTTATAGAGTGTGTATGGTAAGACTGGCTGTTGATTTTTTTCTTTCTTTTTTACTTTTTATTTTTGCGGCTGGTTTTTTAGACAACTGGTCTCATTAACATCGAAGTGAAATGCGGATTTTCTGAGTGAAGTAAGTGCTTCTTGTGAATTATTGTGAACTTTTAAAAAGACGATTGTTTGCATTGTACATCCGTGTGTTTATAATGAACTGCATTATAATATTGACAGTAACTAATAAAATGCCGAAGCGTGTAATGGTCTCTTAAATTGACTATTTAATTTGGAATTTGTTTACGCCTTGTAGTTGTTCAGTGTAATGATCATTAGATAAAGAAATTGAATATTTCCAGGTAATAACGCGTAGAAGTCGATTGACTGTATGTACGACGTTTATTGGAGACTTGTTGTAAAAGTGTGCTTTAGTAATCATTTCTCTTGTAATTTCTTATTGTGTCGTGCACAGTTAACGCTGCATTGACACCGATCGTGCTGTGCTGTTGTGCTGTCGCTCCTATTATGTTTGCGACTCGTGAGTATAATGACACGTGCGCACTTCCCACCTGGCCTCCGTCTGAAGGCGCTTTGTGAAGCGCGCTCTGCACCTTCGGCGCCTTGGACAGGCTTCCCAAATATTACCGGGCTGCGTGGAGAACAGACCCGCTTGCCAGGATTTATTATTATTATTATTATTATTATTATTATTATTTTGGGGGGGGGGGGGTGGCGGCGTGCCTTTTCTGCCTTAAGACTGACTTGAACAAGAACAAAAACCAAAACAAAATTGCACCTATTATCTGATTTCTGTATTAATCTACGATCTGTCTTCAAGAAAGACAAGGTGATTTGAATCAAAATATGTTTCAATTCTCTCTTGTCAAATATTTCTGTAGTATTAACTTTCCTTATTTATTAAGTCCTTGTTTTAAAGACATATTTTCCTCATGAAGTATTGCACTTACTTGATTGGCTTAGTTGTATAATTCCTGTTAATTATTTTTCCTGAATGTTTTTTTTTTCGTCTGATGTAAATTTCATTGGCTAGTCAACATTCTTTGCAGTGATAAGCCAAAGTGTAAGCAGTAAACCTTGAAGACCTGGTTTTTTTTTTCCCTGTATATCTCAGGATTAATCGGAATGCCGGATGTCTGACATGCGTGTGCTTGTCCGCTATAGCTTGCGGCCAGGGTAATATTGCAGGTCCCCACAGTAAATGTGAATCCTGCCATGTTCCCTTCATGCTTTGCCACATGGCCGGCCCCTCCATTTAGAATGATGTGAGGAGGTGGAGTTGGTATCACCCCTCTACCTCTCTGTCCCTCAAACCTGGGTATGGAGGCAAGACCTAACAGACAGGAATGTGGACGCCCCCCCAATCACATCCGTCTCACTCCTGTGCTTCATTGTCTGTCCTCCGTCCCTTTCCTCACCCCCCCCCCCCCCCCCCATTCCTCTCCCAGGGGTGGTAGTTAGTCACCGTGTGGTTGGCATGTGGATGTGTAATTTGCTGTTCACGCTGATGTCTGCTTTGTTGTCCTGAACACCCAAAACCCTCCAGCGAGTCCCTGTTTTAATCTGGGATTTTATTTTTCTTTCAATTTTGCATTTTTTTTTTTCCTTCAAAGAGGATTTCATCTTGTACGAAACACATCTCCGAAACGCCAGGGAGCTTTCAACTCCACTGATCATTACCAACTTCAGACTTGCAGAGAGACTCCGTCCGGGCTGACAGATGGGGAAATGCTCTTAAAAATGATGCGAGTCCTGCTTTTTATATGCTTGTGTCTTATTTATTTGATTGAGTATGTCTGTGCTTGAACTTATTGGACAGTTTATGTGGTTTTCAAATGGGTAAACCAACCAGTTACGAGGAAGATGAATTCCTGTGAGTTTCACAGTGTCTAGCGGGGGTGGGGGTCATCTTCTTTCAGACGTATCTGCACCTATCATGCACCACATCAGTGCTTCTGCTCTTTAAACCCGATAAGACAGTTTGCTTGGTTATATCCAATCATTATTAAGTCTCTCTCCACTGTTTTTCCCACTGTGCAAATCAATTAGTTGCTTCTCCCACCAAACCTTTCAAGTCTGACAAGATATCAGATTTACTAAAAATATATCTTCTACAAAAGATACAGCCGAAGTTATTTTGTAATTTTTGGGTCTTAACCGGAAATTCCTGTACTGCTTTGAAAATGTAATTGCTCTTTAAAAATATAACGGCGTCTCTGCGTATGTGATATACATAATAAGGGAAAATCTTGAAAGCGGCCACAAGTATTGAGTGTCTTTGAAGTACCTGATAGTCAAACTTTAAATAAAAATAATAAGTGCTGTTGTGAGCGATGATCCCTTGGGTAGGCGGGACCCACCTGAAACAATTGTCAGCAGTGTAACCATCTTCTCCCTCCAGGACGAGTGGTGTGCTGGTAACCGTTACTTACAGCTTGGCTTACTCCTCAAATACCTTTAATTTCCAATTCCGTTTGGGGAGGGAGAGACACTAAATATTCATGAATTTAGTTTTAGGGTATGAAGGAAAGATGAGGAAGAAGAGAAGCGGGAGATTGCACTCTCAGCAGAGAGGAAGGTGGGGGCCTCTGAATGGATTGGGGGGTGTGGACATTAGTAAGAAATGTGCTCTGATCACATGTGTCCTGATGGTACAAGATTCACAGTCTGCTTCCTGTCAGCACTTTTTTTTTCTCACTACCTCTTTTTGACTTCCCGGTTTCGATTATCCCCCCCTCCATGCTTTGTCTGTTTTTTGCCCCCCCCCCCATCCTTACATACCCCTCCTCTCTCCTTATTTTGCTGCATCTCCCCACCTGCTCCCCCCTTTGGGTTGGGTATGGAAATGAGTCTCCCTGCCAAGCACACGGAGGTGGTGATTAAACCACTGCAAACCTCAGGCGCACACGCACGCACACACATGGGCGCTCGCTCGCTCGCACACTCGCACACCGACGCACTCCCGCCCGGCATCAAAGAGACTTGTAAATCGCAGGCGCTCTCTCGCTCCTCTCAAATACGCAAGCAGGCTGTAATAACCGCTGCCGTCTCCGGGGCGCGCTCATGGCCCGGGGACAGCCGCGCTCACACCGCTCTTTGTCTCTCTGCTGTAGTTTGCCGGCAGAAAGAGGCTGTCCTCATGCAGCTTGTCCCATGTCTGTCAGGGGTGCCTGCAGTCTCACATGCGCTCCGGCCCGCCCTCGAGTTTGGGAGGGGGGGGGAGGGGGTGCGGACTCGCCCTGACCTGTCACTAGACAAAGAGAAGATCCTGGGGGAGCAGCGGAGAGCCGAGTGGTCAAGCTAGCGCGGCTCCGCATGTCCGGGCGCGGCCCTCGCCTCTGTCGCCGTGGCCGGTTTGCCGGAACAAAGACCCCTCCTGGCGTGAAATAATGTGCCTGTATTGTAAACTGCCTGCAGGGAGTTTTGGCATGTGGGGGGGGGGCGTGTGTGGTTATGAGGTGGCGTGGATGAGGCCGGCTGGCTCTCTGTCTACCTGCACGCCAAAGCTCTCCTTAGCGTGGCAGGCTGATACTGATTGTTTTGTCTCCTGTTTTTTCCGGTGAGCTGCTGGCACTGTGCGGGCTTCTGTAGTGTGTGTGTGTGTGTGTGTGTGTGTGTGTGTGTGTGTAGGGGGGGGGCTGTATGACTGTCAGTTTGTGTATGCTGTGGTAATGAAGGGGATTTACGGGGAGGGGGTAGTGAATGAATTTTCCACTGTTCTGTGAAGTGGGTTAAGGAGCCCCATAAGAGTGTCTGACAGGGACAGGAGAATAAGGCTATGGGGGTTGGGGGGGGGGTGGGGGGTGGCCATCTGACACACGTCACATGTGTGGCAGGGAGCAGGCTGGTGGGGGGGGGGGGGGGTCACGTTTGAAGGCTGGCAGTGGGAAGCCAGCCCCCCCCCGGCTCTTACAGGTGCAGCCCGTGGGATTTTGGACATAACACCGTCTGTAGAGCCATAATAAGCAGTTAATTGGTCTGATTCTTGGCAGCACCTCCTGACTGAAGGCAACGGGACGGCCTTGTTGTGTTTTTCTTTTTTCTTTTTTTTTACAATCTGTCAATGCTAATTCTTGCCCCAGGAATGTTACTGTCAATTAAGGGCTTGCTGATGCTGCACGTTCGAAAATAAAGTTGGCATTTAGCCGGCAAGCGCTCCCGGAGCCGGGCTGCGGCCAGAGCAAGGCACACGGCACCACCCGACAGCCCTGTTCCACGGCGCCGGGCCACTCCCAACGTGTGTGTGACACCGCGCCACACGCTCCGAATCACACGGCCGCGCTAAAGGCTAACGGCCGCCCGGGGCCTGTGGGTGCCGCTGTTGTCATGAGCGGGCGTGTCCTTCTCTGAAGGTGATGACTGCGGCCTTTGTAGGCGAGAAGTAAAGCAGCAGGCCGCAGACGTGCATACCGATCAGGCGAGGCGGGAACGCCCCCCCACACTCCAAAGACGTTCCTGCCTGAATAGGCAGATGAATTATTAAAATTGTATCTCCCAGTTTCTCATCTGTCTTCACAGGCCTTTTTTCTTTTCAAAAAATAAAACAATATCCAACTTTAGAATGTTACTTGACAATCACACGTGCTCTGTGAAAATCGCACTGAATTTTCACTGGAAGACCAAACGAACCCCACACCCCCTTCTTGTACTTAAATAAAATCCAAAAGGGAAAAATATGGCAAGTGGTTTTATTTTCACCTTTTTCCTGAATTAATGTGGTATCTGCAGGCCTCCGAACTGAACTGCCGCTGGCTTTTTATGCTCCATTTGTTCGGCAATTGCTTTTAATTAAAATGTACTTTAAGCTGTGTGGCTTAATTTTTTAGTTGGCTGTTGACAACAGTAATTTCTTTTCTTCTTTTCTGCTGTTGATTTGACTTGATTATAAAGGTTTTTTGGGGGCGTTTTATCTTTAAATGTGTCTTATGTCTCGCTTTTGGGAACCCAGAGCATATCTTCTCCACAGCAAAGAGGTGGGAGCACGATGAATTGGAATTGAGAATGCATGATAAATTCCAAATCACTTCCAGGAGTTGGAACCGAAATTGGAATTGCTCCCTGCTTTTAGGAAAAAAAGAATTGGAACTGAATTGGAATTACAAGACGTGGAACTGAGTTTCATTAATCCCAAGAAGTTGTTGATTTGCTAAGTATTAAACAAGTAATATTAAGCATTTTTCTAAAAAGATACCACCAGCAATCTTTTGGAATATACGGATTCCCAAGTTGCATCCGCAGCAACATTGTTACCTGCATCACAGGAGGTGCAAAATTATCTGAGCTATGCCACTCTGAGAACTGCAATTCTCTCCTGCACTGGAGAAACAGCCATAACCCGTATCCCAGTACTGGATACCAAAAACTTAAAGCGGCACAATTCTGTCTTATTTTGATATTTGATGAAAGTGGCCTTGTATCTCTGCTGTGCATCACACTTCAAAAACAGTCTAAGGAATTACATCATGTGGTGCACGTGCCGAATCCGCTCCGGGGCACAACATCAGGTCACGCTCATTTCACGAGTCTCCTGCTCAAAGACACTGCGTAGATAACTGATGAACATAGCAGCCGAAGTAAGATATGGGCGTCATTTTGGCCTTAAGCCGATGGAACAGGGTTAACAGGCAGACCTGACAGCCAGCATGCAATGCTGCACCAACACCACATCTGACCTAGGGAAGCATGTTTGTCACTCACCTTGATGTATATAAGGGGTGTATAGATCGCGTGTATAAGCCTAACACTGGTGTATTATCGATGATGTTTTTTAACAGCTGAGGCCTTATTAATATAAGAATCTACAGATTGAATGGAGTTTAATTTATACACGTTTCACTGATAATGTTGTGCCTGTGTAATAGGCAGGTTCTGTTGGTTTAAGTCATTGGCTTGTTTATTTCAAAGTAATATATTTTTTATTTAATAAATGTATATCACCACCCTTTTTGAGATACGTATTTTGAGATCCTCGCAAAACAGAATCACATAGAATTTTAAGTCCTGTTCAGGTTCCTAAAATTCTATTTCAGTTCCAATTCTGCTTCCTGTAGGCTTTTCCCCAAGTTCCAGCTCCACCCAGTCATGGAATTCAGTCACATTCGCATTTTCAGGACAGTTCTGCAGTGGCTGAATCTTGCAACTTCTAATCTGCGCTTCTCTCCTCCTCCTTCCCCAGCAGGTAAGGGGGTGCCATGCCAGCTGCTGCTGTCCTGCTGCTCCTCCTCGGCATCCGGTGGTGGCCCCTTGTACCGCTGCTGCTGCCGCCCTCCCTCTCTTCCACCTTGACCCAGACCCCTAGGTCATCCCCAGGCAACGTCGCCTCTGCCTTCCATGGTAGCGCCTCCAGCCCCGTCCATGTTTCACTCAATGGCACCCCACTCACGCACCTCCTCCTGGATTCTGCTTCCGGACACGTCTATGTGGGGGGGGTGAATGCTCTGTACCACCTCTCAGCAAACCTTCAGATCATCTCCTCTGGTCGCACTGGACCCAAGCTGGACAGTTCTGATTGCTTGCCCCCTATCGACCCCCGCGAATGCACCCAGGCTCGGGAGACGGACAACACCAATAAGATTCTGCTGCTGGAGGAAGAGGACCGGGAGAGGTGCCTGATCGTATGTGGGACCATCCTGCAGGGCACCTGTGAGAAGAGGAGCCTGGGGGACGTGTCACAGGTGCTCTACCATACGGACAATCCCGTGGACTCCCAGTATGTGGCTGCCAATGAGCCCCGGGTGTCCACAGTGGGTGTGGTGGTGAAGCTGAAGGGCTCTTCGCTGATGCTGGTCGGCCGGGGGTACACCAGCAAGGGTCCTGGGGGCATACCGCCTATAACCACCCGCCGGCTGGGGCCCAGCTCGCATCAACTGGCTCCCACCTTCTCGCACGAGGAGCTGGGTAAGCTGGTGGTGGGCAGCTACTCCGAATACAACAACCACTTTGTGACGGCACTGCAGCACAATGGCTATGTCTACTTCCTGTTCTCACGGAGGGACGTTTGGACGAACCGGGAGTACCGCACCTACGTGTCGCGCCTCTGCGCCGGCGACCCCAACTTTTACTCCTACGTGGAGGTGCCCTTGGCCTGTGCTGATGGGTACAACTTGGCGCAGGCGGCCTCCCTGGGCATCCACGCCGGTTCCTGGAGCCTCTTCGTGGCCATGGCCACGGGCCAGGCATCCATGCCCACGCCCACCTCGCGCTCCGCCCTCTGTGTGTACGACATGGAGGGGCTGGACCGTGCTATGCGGCGCGCCCAGCAGCTCTGCTACACTAAGGAGGGCCGCGACGAACAGGGCCTAGAGGAGGCCTACATTGGGTACGAGGTTTCCTCGCAGTGCCTGCGTCTAGCCGAGGTGAGGATGCCCTCTGTCCGCCCCATTCCTGGGGGCCTGTGTAATCCCCATTTGATCTCACGACGCCGGCAGACCCGCAGCAAGGCTCCCAGAGCCGAGAGAATGGCAGGCAGGCTGGTGGGAGGGGGCCACGGTGGTGGGGGCCGCGAGTGCCAGCAGCACGTGCGTGACGGGTCACGGGGTCACGAGCGCCTGGCTTCCAGAGGGACGTGTTTCCATGTTAAGTCCCTGAATGGCAGCTGTCTCTGCCCTGACACAGATTAGCTCCAGCTGCTCTCAGAGGCGCTAATCCTTTCCTGGAGGACTGCAGAAGGGCCGCACCTCTGCTGGCTCCGCTCCTGCTATCCGGGCCCCCGTGTTTCCGGCCGCTGGGCCGCACTCCGGCTCCGTAGGCAGAACTCTCCTGCCACCGCTGTGGTGTTTACTGTAACCATGTGATGGAATTGGGGAGAGTTTGCCTTAAGGTGTGTGTGTGTGTGTGTTTATGTGTGTCTTGTGGCAAGAGAGTCTGGTACCCCTCTTGTACCAATATTTAAGGTTGAAAGCGGAGTGGATAAATCCGGCTTTATTGGTTATCTGGCTTCTCTTGACCTTCTTCTTTACTCCTGCTATCGATTGCTGTCTGTCGCTCTGTGGCGCTGTAGTGCTCTGCACCACGCCATGCTGGGTTAATGACCTCCAATTGTGGAAGCAACCTCATGCTTCCTGTTCACCTCCAGGAGATTCCTCTTCTGTCTGCGTGTTTTAGAATTGCTCATTGTGATGCGTCTTTGTGACATAAACCGTCAAATTTCACTTCCAGTACATGTGTTCCAGGTATGTCTCCCCCTGGTGGGGAGAGTGTATAAATATAACGCTGCCTTATGTTCTTCTGACAGCTGGACAGAAAAAGGACATCTAGCCATACCAATTTGCTGAGTAATTTGTTCTATTTCTTTTCTGTTTCTCATATATATAACTATATAACGGGAACTGATACTGCAAGACTAGGTGAAATGTAGCAGTCACTAATGCAGCAAGTACATCTTGTAAACTTTATTTTGTGAATTGGCATGTCAGGACCTTCTACGCTTTTGTCTGACTTTGGAGACTTGCGGGTTGACAGTTGCCTGTGGCTGTGCTCTCTCCGGTGTTCATGGACGCCCCGCAGTCTGTGTTCCCCCGTCTGCCGCCGCCGATCCATGTGGACAGGTGTAATGGGCGCGTCACGGCGGGATCGGGGCATCGGCACAGGCCCGGCTCCGCGTGCGCATTTGCCGTTCCGCCCTCCAGCGCAGACGTGTCTCTTTCCCCCTGGCAGGACTCCCTGCAGAAGTACCCATGCGGCGGAGAGCACACCCCCAGCCCCATCGCCAGCGCCGTGCCCCTCCAGGCCGACGCCTCCCTCACCTCTGGTACCTTGCTGACAGCCGTGGCGGCTGCCACCGAGGCTGACCACACCGTAGTGCTGCTGGGGGACAAGAAGGGGACTCTGAGTAAGGTATGCCCATGTCCAAAGTTAGCCCCCCTCTGAGAATCACGGCATATAAATAGTTACGGGGCACCTCCCCCGTGCAGTGAAGGCCACTGGGTATCAGACGTTGACTGTGAACGCGTCTGAGTGTGGGTGTCCCTCTTCGCCGCCCTGTAAATCCTCAGCCCGCCTTCCTCCCTTTTATCTCACGATGTTCTTTATGGACTCGTTGGGTGACCTTTTGTAACAGGACCTTGTTTTGCTCTGACGTTTGATACAGTCAACAAAGGGGCCCTTTGTAATGCCGGGAAAAATATAGTGAAGTGCTTAGTGGGGGAAATTCAAGCAGGGCGAGCGATACCTCCACACACTGGTCATGTGAAATATTTCGCAGAGAGTCAGTGAGGTGTGGTGACGGAGTGATTTGAGTGTAATTACTGAAAAGAGTTTTCTGCGGTGACAGCACACACTTTTATTGTGATGGGCCGTGAATGTTTTTCTGAGTCCTCTCTAAGTGGCTGCCTTTGCCAGGACTCCGTGTCCCGTGGGCCGCGGCTGATGGCTCCGGCACTCTTCTGAACGCTCCGGGGGGCCTCGAGGGGTCTTGAGGGGCCTTCAGATTGCTGCATTTTGGCCGTTGATGCCAAGCATGTTGCGAGCGTGCCCAGGGGCCACGGTGCTCTGCAAACTGGTCGGGCTGTGAGCCCAGAATTCGGATAACACTGCCCCCCCTTCAGTGAGGAGACTCGATGCCAGCAAGTCCTTATCTTGCCCAAGGCCTCATGGACTTCTTGTACCAGGCCCCCCCCCCCCCCCGTCAAACACTCACCGCTTTGGCTACAGGCTGAATCTGCCTCTCACACTCCCCACATTCTGCTTCACACACACAAACTGGTTTCCAATTTGATTGTCCATGTGGGTTCATTATGCTGGAGGATGATTTCCATAGGTCAGTGTTTCTTAACCCAATCCTCTGGGGAACACCCCCCCAGCCGACCCAAGTTTTTGCTCCCCCCTGGCTCCCTGTCAGACAGTCCACATTCTTGCTCCTTACTGGGAGCTGAGAGGGTGCAAAAACATGGACCATTTGGGGGTCCTCGAGGACTGGACTGAGAAACGCTGATCTAGATGTCGTCAGGTGATGTGTATTTACCCCTCATCCCCGTAGGTGTTTCTGCACCACAACGGTTCTGGCGATCTGTACGAGACTGTGCTCGTGGACAAGGACAGCCCCATAAACCCAGACCTGCTTCTGGATACGGCGGGCCAGAGCATCTACGTCCTGACGGAGAGCAAGGTGAGCATGTGCCACATCATCCCTCCTGTTTGGCCACAGATCTGCAGATCAAAAATGAGATCGGAAATGAGCCCTGGCGTCCCTCTCCAGGTGACCAGGCTCCCGGTGTCCCTGTGCAGCCGTCACTTAGAATGCGACTCCTGCCTTTCCGCTCGGGACCCCTACTGCGGCTGGTGTGTGCTGGAGGGCAGGTACTACTCACCCCTCCCTTTCCCTTTGTCACCAACATCATCCCCTGCCGTACCTGAACTGGCCTGTGTGGGGCGCTCTCCCAACAGATGCTCCCGCCGGATGGAGTGCTCTCGTCACAAGCGGCCCAACCACTGGCTCTGGAGCTACCATGAGAGCAGCAAGTGCGTCTCTGTGGAGAGCGTTCATCCGCACGTGCACAGCCGGGAGGAGCAAGTCAACGTACGTACAGCAGTTCACGCTTTATCGGGGTATTTTATCTCGGCCCACCCTGTTCCGGTGGGGGCGGCTCCTGTATAAGTGGTGTTATTGACTCCGCTTTCATGTGTCTCCTGCTCCACGGCCCCACGCATGTCACTCTGGATGAGGTGGGAGTTTGCAAAATGAATGAATAATGGTAGTAATTTGCATATCAATCTTTCCTCATGGAAACACAAACTCTCATTTGGGAATTGTCTGCGGGCGGAAGGTTGATCATTATGTCTCCGCGCCTTTTTGATGTGTATCGCTATCTTGCCTCGAGGTTTGGAGTTTTTTTTTTTTATTATTTGTTTATGCTCAAGCATCATATTTTAAGAAAATTATAGAGGGGAAAAAAAAACACTTGAAATATGGAGAGAAGAATGATTTTTAGTTCAAAGTGTATTTGTTGATAACAGGCTGCACGCCGAAATTTGGGAGTTTCTGCAAACGATTTTTTTTGCTCTTCCAGGTTTCCCTGAGCGTAGCACAGCTGCCCTCTTTATCAGAGGAGGAGACTCTCTCTTGTTCGTTTGGTAACATCCATATTCAGCCCGCTGTTGTCACGGCGACCAGCATCATGTGTCAGTCACCCCTGCCTAAGCTCCTCCCTCCCAGCCCAGCTGGTAGTGGTGAGTTTCTCTTGTCATGTACTGTAACATGAAACATTTCTACCTGGGCTTGTCTGTTTTTTGCATAGTAGCCTCTTCACTTCGATTTTAAATTTAAGACTTCAGGATGTCATTTTTGTTTTAAAAAAAAAAATGGTTGTTAAATTTAACATGTGGTTAACACTTAGTTGTCTTAGTTACATGGGTGTGTTAATATGGGTGTGGGATAAAGGGTAGGAATCTGTTCACACACATTGGAGAAAACAACATGCCTTTTCTATTTTATTTGCCAGTTATAAACCTTTTAGTTATGACACATTTTAAACCGTCTCATTAGTGCCAGACTTAAGCCTAAGGTTTGCGGTGACTTTATAAGCATTAGCTGCTGTTCATTAACAAGTGTGAAAAATGGCCCAGAAATGCTGTTTAGAGAGGTTGAGAAATCTGGTTATTAGTTTTGTTTTGTATCCCTGTTCTTGGGAGATTCTGTGCACCTCTGTGTCGCCGGCAGAGCTGTGGACTCTCATGTGGCTTGAGGTTGTGTCAGACTTTTGGAAACGGGCTCCCTGAATCACAGGCCTCTCACGGTATGCCACCCCCCCCCCCCCCCCCCCGTAGATCATGTGTCTCTGCAGGTCTCCCTGATGTTTGGGGAGGTGACCATTGCCTACACCACCATCATCTTCTACGACTGCAGAGCCATTGGGGCACTCAACAGCACATCCCCGTGAGCTGGCAGCCGCCCCACACACACACACACACACACACACACACACACACACACACACACACACACACATATACACTCACACACAAACACAAAGTTGATCTACCTATCTAAATGGGGATCATCCATTCATTTCTAAGGGAAAAGCCCTAATCCCAATCACGACACCCTTAACCTCTACCCATCCCTAACCTTAACCATACGTAACCAACCCAAATACAAGACTTTTGGCACTTTTACTTTTTTGATTACATTCACAGATTTTTATGAAACTGAGGTTATCCAGATGGGGACCTCAAAAGATGTCCCCAAAAGTAGGGAAATTTCAGGTTTTACTACACTTTGGGGACAATTTGGTCCTCAAATGTGATCTATGCAAACCTACACACACACACACACACACACACACACTGACACACACAGGCAGGGCTGCCTCTCAGGATTTCGGGCTGGTCTCCATCGTAGATATCTAAGATCTCGGTGAAGCCTGCCCCTGTCTAATCTCCTGCGTCTCGCTTGTGCTCCAGCTGCATGGCCTGCGTGGGCAGCAGGTGGTCGTGTCACTGGTGTGCCCTGGACCAGCTGTGCAGTCACACCATGCACTGCACCGAGCAGCACGTCATCCACAGCGCGCTGGTAAGGCTGCCCCGACACATTTATAACAGCACCCCAGAACTGCCGTGAGTTCGACCTGAGGGGGCACAGCTGAAGGTGGCGGAGGCGGAGAGGCAGAACAATCGGCACGGATGCCGGATGCCCCGCGGGTGTGGTTATGCCCAGGGCCCCCATTCAGCCCCGGCTCCCTTCTACTCTGCTCACTAATTCCGTCTGCTCTGTAATGCACCTGTAAAATAGGGTCTGACACAGGGCCACTCGCATGTAAAGCCTGGGGTTTGGCAGTGATTGATGGGGGGGGTCGAACAGAGCGGCACCTCGCGTGTGTACACAGGGCGCACGGCTGGCGGGTCTGCACGCAGATGGAGGGGCAGGCAGCGGTGCCCTTTCGGCAGTTTACGCAGAGCACTTATTACTTTCTGTGTCAAACCTATTCAGCAGCTTGTGTAATCGATCATTTGTCAGGTTCATTTGTAAATGATTTTCAGTACTTTTGGCTTCTAGCTTTACTCTGCTGTTGACGTTTTGCTGGTTCGTTTTCTTTGGCTCTGCCTCTGTTCGGTCGTACGTATGTTTAATTAAGAACGACCTCTTCTGTTCAGGCACTTCTCACCTTCACGTCGGCTTTGCCTCCATCCCAGCCCCCACCACTGTCCCACTGGAGCTTTCCCATCCTGTCCCAATATTTATCGGAGCCAGTGTGCACATAGGGGGCGGTTTCCTGAGCGACGGCCTCAGGGGGATTGGGGGTCCACCACTGACTGAGACCCGGCCGGTGATCGCGAGGCTAGGCAGGGTTAAATAAGCGACCCGTAATTCTTCCGGCTCATTGTCCCGCTGCCTTCTGTGCCTCTGGTTTCCATGGCAACGGGAGCGCTGAACTGGGATAACAAATCAAATATGCAGCTGGATGAATTTATGGCACAGTGGCAAAGTTCTGGTGTGTCTGCTGTTATGGGAGCAGGAGCCTGTTTAAAAACGGGAGAAGACGGGTGGGGTTTGAATGCTGTGTTTTTGTTGGGTGGCTTTATGACTTTGCAGGAATGCCCCTGACCAACACTGCTTCTGGAGTGGGGGGGGCAAACGTTGGTATCCAGATTTGAGTCTCCACTTACTGAGCCAAATAAAAACTGTAAACACTTCCTGCTTCTCCAGTAAATCAGCGAGTAAAGCAGCCCTGTCCCAGAATCAGGCCTTTGTATGTGGAACTTTTTTTAAAAACGATGCACTGTTCTTTCAGAGTGGGGGTATTCAGGACCCACACACGCACACACACACAAGCAATCCCCTTGACTCCTAGCACTTCCTTACTCCATCCCCCAACCCCCACCATGGCAGGCCCAGCAGCTGGAGCCCCGCGGCCCGGACGCCTGCCCCCGTGTGTGGGAGCTGAGGAGCCCCCCGCTGATCCCAGTCCGGCTGGACGTGCAGCTGGTTCTCCGGGCAAGGAACCTGGGCCTTTTTGCGGTAATCACCCTGCGGTGACGTGGCAACCCCCCCCCCCAGTGGGATCTGGGAGCAGACCCTTCATGTTCGCTGTGTGTGCAGGCTGGCGAGGAGTACACCTGCGTGGTGGATATCGAGGGCAAGGCCGTGGTCCTTTCTGCCACTTTGCAGGAAGGGGAGGACGCACAGAGCCACATCATCACCTGCACTCCTCACCAGGTACACCGCCTCCATCCATCGCGCAGACCGGGGGGGGCGGGGCGCCTCCCTGGCAGCTCACAGCGTGCTGAGAGCCATGTGCTTCTCTTCAGTTCCAGTACTGGGTGCAGCAGATGGAGTATTCCGCCCCCGTCTACCTGCGGCGGGGCTCCGCCCAGCGCATTGACTCCACACCCAACCTGCGCCGTAAGTGCCCCGCCCGCACATGGACTGTGACGTGAGTGGCATGTGAACGCGTGAAGGTCGTTCTCTCAAATGATTGGCTGATTTCTGTGGCTGCAGTGCGGCTGTATGACTGCTCGGTGGGCCAGGCCGACTGCAGCCAGTGCTTGGCCGTGCCGACGCGTTACGACTGCGTGTGGTGCGGAGGAGACACGCCCTGGTGCGCATACCGCGGTTCCTGCCCCGGCGGCCCGGAGATGACCTGCCCCCCACCCATTATTAAGGAGGTACCCTCCCAGGTTCCGCTACAGTGTCATCCGGCCAAGAAATGAGTTGCAGATGGAGCGTTTCTGCTCCAAACACCAGGCAGGTCTTGGGTGATGCCTGGCTTTAGCTCCTCTCTGCTGTTTCTCCTTCGGTATCTGTTAAGATCCAACCTCATACTGGCCCCTTGGAGGGGGGTATCCTGGTTACTATCTGGGGGTCCAACCTGGGCCAGCGCTTTCAGGACATCCAGGGCAGGGTGACAGTGGCTGGCGTGCACTGTCTCCCGCAGCCTCAGACCTACGTTATATCAACCAGGTAAGTGGCACCGTGAAATCTGCCGTGGCACTCAGCAGCTCTCCCTGTGGCTGCCTTTTCGTCTGACTTTTCTGGCCCATTGTAGAGTCACAGGCCTGCTTATATACAAATTGTTTTAGGTCCCTATCTAAGGCAATGTCGTTGGGGGCATTGTGAGTGGATTTGGGAGTACATTGAGCTTCTCATATGCAAATCAGAGATGCAAATCAGTGCTGGAAGGGAACGGACTCTGAATGACTCGGGCTAAACAGCCAGCCTTCCCCACTGTAGGTTAAAAGCACTAAATCTCTTTAGTGTCAAACAAAGGCAGCCAAGGGGAAACGAGAGCCAAGTGCGCACTGTTCTGGGGAGAATATATAAGGTCAACTCTGAGGACTCCTTTCATATTAGTGCTTATTCAAGAAGAGGAGAGAAATAGAAAGCAGTTGTATAACAGTTTATATGAGAACAAAGGCAGCGTTTCTTCACAGAAAGGGTGGTGAGCGTTTAGAAAAACCTCCTGCCTGTGTAGGGGAGGTACAGCGTTAATTCCCCTCGGCGCTAGAACTCAACGTTTAAATATCAGGGCTGGCAGATGGGACTGAATGGGGTCCTGTTGTTTGTAGCGCTTTAGATCTTCATAGGCCTCTACTTTATCCCAGTGCTGCCCCCTATGTCCACACTCTGAAACGTGTGTGTGTGTGTGTTTCAGGATTGTGTGTGAACTACAGCCCAGTCAGCAGGAGACTGAGGGGCCTGTGATGGTCTCAGTAGGAGAGTCAGAGCCTGGGAACTCCGAGCAGATCTTTACATACCAGGTAAACACACAGACAGTGAGGGTGGCAGCAGAGAAGGCCTGAGAAGGGGCATGAGGTTTGTAAGGATTCCTGTGTCAAGACCCTGACCATAGGGAGCTCTGTGTCGTCAGTGTGTGTGAATGTGAGCCTTTGGCTGTCCAGCCTAAGAGGGACACGCTGAGCTGTCAGGATTTTCCTGAGTCCTGTGTGCACAAGGCCTCGGCTGCGACTTCCTTCGTTCCGCCTCTGTACGCCATGTTGAGGCGTGTGTGGTAATGTGTGCGTCCCGTGTGCCAGGACCCGAAGCTCCATGGGATATTTCCAAACAAGGGTCCCGTGTCTGGCGGGACGACCCTCACGGTGCAGGGCTCTCAGCTGCTGACGGGACAGAGGAGTGACCTGGCAGCCTACGTTGGCCTCCATCCCTGCTACATGTAGGTGTCGCGTGTCCGCTGAAGTGCTCCATCGATACTGCCGCGGCCTTCTCCACGGCTCACCGTGTCCTGACGCTTTCCAGAGTGGAGGAGGTGAATGACACCCAGGTGGTGTGTCGCACCAACCCTGTGAATCACACTGCGGAACTAGAGGTCAGGCTGCTCTTCGGCAAAGCGGAAAGGATTCTGCGACACCCACCCTTCCGCTACATGGCCGATCCCATCATTACAGATGCGACCCCTGTGGAAAGCTTCTACGGGTGAGAGCCCAGAGCACACGTCTTGCTCCATACGTACATAAATGGTTGTTTTAAATGTTTTATACGAGTGATCTGCTACTGCAGTCCAGTTTGCCATATCACAAATGGCACAAAAATGGGAGAACTTTTCAGGTAGTTCTGACATGATGTCAGGAAGTGAATCAAAAAACAAACCATTAAACTAATGTGCAGTTATGTCTGTCCATAGTTAATGGATATCCACAGTAGAAATACAGTTGTACCTTGGTTTGCGAGTATAATTCGTTCCGGAAACGTGCTTGTAATCCAAAGCACTCGTATATCAAAGTGAATTTTCCCATAAGAAATAATGGAACCTCAGATGATTCGTTCCACAACCCAAAAATATTCATATAAAAATGATTAATACAAAATATAAAGTAAAAATACATAAAGCAAATTAAGCTGCACTTTGAAAAGAATCATGGATGGTGTGAGGGAGACGAGAGAGAGGAGAAGAGGAGGGTTATTTTGCAGGACGACACTCACTATAACTAACGGAATTGCTGCTATCTGTTGGCTCACTGCTATCTGTTGATGACTTTAACAAGGAACCTATCCAATGACAGCTGCTTTTGTCTCTTTTTCGATTTCACAGAAATGTGACATTGCATTGTCCTTAAACAGATTCATTGCTCACACTGCTACGCCCTTATTCGGGTGTTGCTTTTCTACTAAATTTTAACTATACGAGTGAGGTATGCCGACTGAGACCGAGCATGGGAGATGATTGTGCTTGTCTTGCAAAACACTCGCAGACCAAGTTACTCGCAATCCAAGGTTTTACTGTAGACTGAAATAGATACTTTGGTAACAGTTTATTTGAGTACAGTTACTACTAAATTACTAATCATGAACAAATATAGAATATTGAAGTAAAAGATGCGTCACAGTTCATTAATAATGGACAAACAGGAGATCGGTATTTCACTTGTTATTCATTTGCTCCTTTAGTAGTTCATAAAGATTTTTAGAAATAACAAATATAATAACTTCAAGAGAGAAATTGTCAGTCATGATTCATTCATTATTCATGATCATGCCTGAGATCAGTATGTAACTAAGACTTAGTTTATGGTTAATTAATGTATAAGAGCATAATTTTATATTATTTGTGCATATTGTGGGTGTACTGCCTTTTTATTTCTGCACTGAACCGTGGATAATTATCCTGTCGACACCTTTTCATTGCCCATGTGACTGTGGCTTCACAGTGGTGGGCGTGTCATCAGAGTGAAAGGGAAGAGTCTGGACGTGGTTCAGAAGCCATTGATGTCTGTAGGCGTGGAGCCGGGCGACGACTGGAGCGCGCAAAGGCGGCAGTTCAGCCTGCTGACTGCGCGGGCTTACCGCGATGCCAGCGGCAGCGTTTCCAAGGTGAGCCAGGGCTCTGGGGGCTGAGTAATGGTCTGGTTGAGCCTGACCTGGTCATGTGTAATATGAGCTGCCGATCAAGTTACAGACGTCACAATGAGTGAAAGGGCCTCTGGAACTTGTCTGGCAGGCTGTGCGTTCCTCTCTGCTAGATGTAACTCCCTCATTTGTCCCACGGTGAGATCAGCACAAACAGAAGTCCATGTTTTGCTCTCTTCCAGATACGGGAAGCCTGTACTGATGTCTCCCCTGATCAGATGACCTGCTTCACCCCTGCCATCCCCAGGGGGCTCAGGGTCACTGGGGTGTGGTTTGAGCTGGACAACGTGAAGGTGGAGTTCGCCAGCATTGTGGGGAAGCCGTTCAAGTACCACCCGGATCCGGTTCTGCGCCGCCTCAACCACGACGCCCCGGAGCAGCTGTACCATTTCAAGCCTGGGGGGGTCATCGCAGTGGAGGTGAGCAGTATGTGCACACATACGCACGCGCATCCACACATACGCACGCGCATCCACACATACGCACGCGCATCCACACATACGCACGCGCATCCACACATACGCACGCGCATCCACACATACGCACGCGCATCCACACATTGGCTTGTTCCTGCTGCACACCACGTCAAACTCCTGCCTGTCTCAGGCCATGAATATAACCCACAGGGGGAGGGTCTGACCTTGGCAATGACCCGGGAGGAGGTGGTAGCCTGGGTGGGGCTCGGTAAGTGTGACGTTAAGACGCTGGACAGCACCCATCTGTACTGCGAGCCTCCTGAGAACCAGCCACGCAGCCTAGACAGCTCCGAAGAATCTCCCAGCCTCCGAGTAAGTGCACCAGTACACCGAGGAAACGGACACACACACACACACACACACACACACACACACACACACACACACACAAAATCGCCTGCAGCAAATGTCTGGGTCACTTAGTTTTCATTTAATCTGCTGCATTTTCACAAACAGGTAGGTGCCGTACAGTGTATCCTAACCCTGACCTTAAATATAACCCTATTACCCAAAGGCAAAAAAGGAAAATAAAAAAAGCTTAGAAAAGGTATAAAGGACTGCTTGTCTACTTCAAATAAGGTTATAAGGTAATATTACTGAAATAAATTGCCAGTAAACTTCCAAGGCACACATCACAAATGGAATCGGTATATATTCTTCAGCTATGATTTACTAAGAACTACAGTACCATAATATTTATATAGATGCTCCTTGCTTTACGAGAGTTCGGCTTATGATATTTTGACTCCATGATTGTGCGATAGTGATGCACATTTAGTAATCAGCTTTGAATTCCAGTCTGTTCCTCGGCCTGCGATACGCCGTATGAGACTTTGTGCTGATGCCGGCTGATGGCAACAGCCACACTTCCAGTCTCTGTAGCCATCGCGAATGTAAACATCTAATGCAGTGTTTAACAACGTACCATACTGATTTCTTTTCTGTATTCAACCAAATGAAAAATACTTCTCCTTTTACTGATAGTCACTTACAGTAATTATTGACTTGTTCAGTAACAGTAGTTATTTACCTGTATTCAGATTTGACTTACGATATTTTTTACCTACGATGAGTTTATTTTCTGATGAACCTATCACAAGTCAAGGACCACATGCGCACTGTATTGCCATGTGTTGTATGCTATTGCGACCTGTTATTCGTCTTTGTAGGCCTTGCCCAACATGTGTCAAGCTGCTCTTGATCACTAAAATGGTCTAAGCTGCAGTTACAAATACAGGGCGCCCCCTACTGTTGCAGGTGGTGATGGGCAAGCTGGAATTCGAGCTGGGCATGGTGCACTACGACAGCGGTGATGTTGTACCCATGCCCATGGCAGCCCAGGTGGGCTTAGCTGCGGGGGCTGCGGTGGTGGTGCTGGTTGTGCTAGTCATCATCTTCATGTACAGGTGTGTACGAGCGCGTTCCCATTTACACAGAGAACCAAACACTGCAGCAGAGAGACCTCCTTGGTTGAACCAGTCCGGTGAAAGTGGTAGCTTGGACAAGGCCAGAACAAAGCAGACCACACAGCCTTATGGACTTCACTACTGTGTAATATATAAATGTATGTCATTTTTATTATCAGTATTGTTGCAGATGTTGTGCAGAGGCTGAGGAATCCATAAACAAAAGCAAATCCAATTCACATATATAACCTCATATATATCCTCCGTTTGCGCCTGTCCAGTGACTGCATTTTTGAAAGTACTCCTGTTCCGCATGCAGGAGGAAGAGCAAGCAGGCATTGCGGGACTACAAGAAGGTGCTAGTTCAGCTGGAGACCTTGGAGATCAACGTGGGAGACCAGTGCAGAAAAGAGTTCACAGGTCTGTGCTTCTGAGGATCGACATGAGAGCACTGAGGGGAGTTATGGGGCTCATTATGACCTCCTGGGCTCAAGCTGGCGTGTCCACAAAAGGCCAGGCAGATAAAGCCTCATCTGTTTATTTGCTGGCTCTGATATGCAAGAGGGACACATGAAAGACTCTTTATTGTTGTTAATGGAGCAGGTGCTTATCTGTTCCAAAATAATTTCATAATATTAAAATGTCTCATGCCTATAACTTCACTGTGTTTCGCCAGTTTTGGTCCCAATCCACATAGCCCAGAATATCCCCTCATTATTAAAGGCACAGACCTTAGGCTAGTGAGATATTTAAGCCTTACGCATTAGGTTTGAGGTAGGTTTGGCTTCTTATTTTAAGGATAGGCAGACGTTTCCCTCTGAGGCCGTCCTTCCTGTCTCCCTCAGACCTCATGACGGAGATGATGGATCTCAGCAGCGATGTCGGAGGCCTGGGGATCCCATTCTTGGACTATCGCACCTACGCGGAGCGGATTTTCTTTCCCGGCCAGAGGGGGGCGCCGTTGAGCCAGAACCTGGACCTTCCGGAGACCCGCAGGCTGACTGTGGAGCAGGGCCTGGGGCATCTCAACAACCTGCTGAACAATCGCGTTTTCCTCATTCGGGTAGGCTCCCTCCTCGCAGGCTGGGTTCCACGTCGAGGCTCGTCCCAGGACAGTACTTCCTTTTACAAAGGCGGGCTGTCACCTTCGTTTGCTCCCTCACTAAGACCGTCTGCCTCTCCCTGCTTCCCCAGTTCATCCACACTCTGGAGGCTCAGCAGAACTTCTCGCAGAGAGACCGGGGCTACGTGGCGTCGCTGCTCACCATGGCTCTGCACGACAAGCTGGAGTACTTCACCGATGTCATGAAGACGCTGCTCAGCGACCTCGTGGAGCAGTATGTGGCCAAGAACCCGAAGCTGA
Source organism: Brienomyrus brachyistius (assembly GCF_023856365.1). Taxonomy (NCBI): domain Eukaryota; kingdom Metazoa; phylum Chordata; class Actinopteri; order Osteoglossiformes; family Mormyridae; genus Brienomyrus; species Brienomyrus brachyistius. Next base: position 12,179,583 of record NC_064538.1, on the reverse strand, counting down.
TGCTGCGCAGGTATGAGGCCGCGGGACCTGGGCGCTGCCGTGTGAATCCCAACCACACGCTCTTCCTCCTGGCAGCCATGCATGCACACGAATATCGTCCTTAACACCATCGAGTTTCCCTCTGCAGGTACATTATAGTACATAAAGGGGCGTGGCTGGGTTTATGTGTGTATGTGTTTCTCTTTCCCAAGGACTGAGACGGTGGTGGAGAAGATGCTCACCAACTGGATGTCCATCTGCCTCTACTCCTTTCTGAAGGTTGCAGTCTGTTTTGGTCTTCGTGTTGCTGCTGCCTCAACCACATACGGTTTCAGCGCTGAATATTGAACAGTTAAACTGATGATGCAGCTGGTTAGAATACTCAGGTCACAAACTGGCCCTCCCAAAGTCAGTGAATCAATCATCAAGGGCGAAATGAAAGAAATCATTTGTTTTAGTTAGGGTTGTATATAAGGGTGGGTTTACATTGATATCTGTGCTTATCAGCGGTTCTCAGTCCTGTTCCTGGCGGCTCCCCTACCACAATATTTTCATTCCAATCCTGCCTTAGTCAGGCTCACATGGCATTTAATAAGCTAATAATGAATGTTGCAGGTTGAAAGCAGTATGGGTTGGAATGAAAACCACTTTAGCAGGGTGTTTTCCTGGAACACGACTGAGAACCACTGGCTTATCTTCTGAAACTGGAGAGAGGGCCATTAGTGTTTGATTTTCCTAATTATATGGCCTTCCAGCTTCTCAGTGTCTTGAGATTAGCAGTGCCTCAATAACTCCATTCAAAAAGAAATTACAGAGCAGTACCTTAAAATTCAATAAGCTTCGGAGCCAAGAATTAGATAATGAAATAGTGCAAATGGTCTCTAATTTAAAACAAACTGGCTAAATGGGTAGACGGTGTGAGTCAGAGGGCAAGGCGGGGAGAACAGATGCGTGTGTATGTGTGTGACAGTTCTGCCGTCCTGCTCTGTCGCCGGCCCGCAGGAGGTGGCAGGAGAGCCGCTCTACATGCTCTATCGGGCCATCAAGTACCAGGTGGACAAGGGGCCGGTGGACGCGGTGACGGGAAAGGCCAAGCGGACCCTGAATGACAGTCACCTGCTGAGAGAGGACATCGACTACTGCTCCATGGTCAGTGTCTGTGTCGCCACGATGTGAACATGCACACCCCCATGCGCCAAAAAGCCCCCTCCAGAGCGGAAGGTATGCCGTGCCCAGCCAGTCGCAGCATCCTGAGTAGCCTTTTCCTCTTCCTCTGCTGTTTCCCCCACCCTGCTTGCCCGCACCATACTGATGGTGCCAAAGACGCTGACAGTGCTCATTAAGAACGGAGCTGAGGTCCAGCCCTGTCCAGTTAAGGTCCTGGATGCTGACACCATCACCCAAGTCAAGGACAAGATCCTGGACCAAATCTACAAAGGAGTGCCCTTTTCCCAGAGACCTACAGCCGACTCCTTGGATCTGGGTATGGCCATAGTCATGATTGCCTAAATGACCAGCGCCCCCTTGTGACAACTTTTTTTGACAACTTTTGAATTTTTTTTAAGTGTATGATTGATGCTGGAAGAATATTGTTCATTTGCAGAGTGGCGATCTGGACAGGCGGGTCACCTGACCCTGTCTGACGATGATGTCACAGCGGTGGTCCTGGGCCGCTGGAAGAGGCAGAACACGCTGCAGCACTACAAGGTCAGCCGTGTGCTGCCCGTGATCGTTTGCCTTCTGACCCAGTGACACACCATACCTGATCTCTCTCTTACTCTCCCTCTTAGGTGCCAGACGGGGCTACGGTGGCTCTTATCCCCCGCACCCAGAACTCTGGAATTATGGGAGTCAACCAGGTCTACCAGACAGGAGAGAGTAAGCACCAGGAAATTACCCACCGGCCTGTTGAACACTTTTGGTATAACAGCTCTGCATGCTGCGGTGTGGCACTCAATGCGTCTCTCTGCGTGGTCCGCAGAGGTCCCGATGCCGGAAGGCGAGGAGGAGGAGGGGCTGCGTCTCTGGCATCTGGTGAAATCCAGCGAGGACCCGGAGATTCCCAAGCATCGGAAGAGCAGCATGAGAGAGAGAGAGCGAGCCAAGGCTATTCCCGAGATCTACCTCACACGCCTGCTCTCCATGAAGGTTGGGAAGAACCCCTCCTGTCATCCCCTCCCCCACCTCCGCCTGTCATTTTTGTTCCCTCTCAGGTGCGACTTCCCTTTCTAGCCTGCTTCACTCAGCCTCAGATCTGCACCACTGTTGCACGTGCATCCTTAGCTGTCACTGCAGACTCCGGTTGGTATTCGCTTGATGACAAGGAGAGGTGCTTGAGCCTTCTTGCAGCAAAAGCCCTGGGGCTGTTTGTACTGACTGTCATGCGGCGGAATTGAGCGGAGCGACTCGCCTGCTTACCAAAGGGGTTTGGGGGAGGCCATGCGGCTGGAAGTGAAGCGCATCTCCTCTCTCGTCATCAGGGTACGCTGCAGAAGTTTGTGGACGACGTGTTCGTTGCCATCCTGAGCACCAAGCGCTCACCGCCCATCGCCGTCAGATTCTTCTTCGATTTCCTGGATGACATGGCCGAGAAGCATGGCATCGAGGACCCGGAGACAGTGCACATCTGGAAGACGAACAGGTAAGCGTCACCGGATTGAATCTGGTGGTTGATCCAGGGTCCTGTACTACGAAGTGGGGTTACTGGCTTATCAGGGTAACTTGCCGGATTTAAGGTAGTCTGGACAAAATGTAAGTTAACGAATATGAAGTCCATTAAAACTGGGGTACCTTAAATCCGATAAGCCAGTAACCATTCTTCGTAGTACAGGCCACTGGTCTGCTTAAAGAGCTGAACCTGTGATTGGTCAGTTCTACCAAAGCTTCTGCTGGTAAAATATAAATTTGACCCATCTGCTGATGCCGTTTTTATGTATGAGAATCCAACTGCACATTACTGCCAGATTTGTGATTCCACGATGTGTATGCAGAATGTCATTAGAACATAAGAACATAAGAAATTTCCAAACAAGTGGAGGTCATTCAGCTCATCAAGCTTGTTTGGGGAGAACTTAACTAATAGCTCAGAGTTGTTAAAATCTTATCTAGCTCTGACTTAAAGGAACCCAGGGTTTTATCTTGCGCTACACTAACAAGAAGACTATTCCATACTCCAACTACACGCTGTGTAAAGAAGTGCCTCCTCATTTATTTAGTTATTTTATGAAGATGGATTCCTCAGCTACTGGTCTATCCATATTGCTTCTTTTTTTAAATCCTTCAGTCTGCCCCTGCGTTTCTGGGTCAACATCCTGAAGAACCCTCAGTTCATCTTCGATGTCCAGGTCACAGACAGCGTGGACGCGGTGCTGTCCGTCATCGCCCAGACATTCATCGACTCGTGCACCACGTCGGAACACAAAGTGGGCCGGGTCTGTGTCACATCTCAATTCTGGATCTCATTTCTCCCCTCTGGGTTACCTTCTCTGACTGACTTATTGTCTTTTCAGCCACCACCAAACTGCACGCAGCTGGTCACATGTAGCTGACACATTTGTCCATATTCAGTGTCCATGGTGATGACTGTCATGTTGAACTTCATGTCTGTTGCTTCATGCAGGACTCCCCAGTGAACAAGCTGTTGTATGCCAGAGAGATCCCCCGGTACAAACAGCTAGTGGAGAGGTGAGACCTACATGTTGCTGTTAGGGACAGAGATCAGATCAGTTATATGTGATGGACAGGGAAACCTGAGGTTAGTGACAGAGCGATAGACTGTGAAGGAGAGTCACAGTTAGGACTGTTTATCAGGATGAACAGCCTGATTGTCATGTTCACTTAATGCAATGTTTCCCAGCCTGGTCCTTAGGGACCCCCAAGATAGTTCAGGTTTTCGCTTCCTCCCAGATCCCTGCCAGGCAGTCCACAATTTCCTCCGATAGGGAGCCAGGAGGGAGCAAAAATGTAGACTGTCTAAGGGTCCCCGAGGACAGGTTTGAGAAAAAAACTGACTTAATGTAACAGTCTAAGAACACGTTCATCCAAACTTGTACATCTGGAGCTTCTGTCCTTATGTGAGAGAATATGCCAGAATTTTTCTGTGTGTCCTACAGGATCCTTCAAAGTTTTTATTTATTTAAAATATGTCTATTTGTTGTTGTCTCTGTGTGCAAAAGGTATTACAGTGACATCCATAATGCAGCTTCTGGCTGTTACCAGGAGATGAATTCCACCCTCACTGAGCTATCAGGGGTAAGAAGGACAGTTCTGATTGTGTTATGAAGTTTGACTGAATATCTCTCTCATGTCACTGGGTGTACAGACACGGTGTCCTAGCAGAAAGTGGTAAAGTGAAAAAAGTAATCAGGAATAGGGTTAAGGGTCATAGCCAGTGGCTAGTAATTATGTGTAGACTTTGGCATAGGTGGAAAGTTCAGGTTCAGAAAGTACAAATCCAGACCAAGATTTTGTTTCAACCAATCAGGTGAGTACTCTGTGGCTGTGACTCTGTATGCTCAACTGGTTGGTTGAAACAAAATCTTGGTCTGGATTTGTACTTTCTAGACCTGAATTTTCCAACTCCTGGATTTTTTTAAAAGTAGTTTAAACCACAAGTTTTATTTTTGTTCTAAGTATGATTATGATATTGAAGTTTTATTAATTATAAATAATTTCATAATGGTCCTTGAACCGGGTTCACCTTTATTACCTCATTTTCCATGAAACAAAGGGTAACACTTTGTCAGCATAGTCAGTATAATGCATTGTAGATACCTTCATAAAGTATTATAAACACGGCTATAAATATTTATAAAAGGCAAAACACTTTATAGCCATATTTATTATTCATTATGAGTGTTTGATGAAGCTCTCATCTATAATGCACTATAAATTCTTCATAATGCAATACAAAGCATCCTTAATTCTAATACTGACATTATCTATAATGCACTACGCAGATATTTAGGAGCTACATAGAGCATCCATGCTGCATAATACACATGTATGTAATGTGTTATGCCTGTTTATAAATATTTATATGTGTTTTAAATACTTTATAAATGCATTATATAGGTTTGTATGATGTGTTATAAAAGGGTGCTTCATAGAATGTGTTACTGAACAAAATGTTTCTGGTAACATTTTACTTAAAGCAGTCAAAATGCATTACATACATAATGCATTATAATGCATTCGTAAAATATTACAAACATGGCTATAACTATTAAAAGGCAGTATACATAATATCCATGTTTATTATGCATGATGAATACTCTATGAAGCTCATCTATAATGCACTATAGATACCTTCAAAATGCATTGTAAAGGTTGGTGTAAATTAAGGATGCTTTATACTGCATTATGAAGGTATTTATAATTTATTATAGACGAGAGCTTCATAAAGCATTCATAATGCATAATAAACATGCCTGTAATGTGTTATGCCTTTTTATAAATAGTGATAGCAGTGTTTATAATACTTTATGAATTGTATCTATAATACATTATACATGGGTGCTTTAAGTAAGTGTTACCGTTTTAATTGTATTTATTTTTTGCAGGGTAGATTTAGGATGCCATTTATGAATTTAAGTACAATCAGTTATTTCTAATAGCAGTGGAATCATGCTGTCAGAACTGTCAGGAGCCACAGGTTTCATACGGCTCATTTGCCATCCAGACTCCACATAGCAGATCACCAGTGATAACTTTATATAGCACTTAGTGATGTTTCTATTTTAGAGCTTTGCGTCAGAGATGAATGGCTTGCTGGCACTGCACGAGCTTTACAAATACATCAACAAGTACTACGATCAGGTCAGTAGCTCACAGCTGACCAGTCATACTGAGCTTGTTTATTGTTCATCACCAGTGAAAGATACGATGGCTTAATACATGGAAGAGTAATATGGGTGTATTTTTGCATATATGTCTGTGCACAGATTATCATGTCTCTGGAAGAGGATCCTGCAGGCCAGAAGATGCAGCTGGCCTATCGCCTGCAGCAGGTCGCCGCCCTGGTGGAGAACAAGGTTACTGACCTGTGACTCTGCTATGGGTCGCTTTGAAATGAACATTGGCCTAAGTGCCACTTGAGGCAAAGAACACAACTGACCTGTGACGCCTCAGAGATACCAGGCACCGGAAGTGGAGGAACCACTGACCAACTCTGGAGCTCCTGTCACTTTCTGTTCCAGATTCCAACTTGAAAAATTTTGCTCTTGGAAGTTCTGTTGTTATTGTTTACTGAACTGGAAGTGAAAGGGACCTGGAGTCAAAACTGGGAATTAATTTCTATAATCAGTTGGAAAAGGGACTGTAGTTTACAATACTCAACAGAAAAGTATGGCACAAGAAAACTGAATGACTGATAACTGTCTTTGGGGGTGTGTGTGTACATGTGCACATATATAGTCTTGTGTGTTCTAGTAAGCTGGTAAGATGCATAATGAGGCACAACAAACATGTTTTCATACTGACAGTATTGACACAGTAGATGAAAATGTTTTTTTACTCTTGTTTTGGTCATTTTCGTGATTTTCTTTTTGTATGAAACTGAACCAGTGAACTTTTAGAATTCAGTTATTTGTGTAAATACCTTGTTGCAATGAATCAATTGCTAAAGTTTAAAATATGCACAGGTGAATGAATAGAAGCCGGTTTGACAGCAGGTAAACCTATAGTAAGAGAAAGATTATGCTTTCTTTCAGGCTACTCGGAGTAGGGCTCTCACTTTTCAGCCTGGTTTCTTAAAACAGCTGCATTGAGGGTTTTTGTGACATCCACTTTTGCTGATCGCTAGTCACAGGCAGTTACTGAGTGTAAATGCCAGAGCATCTGCTGTCTGCTTTAAACTAACGCTGTTTGATAGCAAGATATAAGGGTGTGTGGAATGTAAATATTTAATCCCTTTGGGAGTTTTGCCTGTGGCTTTGCGAAAGTGAACAATTGTTTGTTCTACAGGAGTAAGACTAATTTAACAGGGAAACCTCCTCTTTGGAAAATCTCCTGCCATATGTATGTGGAGTGAGGGAGGTCTCAAGATCTGGCCAAATTAACAGTATTAATATATGTTTTATGAAATAGCTTTTTCAATTTAATTAAACGGGATGACGTTCACACTAAAGTAAAGCAATAAATGGATGGGGGGGCAGTGGCTGGGAAGGTTGTGTGGGGTTAGGAGAGGCTGACAAGCGATCTAGTGAAGAGGGGGGAACGGCAATTAACTTCACTATCAGACAGCCTGGGACGTAACAGCCAGCAGCTCGTGGCACCATCTCTGTAGAAGGGGCTGTTTCGAATCAATGCTATATAGCAACTAACTTATTTACTGTAACTTATTTATAGCTCATTTTTACACTATTACCACATGTGCCTTCAGAGCTCTCTTGAAATCACTTGCAACTAAAAATATGCTACTTGCTTATGAAATTGTACAGGACATGTTGTGAATTACTGTCTTTTGGATTATTTCTTTATATCTTACAATTGTAGTAAGATAAGCTGAATGGAAGTGGCTGCAGTTTTTTCCAGTGTTGTGCTGGGTGTTTTGTGGTCAGTAAATGGTTACCTTGCTCAGTAGTTTTGCTATTATAATAGTCCTGGACTTGATCAGATCCCTCATCTGCTTATAAATAAAAATGGTAATGTGTTTTGTCTCACAATCATGTGGCTCTTTGCCATGGCTCCCTGTGGTACAGTGTATGGCATTCTTGGTGTACACAGAGTGATTTAAGCTTAATTGGTAGATTGGAATCTGAATTGAATGGTTTTAATTGGTTTTTAATTTGCTTTTAACCCCTCAGCACTTTGTATACAGCCTTTTTTATTTTATTTCTTTTTTTGAGCCCGGGTGTGTGTTTTCTTCCAAGCAGTGTGTAAGGTTGGAGTTAGTGTAAAGTAGACTCCAGGATTAACGTGGGGAAGGAGAACGCGTCCATGAGCCTGTGTTGACTGCTTAGCCGTGACAGCTCTGCACATTTATACTTTAATTATTTATGTATTTATTTTAGCTGGATGCTGTGTTCTGCCCGGGCGACTCGTGGGAACATGATGGTTACTGGAGAAAAAAAGAACCAATCACCAATCACGACATTGCTCTGTTCTGCGGGATGAAATGAATCTTTTGCCTGCTTCATTTTGCCAGCTTCCCCGGCTTATTGATGTAATATTGAGTATTGTGAGATGATTATACCCCCCCCCCATTTCATGTTTGTGATTAGCTTAATGACTGCGTGAATTACTGGTTTCTTTAAATTTACCTTCATGGCTGTTTAGCTTGGTGTGTGTGTGTGTGTGTCTGTGTGTATGTATGTATGTATGTGTGTGTGTGTGTGCGCGCGCACTCGCCGGGACATGTATGAGAAAGCAGTGGCATTGGCACAAAATGAGCCTCAGTTTGTGATCTTGTTCTTCCCCCAGGATATACAGATTGGTAGCTTAAACTCCATATCTCTTTTTATAGTGTTCTCCCTTTTTCCTGCATTTCTTTCTTCCTTTACCACCTTCTTGATTAGGATGTACAGTACTGTGGCATCTCTTTCCTCAGCTTATTTAAATGATAAATGTTACAGATGAAAAAACAGGGTGTTTTGAAATTGCTTCTTTCAATTTTTGCAAATTTCTCATTCTTGGGAAAGTGTTTGGGGGAAAACAAATTTGATTCAGTAAACCTAGCCTCTTTTTGTATTTGTAATGTATAGTTTGCTAATCGTGTACATGTGCTTGTAAATATGACGAAGAGAAATTGTTCTTACATTGGACTTAGTTGGAAATACTGAATATATCATTTGAAGAAATATTGGAAGCCAAAATGAGAACCTGAAGGATTTTTATTCGGAAAATAAAGTTATTTAACATTGGATTTCATGTCGTCGTTATTTACTGTGTATTACAATGTTCCCCAATATATTTTCATTTTAAAATAATTGTTACAAAAATATTGGTTATGGATTCTTGCAAAATGCTGCACTGAGGCATTGTCAGCAAGTTTTCTGTTTAACCAACTGCAATCTTAATGTGTAAATTAGCTTATGTTTGTGGTGTATTTTTAAGGTATACGGTGAAATGGCGTTAACTGTGACCTTTGCAAAATCTAGGCTTGGTAGAAATCTGCAGCCATTGGGGAACTTCCAAGATTATGGCTCTCACATGCTTGAGATATCTTGTAAACCACTGGTTTTGAGATTTGCGTGAGAGGGGCAAGCAGATGAATCTGCGGTGTAGCCAGTAAATGACTGGGTTGGCTAGGACGACGGTATTGTTTAGAAAGTCATTTGTCTTCAGCACAAACACATCGGTATACTTGCTCAGCGGTCGTGATCCTACGGAAAGCCCAGCTGCGCTACACTCTTCACTGCGCATGCGCTTCTCTAAATACAGCCCAGTGTGCGTGGTGACAGCTGTCCTGATGATATCGATGAACGGTGAGAGTTTTAAACACGCAAAAACATGCGTTTTTCTTACCCAATACTAGTTAGACTATTCAGGTGTGGTCGCGTAACGGCAATGTTAATGTAAAGTAAAGAGGGGATGTACTTTTCTGTGTTATGTCTTTTTTCGCACAGCCGGTTTGCTCGTCTTGGCTAATGCTACCTGAGTGTGCGGACACCGAGCTTGAGTGTGTTCCCAGCTAGCTAACACTTTTGTCATTATTCAAAATGTATGTCGCTGAGAAGTTATATATGATTAACGACATTCTAGCCACGCGTCTACTAAATAACTCAGAGAGCCAGGCTAAACTTTTCTCATTTTTACATTTCAACAACGGTGTGGTATAATGCTAGGAGTGAGACTATAACGGTTTGCTAACTGGGTAGCGATCTGTGCGTCTGACTGCACTGTGTGCTGTGATCGCCCTCAGTCCCCAGTGGTAATCACAACCCGCAGAGCAAATACGGCAAGAAGCACAAAAAGAAGAGCAAGAAGCACCGCAGAGCGGCAGACGTGGACATCTCCAGCTTGGAGCTGCAGTGAGTAGCTGCTAGCCGCCCCTGCTGAGCCGTACCCCTGGGTTGTCCCCGATTTTGCGGCCGGGTCTCTCTGTGAGACTGTGTGCTAAAAATACTTAGAGGGGGGCGAACGACTCATTTGTCCAGATAAGCACATTGACTCACGTCTCACCACCCCCCAGCCCACCCCTTCCTATTCGGTTTGACTCGTCCCGGTGACAATAATGCAGCGATTTATTACAAAAACAAAAAAACGGCGCGTGTAAATGCACTTATTGTATTTTCTGCTTGCGCTGCACCATGTGCAGATATTTATATCTGAAAGTCAAAAGAGGTTTTCATCTGCGGGAACACGTGTCTTCCGATGATACAGAAAAGGCATGACCTGCTGTCGGCGTAGTTAATTCCATTTACTACATTTCAATTTGGTGACGTTAGGAGGTCGCAGGCTGCAACTTGCAGCAAACGGTTTAAGGTTCATAATGCCTTCCATGTAGTAATTAAATACTGTCAATGTAGTTTAAATGTGGTCTGGTTCGGTGTGTTAACTGTCAAGCAAATCTGCATAATTTAATTGTGTCACGTATGTTATGAAAAATATATCAAAGATGGAAATGGAATGGGAAGAAGCATTTTGGCCCTATTCTTAACAGGAACGGGTAATACTCTCATCTGAAAGAACTGTCATACAGTAATGCTAACCTCAGGATTGTTGTGACGTGCTTATTCTGCTTGTTAATGATACAAGGCTAGTCTGCGTGCTCTGCAGATGTACTGAATTTTGTTCATTTTCAGGCGCGACGCAGAATTTAATTTTAAAAGCTTTGTGGAAATGATGAATGTATCCAATGACGTCCTGCAATGATTGTGAGTGATAGGTGTAAATAAATTGATATATTTCTGCATTCACGAATGTTTCTATGTGAAAATTGTGTGGTGGAAAGAAAAACTGTTTATTCTGAATAAAAACTACATGCATAAAACGGAATAGATTAAGGGAATGGTTCTGTACGTGAATTTCTGTACCATTTTATCAGTTCCTATTCATATAACATTTTAAAACGTTATATAATCATACGTATATTACAAATTCCCTCCCGGACAATGTTGCCAATTTCTCGATTAATCTAAACGATTAATTTTCCTTCAGTCTCATTTTCTATGACTGAAAATAATGAGCGGTATGGTGGTGCAGTGGTTAGTACTGTTGTTTCACACCTCTGGGATGTCGGTTCGAATCTGATTTGAAGTACTCTTTTAATTACATTGTGATACTAAAGTACGTTTTAATTTAAACCTACTGAAGCATTTTATAAGTCAAAAAAGTAATTTTATAACAACAATAATTTGAAAATAAAAAGGACGCGTCGATTTAAAACATTGATGTCGACGTCATTGACTAATCGCTGCAACCCTACATATAAACTTAAAAAAACAAACTTTAGTATTGATTATATTTAGGCATGTAACAATTGCTACATGATCGCGATATTTTGCCTAATCGCAAGAATCGTCTCCATCCGTATAAAAATTGCTGGATGAGACGTATTTCTATCGCTATTTCCGCGTCGTTTGTACTGTTTGATTGACATATGTTTAATAATATCATCTGGTTGTGCTTCTGAACCGATCTGTACCACCTGTCCTTTTCTACCTCGACCGCCTGCACATGCTCATGCGCAGCATCAGACTTAATGGCAAATTGTACCACAGTGCCCGATTTGTACGAAATTGCTACACAACATTTTCACGACCCAACCTGATCCCGTTAATGTTTTTTTTCCCACTACATCAGTTTCACTTTACAGGCAGCTTGTGAGCGATTTCCACCGGCTCAGAATGGGATATTCAGCGAGATATTTCGATTTTCGATTCTTTGTGTGTGGGGTGGCATGGTGGTGCAGTGGTTAGCACTGTTGCCTCACACATCTGGATTGCAGGTTCGAGCCATGTGTGGAGTTTGCATGTTCTCCCCATGTCGTCGTGGGGTTCCCTCTGGGTACTCCGGTTTCCCCCCCACAGTCCAAAAACATGCCGAGGCTAATTGGACTTGCTAAATTGCCCATAGGAGGGCATGTGTGAGTGAATGGTGTGAGTGTGCCCTGCGATGGGCTGGCCCCCCATCCTGGGTTGTTCCCTGCCTCGTCCCCATTGCTTCCGGGGTAGGCTCCGGACCCTCCGCGATACCCAGTAGGATAAGTGGTTTGGAAAATGGATGGATGAATGGATATTTATGTAATAGTGTTGATCCAAAAACTGGGAATAGACCTACCTAAAAGGGCAATTCACTCCAAAACTGAAAAAGATGTTTTAGTTGGACTTTAGTGCTGTCAATCCATCTAGGTTGTTCTGCTGCAGGTTGCATAGTGGTTGAAGATATCAACCATTGAAATATTGGGCTTCTCTTGAATATAATGGAACTGAATGACATTCTTTCTGAGGTGATTAAAGTGCCAGAAAGATGCATTTTTGCTAAATCCAACAGCAATGTCTCTTACAAGAAATCATGACCCAGTTATTGAAGATAATCCACAGTACTGAACTCCACACACCAATCATATCACTGTGCAGAAGATACGAGCACCCCGGCTATTTTCATGGTGCGCAGTGATATGATTGGTATGCAGAATAAAATTTCTATTGTTCAATTTATGTCTGGGGTAAAAGGCTAACTTTGAGGATGATTTATCATTTTCCTGGCTCTTTATCTGAGCTTTTTAGTAAAGTAAAAACATCTTCAATATCGTTTAGATTGTTTTAACTGTAGCGAATTCCACTTCTTTATGATGTTTTAAGCTTTCTGCTTGTTCAGTCTGTTTTACTGTCCATTTGCTCGCCATGAATATACCCCTGGTTGCTGGCATGGCATTAAAATTCAACGTAGTTAACTATGAAGGTAGTGTCTTGTAAGTAGGCCAGAACTACAACCATGGGCGTCATAAGGTCCGATCATAGCCCCGAGTATTTTAGCCCCAATACCAATCTTACTTAAAAAAAGTCAAGCCCCAGCTAAACTTGACTAAGCCTATGGACTTTTCAATATCTTGGTTTCAGTAGTGCACGGGGCTGCTGAATGCAGCCATACTTCTCTGCAACAGAGAGCATTGTTTGCTTGTGTAGATGACGGTGATGTCCCTTAATTCTCAGTGTATGTTGTGCATTTGTTTTAATCTTGTTAAAATATATTGGTATTAAATGTTATCCAATTAAAGTTTCAATGAATGATGGTGTTGTTAGTAATTTTATATGACAAAACATTCTATTTTATTCTCTCCTAGTAATGTAATTAGTCTGATGTGCTGCCATTTCTTTCTTTATGTGAAAGTCAGGTAAAGGATAAAGTAAATTTAAAAAAATGCAAAATATGACAGGCTGTTTTTTTGCATGTGGATTCATAAAAGCACATCTCCTTCCGCAGTCATTTATAGCTGACGTGAAAAACGTGTATCACTCCTGTCGTCTGGCTTTTGAAATACACCCGTGGTCTGCTTCTCAGAGTTAGGTAATCGTGGTGAATTTTTCTGGTTTACTGGCTGTTTTTGTTCTTGTATTGAGCTGTTGTCTAGGGATGGAAGAACACTGGTACAGGGGTACACTGTCGGATAACTTCATTAGGAATTCAGTTTATGAATTATTCTTTTGTGCAACTATGAAATTACAGCCTCATTTTGCATTAGGATTTGAATTTTCTTCCCGGATGGGGAGGACTGAATTTGATATTTTATCACCTACGGTTGCACTGCTCAGGACAGAGCACACACACAAACACACACACACACACACACACACAAGTGTGCAAACCATAATCAATTTGGCAACATGGATTAACCCTTGGAGTGTAGCCGAGTTTGTGTGTTTCAGTTTATGTTGCATGGTGGCCATTGGCATATTATGTGTGTTTTCCATAGCCTCTTTAGTTAATGAATGCAGGATATTGAAAATGGATGGAAATAATAAAAAGTAATAAGCTTGCTATTTGAAAACTACATGATTATATTAGTATCCTTTAAGCTGTGAATCATAGTGTATGTGATGTTTGTTCTGTGTGGGGTGTTTATGGCAGTTACCATGTGTATGTGAATTTGGATATATGTATAATAGACAGCTCTATGGGATGTTATAAAAAATACAACTCGACAAGTTAAGGTAGAATCACCAAGCGAAACACCTGACAAAAACCAAAAAAATCTTGGGTAACTGTGATTATATGCTGGTTGTGCTCTGGAGTGGAAATTTGAAATGGTGACAACATAGGTATTCAAACTGACAGCAGGATTATAGAAAATGCCGTCTGGAAATTTTACGAGAGATGGTATTTAAGTGGAAGCTATGCATCTTTTTTCTTTACATGTAAATCTAAATTACAAAAGACAAAAGTGTTTATTTTTATCCTGTTATACTTTACTAGGTCGAATATTATGTGCAATTGGGCCTTAAATAATGAGGGCGCAGTGGTGATGCTTTAAGGCAGACTGTGTATGAATTTGGTCAGGCTGATATTGGGCTTTAAACAGGCTGCATGTGTTTACTTCTTTTTTGTTGCCGCTGAATAGAATACTGATTATGAGTGTAGCAGTTTAGTCTACAGGGTAATGCACAAATACATTTTTAAGGGAAAGCTGGGTGGGATTTCCAGGATGTTCAAATTCCATATGTTAATAGGCATTTTTGCTTCTGTACTTGTTTTCAGGCCTCAGAGTTCCAACAACATAGACGAAGTTCATATCCTCACGCTTCACAGGCATCCTGCTGCAACCAGGACGCCTTCACCTCCACTGCTTCATCTTTCTCAAAGTCCTCCTGACCTTCAGCCTGCTGTGCTATTTTCACCATCCATACCCATACCACTCGTTCCCACCAATCAGGCATCGTCCTACTCAGAAACTTCACCCACATCTGGCTCTCATCCTGTTACTGCACTTTCCTCCTCCATACCCATACCACAAACTAAGCAACCAATACCATCCTCAGGAACTCCACCCTCTCCTGAATTTTATCCCTCTACTCCTCTTTTCCCATCCAGACCCATATTACAGATCCCAGTCAAAAGGCTAAATCCAGTCTCAAAAACTCCACCCATACCTGATCTTCATCCTCCTGCTATAGTCTCCCCATCTATACATACACCCCAAACCCCAACCAAACAGCTGAATGAAGCTTCACAAACTCCACCCATACCTGATCTTCATCCTCCTGCTACAGTCTCCCCATCTATACCTACATCCCAAACCCCAACCAAACAGCTGAATCAAGCCTCAAAAACTCCACCTATACCTGATCTTCATCCTCCTTCTACAGTCTCCCCATCTACACCTACACCAGAAACCCAAACCAAACAGCTGAATCAAGTCTCAAAAACTCCACCCATACCTGATCTTCATCCTCCTGCTATAGTCTCCCCATCTACACCTACACCCCAAACCCCAACCAAACAGCTGAATCAAGGTTCCAAAACTCCACCCATAACTGATCTTCATCCTCCTGCTACAGTCTCCCCATCTACACCTACACCAGAAACCCAAACCAAACAGCTGAATCAAGTCTCAAAAACTCCACCTATACCTGATCTTCATCCTCCTGCTATAGTCTCCCCATCTACACCTACACCCCAAACCCCAACCAAACAGCTGAATGAAGCTTCACAAACTCCACCCATACCTGATCTTCATCCTCCTTCTGCAGTCTCCCCATCTATACCTACATCCCAAACCCCAACCAAACAGCTGAATCAAACCTCAAAAACTCCACCCATACCTGATCTTCATCCTCCTGCTATAGTCTCCCCATCTACACCTACACCCCAAACCCCAACCAAACAGCTGAATCAAGGCTCAAAAACTCCACCCATACCTGACTTTTTTCCTTCCAGTATGGTCTCTCCATCTATACCCACACCACAAATTTCAGCCGAACAGCTGAATCAACCTTCAGAAACTCCTCTTTCTCTTGACCTTCATCCTGCCGCTCCACTTTTTCCATCCACTCCCACACTACGGGCCACAACCAGACCGCCAACAACCCCATCGGAAACCCCACCCTCTTTAGACCTTCAGCCCACTGCTCCACTCTGCCCATCTATACCTGTACCAAGGATCCCAAGCAAACAGCCGCCACCTTCATCAGAAGCTCCACCCACTTCTGATAGCCCTTCTCTGTGTGTGCTTCCTGATCAGTTCACTATCCCTCCCACACCATCTGTCACCTCAGCCAAAGCCCCCCCATCACAGGCCCTCAGCCCTCCACCGCCCGAATACACTCCACCCCCTCCAGAGCTCCTGGGTTCAGATGATGAGGAACAGGAAGACCCTACTGATTACTGCAGAGGTATACTAGTCTTATTTTTAATGCATCAAATCAGAGGTCTTTGTATAGAGGGGAAATTGGTCAGAAGTAAGTATAGTATTTTTAATTAGTATGTGTTCCTTTACCAAACTTATGGAAAAATCCCAAAATATTAGGTCTATATCTGCAATAGTGTTGAAACTGCAGCCCTATGAAATTTTAATACATTTTATGATTTTTGCGGAACGAGTCACACTTTTGGTCACACTTCTGACAGTCATAGCTCCTTTGATATGACATGTGCAGCTTTGAGGCTGTATGACTCAGACTAACTTCTCCGTTAGAATTCAAAACATGTAATCAGATCAGCTATATCTTATGTACATTTCCTCCTACAAAGCTCTGAAAATGGCAGAAAATTCCAACCGATGCCCCCTTTGAGAGCTTCTCACTCACTCAAACAGAATAGCAGTACCTCTGAGAGGGTAATGTGGGACCCTGGGAATGACCCTGAAGTGTTCCTCTGCAAAAATCCAGAATCGCTGTCTTATGTGCTTTTTGCCATTTTATCAGTTATTTAAACTTTCTTAAAAACATGCACAAATTAGCAAATTTACTTTTCTGGTGATTTACATTATACTGCTACATTTTCTTTCTATTTCATTTTTAGTTTTTTTTTTGTTGCGTATGTATTACACTTTAATGGAGAATTTATTCACACAAATTATGTCATTTGAAAGCAGTATTGAAATATGGGCATGAGACAGAGAAGTATGACTGCTGCAGAAACCGAGGGTGTCATTTTATTTGCACTCAGTGCTGGTTTTTGTTTCAGTTCTCCTTGATATGACTTAAACTTAATTTAAACTGAGGCCTTTTAATGACTCGGGCGATTCAGGTCACATTAAACAAAATTCAGTTAAGCAATAGAAATGCATTTCTAGAGACATTTTATTTGACCATTTGTGAATACTAGTCCAGACTTCCTGTAAGGTGAATGTCACAGTGCTTTCAGGGAATCTAATGGCTGGCCCAAGGTCCATCTGATATGTCAATTGTTTCATTATCCGGAATGATTAGTGCAGTTTACGCCACGTTTCCACTGAAGGACTGAGGATTGTTGTTTTGTTTTTGTTGTATTTTTTAATTCATTCCTTGTGGATAGAAATGTTTTCCTGAAACAGCCATATTTTATAACATCTCTGGTATGATTTCTGTATTTACGATTTTTAATTAGTTTTAGAATATATGTTTAATCAGTTTTAGAATATATGTTTAATCAGTTTTTGAATATATGAATAATTATTTGGTAATTATTTTGTTTGATATAGCGTATATATTTTTTGCATAGCAATGAATGGCAATGTCTGGTAATGTCCTGGATAGTGGTCAGTGCCTGATCACCTGCCTGTGTATATTTGAGGTGGGTATTATCCAGTGAAGATAGGAGACCTGTTCAATGGGCGGTACCATGTTGTCAGGAAGCTGGGCTGGGGACACTTCTCCACCGTCTGGCTGTGCTGGGACCTCCAGTAAGTAGTTTTCGCCAAGTGTTGGTTTTTTAGAGACATAACTATCATGGGTTTGTGTCCTTTCTGTGTAGTGCAGTGTTGCTCAGCCCAGCCCTTGGGGACAGCCAGACAGTTGACGTTTTTGCTCTCCCCCCCCCCCTGCATAACAGAAGCAAACAATCAACAACACCAAATGTCCGGTGTGTTGGGAGCTGGGATGGAGCAAAAATGTGAACTACCTGGCATCCCAAGGGTTGGGTTGGGAAACACTGAGGCTGCCTTTCTACTGTCCTTTCTAATCAGTGAGTGAAGCAACGTAGGACTGATGTGTGTGTGTGTCTGTGTGTGTGTGTGCAGGAGGAAGCGATTCGTGGCCCTCAAGATCGTGAAAAGCGCTCAGCATTACACGGAAACAGCTCTGGATGAGATCAAACTGCTGAAATGCGTAAGTGCCTGTTACCTGAAAATGAGCTAAACGGGATATGGGGGTGAAGTACCAGCATCACTGGTCTTGCACAGAGTTTTTGCGAACAAGTAACAAGACACGTCGTAAGCCAAAGCAACAAAAGCCGTATACCAGCGGTGTGACCCTCTGGCTTACCCACCCAAAAGTGACACATAAACAAGAGGAAAATAAAGGCAAAAGGAAAACGTGCCCCCTTCCTATAGTCCAAAAGAGGCACGAAAACAGAAATACATGCAGAAATACAGAGGCGAAGATCCATGGTAAAACATCCGCACCAGCATCAGGGACTTGCCTCACACTGATTACCAAGGTGTCTGACTAAACACAGCCATGGGCCAGTGTCTGTTTTTAGGCATCAGATGACATTAAACGCAGTGTTCTAACCATCTTGATTCCAGCAGGAAATTTTATCCCACTTACCGAAGAAGCAGTTGCTTACTACAATGTCTTTTAACATCTTTATGCATTGATGGCTATGGGTGATAGATGTGCTGCTTTCTCAGAACTTGTACGATGGGAAGGTGCAGAAACATGAACAGAAGGAGTTGAAAGGGAAATAAACACAGGAGAGCCACGTCTCTGTGCTTGTGCTTTAAAGATGGCGGCTCGGAGAAAATGAATCAAAGAGACTTTGAGAGGGTAAAGGCAGAAAAACAGGGCCGGGCTCCTCCAGTTCAGACTGTCTTACATCAGGTCCAGGCTGCTTCAGGTTGTACTGAAAATGGTTCTGAATCTCCAGATTTTATACTCTTTACTCAGAAGATCCCAACGATGCACATGTGTCCCTTAATTTAATTATTTTAATACTTCTTTTCTGGGGTACGCTTACAAAATAATTACTGATGCAGCTGCAGTATAGGTGGAATACCTGCAATATGAGTAATTAATATCTAGAAACACAGGATGCCAGTTTACAGGTTAAAACTACGAGTGAAGTCATGGATTCAGGTGGGAAATAAGGAGGATATCAATTTTATTTATATAAATGATTCTATGGAGCTAAGTAATTTTGATTGCTGATTTTATAGTATTCATTGAGCAATTTTTATGTTATACTTTGGATGAAGTCTAGCTGTTATAAACGTATCCAAATTGCAGATATGCCTCTTTTTACCAAAGTATATTCTGCATTTTTTCCATGTCACTCCCTTCAGGTGCGAGACAGCGACCCCACTGACCCTAAACGAGAGACTATAGTACAGCTGATTGATGACTTCAAGATATCTGGCATTCACGGTGTTCGTATCCTTTATCAGATCGCCCTGTGCCGCCCATCAGACGGGTGGTCACTGCTCCCTTTTCCCATATCCTCATCTTTTGTCCATTTTTTTAAACAGTCTTGTGTAAATGACCCTAAGTGTCCTTAACGGCTTTCTGTGCCAGACGTTTGCATGGTTCTGGAGGTTCTTGGCCACCAGTTACTGAAATGGATCATCAAGTCCAACTACATGGGCTTGCCCCTGGTCTGCGTGAAGAGCATACTCCGCCAGGTCAGGCCTTACTCTGACCTTCCCCGTCTAAGCTTTGCATGGAAGACTCCCTCCTCCTGTTTAATTTCCCCTTTTCTTTCCCTCCCTGTGCTTTTCCACAGGTCCTGCAGGGTTTGGATTACCTCCACACCAAATGCAAGATTATCCACACAGACATCAAGCCAGAGAACATCCTACTAGAAGTAGATGAGGTGTACGTCCGGAGGCTGGCCGCCGAGGCCACCATCTGGCAGCAGGCCGGAGCACCACCCCCCTCCGGCTCCTCTGGCAAGTAGCTTTCTGGAGCTGCTAAGGCTTTCATACCCTTTAGCTGGACAACACCCAGTATCCATCCAGAAACATGGACCTCAGGGGCAGGTGCTGAACACAGTGATGCCCGGTTTTGGCCATTTGCATTTGTGGGGAGCTGGTGTAGCAGATGCTTTGCAGCCCGCCCTGGTGGGAGGTCTTAGTAAGCGCAGCCTCAGTAAAATGTGGGGTTAATTGCCGCAAAATGTTGTAAAGGAACATGGTGTGTAATTCAGTGTGTGTGTGCGGTGTGAAGCTGCCCTTGCTGGGATGCACTGAAGGCAGTATATTTTAGGTTTAAAATAAGGCTGATGCAAACATTTGTGTTATTTTACTGGTTTGGTTTGCAAATTTATACCACCCTGTAGGGCTGCAACGATTTTTTTTAAGATTCAGAGTATTTTGATATTCAGATATTCTATCAAAATATTGAATTATTCATTCATATACTTCCATGTAAGAGTAACAAGGTTTAAGGAGTGCCTATTTTGTTAAATGAATGTAGTGTATAATAAACACCCTATGTGACTCAGAACGGAGAATTTTAACTTCCAAAGAACAAATGCTTCTGATTTTTACATTGAACTCTTTATTACAATGCCGGAATGTCAGCTTATTCATATGATCTTGGCGTAGGCTGGCTCTAAGCCTTGTTTAGTACAAGTTGGCTAAAGGTATAGTGTATTTTATGTCATACGAGCCGAGTGATTCCATTGCGAAAATCAATGTCCGTTAAATCATTTGGCGACATTTTGAACTCGTTTGTAATCTCTTAAAGAAATCAGGCCAAAATGATTCTTTCAAACAATCATTGCAGAAAAGGTTACTTTTCAAGACAAAACATTAGTGTTGAAAAAGAGATCCTCCTGTGACAGATATAACAAACGGGGAAGTGAGGGTAATGTTACCTTTGTGTTCCACTGGGATGTTTCCCTTTCAAACGCTCTTTCATGTTCGCCGTGCTGTTGTGCCGTAATGCACACAAACCATCCCCCACTACTGTGGAAAAAATGCCAGGCTGCTCACTATTTTCGGCTTGGGTTTCTTGTCTTCCCTCTGTTGTTTTTTCCCTCAGTTTTAATCGGCGTGTTGCAAATTGTTGCCGTTCCCTCTTTGCTTTAAAAATACAGTACAGGCTACACATTTTCCATTTACGAAAGTGTCCAGATCACTGTTACACATCATTCAATTTCATGTTTTTAATTCCAGACATTTTCACTTTCAGATTTATCGCAGTTATTGAATATTTGTTGCAGCCCTACAGCCCTGTTGAGAGCAGTTGGTGAAAAAAGTCAAAATTACAACAGATGTATTTTTAAAAGATGCATGTGATTTTAGCAAAGAGGACACCTCGTATGTGTGCATTCTTGACCTAACTGCATTACATCTATCCGAACAGAAAGCCCTTATTTTGCAAATCTGTACATTTTAGCAAACTGCTTAAGGCTGTATGACCGGCTCCTGTACTTTTCAAATATCGTTCTTCTCTTTTATCAGTTCTTACTGTCTGATATCAGTTGCATTCCTACGTTTAATCTCTCTTATGCATTCTGGTCATCCCATTTCTGTACTGTCTACTGCTCCTAATTTCATTTCTCCCTTTTTGTAATCGTTCCACTTTTCCTTCTGTTTTGATGGCAGTTAGCACCGCCCCCAGGGAGAAGCAGGTATGTGGAGATGCTTGCATGGCAGAAAGGGCTAATAATGTCATTTTTGCTGAACAGAAATGAATCCTTTTTGTTATGCTTGATGGTAAAGATGGAAAGATGAATTTGGGTCTCCCT
The DNA here is from genome assembly GCF_023856365.1 of Brienomyrus brachyistius. Classification (NCBI taxonomy): domain Eukaryota; kingdom Metazoa; phylum Chordata; class Actinopteri; order Osteoglossiformes; family Mormyridae; genus Brienomyrus; species Brienomyrus brachyistius. The sequence goes on along the minus strand of NC_064538.1, from coordinate 12,157,833 downwards.
GTCTGGCATGCGATTAACCTGGTGTGATTTTATTTATTTATTTATTTATGGGTGCAAACGGACTATAACATGGGAATACTCGGTGTTCACACATCAGCATGAAAATGTGTGAAGTAATGTCTGTCAGACTGTGTGCTCTTAATAATGGTCATAATATCCTCTATCGTTACCGGACTTGGGGAGAGCCGTGAAATTTCACCTTCCTATTTGCGAAAGAGGAAATGCGTTTCTCTAGTTAAGGACATAAACAAAAGCTGAAAACTTGGATTGTATCCTGGATTATATGGAAGAAATCTTACTAGGATGTATGACCCTTGGAATGTAGTCTGAAGGAGTCAGAATCGTCATATTTTGAAAATGGTGGCTACTGCAGCTTATTTTGTTTTTGTAACAACTTTCGCAGAACAACCTGACCTGTCCTACATTATTTTTTTTAATGAAGAGGCAGCGCTGAGGGATGCCAGTAGCTTTGTATTGGACAGAGTCTGTAATGGCTGCTGCAGGGAGGTGTTTTTACACTATAGAAAGCTGCCACAGTAGCTGCATGGAATGCAGCTCAAATGCCCCAGAATATTACTAATGCATTTTTGCAGACATCTTTTTCCTTAGTGAAGCAAAGCCCGACTTTGTAACTCTTTTTGTCATTTCATGGTGTCAGCAAAGGTTATACCTCAAAGAACAGTGTGAAATGTTGTTTGTGGCTTCAAGGTGAAAAAAGGTGAAAATTTTAAAAAAAGCATAGTATGCCACATTAATGTCAGATGCACATCTCTAAAGGTGATAACTTTAAGTGACTATAGGTTTTAGGGAAGCATGTTTTATCTGTAAATTCAGAAAAATGGTCTCGTCAATTTGTATCAGTGTCACCTTATACAGCTGTACAGGGTATCTATCCATTGGTACCTTGACAACAACATTTATTGATGGCATTTAGCACCCATTGCAGAAATATGTGGACACTCCCTCCCCCTCTACATGCCACTGACATTGTTTACGGTGTCATATTCAGTGCAGGTAACTTCAGACGTAACGCTGGTATATTGGAAAATAAATTATAAAATTGACTTTAATCTATTTACTTATTAGATTGCCTTTTCTATGCGATTCTTAGAAAAATTATGGAGTGTTGTGACACCCCATGAGTAAAGTGGAACATTCTTTTTAATAATAATACTTTTTTTTTCTCCCAGTGAATTGTGTACATACTGACTAAATGCACAGTGCTGTAAGGAATATATAGTTAATTCTGCACAATCAGGGCAGAATTGTCCGCTGGAATATAGAGCAGCTGAGCCTGGCAGAGCACATGGCTGCCTGATCTGTTTTCATTCCCAAGATGTAGCTTTTCTCATAAGGTTCATATCACTGGAGGTCACCTGGTCAGCTCTGCAGCTTTCATGCTTTATTGAAGGTCACGTTACCTGTGGAGCAGGAAGTAGGGGCAGGTGTTGCATTAAATGTAGGCAGTTATCGGGCAGTGGTCCTGTATTTATTAAATGTAGTGTGAGTATCATTTATGAAGTTGGCATAAAACCTCAACATGGAAAAACACTGATTATTTTTTGCATGATTAATAGCTATACTATTAAAACAAATAATTTCTAAAGAAATCACTGGGCATCAGCATTTTGCTTGTGGTAATGTCAATTTGTTCGCCTGCGCTAAAGATTCCTTGGACTGTAAACAACTTTATTTTTTGGTCTTAGTTGTTCATTTATCGTTCGAATGGCTGCTGCATGGATTTTTTTTATGCTAGATTACAGAAGATGAACCACTGTGTTTCACAGTTTGAGATAACTCTACATTACTTATGTAGAGGCAGCACTCACATCTTCCTCATTAGACACCAATGTCGTTCACACCGGAAGCATTTACGATTACCCTGGCCTGGCCTTTGTGTGGATTAATGGTGCACGTCTTTAAAATCGGTGTTTATATAAAACCTCTAATGTGTTCTTTGCTCTATATAAATGTGTGATCTTGGCTGCCGGTGTTAAGTATTGATTTTCTGGCAGCTGTGCTCATGGTTTTTGACTATCAGAAATTGGACAGCTACTGTATGGAGACGGGGAATCAATGCTGCCACCTATTGGCCACAAACGTGCAGGAGCTCTGCTATGGATGCTGAATCCTGATTTCCTCTGGGTTTCCCTGGCTGACCCTGACGTCTCTGTGTTCAGACAGGCAAGGTCTCTAAGAACAAGAAGAAGAAGCTGAAACGCAAGGAAAAGAAGCAGCAGAAGCTGCTGGAGGAGAGGCTGCTGGACCTTCAGAGGATGGAGGAGCTGGCCAGCACGTCGCCCCCTTGGGGACGGGGGGTCGCACCGCAGGAGGGCACTGAACCCGACAGACAGGATACGCATTGTGAGTTACCAGCTCATCAGGCAGCTTCACCTCTTTTGTTTTACACTCCAGCATCTTTTCCCACATTAATTAGAACTACTGTGTGAACAGTGTCCCCAGGCCCATTGTGTACAGAGAATGGGAACGGGAGCAGCTATGGCAGTGGGCCGGCAGTGGCTCCCAGTAAGGCCAGCCCGGAGTGGCTGTCCTCAGGGGTGGGGGACATGCGCTTTTCCAGCCCCGGCTCCGGCCTGTCCGGCTCCATCCTGTCCCGCACCTCAGAGTCGGCCCTCTCCACACTGTCAGGATACTCCACTGAGAGAGACAGCCATCGCTCACTGCTCTCCCCACACAGTCAGTCCCGCCCCACCTGTGTGTCCCCTCAATTTTCGTTATGAGGTCAGATCCGTGTATAATGATTAATCACGTGCTGATGAGTGTGGTCTCTTCTGCCAGTGTTTAGTGCAGCGGATTTCCTGGTCAATCCCTTAGAGCCGCAGAACGCGGATAAGATCCGCATCAAGATAGCTGACCTGGGCAACGCTTGCTGGGTGGTGAGTCATCACACATGATTATTCATATATATGTACTGTAATTAGAAAACTTTAAGCATGTTCAAATGACTTGCGATCGTTTTCCTCTGTTCTGCAAGCACAAACATTTCACAGAGGACATCCAGACTCGACAGTACCGTGCACTGGAGGTCTTGATCGGTGCTGAATATGGTCCCCCAGCTGACATCTGGAGTACCGCCTGTATGGTGAGCTCAGAGAGAGGCTAGATTCCCCCGCCGTCTTCCATGCTGTATAAGCTCTGGCAGATGGGATCATGGATGCTCTTGACACACTGTTTCTCTGTCTGACGGTCCTTGGGGGTGTTTGACAGGGAGCTGGGAGGGAGCAAAAACATGGACTGTCTTGGGGTCCCTGAGGACCGACTTGTGAAACACTGATCTAAGAAACGAAATGATCACCTTCACACTGAATGCTGTGCTTTTAAGTATTGTAAACACATAACCGGAGCTTGGCTTCTTCTCTTCATGTCCTCAGCTGCATTTATACTTAAGTCTTCATGTATGAGCTCTAGGTTTTTTTGCTGGCTTGTCAGAAGTTTGTGATGCTGGTGAAAGAAGTTATATGGGAGTCTGGGGTGTTATTGCAGGCGTTTGAGCTGGCCACCGGGGACTACCTGTTCGAACCTCACTCAGGAGAAGAATACACGCGAGATGAAGGTAGGAGCCTTTTTCATTGCGCTCCGTCTCACCTGATTCTGTGCCACAGTGAGATACTAAATTTCAGACTGGAGATTTGCATGTAACTCCAGCCTTCAAAAATCAGTACAGGAAGACGCTCCGTTCGTCAGATGTAGCATGAAGTTTTGTTTTTGCGAACAGTGCTCACTAATGGAGATGCCTATATATTTAATGCTAGATGATAAGGATTGATGAGTTAATAACAAAGCCACTTGTTGTCCATCGTTGAATCCTTTTGACTCTTTTGTATTCCCAGATCATATTGCCCACATAGTTGAGTTGCTAGGACCCATTCCACCCCATTTTGCCCTCTCCGGACGATATTCCCGGGAATACTTCAATCGCAGAGGTAAGATAAAGAATTAACTTTCCTGCTGCTCACTGTTTTGTAGAGATTGCATCTGTAAAACATAAACGGTACTTTCATAACTGCCCACTTTTTCGGGGGGATGGAATAAGTGGGGGGGGGGGCTTGCTCATTAAATTGATTATGTAAAACGATGACACTACTATAGCAGCATCCAGAGAAAGAACCAGCATTTATACCAGGTAAGAGGATTAGTCTGCGTAGGTAAAACGCCTAGTTGCTGGTCCAGGGGCCAATCAGACCCTGGGGGCGGAGATGACTGGCTGTCAGCAGGCTGAGATGGATTGCCTGAGCTCTGACAAGTAAAGGTCATTAGTAAATCACACACTGTACCATTTTAGTTGGGGTTAATGGATCTAGTATGTTGTTGTATCAACTGCTATTCCCAGGGCATGTGCAATGTTGGCCTGATTACCAAATATTTACGCGAGTCTGACACCTTAAATGTTACATTTGTTGGTTGAATAAACCTTTAATTTTACAAATCCTAAAGATTAAGAAAAACAAACATCGTAACTTCTGTGACCAGAAATTTCATGTTTATTTTACTTTCACAACGGGCTAATCATGTCCATGCAACAAGTGAACTGCTCCTAAGAAGAGCCCCCATGCTCCTCCTCGTTCTCTGACAGGCCACCTGCGGCACATCTCCAGCCTGAAGCCATGGGGTCTCTTTGAGGTGCTGCTGGAGAAATACGAGTGGCCCCTGGAGCAGGCGGCCCAGTTCAGTGACTTCCTCCTCACCATGCTGGACTTCATCCCCGAGAAGCGGGCCACTGCTGCCCAGTGCCTGCGGCACCCCTGGCTCAGCTCTTAGTCAGTGGACCTCTGCCCTGCCACCTCACAAACAGCAAGGAGCAGACAGGGCCTCAGCCACCTCACAGACGGAGCCTCAGCCACCTCACAGACGGAGAGACGGAGCCTCAGCCACCTCACAGACAGAGCGACGGAGCCTCAGCCACCTCACAGACAGAGCGACGGAGCCTCAGCCACCTCACAGACAGAGCGACGGAGCCTCAGCCACCTCACAGACGGAGAGACGGAGCCTCAGCCACCACACAGACAGAGCGACGGAGCCTCAGCCACCTCACAGACGGAGAGACGGAGCCTCAGCCACCTCACAGACGGAGAGACGGAGCCTCAGCCACCACACAGAGTGACGGAGCCTCAGCCACCTCACAGACAGAGCGACAGAGAGACAGAGCCTCAGCCACCTCACAGACAGAGCGACAGGGCCTCAGCTACCTCACACACAGATCGAGAGGTAGACGAAGCCTCAGCCTCGTCACTACTGCTACCCACACGCATACATAAACACGCACACAGGCATGACTCAAGGGTTGATGTTTGCTTCTGAAGTGAAATTGGTCACAAAAGGAATGACCTCAAATTTTTTTCCCCACTCTTTTTTTAAATCACAACATTCAGCAGTGTTACATCCTTTCGCCGTTTTAAGTTTTAATGATAGTGCCTTGATCTTTGTGAGTAAAATACTTAGTCCAAAACAAAGAAATGCCTTTACTTTTGATACGTGTCGCGAGTGACGTGGGGATGCATCGCAGTGGCCATGTGCTGTATGGAAGCAAAGCTAAGAAAACAACCTGTGTACTTAATAAACATTTAAAAAGCAAAGTGTGGTGCGTAAGCTGGGCTCAGGTCCCACTACGGTCATACAGTAGCATTAAAGGGCCTTTATGTATGTGGTCTCTGATTGCAGTTCTCTGTTCTGATATGAAGCAGGTTAGCCAAAGAATAAAACTCTTTGATTTCTTTAAAAATAAATGAATAGAAACTAGCTTGCTCCAGATTCCTCCAATGGAAAAAAAAGGAACTAAATGATCAAACATTTATCTCTTGCCAGGTGTGGGATAGAATACATCATGGTACGTAACAATTCCAGTTTCGAGAAACTCAACCCATCATTCCCTGAAAGCACATGGGTCTAAGTTTTCAATAGAAAATGAATGAATTCTGTTTCTGAGATAAATGAAATAAACCTGCACAGTCCACATGTAGTCTTGTGCAGCAGAATATTAATTCAGTCTTTTATTAGCTGTGTGTCCAGATCCCCTCCCCCCCCCCCCTCCAAACTGTTCACTTCTTTCTCCGCACCACAGTCCAGCCGTCCTCAGCATCCTCGGAGGGTGCTGTGCCAGCAGTCTGCCCCTGGGGGGGTGCTGTGCCAGCAGTCTGCCCCTGGGGGGGTGTAGTAGACGAGCTTCCTCCCTTTTCTTCTTCACACTCCATAGGCTGTCAATCATAGCACGAGTTCAGTCACACTGAGAAATAGATGCTATGCTTCACTGAATTATCCATGCATCCGTCCATGACTGCTCATCCACTAATAGTTGCATTCTGCCTGGTTCCCATCCCAGGAAATACTGGCCGCAAACTTCACTATACGCTTATACACAATAAGGCAGTCATTTCTCAACCCTTACGATTTTACATTGAAAATGATGTCATCTGGATTATCGGTTAGCACTGCGTCCTCATTCCTCCAGGACACTGGGTTTGATTCTGGTTTTCTCCAGGTACCCTTCTCATACTCCAAAAAAATCATGTAGTTCGGTTAATTGTTTTCTTTATTGCCCTTAGCGCAGTGTTAGTCAATGGGGTCATTGGGGACCCCTAGACAGTCCAAATTTTTCCTCCTGGAGCTGGAAGGGAGCAAAAATGTTGCCAGTCTGGGGGTGTGTATATGGAGAACATACAGAGCGGGGGGGAATCAAACCCAGAGTCCCAGAGGTACAAGGACACAGTTTCAGCCACTAAATTACATCAATTGCGATGAATAATCTTTCTGCTAAAACAATTTAAGAAATACCTCTTCTGTTACTCTCTCATCCTCCTCACTCTCCTCTTCCTCCTCGTCTGCTGGGAGCTGTGCAGGCGTAGCTTTAGCCCTCCCAGAACTTTTCCTCTGTACAATCTGGGCAGTCTGACTTCTGACTTCTAAAAGCATCCCTTGTTCACATTGTTTGAATAGCTGGCAAATTTTTGAAGCCACCTAGTACAGAAACGCATTTAAAAATATAAAATGAACAGTGGCTGAACCCTACTGAGTTTAATTCACTATTCTGCAGTACTGAACCCTCTGTAAAATGATTGAAATTGCCCGAGTGGGGCCAGCTGAATGTTGTGTTTGCAAGATGGCTGCCCTTCTAGATGCTTGCATCCAGTCAAACGTCATCTGCGAGCGATCTCAGCTGGTCAAGGTTTGTGACCTTGAGGAACAACTGGCTCTCATCCGACAACACGGTGTTGGAAGAGATGATAGACGTTTTAGGGAGATAGTGTGTATGTCACAAGCGGGGAGGGGGGGAAAATGAAGAACAGAGAGGTTGAGAGAGCTGGGTGACCGTAGATCATAGATGTAAGAAAGGGCTACACAGTTTACAGGGGCAGCATCACCTGAAGTGACGGTGTGAAACCGCTTTAGAGCCGGAAGAGACTGGGGAGGCAGGAGGGCCCTTGGACACCCTTGGATTCATTTATCAGTGGTGTAGATAATTATGTGTGCATGCGTGAAAAAGAGTCTCATGAATTACAAATGATACATACACATATTCTTCCTGTCAGTATTTTCAATGCAAACTCAACTTCTCACGGCAAATTTTTAAAGTCAAATTTATTTATCTTAGTTAATGAAAACCAGAAAACTAAAAAAGCTGCTTGTGTTCAGTATCAACCCCCTGGGCATGCTAATATTACTGAAAGAGAAAGAATAGGCTTGCTTGCTAAAAGCAAGATTGTGGTCAAAGTCCATCATCAGAACAAAACACCTTGTCTCATACACGTTTTCACATAGGAGCCTCCTATTCAGGCTAGCAGTTGGCCTCCGGTTGGCTTCCCTCACTAGTCTCCTTTTTGTGCGGCTGCTGAGTCTTCAGGGATGGCCTGGTATAGGCAGCTGTGGTGCAGCTGTCCAACCTCTTGGATATTTGTTTGTACCCTATTCTAAATCTATGACATTTCATTACTTCATCTCTGAGTTCCGTATAATGCTCTTTAGTCTTAATTATCACACTGACATTCTTTACCTTAGGTTTAGATTTGCTGACAAGTAACTGATTTTCACTTTATAAATCTACTGCAAGAGAATGTGCAATAAAAACATTCTCAGGAAGAATGCATGAATATCACCATTTGTAATTCAGGCAAATTAAATATCAGGGGGGTCCAATACTTTTGCAAACCACTATAGATATACATAAGACATACATTATAGACATACATATATGGCGCGTATATATATATAGATATATATATATATATATAAAAAAACAATGATTATGCCATACTACAAAAACTATTCTGAACTTACCAAGAAAACATAAAACCATAAATATGTTAGTTTATACATAAACCACATAACCATTAAATATGGCTTTTGATTTCATAAGAAATGCAAAAAACAAACCTGAGGCAAACTGCCATCATCCACTACGGTGTCAAACTCATTGTTCATTAAGTCTGCCAGGAAGTCCTCTACTTCATATTGTTGCAAGTCATCTGCAAATACAAGAAAAGCTGTCATGTATCTAAAGTGTTGCTGCTTGTGATATGACCGCTAGAGGCAAAAAAACCCAACTACTACCAGCGGGCCTGCAGTCACCATATGCTTTCTTAAGACCAATTTATACTTCACTTTCCCGCGTGCGCGTTCAGTTGCGGACGAGGGGACGTGACGTAAACATCGTACTCAGGGCTGAGGCAGGTGCGCGTGTAGCTCAGATTTTTACGTCAAGTGGAAACCTTGCGCGTTGACTATGTATGTGCAAGTTAATTGACTAAGTGTTTCCAGTAGGTAGGCTGGACATCACAATTCTGTCATTAAAAACGCAACACCTTACTTCCGTTAAAAGTTATTTAAGTCAGAAAACTGAATATCGAATAAGCCACACAAAGTCCTTACACGATTCTGAACATTTTCGCATAGTTTTCAATTACTTTGTTCTTGAAACATTGCAGGTTTTTTCTCGTAGGTTTATGATTTTATTCTCGAATTATTATGACTTTTATTCAACAAATCACGACTTTATTCTCGAAAGGATTGACGTTTTTTCCTGGAACTTTGACTTTATTTTCACTTTATTCTCGAATTATTAATACTTTATTCCGGAAAATTATAGCTTTAATCTTGAAAGTTCCGACTTTATTCTCGAGGTTTTATATTTCTATTTTCATTAATGGTGGCCCTAAAACTCTGTCGTCTATATATTCCACGTGTGTCTTGATTATTATTGATTTCTATGCAAAAAAAACACATTTTATAACAAGGACAGAATAGTAGTCAGCGAGAAACATGACCAAGCAGAGGTAGGCTAAATAGTAAATATTAAACATTTACTGTCCAAATTGTTTGTGAGAGAAAACGGACATCAGTTAAGTAGTTTTACAAAAGAGAGTAATGTTTTTATTGTTTTAAAACATTGTCATTATACTTTTGCGTAAGCTTCCTTCACACCTAAGAGATCTGCCCTCTGCTGGTCTGGATGAATATCATTGCAGTACGCATGCGTCGACCGCACAAGCTGCCGCGCGGACGACAGTCTCCAGGCCGGAAGCGCACGAAAGCGTGAAGTATGAACTATGTTTAGACATCATCTTTTAGAGCTAGAACTACACCAGGGTCTCAGCCTTTTATAACAGACACAGTCAGATGTACACTGATAATTACACATCTCTGTGTAAAAGAATGTAGCATGTTTACACATCAATAAGGTTAATGGTAAGTACAGTAAACGTCCTAATAATAGTCCAGATTAATCAATCCTGCACAATAGCCCAAAATGCTTGCTTTTTTAAATTTCGATCATTTCGATTAAAATGATGCTATGTATGGTGATCAGAAAAGATGCATTATTGTATTAAAAATGGTGTCAGAAAGGCATAAAACATGTTTATCCTGAGGAAATACGGTAGAAAGTGTACCATTTTGTTGGAAATACTGCTGAACAGCATCGACCATCCAGTCCGCTTTCTGCTTGCTATACACGCCACCGAAGCCATTGTCCACTGCTATCTATCGTGAAACAATAATCAACTAAGAATCATGGCTATTCGTAAACAATTTAAATACACTCATTAAACTATTACAATTCTTATTCCTATGAATTCTTACCATACAGTTTTACTTAAAAAGCCAATTGTAAATTGCATTTACCTCAGATTGTAAACGACACCTTACAGCTAGTCTATTTACAAAACAAGCTTTTAAAAATCGAATGAGTATTTTGATATTAACCCTATTTCATAATACATTTTAGGAAAATATAAACAAGTCGTGTGTTGTTGTCATTATGCAAATAAGAAGCCGTTAGCTTACGAGCTACTTTCCAGTCATTCTCGATAGGCAATTTACTAATACAAAATAGGTCATATTCTATGGATCATTCCTGACTTCAGGAGTACAATCATAAACCTGAATCTTACTTGAAGTACTGGCCAAGTCTCCAAAACAGCTCTTAGTGCCTCCGTAAAAACGTCACGTGTAGACGGTAAGGAGGCTTCCATTTTAAAAAAATATGAAGGCTCGACTAATCGATCGGATGGATTTCGCTCAGGCAAACTAGCCAATAATGAAAACATCGATAACCATCTATGTCGCCATGTATCTTCCCAATTCTTATTCAGCATATATTTAAAAATCTAAAAATGATTATATGTTGTAGGCTTATAAAATATCGGTGATGATGGTGTTTGTGTTCTTATCCTATCTCCCGATCACAAATATAGCGTCATTGTGTGCGTGCATGTACTGGACTGTTCTAAATTAGACTTGAGATGTGTGCAAATATTAAAGGAAATTATGCATAAGCGCTGATCATGGTCCAATCCTGCATTCATTGAAACGTACAACATATTCTATAAATGAATGCTTTTTTTGTTTACTATGCAAATTTCTTTTTGGTACTCCTAATTCAGAATCGTACCCCCTGTATAATTTGTAATAACGGAAAGAAGCAAACCATTGATTTAGAGAAAGTTTCTTCGTTTTATTGAACAATATACTTTGAATACGTTGAATAACATCTTCACATAGTTTATATATTCGAGTAATAAAAATTGATTTATATTTCTTAATATAAGGACACAACACAGTAATCTACACATTGCAGCAACTTGACAGTAGTTGACCAGCTGATCTGAAAAACTGTAGGCAGCGTTCATCATTGAGCAAATTCTGGGAGACCTCATGCAAGCTTGCGGATAACTTTGGTATTACACTTTTGAAAAAAAAAGCTAAGAACAGCCAGTGATAGAAAGCTGCTGTACAATACACATTTACTGGACATAAGATTATATATATGTATTTCGTAGCTTTTCAATACATTACATTTAATTGTTCAACACGGAATTTCCAGTATTGTGTCTGTCCAACTTTTATTGAAATCCTGTAAATACAAATATTTTCAACATTTGTTTCAACTTCGAATGTTTATTGTATTAGACTGTGTAGTGACAATGATTCACTTTCAGAAATTACATGAGACACACAAAAGGCTTAATTTCCACTGTACAAACGCAACGCACAGGTTTCTTTCTAAACCGGTAGCAATAAGTTAGAGTCATACGGACTTTAGGCTGCTCGAGGGCGGATGAGCAGCTGCATCCACCAGGCGACAGCAGTTACAGCAGCTTACAAAGGAGTTTTTTTTTTACGTAAATTGATACAATTCATAAAGCAATTACGACTGAGGTTTGAGTAAGCCAATTGTGTACATCGCTAACATAAAATATAGGTTTGATCCTGTATTTTGAGTATAAGGCACACCTATAATAATTGTTCACAGCAACTGATGTGCCCTATATATAATCCAAAATGTTCTGTACCTTCAGTTTTTAATTACAATATATACCATAGTAAAAAATATGTTTGCCATTATCTGGTTATAATTAAAAATATGATGTGAATAACAGCTTGTTTTCAAGTTATGAAAGCATTTCACTTGAACAATAAATAGAAGTGTCTGGAATATCAAATGAAGATAATCCTAATGCAAATGGAAACTATTTATCCTCTATCTTCCCACAGTTAGTTGAAGACTAGCATAAAATGGATCTGAGCCCCATGAAATCAATTCATGTAAACAAGGAATGCATTTGCTTGTCTGCCGCTGACAGGGAATCCAGGCTTCTCTGACTGATGCCTGTAATCACTCCCAGCTTTCCTTAAAACACAACCGCTTGACATATTAGTTTATTATTGGATGATAGGGTGTCTACTAATTCCTATAACTCCTTCAACATGTCAGTTGGTGCATCTCTCTGATGTTGATCAGGTCTCTGAACAGACTCCCATTTTAGTCCCAAATAACCCATACTTGCAAATTTGCTTTCCTGGAAGCGATGGGTAATCAAGACAGGAAGTTCCGCACAACAGTGACCCTCAGAGTGTAGTTCTGAGTATCGAACTACAGCGCCACCAAGGCCAGAGAGAAGCATCAGGGATGTGTCTGACTTTCCAAGCTCCAGCCATCTCATTCCACTCTGGAGCAAAGCAGGAAAAAAGTTCATTCGCTGCAAAAAGTACCTTTTGTATTATATTGCAGGCACAATGCAGTGAAATGAACCAACAGAAGCATTTTGCCAGAAAATAAAACAGCATTGTGATTATCCTCATTTACCTCCATTTGGGAAACAAAAAAAAAAAACATCAGCAGTGCATCGGTAACACAAGACGGCCCAGTCCTAGACTGGTACAAACAGTGCGTATCCTGGAAGTCCAACATGAGTACAGTCAGAGTTAAAAGCCAGCCCTTTCCTTTCAAGTTGCTGTGCCTACAACAGGAACATCTGGCTAAACATCTCACAGGCATCTACCAATTGTGCATTTACATATTGCTTTGCTAGGTTAACATTTATTCTTTGTCCCTCCAATGGTTTTGTTATGGCTCCTAAGGTGTGGAAATGATATTGCGTGCGTTTAGGCTTTTGCAGTAGACATGCTGCATACTCATGCTTGCTGTCCCTCCCTTTCTGCCTCTCTTGCTCACGATTGGCCAGTATGAAGAGGCAGCTGGAGAGCAGTCAGCTGCACAGCAGAGATGTTACTGTCCACTTGCCTTTATCTCACTCCAATTTAAAATTCCTTCAGTAACACGTAAAATGCATAAGCAATGCAAAACGTGTGAATCGCTTCACTTTAGATGATTATATGAACTGGCCATTTATAAAATTCTATTCAAAGGAACACAAGTAAAAAGATAATTATAAACTTTAACAATGTAGCCTATTCATATTTATCATCAGAAGCATTTTACAAGCTTGTGTCACAGGCTCTAAACAGTCTTTTACAGAGTGAAAACATATAAAGTAATACCAAAATATCAGGATCTATAAAACAAGAGTAATCGGGTGGTAAAATCGGCCTTCAGCTTTGTTGATCCCCGTCCCCTGCAAATATTCTCGTACTCACCTAAAAACACAGACCTACAAAGCAGTCAGTTCATCCCCATAAACACAGAACTCTCTCATACGGTTTAATTCAGTTATTGCATCATGAAACAGGAGGCCATTTCACAGCCGCAAACAGCCATTTTTGCCGTCGCACAGTGACCTCCGGAATCCTAAGGTGTTCTGACACGAAAGGACCACTGTCGCCTTCATCCGAAGAAAATATTAACAAATGGAACAAAATTACCGACACTGGTTATGAATCCTGTGGTGAAACAACATTTTCTCCTTAAAACAAGATCGTGACGGTATCACTGTCAACGATAACAAAACGATACTTTATAATTCCACTGTAACATGGATAGGAGGTCCGTTTGCTGCACAGTTCCCTGCTGAGCCTTCGCTGGGGCGGATTCTCCGCACTGCAGATTCCCCCAGTCCCCCCCACCCTTCAGAAAAAGACACCTGCTGTTCATCACATGGGTAAAATCTGCAGCATCTCTGACAGGGTGGCTCACAGCCTGACAGCCAGGTCCAATTCAGAGAAAGATCAGCCAACATGCATTCGAAACCCAATTAGCTAACAGGACTGTCATTTTTGTCAGCAAAGGGTCCTTCCCATCAAAATATTGTTTTAGGTTAACACTGAATTACAGTCAGGGTTACCTAATGGTAATGTGATATATTAGGGCCAATATTATCTTAACAGTCTGAGTGTGAGAAAAAATGATTTTGTTATGGAATATATTAATACATACTGGGGTCTGTGTCTTGGGATATAATTTCAGACATGGATGTTAAAAAAAGTATGCTTTTGTAAGGACAGTTAAAACAGTTACGATTCCTCAGGAGGGAAAAATGTATATTAAGCCGGATTTTCAGAAGCTGTGAGTGACCTGCCATCTCAATTCATATCCAGAGTATTTTCCACAGTTCTCTCCCCCCCCCCCCCCCACCCCCGCCAATGGCACAAAAATACCTTAACTGCCTCTGCACTCCCTCTAAGGGTTAGGGCGAGATTCCCGGCGTGAATATGGTGCACGTGTTGGCATGGGGTGAAGCTCAATGGAAGCCATGTGATCCCATGCACTGAAATGTGGCCGCCTGAAAGTATTCCAGAGTAGGCAATACACCGGCACCCGTGTGCCTCTCCGGCAAGGTCTGCAAGGAGGGTAACCATGCATGGGTTTGCCACTCCAAAAGGGAGGGGGGGGGGGAGTCTGTGCTTAAATCAGGACTACAGACAAAGAAGAACAAATTCACGTCTCTCAGGTGAGCATATAAGATGGCATACAAGTTGATTACATGCCAACCACAAGAATGAACATACAAACAGAGAGAACGAGGAGGTTGTGCCAAAACCCTGCAATGGAACAGAATATTGCCGTCCGTCACAAACTCTACCATTTGCTATGGCTTAAGTGGGGATGAGTAGAAATAGCATTCCAAATAGAAGGGACATAGGAAGACCGAAGTGAGGAGTCTACAGTACTAGCATGACGTGACTTCACCACGTTTCCCTCCACGTTTAACACTGATACACAGAACACTATCACCATCCTTCCATGTTTTCACCACACAGCCTGTGACTTGCTTCATTTGCGTTTTCACATCGACTCTTTGGGCTTCACCACTGACGTCGTGATCTGTTAGTTACGGGTGTTATTATTTGGGCTCGGTCACCCGCAGTCCACTGAGTGTCACACGACTGCTGTACATCAGTGTGAAAAGCAGGGAAAATGATGGCGCGAGTGTTGATTGTCATGGTAAACTCGAATGTAAGTTTGAGCAGAGCTGGGGGGTGAGTGGTAGAACCCCGTCACCCCCCCCAGCCTTGACTTCATCTCACATGTAAACAGCTAATAAACCCTCTGTGTACTAAATACCCATTACGCGGTCGAAAAATTTAAAGGTTACAAGTTAAATATGCATCCCTTCATTACACACACAAAAAAAAACAAACATCCCCGTCAGTCTCTGACTCTCTTGTTCTTCTACGTGTCTGACATTCAGAAGAGCAGGCTCTGCCGTCTGGATGTGCTGTTCACTGCAAAGACAAAACAGAGGACAGGTTCAACTCTGGCAAGGACCCCAGTGCTGTCTAATGCGCCTGTTGGATAAGAAGCCATGAGTGGAAAGACACCCGTACAAACACCAAAGACCTCAGGGCCACAGCACACAACTTTGGTCACCAGGGCGATAACGACGGCCCCCCCGTTGACATGACTACCATCCTGCCATTTCTTTAACACCACAGACAGGCAAGATGGAAAGATATTGTTTCTGGGTTTTCGGTCAGGTCCCATGAATAATGAGATAATCTTAAATAATGTTTTAAAATCTGCCTTGTAGTGAACCCTTTTAGTATTATGAAAACTACTCACTCTTTTTAATACTATTTTGATTTGCAAAATACTGCACACTCTCAAAGCACAATACAGAAAGTAGGTAGAAAACCATTTCACTACATAGTAGTGCACTGCATGACTGTATATGAGAAATAGAACTTGAATAAAACCATGCAGTGCAAAAAGGAATATAATCAGTCTCAATCTTCTATACAGACATCCTACACAATACAGCAAAAAGGACACTGATGAATTGTGGTTCTTTATAAATATGTACACCCTGGATCGGACAACCGGTTACAGCAAATGGATAGATGGATGGATATAAATATATACTACGTTTATGAAATGTTTGCAATCTTTTACTTAAATTTTACTTACATTTACTTAAGCTGGACTTTTTCCATATCTAAGAAATGAATGTGGTTCATATTAAGTCTTTGGTTAGGATTGTAAATTTTTCCTACCTCCATTAGCAGAAATGCAGAAATAAACAAACAAAGGCACACCTGCCACCACGATTTCCTTTTTAAGAGAGTAAGACCTAGGAAATCAATGTTCTATACTGGTGAAAGATAATGTTCATTACAGTGTAATGAACTGTCTCTCTCTCTCTCGCTCTTTTTCGGTTTAATGTAGTCCAGCATGGTCACAATGCCATCTTCTCTGCCGTGTGAGGTGGAAAGTTCCGCAAGCTCACTGTGCATGGCCGCCACAGTGGATAATCACGCTCGTAGTGAAATGGCACAGCCCCGCAGGGGACCGGCCTGCTCTTGTTGTGAGCAACTCCAGAGGTTCAGCCAACAGTGCCTCCTAGCAGGCCAAATAGTGCAGTGAGGGACACTTGCTTTAGTAACAAAAATAATAAAATACTAATATTAATGATAATAATAATAATGATTTGCCAACAATGACTCCCGCAGGAGAGCTGCAGACACCAAGCTGCATGATGTGTCCATGCATGGCAATAGCACATCAGCATGGCTCTGCGAGCCACAGTTCAGTGATGCATGTAAACATCCTCAGTCTGCTGCAGTCTGACAGAGACGGTGGCCATTACTGACAGACCTAAGGCAAGGAGACGACGGCGTGACTCATCAGGGTCCCAATTAGGGAAACGGCAGTGTGAGGAAGGATGACTTATTGAGGAAGAAAAGCCTTCATTACAGCTCCTAAGATGACGATATCACTACACTGCAGTAATATACAAATTCATTACAATACATACAAAAATAAATATACTGTATATTTATTGGGTTAGTATCTATTTAAAATATTCCTGCAAACTACTTATGGGAAAAGATCAAAATATGACCTGATACTAATCACACAACCTTAAGAAAAATATTTTCGTAATGGTTATCACTTTTATTCTGTTATAGTGGCAGGCAGTGCCCATGTGGTGCAGAGGACAGGTACGATACGAGGGGGGGAACATAGAAGTAGGTGGTAACCCTTTCGTGATGAAAGGCAGAGGACAGGGTGCCAGTGAAATGTGGTGAAACCTCGGACATCTCTGACTGAACTGGGTGACACAACTGCAAAGATGCAAGGACATGAACAAGCACTGAAGACAAAGGAAAGTCAATCCAGAATCTGGTGGGGGAGGGGGTCCCTGAAAATGGACAAGACAGGAAAGGGGGGGTCTTGAAGGTGGACCGGACAGGAAACAGGCAGGGGGGGGGGGTGTGTGTTTCCTGAAGGTGGACAGTACAGGAAACAGGCGGGGGGAGGGTGTGTGTTTCCTGAAGGGAGACAGTACAGGAAATGGGGGGGCATGACCTGTCGGTGGACAATACAGGAAACAAGTGGGGTTATAGTTTCCTGAAGGGAGACAGTACAGGAAACAAGTGGGGTTATAGTTTCCTGAAGGGAGACAGTACAGGAAACAAGTGGGGGGGGGGTTCCTAGGTGGACAGTACAGGAAACAGGTGGGGTGGACTTCCTGTCCTGTCCACCTTCAGGACACAGCCACGCCCCCCCTCCTCTGTTCCCCCGTGTCTGGGGATCACACAGAGTGGCCTAAAGGTGCAGGAAATGTCAAAGCAAAGCTGGATAGAAGATACTGGAAAGCAGAGAGAGGAAAGAAGCGACAGGAGCTGAAAAAGCATGAGGTGGCCATTATGCACCGAGAGATTTGGTCCGAGGGTGACAGTCGCATTTGATATCCAGACCATGGCTCATAAGTGCTGTGTGCTGAATACCAGCTGGCTTCCCTATATTCTCAAACGGAGCTTGGTAAATGAGGCAGCTGGAGCTCCAAGCCAAGCTAAGCTCATCAGCGAAACACAGAGGTCGCACCCAAGAGTACACTCCTGTAGCCTACAGGGGGAGCTCAGGAGCACACTCATGTCGTCTTTGTGCGTGCACATATAAATCGGAAGCGGAGGGGGGGGCTTACACCTACATTTCTACACTCGGCACAGAAGCACGGCATGCCGCCGATGATGCTGTGCGTACCTCACCTGAGTCTGTGAGTGAGCTGCTCCGCATGCCAGGCTCCTTCTCCAGCTGAACGTCTTGAAGTGCAAAAATAGAAGTAGCTGACAAAAGGAAGGATTAGAGACTCAGCTTTACCCACAGCAACTGTGGAATGAGAACAAAATACATCCTGCTCACTACTTAATGACAGAGGCGCTCCCTGAAACTCACAGCTGGAATGTTCGGGGCTGTCTGAAGGATGAAGCGTGAATTTCACACTGAGGTTGATCTAAGTGGGGCTCTGGAAGGCCCTGGCCCTGGCAGATATTCTCTGTATTTATTACACGTGGTGGATAAAGGTTCTGATGTTTATGATGACCGATTTGCAGTCACAGACACTTACAGATGGCAGCCTGCGGAGGTACGATCTTGATGACATCAGCTCTTAAAACGGATCCCCTCTGGAGACCCGAACACAGAACCTTCTGGTCGCGTGTATGACTAACCAAACTACAGACAGCCGCATAGGCCTGCAGGGGCTGCCTGTTGGGGGGTGTTCCAGGCAGCAGCGGTGTTTGCCGTAACGGAGAGTGACAGCTTCGCAGAGAGTTTGTTCTCATGCTGGAGGGGAACTCACTGTCAGGCAGTGTGAGGATCCTCTCTCCCAGGCAGTGGAAGTAGGGTTGTCTCATAGCCTCCTCAGCAGAGATGCGCTTCTTCCCCTCAAACTGAAAGGCAGAGGTGCGCAGTCAGAGCGAAACGTGCAGACACGTACACACTCACCGTGCCGAAGGAGATGGGAGGTCCGTTCGCTCAGTTACAGCGTAGATAAGTGACTCGCACTCAGACACGCTGTACAAATGGCGCATGAACCGTGTCGACACACAGCACAGCATTCGGGATTCAGGAGGAGCAGAGGGGAGCAGAGAGGAGCGGGCAGCCTGCAGGCCCAGCCTCACCTGCAGCAGCTTGGAAAGCAGGTCTACCCCTTCATTGTCCAGTCTGGAGGGAGAAAAGGCACGAGACACAGCATCAGCGAGAGGTGCCCAAAGAGAAGAGGCAGCCCAGGCAGGAGAAAGCGGGGCCCTGAGCACCCACCGGGGCGTGTGGTTATGCAGGCAGTCAGGTCTGTAGCGGGGGTAGTTGTAGGAGATGAATTCCTCGTTGGAGGTGATTCCAGGCCAAGTGACTTCCGTGGGCGTACCTGGAAACACAGGGAGCTTAAACCCCATTCTGGAACGCAGCTGGGGCAGTAAGACTGTCATCAAGGGAGTACAGGAAAGGTGGCAGCGAGGAAATTGCAGGGTGGGGGGATTAAGCAAGCAAGCAGAACGACAAAGCCTCCTTTGAACCTCCAGAACCGACAGAACGGTCACGGGTTAGGGGGCGGTTCTGCCGTGTTTACTTAAAGGTAGGTCGGCCAGCGAGTAACACAGACCCAGCAGTTTGAAGATAAAGTGAAGCTCTTCCTCCACGGTGGAACCGGGAAACAAGGGTCGGCCTGTGGACATCTCATAGAAGATGCAGCCCACCCCCCTGCGACAAGGAGAGAGACAGAGACGGATCGCCATCTTCACTAAATACAGGGCAGCCAGCTATTTACAAATAGCAAACACTTTTGTCCAAGGCAACATAAATAGCTTGGGGACAGGGAGGAGGGAGAGCCACGATTTTTGCATCGGTTGGGGTTCAGGGCTTTGCTCTGCCAACCACAGGATTTGAACACCTTCCTAACACAGGATCTGTGACCTGCTCAGCTGTACAGCATTTACCCCTGTATCACAGCAC
Source organism: Brienomyrus brachyistius (assembly GCF_023856365.1). NCBI lineage: Eukaryota > Metazoa > Chordata > Actinopteri > Osteoglossiformes > Mormyridae > Brienomyrus > Brienomyrus brachyistius. Next base: position 12,137,912 of record NC_064538.1, on the reverse strand, counting down.
AGGCAGAAAGCGATGTACACATGTGATTTACTTATTTCCTGATGAAGATTTCCTTCATTTTGTCAGACTGCGAGACTCGGCAGCCGTCCATAAATTTCTACAAAGCGCCTGTTAGTTTATAAAACTACTGCTGTGTTTCACCACCTACACGTTTCTTGTCGATACCAATTATATGGCCCTTCAAATCAAATATTTTTTTCTTGAAACACTTGAAGTGTCAGTACTTTATCCTGCCTCTTTAGAAGGTACATGAACTAATAAATTACAAAAGTGCCTTCTCATAACTGCTTAAACAAAAAGAGCCACCAGGGGGAGCTTCGAGTGTGACGTACACATTCACATAAAGCAGGATTTATTTTAAATCCAAGGCAGCAAAAATGAACTCAACTGAAATTCAAAACCCAATATCCCCTTCTTTCAGACTTCCTTCCAAGTCCTTTAACAGTAACCATGTGTGCGCTGTAATTGGAATCACACCGCAGAGTCGTGTGACAATGAGAGGGCATTTCAAAGTACCTGCTTTAGTGTATAAATACACAAGATCAAACTAAATGGAGGAAAAATGGACAAAGTGCCACAGGCAGTGTGATGACCCAACAAACGGCATGAATGGACTAACACACACTATATTCTGCCCTAACTGTTACCCTACTCAGGGAGGGGGGGGACAGCCTAAACTAAACTATGGTATCTCAGAAGTGGCAGTTAGATTCTTTGGTTTGAAAAGGATGTGAAAACCTGTTCATGTTACCACAGCACCTCATCTTCACAAATGTATAAATTAGTCTGATAGAAAGAGAGGATGAAACTGACATACGGCAGCTTAACTAAAAAGTCCAGAAATTGGGATTTTGACATTAAGAAGAAAACATCCACAGTCAATCCAGTCTGTGTCCACGAGCCTCACCACATGTCTATCTGGGTGGAGTAGTCAGTGCTGCCCAGCAGGATGTCCGGTGGGCGGTACCACAGCGTCACCACCTCATTGGAGTAAGTCTTGGTGGGGATGGACTTGGCCCGAGCCAAACCTGAAACGCAATGGAAGGGACCATAAGGTACTCGGTAACCAGCAAGCCCCACGGTGGGTGACCTTTTAAAGGCTGCAGAAAGCCAGATAACTGGCTATTACAGAGATGTAAATGTTAAACAGGATATCACTCCAGATTCCCTACATTCTTTAAGTTATATACTCTAAACACCTTCAGACAAAACTAGCATGATACAACAACAGTGGGGTACCAGTGGACCCCATGTGACACACACCCCGCATTCTTTTTTCTGAAACACAGCAAGTTTAGGATCCTTCTGCTGCAGTCAATGTGTCTGCACACTGGTAGCATAGTAGCTCAGTAGATAGCTGACCCCCTGATCTGAATGTGTACAATTAATATCATGTCGCAGAGTTCATGCAGGTTTTCTCCAATTACACCTCCTGCTAGCCGAACGGCATCCAGAGAGATGAATCAGCATCTCCAAATCGGTCCCTATACAATTTCAGGGCATGTTTTGTGATTGTTGTGGCCAAATAAGATTAACCTGCTTTTCACGAAATTTGTGATGCGGCTTGTGGAGTTCTATGTGCTTTTTGGTTCCAGTTAGTTAAGCCTTAGTAAAATAAATTCAAAGTTAGCAGCAAATAAAATCAGTCGTACATCAGGTAAATAAACTATACTTTATTTCTTTCAGTGTAAGTGCCCGTATTTTGTTTTACGTGGATTACGTTCGTCTGTGCTCCATGTACTGCCTCAGTTTGTTGGTAAATGAGATGTTTGCTGTGCTCATCTTCCCCGCAGCAGGGCCCGGCCATACCCCACACGAATCTGCACTGCAGGGACACGTCAGAGTCCAAATGCAAGCTATCTGTTGATTTGGCCATTCCTTATGGAAAAGATGTGGTGATCTGAAAAACTGAAAGCTCTGCAAATAGTTTCCTTTTGCGTTCATTTCTGCAAATGCAGAATCACAAAATCCTGGACGGTCTGTCTAAATTGTTCCTAGCGTGTGTAGCGTGATGCACTGTCCATGGTGGCCCCTGTCTCTCTCCGTGCTTCCTGGGGGGGCTCCAGGCTCCCTGGGACCCAGTACTGGAACAGCGACATTCATATGACATGTAAGATCTATCTATAAAGTTTTATTGGTTTTGTTTGCTATTCTGCGACATCCAATTAGAATATTTTCAAAGCAGCGCTATCAAACAGAGACATCAACTATGTTGGGACAAAAACATTAATAACTGATAATTTAATCATAGGATAAAAAGATCTAACAGTCCAGATGGCCAGACAGATAGACAGGCGGACTAAGGCAGATGTTCGCAAACAGGTAAACAGACAGACTCACAAACAGATAGGCGGACACAGACAGGCGGACAGACAGGACAGACACACTCACAGACAGACAGGCGGACAGACAGACTCACAGACAGGCGGATAGACACAGACAGGCAGACACAGACAGGCAGACTTACAGGCGGACAGACAGACTCACAGACAGACAGGCGGACACAGACAGGCGGACAGACAGACTCACAGACAGGGGGACAGGCGGCACTGACCGAAGTCAGCCAGCTTGAGCTCGCCGCGCTCATTAATGAGCAGGTTCTGGGGCTTGAGGTCTCTGTGGAGGACTTTGCGCCTGTGGCAGTAGTTAAGGCCACGCAGCAGCTGGAACAGGAAGAGCTGGGGAAAGGAGCAGAGATGTGAGCCACAGCCTGGGAGCTGGGGAAGCGCGTGGGGTCGGTGACGGGCCAACCTCACACACGGTGATCATGTGACCCTACTAAGGGCGACCTGTTACTTTAAATAAGCACCAAAGGCTGCGGTGGTGGCTTAGCAGTCTATGGATGTTTGTGTGTCCATAGCAACTGGTGATACATGAACCGGTTGTTTTTTTCCCAGCATGCCGTGAGTTTCACAGGGGCTGGCTGAATGCTCGGTCCTTAGGCAGTGGTTCACCTTGACATTACGCATGTTGATGCAGCTGCCGCAGTCGTCCAGGTACTGCTTCAGGTCTTTGTCCTGGGGTGGGGGGGGGGGACTTTATCACTATCAGCTAATTTTGCAAGAAATACATGGTACTGCTGATGCAGAGAGCGAGCAATCACATGGCAAGTGGGAGTGGGGAGATGGAGCAGCAGGAAGCAGTGAACGGGGCCTCGGCCCCTGGCAGTGCTCCCTCTCCGCGCTTGACTCACCAGGTACTCGAACACCAGCGTGAGGGACTTCTGTGTGTGGATGATGTCATGGAGAGTCACAATGTTGGCGTGCTTCAGGTCCTTCAGCAGGGAAACTGAGAGTGAGAGAGGATAACGGTCATTCCCGCTTCAACTTCAGGCCATCCCATAATGCACTACAGCGAGTGGAGGAAAGAGGACCCACCCTCTCTTATGGCAGTACAGGGAGCCCCCTCCTCATGCTCCAGCCTGATCTCCTTCAGGGCCACCAGGTTGTCAGTCAGCTTGCTGCGGCCTTTGTATACAGTGGCGTAGGTCCCCTGGAATTGATACAAACACAAAGACACACAGACACAAGAAGTGTAATACCTGATTGATCCCACATACAGAGTCACGCCCTATCAACCCGACATACAGACACACAGATACCAGCAGACCCACCATACCTCTCCAAGTTTGTCCAGCTTCACATAGGTCTCCAGTTTCCCGAAGCCGATCTCCGACTGTAAACAGCACACAGCACAGAAGGTAAGAGCAGACTGCACGGGCAGAAATCAATCACACACCATTCGCCTGTCGATTCACGAGTGGCAGTTCCCCAAAGATATCTGTGCCCTGTCAATATCATCCCTCCACGGCTGGTCTGTGTGATAATGGAAAAAAAATAAAACTGCCTATTTGCGCTCTTCCTGCTCCTAATCACATCTGAATCCAGCTGGCATGTTCATTAGTTTCAGCTCAATGTTGGTTATTTAACATGGAGGAGGTCCACGTCTCAGCGAAGCCTCCTGCTCTCGCTAGCAGCTGCAGGCCCCCCTTTTGGTGCTGTGCTATTCCCATGTCCATCATCTCCTTACATACTTATATTTACTCGTTATGCCAAAAACGCCCAGAGCTACAGTATAAATTTGCACATGATAAATCCTCGGCGTCCACCGATGCAGAAGGATGGCCCACAGGAGAGACCATGTTTGCCTAATCCCACCGAGGAGCACTGGCGCCCGACTCTGACCTTCAGCAAGTGTACAACAGACAGCTGGGGGTTGGGGGGGGGGGGAGGCGGTGGGGGAGTACCAGGGAGACCCTTCGCAGCCGGCGGCTCAGCGGCTTGTCGAACAGCGGACTGTTCAGGCTGAACTTCTCCAGGTAGCTGTCAGGCAGCCGGATATCTGCTGGCAGCGACAGGCGCTTGTTGATGTCCTGAGAGGAGAGGAGGAGGAGAGGATTGGAGCAGAGAGGCAGTGGTGCCCATGGGAAGCCGACTTAGTGGCTATGACCGCAGAAACGGGGTAGGAGCTCGAGCAGTGAGGCAGCTCACAGCACCGCAGCAGCCGGCACACAACCACAAGCACGGCCCACCGTTTGGATAAGTCTGATGTATGAATGAACTACAACAATGACGTCTCGCCAAAGCAGGACTAAAAATACAAGGGAATCTACAATCTTGCTGACAGTTAAAGGCAGTTATACAAAAAAAAAACCTTTTATCAGCATTATGGCTACATGCACTTAAAAAAATTACCATTAGTGTTAAGCGTGAAAGCTGTATTATATGTGGGTGTTTTGGATGTAATGTGGAGTTGCGCTCCTTCTGGGCTATAGTGCTGTTAAGCTCAATACAGCAGGGACACTGCGTGAGACTCATGGGTTTAATTTACAGGCAGATAGAGAGTGGAGAGCGCTCATCCCTGCAGCGAAAATGCCACTTTCAGATATCTCAGCTATTGACTAACCTGGCAGAACCACATTTTCTCTCTGCACAAACACATACACACCGCTCTCCATAACCCTTATCCCTACCCAGCCCTAACCTTAACCATAAGTAACAAAACAAAGTACAATCGCATAGTTTCACTTGGTCATGGATAACCTGGTTCTCACACCTGGGTTTTCCTTTAACTGAAGGCTGTTCATATCCCCAGTTGGGCTCAGACCAGTCGGAACCATTCCTGGAGCTGTAATCTAATCTTCTTTGGGCCTCCAGCAACGTCAAACACACAGATCTAAACAAGCCACCCTTTTATACAAGCAAATTTGCCCTTTAAATATGCACTTTGCGTTTGAAGTATCTTGATGTAAGTGGTGGGAACCTGTCTGCCAAATTCTCCAGGCAAGAACAGTCCCAAAAGACAAGAAACATCCAATGAGAACTATGATTATTACTATTAACAGCATATTTAGTCATTTTGCAGTAGATCAAAAAACTCAATAACAAAAAAATGTTAATAAAATGTTCAAAACTACTTTTATGTGTACAAGCCAGTGATTCCCAGCTCAGTTCTCTCTACCTGTGTAGAATAATACTCATCAGATCACCATTTCCAATCTTTAGTGCTCAGGCCCACGTGTGGAGGTATATTCACATGAAATACAAACAGGCTGTTACACCACACAGACAGGGGAAAGTGGAGGAGAGGCGGCAATGTCCAGCCCCAGCATCCACATGAAAGACTGATGTCAGGTGACGACATCAGCCGTACTGCGTGCTCCATCGTTCAGCTGTTTCACCGTCTACACGAGAACACCACCCACTCCATGCACCATGTTCTAGAGAACACCACCCACTCCATACATGATTTTCTACAGAACACCACTCATTCCCTGTATCATGTTTGCACCATCCACATCGTGCTCACCAGAATACCACCCATCATCCACACCAACATCAATACTTGTGTGTGTGTGTGTGTGTGTGTGTGTGTGTGTGTGCTCCAGCATAAGCACCTCTGTGGAGATCTTGCGGGTTGGGTTGTTCCTCAGTCTCACTCGGACCGGACTGTGAACTTCATCGGAGGATGTGGCAGATGCTTTGTCACTCTCCCCATCTGAGCCCATCTTGACATCCTCATGCACTATTTCTGGACACACAACAATCACCCAGTTAGAAAAGGGCCGTGTCCTGCCAGCACCCTCTCTCTCACACACACACACACAAAAAGTAGGACACAGAGCTCAGCATGCCACTACGTGGTGCCCCAAGAAGATGCAGATAAACACATGACCTCTGAGAACAACCAGTGCCCCCCATGGAAACACACTCTTACACACAGACACAGACACACACACACACACACACACAGGGATCATATCCACCCCCCGAACCTGCGATTTTCTGTGTAATGAAAACCCAGAATAAAGAGGCTTTATTCCCACCCATTAGTTAGTTATACAGGATTTGACTGATTGTGTGGCACTACAAGTAATCCCTTCCCTGACATCCTGCACACATGCACGCACGCACGCACACACGCACACACACACACGCACGCACGCACGCACACACGCACGCACGCACGCACCCCCCCCACCGCGTATGGCTCAGTGTGCTGTACCCAGGCGTGTGGCGTGGTTGAGATAGGAGCTGAGGCTGCGGCCCAGGCCACGGGGTCGGTGCAGGCTGGAGCTGTACGACTGCAGCAGGGAGTGCATGCTGAAGGAGCCTCCAGCGCCCCGCACTGCGCCCCGCACTGCGCCCCGCACACCACCACTGCCCCGCACTGACATGGCGTCTGGGGGAGAGAAGGGTCAGGGCGGGGTGGGTGGGAGCATGGGGGACAGCGGGAGTTCAGCGAGCAAGGGGAGGAGAACGGGAAGGAGGCGAGGGCAGGGCAGGGTACAGGAAAGATGTGGGGAGCGGGAAGAGAGAGTGGGGGGGAGAAAGGGAGGGGGAGAGAGGGGTTAGCGGCAGGGTGCCGGGGCAGTAAAGAGGGTAAAGAGAGACACTGAAGACAAGGGCACAGCAACACACCCAGGGAGGGGCCAAGTGAGGGAAAGGAGGGGAAACACATGCCGATGCACACAAAGCAAGAAGGGCGGGGCCACAAGGATGAGAGAATCGCAAGAGGAGGCGGAGTCAGGAATGAACAAAGAGGAGGAGAGAACAACAAAGGCAAGGACGAAAGACAAAAAGAGTGGGATGGTCCAGAGGAAGAAAGGGAGGAACAGGAGAAGAGGGGGAAGACAAGAAACAAAAAAAGAAGTAACTTAAAACAAAGAATATAACAGGGAAGCAAAAATCCCACACTGTCTATTCTGAATGCGTGATTTTAGCTTCCTTTAAATGTAAAATCAAAATTAAAGGACAAATTAAAACAGGGTCTATTTGCAGGGAACATCTTCAGCATGAGAGCTTTAAAAGGTGGTTAACTTGGTTATAAAGTTTGTGCTACGGTCCCGCTTAACTGAAGCACCTGATAGGCGCTGACCACGCTTACCTCCCCAGCTCTGCCGCTGCATTAGTCAACATCTTTACTCCCAATCAGCTGAGGCCAACATTCCTAAAATGAGGTTTTGGTAGCGTGGATTTCAGGATGCAGACAATTCCGTCACGGGACGTTAGGGACAGCAGCAGGGCACGGGGCCTTAACCAAGCCGTCCCCCCCCCCCCGGCCCAAATGTGGGGGGGGGGAGGGTTAAGACAGACTGAAGCTGTTTCAAACAAGCAAGAACCTCGAGAATGGAAAGTAAGGAGCCACCGACGCAGCCAGTGTGAGAGCAGAAAGGGACCATGCTGGAGGCGACATGCGATTGGTTAACAGAAAAAGGAGTCGTCGGCATGCGGGAAGGTGGAGCTCTGCTATCCCACACACGCCTCCAGATGCAGCCGCCAACCTGCCAGCTCCGGTGAAATCGCTACATCAAATTGGAATGTATGCTGTGGCAACGGAAAATCGGGTGAAACGGACACGCGAGTGGTCTGCGATATCTGTACTGTGTGTCATACATGAGTATGGTCACGTGAAACCTTCAGGTGCCGTGACACGAGGCCTGGACAGTGTTACGATATCTGCAAGGAACTAGATCTGCTGACGGTGTTTGACGGCCCCAGGGATCGGTGGTGGGCGTGGCATCTCACCCGGAGACGATCCCTCCCCCATCCCACAACCACGTGTACCGATTATAGATATAATTCAATATTACATCATAGACTATAACATACTGCTAATCTGTAAATGACATTGTAAACTACATATGGTATTTTCGTACTTTATTACATTATATGCCATGATGATGATACTTTATTGCATAATGTGCACATTATAATATTTTGTTGAATTATCTGGTACTTGGAAATCTATTAATATTGAAAGAATATGGCAGCAAACATCTCCGTTTTTAAATTTTACAATCCGTGTTATTTTACAGCAACTGCTGCCCATAAAATGATACATTAAACTGAACTGGAATTTTATTTGGACTCTGATTCACCAGAAACACTCCAGGCACAGTGCAGAAATGGACCTCTTAGAACTCTCTAAATTCAGTCCACATGCCCATTACAGAGGGCTCCAGTTCATGGCATTTGCAGTGCAGAGTCAGGGCGAGCTTTTTATTTGCATTTGTCATAACATACACAGTTCAATGTGCATCCTCACACTGAAGCCTCAGTTCACCGTCCCTGAATAGGTGCCACGATGCATGTACTGCAATCATCACAGTACAGTATGTCCTGTAGCAGTGTCACGATGTGTAGTTTTATTAACTGTAGCCGAGTCACAATTAGAAGTACTTTTTTTTTTTACTGCAGTGGTGTCACAATTTCAATTTTATTTACTGGAGCAGAGGCACAATGCACAGCATTATTACTGTAGAGTCACATGTCCTATAGCTGAGTCACAATGCATTGTATCGTGTGCCTTGTAACAGGGTCAGAATATACAGTGCTATATGTCCTGTAGTGATGTCACAATGTGCAGTGTTGTATGACCTGTAGCGGTGTCAAGATGTGCAGTGCTGCGTGTCCTGTAGTGGTGTCACAAGATGCAGTGCAGTATGTCTTATTGTGGTGTCATGACATGCAATGCTGTACATCTTGTAGTGGTGTCAGAATGTACAATGTTTTATTTACTGTAGTGGGGTGACAATGCAGGGTTATTTACTGTAGCAGTGCCACAATACATCTTGTTTTATTTACTGCAGCAGCGTCGCAGTATGCAGAATACCCACAACAATCTTATTATGCAGTGTTTTGTCCACTGTACCCGAATCGCTGTGTGCGGTGTCCTGTGAGCTGATGGTCTCGCTCAGACTCTTGTCCCCACTGTTACCCCCCCTCAACGTGAGGGACAGCTGCCGTTTAATCTTCCTCATGCGGTCCATCAGAGGAGGAAGGGGGGGGCGAGATGCAGAGGGGGGAGAGGCAGCCACTGTTCAATCTCTCTGTCAGAGGAGGGAGAAAAAAAAGACAGGCAAGAAATCACGCCACAGCGGCTTGAACTCAAGGGAAAGAGTAGAGAAGATTACAGTCATTGGGTTTTAAAGTAGACGCCTTTACCCAAGTTGGCTCAAAGAAAGTCTCCAATTTTAAGCAATTAAGCAGCTGGATATTCAGTTAAGCCATCTGCAGCAATGCAAATTAAAAGGTCCCAAACGCACGCAGAGTTTGTCAGCCACTGTGGACATGCCAGAGATGTGTGCAAGCGGTGCATCGAATCCGGGGGTCTGCCCGTAAAGCAGACTGGCAGAGGATTGTGTTTCAACCGAGAAGGCTCCTTTACTGCTGCTCTGTATCCTAATACCTTATCCTATAAAACACACATGGAAAATGACTTGACAAAGAGCAAGATAAGCGTGAAGAGTATGGTTTTTCTAGGGGAAGGGGGCGATGGTCTAAGCTTGCCTATGAGTTGTCTACATTTTGCAAGAAACAGGACTTACAAAACGGCAGAAATATGAAGACATGAGAGATTTTGCCGATATCCCACCCTCCCGTCCACTGCAGGGTCAACACAGAACACAGGGCGGGGGGGTACACCCTGTACTGGATGAGCATTCATCGTAGATTACACACATATTCATAATTCAGAGGTTGCAACTGGCCTCTGGCCAGATAGAGTGGCAGCCGGACTAGCAATCCCCAGTCTTGAAGGTATGAGGCTACAATGTGTCGGCATATTGCGATCTACAATCATCATACAAAAAAAGCTCATTAAAAAAGTGTTAGAGTCCAGATATAGCAGATACTCTTGACTCACTGTTCCCCACACAATAAATGAGCTAATAATATCCCAAAGGGCCACAAACATTCACAATCCCAAACAGAGCAGAATGAAGCTACTTCGTCTTCTACTGGCAGCCCCATTAGACCGAAACGCTAATCAGAGATGGGAAAGGGGGCACGTGTGACGCCATCCGCCGCAGCTCCCTCAGGCACATCAGCGGCAATGTGCAGAGCGCATCACGCCGTCAGCACAGCCAGAGCCTCGGGACAAGGCAGCTAACGAGTCTGCCTATAAAGAAAAGACACGACTTCACACTTATAAAAATTAACCAGAGAAAAAAATTGAAATAAACAAAGCACAAAAGCCAACATATGAGGAATCAGTTGGAAGAAGAAATATTAATACACCTATAAATAAATAAAAGTTTTTTTAACGAAATAGCATTTCCATTTGAAAAAACACTATTTGTAAAGAAATCCTGATCTTAATCATTATTGCTCCACAGAGAAAACAAGGTCCTATTTTAATTCCAAGCTTTTCACAAGTACAAGCCAGTAGGGACAATGGTGTCCTTAGACGTAACCGACCGACCCGGCACAGACCTCATTAGCTGCCTGTATAGTTTTACGGGGCAAATGGGATTTTTCTGGCCTAAATCTACTAAAAATCTGAGAGGCATAGCTGCTCCATCTCACGCTCCACTCCTATAGCAGGATGCCATCACAGGATCAATATCACTCTCTATTGATGTTTACAGAGATAACCCTTTATTTAAAACATATTACATCCAGCAATCTCTCTACCACCCCTGGGGGGCCTGGAGTCTATCCCAGGTCACACACAGCCCAAGACTGGGGTAGAACCCAGATGGGATGCCAGTCACTATGGGCAATTTAGAGTCACCAGTTAGCCTTTTCAACTTTGGACTGTGAGAGAAAACTGCAGTGCACCTAGAGCACCAGTGGGTCCCAGGGTGAGCACGCAAACTCCAGTCAGAGAGCAGAGGCAGGATTAAGATACCCTACCTTGGAAATGTGTACTGAGAGCCACCGTGCCACCCACCCATATATTACATCATATATTAAAATCTCGCCTAATAAAAATATGCTGAAACAAAGACAAAATACAACAAACTACATATTTCATTTTAGAGTAGACCGAAGCTATATGTATACCAAAATACCATGTCGTTGGATAGCAGCAACTGATGGAAATATCATTTCAGATATGTGACATTTAGGTAATTATGTTGATTCAAAAGCTGGAAATAGACGACCGGAGTGAACACTTAAAATGACAAGCAAAGAAAATGGATTGTTGTTTTTTTTTTTGTGTCAACGGAATTATTAACACCAGGGCTCATATCTGTTCTCAAAAAGGCAAATTTCTTGCTTAGCCAGATCACTTGTCAGATGTAAGGTACCCCAGTTTTAAAGGATTTTTATCTTCGTTCACTTATATTCACTCCAGACTAGCCTAGTTCCAATAAGTTACCTGCTTAGTTTGCTGTAAATGTAGACAATACATGATGTGTCTTAAAATGGCAGGATGAGCTGATCGGGTGGTGCTGACGTACAAAGTAAAATCGGGCAGGTGGTATGGATCAGGAAGAGACAACGGGTTCTGTTTAACTTGAGGAATTTAACTTATTTGTTAATGTCAAATCAGGCCTCTATAATTTTGGTTTACAAAGCTTAGAAGGCAAATGCAATTTTTATTTTCCAGTATTTATGTTCCAGTATTCAACATTCAATTCTTCATGGGGTGTGTATTTAATATTAAACTATGATTAGGCTCTAGGCTGATTGTCTTTTTCCTGTTCATTCAACACTATAAAATCGTTAATCGCAATTATTTGTATAACAATTAATCAACTAAAATTTCATGATCGTGACAGCCCCAAGTACATTATTCAAAATGCAAAACTGAGCACTGTAACTTGGGCATTTCTAGAGAGAATGCATCAGATTTCTTTTAAGCATTATCATACATTTTATGAATTATATTTTTATCCAGATAAGCAGCATATATAATGCAAGCAACCTACTTTGCCACACAAACAACTGCCATTTATATTCTATGACCTTCATTCAACATGACCTGTCGATTCTCCCATATGTTACCTTTTTTCCCTTTTCCAGGTAAATCCCTCTGAGACAACAAAATCTCCCGGGAGAGCTAGCCAGGAGGCCTTGGGATACAAACAGAATCTCAGGCATACAAGACAAAAATTAAACACCACACCAGAACCAGACAAGTTGGATGGAAAGATGGAAACTTTCACAATAAACTTCTTGAAAATATTGTATTGCACACCTAAAAACCGACCAACATGGGGTTTCCACCCTGACCACACAGCAAAAGTCTAAAATGTTTTTTTTTTTTTTTTTATTTGAGAAGACAAATTTTTTATACATTTGAAAGATGGCGAGGTACTTGAAATACATAAAGACAGAATGAACCTCCTGAAGACCTTGATCCAGGGCTGCAGCACAAAAATACATAGCAGTATAATCACCTCTGAGACTGGTATTAAATCACTTTATGTAACTGTAAAGATGACCGGTCCCAGTAGAGAACCTTAGTGGACACCATTTGCCATGTTTCCAAATAGTTGGATTTTAAACCAGTAATTATCACCCTGCTTAAAATCCACTTATAACGGACTTCAAGGGAAACAGTCCGTTATATCCAAAGCATGTTATATCCAGAGTTGTTGTGTGCCCAGAACACAACTACAGGACACCATTTACTCATGCCACACCCCAGCAAACACACTTGTGGTATAGATTATTATATTGTACATGTAGTAATCCAACTTTACCTGACCAGATGCATGACTATTAATAATTCCGATTGCGCTGGATATCACTGGCACGGCACGCCCCTTGTAGGCGGAGCCTATATGTCCATTATAGCCAAACAAACTACAGCTAAAAGCTGCCCTGGGGACAAAATTGTTTGTCCGTTATAAGCGAAATTCCGTTATATGCGAGTCCTTTATATCCGATGCTTTTTCTGCATGTTCTTAAAGCCGCACGGCCGGGCCCAGCGGACCTTGTCCGTTATAGACGATATCATGTTACAAGCGAGTGCACTATAACAGGATTTTACTGCATTTATTTTGGAAATATACCGTCATCCTAGGGCACATTTCAAAATCCTTGAATAAGAGCTTAAAAAACATAAATGCAACACTCCTAGACTCAGATGATTAATTCTCAGTTCATGACAATGATACACAATCAACATAACAAAAAAATCGTGTCAGAACTCGGATTCTCGGCTTGGATTCTTTTTATTATATTATAGATCCACCATGGATGTAACACGAACATTTCGACACTAGGTCATCATTGCTGTGCATTTCCAAGAGTGCAAGCAGTAGGGCTGTAACATTACGCATATTTATATTGGACTGTTAAATTTAAGCGTGGGTAATATGACAATATCAGTTATCAATAGTTGGGGCTTAATGGTACCACGCATTCATTATGCACCATTAGGTACATAATTTTTGGTTCAATAAGCATAATAAAATGAATGAATACATGTATTCACACAGGCAGAACCTAATATTACAAGTATATATATGTTCAACACAGAAAATTGCTAATTGTGGCTATGAGTTTGTCATTGCTAATGCAAGCTAAAGTCAGTCATAATTGCCAGTTTGGGAACATTTTGGTTTTCCAATAAATTTCTGTTGAAGCTGTTATACCAAACTCAGATATGTCACTGAAAACACATCCAACTCATGAGACGACATCATCCAAGTATGTGCACGACTGGAGCCAAGCAGATGCAGCCCCTGAAAGTTAGTCTCCGCATGGCTTTTAAGACGCTTTTGTCAGGTTTTTGCCAGGACTGGGCTAAAAGTAACTATGGCTACGGGGATATTTATCACCACAGGTACGTGACCATAATCGGTAGTAGGGAACATAGGATTTAGAAGGAATTCAGTTCATTATGATGCAGTGCTATTTTTTTATATACTGAACAAAAATATAAACGCAACACTCTTGTTTCTGCTCCCATTTTTCATGAGATGGACTTAAAGATCTACAATTCATTCCAGATACACAATATTACCATTTCTCTCAAACATTTCTCACAAATCAGTCTAAATGTGTGATAGTGAGCACTTCTGCTTTGCTGAGATAATCCATCCCACCTCACAGGTGTGCCACATCAAGATGCTGATCTGACATCATGGGTAGTGCACAGGTGTACCTTATACTGCCCACAATAAAAGGCCACCCTGGAATGTGCAGTTTTTTGCTTTATTGGGGGTCTGGGGACTCAGAACCTGTCAGTATCTGGTGTGACCACCATTTGCCTCATGCAATGCAACACATCTTCTTCGCATAGAGTTTATCAGATTGTCAATTGTGGCCTGTGGAATGTTGGTCCACTCCTCTTCAATGGCTGTGCGAAGTTGTTGGATATTAGTGGGAACTGGTACACGCTGTCGTATACGCCGGTCAAGCACATCCCAAACATGCTCAACAGGTGACATGTCCGGTGAGTATGCTGGCCATGCAAGAACTGGGACATTTTCAGCTTCCAAGAACTGTGTACAGATCCTTGCAACATGGGGCCGTGCATTATCTGTCTGAGTGGCTGGTCTCAGACGATCTTGGAGGTGAACCTGCTGGATGTGGAGGTCCTGGGCTGGTGTGGTTACACGTGGTCTGCGGTTGTGAGGCCGGTTGGATGTACTGCCATATTCTCTGAAACGCCTTTGGAGACGGCTTATGGTTGAGAAATGAACATTCAATGCACGAGCAACAGATCTGGTTGACATTCCTGCTGTCCGCATGCCAATTGCACGCTCCCTCAATGCTTGTGGCATCTGTGGCATTTTGCTGTGAGACAAAACTGCACATTCCAGGGTGGCCTTTTATTGTGGGCAGTATAAGGTACACCTGTGCACTACCCATGATGTCAGATCAGCATCTTGATGTGGCACACCTGTGAGGTGGGATGGATTATCTCAGCAAAGCAGAAGTGCTCACTATCACACATTTAGACTGATTTGTGAGAAATGTTTGAGAGAAATGGTAATATTGTGTATCTGGAATGAATTGTAGATCTTTAAGTCCATCTCATGAAAAATGGGAGCAAAAACAAAAGTGTTGCGTTTATATTTTTGTTCAGTGTATATTATGATGTGAAAATATGTGTCTCTTAGGTTATTCACACACACAAACAGACACTACTTTTAGTTGACAACTGTTCATAATTGTGTGTGAAGTTAATAATAAATCGTTTCAATCATTTTGCTTTCCCTGCTGACCCAAGATTGCACAAAACCACGAACCCAAAAGTTTGTAACGAACCATGAATTTTGCATATCATTAGACCCCTAAACAAGTAAAATACATAAAAGTATTATCATGACTAGTAGTAGCCAATCAGTACAAGTGGTGGTTTTGTCATAGCCACAACTGCACAGGGGCTATCTATCTCGGGGCAACATTAGTCGATAAAACCTCACAGAACACAAAATGTAGCAAGGCTAATGGATCAGCTAACATCAAAAATATAGCATCCCACCTCAAAACATCAAACATAATACAACATACAATCATAAACTAATATTTCCATATTAACGCTCAGAGATGGATCAACTACATTTTAAGGATTATAATCATGTAAAGGAATAGCTAGGAATCCAGATTATAAACATAAAGACAGGTCAAGATCACAGGCATTTACAGGTACTAAAACGTTTAATTTGGAAAACCACATTGTCTCTCTCTTTATTAATTCGAAGGTCTTGAGCATTTTCAATAGTGAAAATTTGCCAATTATCATTCAGTTTTCAGACAGACCCTACCATAAATGTTTATGGGACTCAAATGTACAGCTTCCCAGGTTTCAAAAATTGTATCCATCGATGCAGTGATGCACATTAGTATAAACACAAGTCAGCAGCCAAGCAGCAATATTAACTGTAATCTACACTCCACTAGATCTAGTGTGTCAAGGTTCTGACAGCTTTGAACAATATTCATAAATTCTAATGTAATTTAAGCATAACCTTTGTTTACTAGTGAGCAGTCATCATCACTGCATAGCTGAGCCAAGACATCAAGTGGAATAGTGATACAAAGCTTTCAGAATACTGGTGACAGCAAATTTTAATCTCATTTTTATTGGATCGAATATATAGAAGCCATCCAAGGCAGGGAGGCTGTAGTAGTTATGTAACACAGTTCATCTCTACAACCATACTGTCTGCTATGAAATAAGGCAAGTCTGATCATCCCCAAGCCTGTTTCATGCCACTTACTGCAAAAGGCCGAAACAGATCATTTTCAAAATGTGGTCGCTAGCACATGGTGAATGGCTTTTTTTCTGAAAAGAGAGAGACCCACATGACTCTAGCACACTACTGCAGCAAGCCAGGGTGCCGATTTTTCTCAAAATGGTCAAATTTTCAACAAAACACTGACTATACTAGTTGAAAGTGTAATAACATGGCAAGGGCACAAAACTGTGGTGAAATACCCAGAAAAGCGAATGTTCTTCCTTCCAGAATATCAAAACTGCCTGACAGGCATTGAACTGCAGTGAAAGGCAACAGCTATCATGCCCATACTGTATAACGAAAAGCCCTTTCCCAACTGGCCTTACAATCTAGATCAGGTACCCCAGTGTGCACAGCAGACCGTTAACACCATGACTATACAATTAAAATCATGTTTTACAAACACCATCAGGCGAGGACCTCCATAATCTTATGATTTTCTGGTTTTATGAAGATTAGATTTTGTTAATGTACAATTACATAATTGTGACAAGATAAGCAAAAAAATGTTTTTAAAAACATAATTTTGTGAAGTGAAGCCTTTGGAAATATTGGTGCTTTTTTCCTCATGAAAACATTGATCTGTTTTTTTTTTTTTAATCTAAGATGGTATCATGTCACATGCTATTTTCAGTACTTGCCACAGAACATGCAATATTTTTCAGTGCTCACCACAAACAGTGGCTACAGTAGTTTCCATGTGTACTACACCAGCTCCAGTGCTCACTGTATAATGCTGGCTGCAGAAACTTCAGTGTTTACTGCAGCAGATCCTGTGCTCACTGCATAATCCTGGCTGCAGAAGTCTCAGTGTTTACTACAGCAGTTCCAGTGCTCACTGTATAAAGATGGCGGTGGTTGACAACCACAAGATGCCGGAGCTATGGGCTTTGGAAGAACATTTCCTACAGTTCTACAAATTTGGGCCATGCCGTGCTCTGCAGCTAAGACCTCAAGAAATGGGTCTTTGGTTTGTTCTGCAGCTTTAAACAGAAACATCTTGCTTACAGTAAATGGGTTGGTGTGTCAGCTCAGCTGCTCAGTATTTTAAGCCTGAAGCTAGACAGCAGTGAGTAAATTAAGCCTGTCAGTATTAGATACTGGTCAGCAGTCAATTCAATTGCTTTATTTAAGTTAACTATGCTACAAATCGGTTCACATTTTTCCAACAAGAAGCAAATCAAATTAGTGCTGTTGTTCCGCGTCTCCTACCATTTGTATATTTATGTCTCGACACTTTGAATGCATTTACCAATATTACAATTGGCCTACATTTTTTGTGTCTTGGTAGAAACTGTGCACTAATTAAAATGAAAAAATTCCATTAGTTAAGGAGTGCATCTGAATTCTTTCCCACCTTTACATGCGGTTTATCTGCAAACATCCTCCCCAAAACCCAAAGAAATGCTATTCAGGTTAACCCATGGCAGTAAATTTCCATTGTTACATGCCTGTTTGTGTCTGTCTCCTTTTGAAACGGCTGCAATCTTCTGAGACACTTCCCACAGAGGCTCCCAAGACTGTAACCCAAACTGGATAAGTGGTTAATGAAAGTGGAAGAAGTAAAATGCAAAATATTGGGCATTAGCTACTGAAATATATAAAGCCTTCTCTGAAAAAGATTTTGTCTGGAAGGCAGTGCAAGTTGTTCCAAAACCTCATCATTTGGTATTAATGTGCATTCCCAGACATGCAGGCTACCCAAGCCATGGGCACTAATGCACCCCCACAACATCACGGATGCTGACTTTTCAACTGTCTGCTGATAACAAGCTGGATGGTCCCTCTCCTCTTTAGCCTGGAGGATGCAGCATCCGTGATTTCCAAAAAGAATTCAAAAATTTCATTTGTCAGACAACAGGGCAGTTTTCCCACAATGCCTCAGTTCATCTTAAATAAGCTTGGTTTCCTGAAGTGTTCCTAACCCATTGTATGTCTTTAATGCAGTGCCACCTGATGACCTAAAGATCACGTTTATCCAGTATTGGTTTTCAGGCTTGTTCCTTGCGTACAGAGATTTCTCCCGATTCTCTAAATTTTTCCATGATATTATGTACTGTACATGACGAAAATCCCAAAATCTTTGCAATATTACATTGAGGAACATTATTCTTAAATTACTGCACACATATTTGCCCACATAGTCTTTCACAGAGTGGTGAACCTCTCCCCATCTTCACTGCACAGAGTGGTGAACCTCTCCCCATCTTCACTGCACAGAGTGGTGAACCTCTCCCCATCTTCACTGCACAGAGTGGTGAACCTCTCCCCATCTTCACCGCACAGAGACTCTGCCTCTCTGGGAGGCTTGTTTTACACCCAATCATCTTACTGACTTGTTGCCAATTAACTTATTTAGTTATGAGATATTCAACCGGGGGGGGGGGGGGCATGGTGGTGCAGTGGTTAGCACTGTTGCCTCACACCTCTGGGACCCGGGTTCGAGTCTCCGCCTAGGTCACGTGTGTGGAGTTTGCATGTTCTCCCCATGTCGTCGTGGGGTTTCCTCCGGGTACTCCGGTTTCCCCCCACGGTCCTAAAACATGCTGAGGCTAATTGGAGTCGCTAAATTGCCCGTAGGTGTGCATGTGTGAGTGTCTAGTGTGTGAGTGTGCCCTGCGATGGGCTGGCCCCCCATCCTGGGTTGTTCCCTGCCTCGTGCCCATTGCTTCCGGGATAGGCTCCGGACCCCCCGCGACCCAGTAGGATAAGCGGTTTGGAAAATGGATGGATGGATGGTTGCCAATAAAAAAAAAAAACATAAAATAGGAACAGGTTAGGGTTTGCTCTCCATATGGTAGAATCCTACAAGAGGCAACTGGCAATAAGTGTGTTGAACGACTGGTACAGAAGGAATGCAATGTGGTAGAGGAAGACCTTGTTTATATTCCTTAACTACACGAGACCCAATCAAAATAGAGCTCATTAGCATGCTGCATGAAAGGTGCCCTTTGGGTAAGCTGAAGCAGACTGGAACTGATGCAGCCGGGAACTTTCATTCACAATGTGACAAAAACGCCAGTGTTAGGGTGCTGGAGATGCGAGGAAACGGGATGCTCATTAGATGTGAGCCCTAAACTTAATTGTGAGACTAAAGTCAGCACCAGCCGTGTGCAGGTTTGGGACAGTTGTGCTCTTCCTGTAGCAGTTCCAGTTTACTGAGACTAAGCCATACAGTTGCGTCCGTCTCAGCATGTGCAGTGGTTCACCGGACACGGCAAGCACACCACAGAGGGGAATACATGGGCGCATGCTCAGCTCAGAAGGTTCTGCATCAACCTCGACATTCCAAGAGCCGTTTCAGTGCCATCAGTGAACTAGGCCTACGATTGGCTTGATGAGGTCTGTTGCCACCATGCCATGACTGCAACTGTCATAGCAGGAGACATAAATAACCAAAGTGCCAGATTCAGCAAATTAAGTCATGAATAGAGGAGCCTAACACCTCGCATGAGGCATATGCCACACATCCCTTTCTGTACGATTGTTCATCATCGCAAGCTGCCCTGATGTTTATCTGTCACAGTAACTAGCCACTGGAGTCACTCAGGTTCAGCACCGCAGTTAGATGGTGGGGGCAGAGTAGCAGCTGGCCTTGGGATTCATGCGCTCTGCTCATACCCTTCCCATAGTCTGCTGCTCCCACTCATGCTCCAAATCCGCTGGTCAAGTGCTAGAGAGCTGCAGGATAACTTAAGCCTGGTATTCATATCCTGTCTGTCTGCCCAGGTCAATGTTTATGAACACATCCGATGACAAAATTACCACATTTAGTCTCGCAGTGTACTGAAATACACATAATTCGTTTTAAATACATCAACATTTAGACATAAATGATTCACACGTGTAAACATTTCTGCTAGCACAGGAAATCTTCAGGTTTAATTTTCTAACACAGACTAATTAGAATGATGCTATATACGTGAATCTGCATTAGCTTATTTGAGTATTCCAGCCTTTAATATAACCATGAACATCTATAAAGTTACTGAATAAAAACAAAAATCTTAAAGATTTCATATCAATGTCTCAAATTAACCAAAAGCTCTGAAAAGCGGGGACATCGCTTGCACACGTAAAATGAGTAACCTACATTCCACTTACTAATTAAAAGTGCACAACCGCTAAACTTCTTAATGCCAATCTCCGTTAATTATAGGCCTAAATTATACAGCATACGCATGGCTATTACATAGAATAAATGTAAAAAAAAAGTGTGCATGCACGAAACATACAGATGTGTTGTACAAAAACAATTATGTATATACAACGGCCTTGCGTAAAACCGCCGATTTTACCCCGTGTAATATGACTACAATTATTGTAATATGAAACACCAGCTTGGCCTTCTGGAGTCACTGCATGTAAATAGCTGTATGTGAATTGGCCTCAGTTGCGCTATACGAAATTGAATAAAACTATAGGCTAACGGCAAAACACAACGATGCGTGATACTGAACAACGGTGTAAATATAAACATATATACAATTATATACTAACGTGCCATCCACCACAGTAAGTTGTGGTCCAGTCGTAGAGAAATATGCCAGACTTAATCACACCACCATTGGAGGCATGAGAGACGGACCAAGTCGGCAGCAGTGTCCTCTTTCCACTCTCCGGTAGTGCCCGTTATAAGTGTGACGTAAGACTAGCTAATTCCAACAGAACATCGGCCCGCGTTCTACCGTTAAACTCGGCAACGTCACAAACGCAGCAGTCATGACGACCATTTCCAAGGTTCACGCCAATACAGTGGAAGCGCCACGTTTACCGAACCGGCTCCTACATTTATAATAATTCCGACACTCACTTTCAGCGTGAACTACGGTGGCTGGCGAGCCTAATGTACAGTAGGTAGCAGGCTAACCCTAAAAAGTCATCTAAATTCAAACTGCAATTTTCCCTTTTGCAGAATATCTCATCGTCCACGGACAGCTTTTTATTTTGCGGTACTTATATTTGCAGAACTTTAGCCAGGCGACTTCGTGTTTAAACGTGCGCTGGAATGCGATGCAGCTAATTTTTCACAATATTAATAGCCAGGATGTAGTCGACTAACTGACGTTCTTCAACAAAACCCAGACCCGACTTTTGTCCCACACAACGTTTGAAGAGAATCTAATGTGAAATGCAACGATTATTTACAATTCAGCGATAGCTCTTTTTCGTCCCTATTATACCTTAAAGGTCCAAAATGAGAAATATTTTGTAATACGGTAATACACTGATAAATTATAATCCAGTAGTTAAATGCCAGTGTTAGTCAACTACTGCCACAAGAAAAGATTGCTCGATCGCTTACCCAAAGACGTGAGATCCCCTATGCCCTTGTAATCTTAACAATAATACGCGAAAGCTAATATGTTCTCCCAGTAGTCCTCAGCCATGATTCTTCTGGCTTTGACACTGCTCAGATTCCACTACAGCTGACAGCATGTCTCAGTTGTGTTATCCTGAATTGTTATAACGTTTGAGCGGCGATTTTTCTTTCCCAAATCTGAAGGAAAGGGGGGTGCTTGAGCAGCTGCGAATAGATTCAGGAGTCACTCACTCGGTCAGATCGGAGAGGTGGAGATCATTTAATTATGCAATTGCTTCTGAAACGCTGAACTAGGTCACCTCGTATTAATACAGGCAAGAAAATCTTTATAACTTTTTTGTCTAAAAAAGAAGACACGTGTTTTAAAAATCGAACGAACTTTCTATTTATATTATTTAATTTTAAGATCCCACGTCCCCCTCATGGGCTATCAGACTCCTGCAGTAGTCTGATCCAAATTCCGTTGAAGTAACGGAGGTTGTACCATTACATTAGAGGGACAGGGGAGACTGAGAGGTCAGGCAAATATGTCAAACTGCTCTTCCCAGAGCAATTTTAATGTGCGTTAATTTTACAGATCTTCAAAGAGGGTCTAATATTGTTTAGTCCGACATAATATATATATATATGTATATATATATATATATATATATATATATATATATATATATATATATATATATATATATATATATATATATATATATATATATATATATAAAGAAAACATAGCATTTCAAAATATAATACAGGTAGTTTAAGGAAAATGTATATTTTTTAGTCTGCCTTTTGTTCTGTGTATAGTCTGAATTCTCTAAGACTGTGTATTTTCTCTCCATTCGTTATTGTTGAACAGGGTTTTTCTGCTTTTGCGAGGAAATTATGGATTATCACTGTACCGCATTTGTGCAATGAGGGTGCTACTTTTTCCGTGTCTATTATTTCCCTTTTCAAAAGCCAGTGCTGAATTAGTGGCTGGTTTGCCAACATTGGCATTAATCTTGTCTGCCAATAAACAGTAAAATGTACTCGATATTTTCATAACCCACTTTTACAGTAAATCAACTAAAAATGCAAAATTAACCCAGGTATCAAAAGCCAAAACATAATAAAAGCAAAAATAATAAGGGAATGACACTGTAACTTGGCTCAAAATTCTTAATACATACATTTGATGAGATATGTTTGTGTGAAACAAACTGTATTTCTGGGTAAAATGAATTGATAGCAAAATTCAGAGAGAAAAAAAAACACACTGATGAAGATTTATGTATATTTTTATTACTGTTATCCTAACTTGTCAAGGAAATTTCTTCATAGGATCAGATTGGCAGGGGTGGAATGGTGGCCCAGTGGTTAGCACTGCCTTACGCCTCTAGGATCACAGTTCAAGTTTGCATGATCTGCCCCCTGTTGTTGTGGGGTTTCCTCCAGGTACTCTGGTTTCAACCATAGTCTAAAAACATGCTTAGGTTAATTGGAGTTACCAAATTGCCCGTGTGTGTGTGTGTGTGTGCTCGAGTGAATGGTGTGAGTGCACTTTGCGCACTGGTTCCCAGACACCCTGCAATGCTGAATAGGGCAAGCGATTACAGAAGATGGATGGATTAATGGACCAGTTTGGCTTCATTTTACTTCAGCTGTCCATTGTGCCATGTAGAATTAGATCTTTGTGTCTCTGTCCTGGTGACTGAACTGGTGCCTGACGATTCATGGCCTTCAGACTCCAGTACTTGGCTCCTGGATCATCAGGAACCCAATTTCCATTTCAAGTACACTACTGTAAAAGCCCGGCCATAGCTACCCATAGCCTTCCACAGCAATTATGTAAAACAACTTTTTAATATATCTTATAAGGGCATTTCAACAACAGTATCCTGTGTTTTGTGTTTTTTAAATAACCCTTTAGGACTTATTTTATCTGAACAGTCGTATGCAACTTAAAATTATTCTCTAGTCTCAACTCATCATGTACTTCTGCATCCATCCATTCATTTCCCAACCACTTATTCTGGGTTGAATCACAGGAACTTTGAACTGGTGCCATTCCTAGGGAGCAGAGGACCAAACTAAGGGACACACCTTGCGTGACATGTCGATCCATTGCAGGGGACATATACACACACATTCGTACCCTGTGGGCAATTTCGACACCAAATCACCTAACTACATGTGTTTGGGCCACAGGAGACAACCAAAATAACCAGGACAAACTCATATGGCACCGGGAGGATATGCGAAGTGCACACACAGCAGTGGTGGGATTTCAACTGAAGGTACAAAGCAATAGAGTTACCCTCATGTCCTTGTAATATTTGAATATTGTGTTTTTAAATAATTTTTCCCTTTTATTTTCTAGTTTGTTCTACTGTTATGATATTAAGTTCTAAGTGTGACATAAATATGTCATTTGCCATTATTTTAATTATAATTTGCCTGTCGGTAAAAAGAGTCGTGTTAATGTTGTGCCGTTTCTTTAAAAGAGTGAGCGTGCACTATTGATACCAGAGGGATTCAGAGTCGAGGCTAACCTGGGCCATTCCAGAAGGTGGAATAGCCTGCAGGCCTGCCTGTGTGGTTCAAGAGCACCTTGGCTGTGATGGAGTAATCCATGCTTGGCGGCATCATGGGTTAGCTGAACAGAATGTAGGGTTAGACCTGGCACCCATAAAATATGTAGGTTTTCCAGTCTTTTACACAGATCAGCTTGAGAGCAGATGCGGTGGTGAAAAAGTAAGTACAACCCTAGGTAAAAAGTTGCAACATATTTGCACAGAAAAATGGAGTTTGCATGTTCTGCCCCATGTCGTCGTGGAGTTTCCTCCGGGTTCTCCGGTTTCCCCCCACAGTCCAAAAACATGCTGAGTCTAATTGGAGTTGCTAAATTGCCCATAGGAGTGCATGTGTGTGTGAATGGTGTGTGAGTGTGCCCTGCGATGGGCTGGCCCCCCATCCTGGTGCCCATTGCTTCTGGGATAGGCTCCAGACCCCCCGCGACCCAGTAGGATAAGCGGTTTGGAAAATGGATGGATGGATGATAAAATTGAAAAAATCAGTCAGCCCAAGAGTAGAGTACAAAATGCATCAGGACGATTCAAAGAGCCCCAGGATGATTGTACCTGCATGGGAGGTCTGCAAGGAAGGAGCCTCTGCTCTCAAAAAAAGCATTTTTGAAGTTGAAGGATGACACCTCTGAAAAATGGGCTGTTTTGCTGCTTCAGGGCCTGGGTAGCTCACCATGACAGCGTCTACAGTGAATTCAACATCATACCAGAGAGTGTTTGAGGAGCTGTCTGTCAAAAACCTAGTAGAATGATACTGACCCAAACATACAAGCAAATCTACAAAGGAGTAACTCAAAACAAAGTAATGGAAGGTTATGGAATGGTTAAGTCAAATTAATACAATTCAAATGTTGGGTGGTTTTACATGTAAGAAACCCCTCCAGCATCATGCAGTAAAGGGGAATCTGCATGAAGGGATGGACAAAATTTCTCCAAGTTGAGGTAAAGTGTAAAAAGTGATGATTGGTTCTTAGGGACATTTTACTGCAGGAATTAAAAATCTCATTAAGTAGATCGGCTTTTATAGCAAAATCCCCAGCCACAATACTCTCTGAAGCCTGTGAAGTATTTCCTCAGGCTTTGGATAACAAACCCAGTGGTACTAAGGTCACAGCAAAAATACGCCTGTTTTATTGTGCAATGAACCGGTAGCCAAGAGGCTTAAATAATACTTCATGTGACAAACATGAAGCTTGAACTGGATTTCAGAGCGTTATACTCAAAGGCAACCTTCTGTTCACCTGATACAGGTAGTCAAGTGAACAAATTTAAAGAAATTCTGTTTTGTAAAGCTCTCAATATTTCACTGTCAGAAAAATGACCAATTTGTACCTTTGAGGGTACAAATACTTGTAACTGGGGCTGTACCCTCAAGAGTCTGCCAATTGTACCATATATGTAGGTAAATGTACCTCTGAAGGTACAGAAATGGGTTCTAAGGAACATTTTTGTTCCATTTGTTCCATTTTATCATTAACATTTACATTTATTTTTATTTAGCAGATGCTTTTGTTCAAAGTGATGTACCACGGAAGCAAACAGTACAATACAAACATATTGTCAAGGAGTCGATTAAACATAAGTGCAACTATGCTGAGCTTCCAGTGAATCCTCGGGTACAAGTGTAAACCGTATTGGAGCAACAGCTACACAACATCTTCCAAACAAAGCAAGAACCTAATAAGACTACTATTCAAATAAGCAGAAAGTGCAACATTGAGGACATTCTGGGAACATGGAGTAGCATCAGGTTAGCAGGGGTTATGAAATAATGTCTCATCAACTTGAATGGTATTTGAAATATATAGACAGTCCATGCAGTGTCTGACAACAGATCATGTGGAGAACTTCAATCCTGTCAGGTATAGGAATTTCAGCAGGTACAAACCATTACCCACACTGCTGGAGGCATAACGATTGCGCCATAAGTTGCATCTGATAAGACTGCCCCACTGCTTTTCGACAGAGTAAACCACTGCCTGGTATTGCCGTTATGTCAAGGCAGCTCCCTGCAGTGCAATGTGCTTTTTTTTCACCCAACACCAGGCTGTTTATCTTGTCACCAACAGAGCACATCAGCACCGATAAGTCCTAACCAATAAGGACTGAGTGCGCCTCCACAGGGTTTAAACAAATTACAGTAGGTGAATAGCTGTCAAAAATATTGGATAACTTGTGCATAGATAGCATGTCAGTATAACAAGCAGGTTCAGGTATTTTATTCAGGTACGTATGTTTATATATTTGTATCTTGTGATGAAGAACTATGGTAAACCAGGAACCTTAGGTGGTTTATAACACTCTGTATGTTACACAGTGTTTGTTCAAGGGTCCTTCTACATTAAGGGTCCATCTAATGACCTATTCAACTGTCTCGATGCCTCTCAGTGCCTAAAGCTAGTACTGTGTTTTATTCATTATAGTCCACTGAGGGTTAAGGGCTTTGGAAATAGTAAAGCAGAAACCTTTACACCTCAGGTTGGATGACAGATTCATAAATTATATATAATGCTTTAATTATATGACTTGATACGCTCATGAATAATGGAATTTCATGCAATATGTCATGGTGTAGATCCTATCATCTTATAGCAGACCCAGGACAGACATGATATGAGAAAGTAATAGAATGTACAACTAGAATTTTTTCCCACAGTGGGATGAAATGATAGAAACCATTGTAAAATGAGACTAGAGCTGCATGCTCTCTCAGACTGTCAGTGTATGAAAAGAAAATAATGTTGGGTGATGAACTGGCATATTTTTTGCTACCTGAAGCCTCAGATTGTTGAAAAATATCAGTGGGTTTAGCTGGCTGGGTTTGATTTTGAGATGAAATAATATCCTACACTGAATGTTATAGCATCTGATGTCCTTCAGAATGGGACTGAGAGAGTCTGTCAAAAACTGGATCAGATGTAATAAAAATGCAATAAAATTACTACCTCAGCAGGTGGTCGAGCTCCAGAACTTTCTGGCACTCAACTGTCTGAGAAAACAGGCATCGGTATGTCTAAATGGCCCTTGTATAACAGCACACTTTATACTCACTGTAATGTTCTTTACGGTAACAAGCTCAAGGATGTTGGAAAGTAGACTGAAGCATTTATGTATGACTCTTGTTCTTACACTAGCTGTAAAGGACAACCCTGGATAAGGGCAGATCCTGATACAGTCTTTGTGATGGGCAAGGAGGTTACATATTCACCATTAAGTGAATCTCTGCAGGTGGAACTTGCTTCCTGATTGTAGTGGTGCTGATGCTGATAGTGCTGTTTGCACACCTGCGTTGGTGCTTAGGTAGATTCCAAGAGCAAATATTGCTCTTCTATTTGATTAAATCTGCCTGTGAAACTGTTAAGCAAGCAACCTGAGACTTTGTCTAATTTTAACACAATGCTATAATATCAAATGTGCCTGTGTAAAAGAGTGAGCAAACACTGTTTCATGTCTTTACTTTCTATCGCTACACTTTAATCAATTAGTAAAGCGCATATTTATAAACATGCCGCTGAGTGCTTTTAAGCGATTTCTGAAAAACTTCTAAATAAATAAATAAAATATAATAAGAAAGCTAAAATTTATTCATAAGCTTGTTCATAGAATGCAAACTACTGGATATTATTGGGTATAATGTCCACAGGATGTACAAATAACAAATGAAGCTTTATAAAAATCACCTCATGATAGAAGACAGCAAATGTGGGAAAGTGGAGATTGTGCAATGTAAGGATCAGTGAATAAACCACAGGCCAATATAGACAACTGTGTCAGTACATTGCGTGATACCAACAACTGGTTCCATTGTCTAGGTGCTGCTGCAGGCCAGCTGTCTTTAACCAGTTGATGACCTGTTTGCTCAGATTGCCCTGGATGGGAGTCTGCAGAGAATGGAGAAGAAAAGAGGCTGAGTACTGCATTCATAATTAGCTACATTACTTAAGGAGAATTAACCAGGTACAATACGGAATAAACCCAGGTGAACATTCTCAAGGCACCATAATAAAAAGGTGACAGAGAGAACACAACTTAGAGGGCGACCAAAGAGAGGCAACACCAGATAATAGGGGTGATTATCTGTAATGTTACGGTGACAATATTGACTAATCAGCTTTCAATCTGTTCTAAGGATAAAATCCACCTTCCACTCAACACCTTAAAGTGTAGGAGAGATTAAAGAGGTTTTTCCTCTGGACTTAAATATAGAGCATGAGTAAGCTTGTTACAAGACTGGGCAGGCAAAATGGGTAAATAAGTAGGGGTTAAGTGTGTACAGAAGGATATCATTTCAAGACTCCAGGCGGCAGCAAATTCCTCTCATTTACATGGGACAGAAGTATTGTGTGAAGACTATGGTAATCTTGCCCCTCCCCAACCTTATAATTTTAGAACAAGATTACATGGGGCGTAAAAGGGCTTAAGGAATGTGATCAGGGAAGAGTTCTTGGTACGTAGGGGAGTGTGGACACCAGTCTGTTTGCACCATTGAACTTGGGGTAGTGAGCCACACAGAACCAGGAGAGGGTATTTAGGCTTTTAAAATTTTGCTTAGCAGAAAGGGGGGGGGTGAGGGCTGGGGACATGTCACCAGGGAACCCATTTTTTCCCTACAGAACAGTCACAGGATGTTACTTGGGGAGATAAATACAAAAGATTAATGGCATAATTCTATTTATTATATGTATATCAATTTGTCAATGGCATGTCAGCAATAGTTAACTAATTAATCATAAAATCTTGTGACGCTACTCTCATGTAGATCCTGTTTCAAATAATAGGGAGGGATCTCATCAGACCATAGGACAACACTGCAAAAAAACTATGGATGCAAGCCTTCTCCATACACCAGCAGTTACAGAATATGACTAGATGAATGACCTCTTTAAAAATTATGTTAAATACCTGTTTGGACCCTACTGTTGAAAACTGTTCACTTACTGTCCTGTAACAGAAAGTACAACCAGAGGCCACTAGTGGCCGCTGTTAGCAATGTTGAGGAGACTGCTGTGGATAAATATGTGAGATGTTTCAACAAGCTTCATTTGTAACCACACCATGTGTGCCTAGACAGCCCACCATTGTTCTGGGTACTTTGTTTCACATTATAGGACCAAAATGAGTCATTCCTCACAAACAGCTAATGACAGAATGAGTAGGACTTGGCGTGAGTCTGCGCTGAATATAACACCATACTGTATCTGTCACTGAAATATCTGTCGCCGATTATGAATGGTTGCCTGCTGACAGCTAAAAACCCAGCGGAATCTGTAGTTCAGATGAAACATACAAGACAAACAGTATTTGTGTGTTGAAGTGTAACACATTTATTCATCACCAGGACAAGAAACATGAAAACCCTGTTTATTTACAGCACAATAAGTTTGTCCTGTAACGACAGAAGTAAACAGATACCTATCAGGTTTAAATCCACCATATAAGTTTTGTTGTGTATATGTTGGCATGTGTGCATATGTATGGAAGTGACAGTTTGCAACTCACAGGCACACTGTGCAAAGTCATGCATGCTACTCTATGCTGAATGCATTCAGAATACCCCATCATGGCCATATTGTGAGCTACTGGAGTCTCTGTGAGTGAAGCATGCATTGTTTTTCTTCAGTTGGAGACACATAGGAGTGAATTCTCACACCTACACTTGCACCTGTGGTGCGATCTAGTATGGTAATCAACATTAACATTTTTATATTATATACTTGCATGAATTATGTATAATGAAATAATATATAACGCAATATACACGTTCACTGCGTGTACTGAAACAATTAATGGGAATGTGGAAAATTCATGTGCGAGCTTGCTGCCTTGGTGAACTGTACGAACCAGTTTGTGTATGCAGGACGAGAGCTGGGGGAGGGGTAACCAGGGAGAGAGGAAAAAGGATTATTGTACAATTGGCTAAAGAAGGATTGAAAACAACCGTGACTGCTGGAGCGATCG
The DNA here is from genome assembly GCF_023856365.1 of Brienomyrus brachyistius. Classification (NCBI taxonomy): domain Eukaryota; kingdom Metazoa; phylum Chordata; class Actinopteri; order Osteoglossiformes; family Mormyridae; genus Brienomyrus; species Brienomyrus brachyistius. The sequence goes on along the minus strand of NC_064538.1, from coordinate 12,107,638 downwards.
CCCTCTCTCCTGTATTTCTCCGTACATGTGCGTGCATGTGGTGCCACTTCCCACTTCAGTTTCATTTCTGCTTGCGATGAAAACAAATCAGGGGTGAGAGAGAGAGGAAGGTGCAGTGGCGAGATCATGACAGGGAGCAGGAGACAGCTGCAGCTCCTGTGAGAGTGTGTGAATGTGCGTGAGATTAAGTGAGAAAGAGAGGGAGCATTTGGGTGAGAGGAGACAAGGAGAGAGGAGGGAGACGGAGTGAGAGTGAGCAGGAAGAAGAGGAGCGTTGCCACACTGCTTGGACTGGACACACCTGCAGTTAAATGTAAGACGTCTGCACCCTGCCTTTAATGTCTCTTTCTCTCATTGTGAAAAGTCTCTTTGGCACAGTGGATCTGAAGCTTTTGTTTCCGTGTGCGAGACATTTCATTTTTGTGCAGCTGTGAATGTTACGAGAGGAAAGTGTGGTCGTGCACCGGCTTGGTTATTTTCCGTCACAAATCAAGCTTTTCCACCTCCTTAAATTTTATGTGGATAGTGCTTATAAATTAAAAAAAGGTAAATTCCCATGAATCTCATTGCACCTTATCTAAGACAAGGAAGACATTCTGGTGCCACTTTACAATAAGGCTCCCTTTTGCCACTTGTAAATGGTAGTAACTCACTAATAAAAAGAAAACTGCGATATAAATTGTTTAAAATTGTCTATTAATAATTTACAAAGTGTTTCAACCTAATTAATAACCATATTATCAACCATTCATAAACCCTTTATATGGATAGCCTTATTGTAAAGTGGCACCAGCATTTTTTATTAAAAAGCCTTTTAAACAAATGTACTATTTAAAATCATAAATTTCAACCAATAAACATAGTCAACATATTCATGGAGACCAGTAACCAAACGAATCTGATTACTCTACAGTAATAGGTAATAAACTGGGGTGCTTAAGGCTCTTCCATCTGTCACTCTTTTATTGTCTCCTTATTATCCGATTTGCACTCTGCACATGGTAGAATCTTCACTGAAAGCCTGAAAACACTGCTCAGGCAGCACCAATGCTCAAAAGCTGTGCCGTGAATCTCTGTCTGCCTCTTTGATTACAGGGTGTCCTGGTCTCCATAAAACAGGGATGGGCAACTTTAGATTTCGGTCTGGCCATAATATTTATAAACAGCTCCGATAGGGCCAGTCAGCAATATTAAAGCTGTAATGCAACATTTTTACATTGTATTTATTTTGTAATGTAATAGCTTTACAACTGAGCCCCACAGCTGTCTGGTGTTTGGCTGAAGAACATCCCGAGTCAATATAAAATAAAATAACACAGTTACATAGCCAAACATATGCCTGTATTAGACAGTAAAAGTAAATCTGATATAAACAGAGAAAACTGTTCAAATCCACACAAGGGAGAAAGAGTAAACGCAACGTGAACTACGCAAAGTAAACAAGCCGTCTAAGTAGTTTTGGACGGTATCTAAGTTTGCTGCGATATACCGTATTACCGTAATACGGTCTAAGACAGGGCCCAGGAGTGTCCAAACTTTAAGAAGACCAAAGTTGATTAATAAATACCCACGGGACGACTATTCAAATATACTATACTATATGGGTTAAAAATTAGAAAAAAACATAATCTACTTACCAATAAACTGTATTTAATGTATTTTAATTTCTGTGCACCTATTCCGCTTAGTACGACTTCACTTACATTTTGCCCAGACTACCTTAAATCTGGCAAGTTACCCCGATAAAACAGTAATCCCGCTTCGTAGTACAGGCCACAGTATCTCTTGCTTTGCCGGATAACTTGTCACATTTAAGGTAGTCTGGGCTAAATCTAAGTGAACGAAGATAAAGTCCATTTAAAATGGAGCACCTTAAATCGGACAAGTTATCCGACTAAGCAGGAAATCCTACTTCGTTGTACAGGTCCCATGCTTAGTAACGTTTCCTTTTGACTCCTTGGCTCGGATTAAAAGCCGGTGCTGGGAGAATAGAACAGTTACTACAGGTTTTTTAGTAGTTGGCCTCCGGAGAATCTCCTATATGACTCCGCATGCATAGTTTCGTAATGTCTTTTCATATTACATTCTTTCATAACTTCGACAGTCTCTTTACAGATGAGACAAACAACTATTTCGTCTTTCGATGAAAAAAATATTCTCTCTGTTCTTGAAAGCGGTAGCTTTATGTTACTTTTTTCTGAGATGTTATTCTGAGACGTCTAATGGAAAAGTAACATTCGGCAACTGCGTGTGATCGTTCACTGCCCGTTTCTTCCATTAATGAACACATTAGTTCCGCCTTGCTAAACTTATTTTTATTGGCCGGGCAGAATATGATACAGTTAAAGAGACAATTGCTGGCCGTTTAAAATCCCTGCTCAGGCTATATTCTGGACATCCACACAAAGTACTGCACACACAGAAAACGGAAAGAAGAACAGAAGACACACGGATATTCGTCAATGATAATCGGAAAGCAGTCGGATTCGAAAAGAACGTACCGGATACTCGTTTCACTCGGATATTCGGTTCCTCTTTCTTGTTTTGCAATTCTTCAGGTACCTGCTTCTAGATTCTCCTAGTATTAAGGCGGCATGGTGTGCTAGAATTAATGTCAGTGTTTTATTTTGTTAATTTTGAAACATACTTTTAATATTGGCACAACGAGCTGGCCGGTGTGAGAGTGAGGGTGGAGAGGCCTACTGCTTCCAGTTGCCTAACCTTGCCCTATAGAGTATAGAATGAGTGGTCGTGTTGTGTTAACCTTTGCCATGTGACATGTTTGTAATCCTACCTTGGTCCGAAATGAGACAATGGGATTTTATTTTCATGTGGCAACCCGGCGGTCTGGACGTTTTCAGCGTGCTTACTTGTGCGATAGGATTTACTTATTAATGTTGAAACTCTGAGGTGGACTTAAAGCCATGAGGATTGAGCCTTTTGTGAGCCTTTTAAGACGAAGGAACGTAAACTTGGAGTACTGTGTCTCTATAGCTTAGTCCACAGAGTACCTGTGACTGGATTCCTGTCTAGCATCTAATCTAATTCTAAGTACAAGAACATCCAAGCTAATGGGAGATGATTCAGGGGGACGAGAAGCACTGCCGTTTGCAATGCAAAACACCCATTCAGCAAATATTAAACCTAATGCAAGAGTGGCATAACTCATTTTTGATGCAGTTGCCTTGTGCGGACGAGCATGGCAGTGTTAGACATTACAAACATACAAGTGGGCTATTTGTGTACAGTACTGTCACCGTGTTGAGTAACTTATGTTATCTGTTGATTCTTGTATGGCACACGGCTACCGACTCTCACGCTTTGATTCTCTCACGCGTGAAATATTGCACCAAATCTATATTATTCCATTATAAACCAACAACTGGCTACGTCAAAAGCTTTGGGGTATTTTTACAAGGTAATAAAACTGTTACATACATATAAATGCATGTGTAGATGTGTGTGCAGTCTTATCTCGAATTGAAAATCTAACTTCAGCCAGCTGACCAAAGTTGGCCATGCTGTCAGTCAATATTCCATTTTGATTTTCTTACGTTACTTTTTTCCTGATCTGCAGTAAGTGTAGAATAGACACGTGATTTTTTAAATGTGGTGTTAAGTATTGAAAATAGCAGTGAAACGCGGAGACTCAGAAGGGGAACGCCTCGCTTCACGGAAGTGTCGATGTCACGGAGCACTAAAGCACCAGGAACATGTGGAGTTGAAGGGATCCCTCAACTTCTCTTTTCGGTCTTTCATGCTCAGTTGCATAACAAACCGAAATTGGTCGCATTTCTTAGTTGAAGATTAAGGGCCATTTAACTAGTTTAATGAACCTTTCCTTGTTTTTTCCTGCTGTTTTCTTCCCCTTTTGTATTCATGGAGAGGATGTCGGGTCTGCTTTTTTTCCGGCATTTTTTAGTATACTCGTGGAGAGACTATCGGGTCTGCTTTTTTCGGCATTTTAGTATACTCGTAGAAAGATTATCGGGTCTGCTTTTTCAGCATTTTTAGTGTATTCATGGAGAGTGAATAGAGTGACGGAGTGTGTGTAAGTGAGGGGGTGGGGATTACAACGCGATGCCCGTTTTCTGAATTCATGCAAGCAAAAGAGGGAAAGGAGCCGTTTTATCTGCGGATTTTAAATACGCATCTCATTAATGTAGCACAAAAGGTGCAATGAAAAGAAAGAGAGGATACCTTTCATGAATAGTCATAAGTGGCATGCTGCATGTCAAATGGTAGGCTATAGAAGGCTTTAAACAAGCATATCTAGTCAGATTTTTCAAAATAAGAGCAACTGATCATTGCATTATATAAACTTTGCAGAAGCTACTTGACTGCAACGAGGTGAACAATCACCAGAAGTGGCTAGTAATGGTCTTCATTCACAGTAGGGGAACTTTAGTGGAATTTGGAAGAATTTGTACTTTTTGCTAAGGATACCTTTTCAAGGAAATAATTTATTTTTTCACTATTTTTATTGCGTTCCTCTCACCGTTTCTGCCTGTCAGCTACACCTCTATCTTTAACCAATCAAGTATATAGGGTTTCCACCCTTCCAGGACTTTCCCAGACCACCCTGGATTTTGGTTGTCTGTCCTGGAAACAATCAATTTAATTCTGGGAGATGATGGACATCCTATCTATTTCCTTATCGCATAGACTTTTGGAATGGTGTTGCCATGTGCAGTGTGTTTGGGCAATGACTCGGTGTCCAGGATTTTATAGGACTGAGGTGGCAACCTTACAAATATAATGTCATATAAGTTGTCACGGATAAAGAGAGAAGAGGTTCAGAAGTTCATAACTGGTAATAATGAATTAGATAAGATAAGAAAGATCTTTATTGTCACTATTACAGAAACAGTGACTAAACAGTTTAGCAGCTCGATCTCTGTTTCACAGCATAAGTTATAGTAATAACAGAAATAAGAACAACACACAAAGAGAGAGAGAGAGACAGCCATCCTATTACAGAATGAGTGTCAGTGCAGTGTGTACAGTATGTCAGTCCAAGGTAATGTATATGATTTTGCATTTGCTTATGAAATGTAAGGCATTTGTGTGGCTGTGTAGCTCATTCATCAATGTGTACAGTTTTTACTGCAAGTTGTTGCTGTAGTTGATCGTTTGCTGTTTTGCAGTAATGTTGCTTTTTTAATATATACAATGAACTATTTCACAGTTATACTGCAATTCCCAAGTTTCAAGTGGATTTTTGTAGTGTTTCTTTTTATATAAGTATTATTTTAAAGTACTAAATCCATCCCTTTCTATAATCTTATTTCCTGGACGGGGAATGTATATAGTGTATTCTTATTAGTGGAGTACCTCAAAGTATTCGGTGGATCTTTTTCAGTTTTTTTCCCAGACAAAAACATGTTTTGGTCAACCCTTAGGTATCCTGTTCTTGTAGATAAACATAAATGATTTAGCAAAACACGTGTGAATTATTGTCAATATGCTGGCTCCAAGGTCAGATCTAAGTGTCAGTGAATTATGTACTGTTATTGATGATGAAACATTTGTAATCAAGATTCTTTAATAGTAAGTTTTGATAGTGGAAAATGTGCATTGTGTATTAGAAACACATATGCTTTTCTGCCCTCGTGAGAGCTCTGAGAAAGCTGCACCCATATGTTGAATTTGAAATGGGTCATTGGCGCATTGATGCTTTCAACAGCATGTTATGTAACTCAAGTCATGTGATGTAATCCAGCCTCTCTGCTCAGGCTGCCGTTGCTAAGCACCCTGAAATAATCTGCTTCCCTCTTCCGGTCAGCATGTGGCTCTACTTCCTGTCTCTGTGTGGAGGGGGTGCAGCTATCCTGTATGTGCTGTGTGGCTGGCTTATACCAGCAGCAGTGGAAGACAGCCCCTGGTTTACTCTGCTGTGGCATGACTTTATTCTGCAACGGATTCTCAATGCCCTAACCTGGTCCACACGACCTCAGGTGAGCCCCCCCTCCCCACACACCCATACAGCTTCATAATGTTTTGCTCCCCATAACCCTTGGCACTACCCTAGACATGCCACCTTTCCTGTTTTCACTGCACAACAATAACTCATTTCAGTGAGGTTTTCATTGGGCTTTGAAATTTCTACATCCTACAATATGTGGAGTAATCTTACAATCACCTACTATGATGCAGCAACAAAAAATGCCAGTGAAGCTGGAACTAGAAGCAGAAGATGTATTTTAAAACAAGCATTGTGTATAAAACATCTCTTAAAATTGTAATACTTAAATTTTTTATTTTTATTTTTTTAAGTTTCATGGTTAATATTTTTTGGCACAGCTTTCGCATTTTCCCCAAAATTCAATGAGATTTTTTCATTTTGTCATCTCAGTAACCTGAAAGCATCTCTAGAGCAATCTCACTCTCAAAACTTGATTAACTTTCTAGCGCCTCCTGAAGGCCATTCAGAAAAAAGCTACTCGAGGGGACCCCCAGAGTGTCATCTCTGCGATTGACTACTTCTGCCGGCACAAAGAGTGGGCCATGAACGTGGGCGATGAGAAAGGTATCGTGGCCCCTGTGTTTTTCCTCCTGTGTACGCAGGATGGCCTCTCCCCCTTTTCTCTGTGTAAATTCTCTTTTTTTTCCCCTCATTTGCTTGGTTTCTTAAATGCCGCTCCTCCCAGTCTGCTCTGAAGCAGCCCAGTCACATCGTGTTACTCTTTGCTGGATGTGAAGCGAAGGAATCCTCCTGCCCACGAGGCCGGTGCGGCCTTTGCATGAGAGCACAAACCCAACCGGTTGACCAATCAAAACACTCCTGTCAATGTCACCACTGCATCCCGTTCTGTTCAGCCCTCCATTTAAGGAGTTTTTAAAACCTGCTTCTTATATGAGGTTTCTCAAGTCTCATGTATAATCTGTTGAGAACACACATTATGAAAATGAAAAATTGCATAAAGTTACATAAAAATGATAGCAGTTCTGGACCGCTACAAGTATTTCATCTAGATGCCACAGTCATTAATATTATAGCCTGCAGAATTACTAATCTAGACATGTCAATTTTTCTGAAGAGTATTAGAAATTTAATACCAATATATTTACTGAGTATAACTGTATCTAATCACGTCGTTTGCAAGGGATCAGCGATTTGAATTTGGTTATAATATAGCCTTTAGCATACGACATCACATTCTGTATATTAATCATGCTCGGTGAAATCTGACACAACACGTCAGTGTGTGATGAGTCCAACAGAATTACTGATGGTGCTTCTGACTTCATCAGGTCTGAGAGAAACATGATCAGAGACTCAGCAGTTATGATAAAATGGCCGATTACTGTAAGATTAAGATTTTCCAACATTAGCTATATAAAACACATATTCACTGTCAGGTATATTTCATTTATACATTTATTAACAATGGATTTCAAACTTGATGAGGTAGACGAAGTGTAATATTTTATACTCATTAAAATGTTATAAGTTGGGGGTAAAAAAAAATATTAAATTCACCTCCAGCTCCACCGGAGAATAGCAAGGCGTTCCCAGGCCATCCGAGTGACGTAACCTATCCAGCGTCTCCTGCGTCTGCCCCGGGGTTTCCTCCCAAATGTCCGAGCTCTGATCCAGGCACTCCGCAAAGGAAGCTCCTGTCTGACACTTGTATCCATATCCTTCTTTTTGTCACAACCCAAAGCTCGTGACCACAGATGACGGTAGGAACGTAGATCGACCAGTAAATCAAAAGCTTTGCCTTCCGGCTCAGCTCTCCCTTTACCATGATAGAATGGTACAGCGTCTGGTTTACTTCCGATGCTGCACCAATCCGTCTGTGGATCTGCTGCTCCCTTCTTCACTCACTTGTGAACAAAACCCCGAGGTACTTAAACGCCTCCATTGGAAATTTGCCGTAGTCGAGGAAACGCTAGCAGTAAGGAGACAGTTCTTATATAAGCTCGTGTGAAGTGGTTACCCTGTGTGTGTGCAGGTGCCATCCTGGACTCTGTGGTCAGTGAGGTGAATCCCAGCACCGCTCTGGAACTCGGAACTTACTGTGGATACTCCACCGTGCGCATCGCTCGTCTGCTGCCCCCTGAAACACGCCTCATCACCCTGGAGTTCAACCCTGATTATGCAGTTGTGGCCCATCAGGTCATCGCATGGGCAGGCCTTCAGGATAAGGTTAGGGGGGTGGGGAAGGAACGTGCCTCAGTCACCGAGCTGTTAAGCTGCAGAGGTGAAGCCTTAATACTGACGTGTTGTTTCTGGTGTTGCAGGTGGAGCTCGTGGTGGGGTCCTCAGGAGATCTGATCCCGCAGATGAAGCAAAAATTTGGCATCAAACAGTTTGACTTTGTTTTCCTGGATCACTGGAAGGATCGATATCTTCTTGACATCAAACTATTAGAGGTACACAAAACTACCCATGTGTAAGAAAAATCTCACGGCAAAAAGCAAAATATGAAGAGCTCCGTAGACTTTGTTAATCCAGGGTGTGCATACTGGTCTCTTTTCCAGGAATGTGGACTGCTTAGGAGAGGCACTGTGCTGCTGGCAGACAATGTCATCTGTCCTGGGACCCCAGAGTACCTGGAGTACGTGCGTACCAGCCCCCGTTATGAGAGCCATTACTTCAAAGCCCACCTGGAATACACCAAGGTAGAGGACGGCCTGGAGAAGTCCATTTTCTTGGGTTAGGAAGCAAGATACTTGAAATTGTCCTGTACTGGTGTTTGAAAGACCTTGTTAGATCTGGTGATTCACACCATATTAGTTTTGCCTAAAGTGAAAGAACAATAAAATGATGAATAAAAACTGCATAATAATGTGAAATGTGCATTAGTTTTTACTAAATGTCCATAAAAAGTGTTAATGAAAACAGAAGTGTTGTTTATTTTTGTGATGTTTGAGGCAAAAGACAAGGTTAATGCACATTAATTTATCAGTACTTGCGATGCATTTTTCTGAAACAATTGTTAAAACTTAGCTACAATTAAATTAGTATGATATACCATACAATGCAACAAGATATCTTAGGGATTTCCACTGAACCTTCAAGACTGGGGGTTTGAAGCTCACCGTATATAAGCTATGTTTGTGGTATTTGCATGCCCCCCCCCCCCCCGTGTTTGTGAGTTGTCCCCTTCTTTGTTCCCCATGCTGCCTGGGATCTGTTCCAAGCCCCAGTCTCTCTGTCCCCCCCGCCCCCCCATGTTGTGGGCCCCATGACCCACTACAAACAACTGTGCCCACTTGTTCAGGCTACATACCATTGAGGCCTTATTTACAGTTTGTTTTAAAATGAACAGATCATATTGGGTGAACAGACCATGAACGGTCAACCCAGAACCGCTATTTACGCCTGTGTCTATCATTGGTCTCTAAGGCGTCTAGCTGACCACTTGTGTTCAGATTTCATTACTGCTCTGCTCATAATTATTGTGAACTTCTTGTTTGAAATGCATCAGGACTCATTAGGATTCACATTACAAAAGATGTGGTCATCCCAGACCACCTCGCCAAGTAGTTTAAGTGGATCATCATGTTTCTTGGTGGTCGTTTGCGCTTGTATTTAGCGCTGTCCACTTGCGATCCGATTGCCCGAGGCACATTTTAAAAACTAGCGCAAGAAGGGCTGTAGATTACGGATTATTTTAAATGACTTGCATGCTGAAGTTCCCCGTGATGGATATGCACCTCATTCAAGGTAAGCAGTTTTTCCTCTATAGACTCTGCATCACATCATCCATAATTTAACATGCATTTTTTATTTTTTCCAATAACATGTTTTTCTTTCAAAGTTCGTTCATATTTCAATTTGCCATCTGCTCAAAACAATAGTAATAACAATGGTCAGTTGTGTTTCGGGAACAAAGACAAAACCCGACATACTAAACAACTGCTGTGGCTGTGAACCTGGTGTCATCTTCATGTGCTGGATGAGCTCGTAATACAGGCAAAATTCTACTGTCGACAGTCCAAATATCATTGCCCGCTACTTAAATTTCTATGTTCTTTCAAGGGTAGCATTGTATTATTAGTCTGAGGGGGGGAAAGACCTTTAACTTAGTATCCACATTCTTTTTCAATACACAAATATTTAATTTTCGTTCCCTCAAATGTACATGTAACATTTGTGCTCTATGATCTGCACCTTAGGGACCTGACAGATGCAACATTTTCTTATTTCATAATTTATCCAAGGGGTTGGTTTAAACAAAAAACTAGCATAAGAATTAGCATAAAGGCCTGAGACCTTGGGTCTAATAGTATGCACCATATCAGTGTTTCCCAACCCGGTCCTCGGGGACCTCCAGACAAGCTATGTTTTTTCTGCCTCCCAGCTTCCTGCCAGACAGTCCACAGGAGTAAAAACGTGGTCCATCTGAGATTCTTTGAGGACTAGGCTGGGAAACATCACTGTATATCAGTGGTTCTCAAAGTCGGTCCTCGGGCCCCACTGCCCTGCTTGTTTTCCAGCTATCCCTGCCCCACACACAAGTCCCAGCTGTCTTTCAGCTTCTGATTACCTGGATCAGGTGTGTTTAGTCAATCAGCAGTGTGTAGGGCAGGGATAGCTGGAAAACAAGCAGGGCAGTGGGGCCTGAGAACCGAGTTTGAGAACCACTGCTGAATATACAAAGGCATTATAATGAATCAAAATACAATGAGTGCACACTCCTTAGCAGCATCCAGCCCGATGGTCCAACACATTAAGGTCCCATTTGCTGCATCCATCTTATTCTGATACCTTAGTTCTAGCAGTGGCCACCGTCCTACGTAATTTAACCAGTCACCGTAACTCTTACAATATGCTGACGATAAAACTGCGCTATCATCTGAGTAACCCGGGGTTCATTGAACCTTGAAAAGGTTCTTCCCTCTCTGCATGACAGGAAGCAGAATCGGAATCATGGATATATGGGGTATCGTGATCCGCCCACCCTCCCATAGTCTGTGCGACTGCCATGTGCGTCTTCGGTCTTAGCCGTATCAGCTGTCAGCTGACTGGCTGTTGAAGATCTTGGCCAGCAGGGAGACGTTGGACTGGGCCTTCTCCTGGATGGCGCGGGCCTTATCCTGTGCTTTCTGAAGGCTCTTCTTCGACATGGCGTATTTACGCAGGCGGCTCTGCTGGATCTCCTCCTCAGTGCGCCGTTGGGTGAAGTCCCAGGTCTTCTCCACCGCCTCCTCCCCACTCTTCTCCCTCTTCTTCCGCAGCCTCTCTAAGTTCTGACTCTTCTCCACATTGGCCAGGTAGAAGTTGGTCTCGCGCTTGGCCTGCGAGATTTCGGTGCGCAAGCGCTGATGCCTCACGGTCTGCTCATAGGCCAGTCGCTCGCTCAGGTGGCACCAGTAGAACTGGTGGAGGTACTGAGTGTAAACACAACACAAGTTAGAAACAAGATCAAAATTAACTAAATCAAAGGACCGTTTTCCATCCTCAGAGGTGATTTTAGTTGCCCTTTTAATTGATTATTGCTAAAATACAAAAAGAATCTTGGATTACCATTTTTGTAGGCTGTGCTCAAGGTCCCTCCACAACCCTTCCCAGCACAGGCAGTTCGAATATGGATTTCTTTTTTGGGTTTTCATATTACAACAGTAATTCCTATTTGTCCTACCTTACCATCTTTAATAGCCAATTATATTTAGTGTTAGTTGTTGAGAGAAAATCTAAACACTGCAGACACATTAAATGAGCAGAAAGAAGCAGTAATACACCTTGATGCACCACAGGTCAGAAGCGAAGTGGCTCTTCTTTCGGACGGCCATGGGGGTGTTGTGCAAACTGGCTGCTACTCTCTTGGCAACAAGCTTGTCCTTAAACTCCACCCAGCCCTCAGTGAAGTCGTGGCCCTTAGAACCAGCTTTCTTCTTCTTCCGACGTACTGAATGGTCTAACAAATATGAAAAAACGTCTGTCATAAAAATATCAAGATGCATTTTTACAATGCCACCTCACCAACATAGATTCAAGAAACCACACTGAAAAAACTTTATAGAAGTAACGTTCTCACCTTCAGGCTGGAGAAATATCCGTCCAATCTCTCCGTAGACCCCTAACATGTTCCGCAAATGACTTGGTTTTAGTCTGGGTGGGATGTGGCCCAGATATAAAATGCCTGGTACGATCTTCTTGCTCGTAGGTTTCTTTTTCTTACTGCCATCTCCATCAACAACACATATTTCTTCAGTCTCTTTATCATCATCACCATCACAGTCACCTACATCCTCCTCAGGTGTGGTCTTCGCCATCTCTTCACCTTGATCGATTACCATGCCTTCTGCCATCTCGAATTCCACATTCAGTTGACTTTCCCTTTCTCCGGACATGCTATCACAGTCCAAAAAATGCAGAATTCTTGTTTAAACGCAGCCAAACACACATCGGAGCGAAACGTTTAACATACCCATACATATAATTCACAGTAAGTGAGATATTAAACGATATTCAACTCAAGACCAATCTTCTAGTACTTTCGTTCTGCAAGGGTTTATAATCCACACAAATCCAAATATCTCTAAGTCGCAATGATGCCGTCTTCTTGTAAAATATTACTACATACTACAGTTTCGCGGGTAACTAATTACTAGTCAGTCACTGACAAATATATCAGAAAGCTAGTTAATTAGAGCCGGTCTACTTTGAACACATCCGCACGAAGCAGGACAGACTTCTAGCCAGATAAACCCGTTCCTCTAATTCAAAAACATGAAAGCAACAAGCTAAAAAGCTAACTTTAACATGACTTCAACAAAATCCTAAATTATGTGGCTTTATTGAACTGTATACTTACACCTTAATCCTGTGCGTAGTTCACGAGTTACTAGGCGCAGCCATCTTGAAATAAATCTACACGTGTAAGGGAAGTGGACCTGGAATGGTATGCGCCCCCTAGCGTCGAGGTCAGCGGACAACGCCAAACACAGTCCATCCAGATCAATAGTGTCGCCGGCTTTATTTTCGGGAGCATAAACAACACTAAATGGAGGCTGTTTGTGCACTCAGGCGTCAAAAATGTTTTATATGCCAAGTACCTAATTTCGTACTAAAAATATTAAATGCATGTTATACAGCACAGCGTAGGCATATTCCCTGAAACATCCTAATTGTTGTTTTTATTTAGATAGCCACGGTAGGTAGTGTGAAAAGTAAGAAAGTGATAACTGGGATTTTTTCCAGACCTGATATATTTACACTGAGTATTTCCTTTCCGGATCCCTCCTGTATATGGCGAACGCAAAATAAATGTAAGAAATCAAGGGTGATCGACATCATAACCACGCGTATATTCTGATGACTAAAGTATTTCAGACGGATGCTTACAACAGCCTTAATCAATTATTTCGAGCTCGGATCATTTATGCGTCCGTATTAAACATTAAAACGAATGCGGCAGATTGCAGTAGATTTCTAAAGAATCTGTTCATGTACTTTCCGTAGGAATCAGTGTAAATATAGTGTAGATTACAATAATATTTTACGTAAAAAAAATATATATATATTTTTTTTTTAAATCGGTGTGTTTTTCAGTGCACTCGGTTGTGCATTTTCTGCAACTCCTTGCGAATCCGTACTAGGAAATGAATGTCAGGGAAATTAGATATATACTAGAATGCTGAGGTTTGCACAGCTTAAAGCATAAAGGATCATTTTAAGAAATAATCGGAAATAGTCTCGGAAATATGTCAATTAATTAAACCCACATAGCCACTGCTTACTACTACAATATGCTTTCTTCAGTATAATTTTAGTATTAAAACAGAATTCCATTGATCCCTTGCAATATTTCAATTAATTTTTTGGTTTTATACAGCGACTTTCACGATACAGTTGCCCCACAACCCAAAACAAGAGTATGCGGTAATACATTGTTCTGTTTTCATTATACATACATTATAATCTGTTTTTACTCCTACTGTCCATTAGATGGCGACATTAAGTTGCGGCTGCTTTACTTATGCTTATTCGTTTGCTCGCTTGAAATGCATCACCATGGAAGCGTAGCATTTCAATAATCCGATTAAAAGTTACTGCATTTGACAGCAATGGAACAAACTGGGTATCCGTGACAGAAGAGTAATACAATTATGAGCTACGCTTATCCATGTCCAGAATGAGTATGCAGGAAAAAAAATACTTTTTAGTAGCCCACAGAAAAGTACTAACCTAGTATACATGTCAGAGGTGGAGATTTCAGGTCCAAAGAGTACAAATACAGACCAAGATTTTGTTTCAACCAACCAGCTGACTACTCTGTGACTGTGACTCTTGATACTCAACCAGTTGGTTGAAACAAAGTCTTGGTCTGGATTTGTACTCTCCGGACCTGAAATCTCCACCTCTGATACATTGTCAGAAAAAAGGATAAAAACCCAAGGTACAAACAACAATAAAGTACCCCCAGCCTTACAGAAACATTCCTCAGAGTCAGTTTACCTACAGCTAGGGTACAACTGGCAGACCAATGAGGGTACAGCCCCAGTGACAAGTAATTGTACCTTCAAAGATTTTTTCTGACAGTGTTCTAAGGCAATGAAATAGAATGTTTGGTATTTTGACTGACTAACATGCACATAATATCCCTAATGAATAGTAACATTTATTGTTTCCATAAATTAAAACATAATCATTTTGCATCAGTATTATTTTTATTAATGGTGTTTTGCACATATCTGAAGAGGCCTGCGCAACACGTTGTTACTTAAGAAATTATGCAGGGAAAAATATCTGTTTCATTAACCAAGTCATTTGCTAACACCTCAATGGTGAAAATGAAGACCACCTGTAACTGAATCGTATATCCATCCATCTATCCATCCATCCATCATCCATCTATCCATCCATCCATCATCCATCCATCCATCATCCATCCATCCATCCATCCATCCGGCTCCTTGCACAGGTTAGGGTTGCAGGACTACATATTTATCAGAAATTGAATGTAAATGATACATTGTTATATCTGTATTATATAATCTGATCCTGGCCTTTCTTGGACATATGATGGTGGAGTTTTTTTTACTCTAGGGACGGGCTTGAGGACACAGAACCTGCTCTACAGTATGAATCTCAAGCAGAAACCACTGTACAGGCCTACCTGGGATGTATGTCCCATGACAAGAAGCTGGAAAAAAAAATCCAGTCTAAAATATGATGCCGAACCACAGCATCGAACAACCAGAAAGCAAGACCTTCTCAAGCCTCTCTGTCTGGCGGCAAAGGTGTTTTAATACACATGGCAGTGTGCGCATGCGTGTCACATGCATGCTGCTGCATTATTGAGTATTATGGATGGAAGTGCTCCACAGCCCTGCCAGTGGTCCATCTCTCTATTTAAATATATAACAGGGCCCCAGGAGAGAGAAGGACCGGCATGTTTCATACTGGCCACAGTTATATAAAAGGGTTCTGCATACCCATCCATTGCAGCATTGTGAATTATATATATATATTTGTATTTTTTGTGTATATTTTTTATGTAGGTCATGCATTGAGCTTTACTCTGCCAAAAATATATATATATGTAAAAGGTTCAGAGATCACACAGCACCTTTTTTATACCACAAGCATTAATGAAGAAATACAAACCATAATACATAAACTAAAGAAGCAAAATTAATTTCTTTTTAGTTAATCAACGCCGACAGGCTTTTCACAAGGAGGCGTCGTAAGTGCGAATGTAATCAGCATGACAGACCAAGGTCTCTCCTCTTCCATGTGTTCCGTGAGTCAGCTGAACCTCAGGATTACTGTGCCTCTGCCAGCCTCAGCTGTCGTGTGGATCCCCTTGAGGAGACACAATTGCCACTCCCCTTGGGACACTGCACGAATCCAAGGGAGAAGCAACCCTTTGGTTTGAAGAACCTCGCTACGTGGGCGGCCATGAATAGCTCTGCTACTTTTGTCACTGCAAATACACGCTTGCCAATTCCATGGGTATAACACTGGCTTTTAAACTTGATCTGGGACTTCTGTGTTTTTAAAAGAGCATTTGGGATATTTAATATGCCTCTAGTGCCGTGATATTATACCCTATGTGTATAAAGACATGACACACGGATATGTTTAAGTGCTTGATGTCATGTGGACTTTCTTCTTTTAATTTCCAAAAAAAAAAACGGCTAAATCATACATATTCATTAGTATTGGTCTAGAATGACCATGTTAGATAGAGATTTGCTGTGGTTCAGATCTGACATGCCTGGCAGTTACATTTTTGTGTGTCTGTTTGATTTGCCACGTGACTGACAGCTTAAGACATGCCTTTGACAGCGACTGTCCGTCACATCTGTACACATGCACAGCAGTTTCGGAACCACAGAGGCCCCGATGCATTGTGACAAGTGTGGAGAGAAGCAGGAAACGGGAAAGGAAGGACAAGGGGTGAATGCAGTGGGACAGTGTCACAGGACCCTCATGCGTGTCACTCCAGTGTCCTTGGCCCCTATATTACCACTGAGCTTGTAAAACAACGGCCATGTCTGTATCGCCCCATAATCCCAGCTATTATTGTTATAATAATCACGGGCGTCATGCGTCTTCTTGAAGATGCAGTGCTTCTCGTCAGAATCTCTGTCACTCATCTCATGGGTACTGATGAAGAGCACGTCCTGGCTCAGTGCTATTTTGCAGTTCACGCCGTCTCTCGGCCTGTGCCACAGATGAGCAGCTGGTGTTTTCTCTTACATTGTTGAGGATGAAGCTGATACAATCCACTACAGGTTTGGATGTGGGAAATGGGCACCTGACCTGTGCAAAAACACTGCATATATTAAGAAATGTGTACAATATATATACATATTAGATTTGGACATTGCGCTGTATTAAAAAAAGATTGATTGTTAAAAGGAAATCTAATTAATTTTTTCTTTACATTTTTCACCTAGAGAACTTAAGAGTGGTAGATCAGAGAGGTTTTAGTTTATATACGTGTAACGCAGATTTACAGCACATGTCTGTTTTAACATCTGGCGTCTAGAAAACAATAACTTTAGATGAATGAGAACCTATTTGTGACAGCAGTAAGACCTGATGTGTTTGTCTGCTTCACTGCTTCTGCACACTGTCATGGTGTGTGTGTGTGTGTGTGTGTGGGTCATGTATATATTACATTGTGGGGACCAAATGTCTCCACAATGTGATAAAAAATAGTTATTTTGACATTGTGGGGGCCACCTTTTCGATGCCCACAAGGGGAAACTCAATTTTATAAAAATCTGTGACTGCAATCAAAAAATGAAAAATGCCAAAAGTCTCATATTTTGTTGGGTTACTTATGGTTAAGGTTAGGACTGGGTGGGGGTTAAGGTTGTCATTGTTGGGATTAGGGTTTTTCCCATAGAAATGGACGGTCCCCACGAAGATGTAAATGCAAACAGAAATCTTCTATTTTGTTTGGTTACTTGTGGTTAGGGTTAGGACTGGTTAGAGGTTAAGTGTAAATAGTAGGGATTAGCATTATGCTCATAGAAATGAATAGAGTCCCCACAAAGATACAGATGTATAATCTGTGAGTATGTGTGTTTGTGTTTATGTGTGTGTTTAAGCAAACATATCTCAACTTTCACTCTATCCTAACAGTTAGCATCAGTCAGTGAAATCCGTCATACAGCCTGCCGTACCCTGAATGCCCTGCACACCCGACCGCTCAGGCTCACAGCTACAGGGGGCTGAGGGCTTCCGCTGGGACCACGAACACACCGCAGCGTGACTCTGCTCAGGCAGACGGTAGCCGGCTACTTGCGGCTTGGTGACAGCCCCTGTTAGAATCACAGGCGCCCTCAGCCCACCTCCGCTGAGGCTTTTCATGAGCCATGTGGTGTCACTACGGCGACGACCCGAGAAGAGACCTTAATATCGGCCACTTTGTCGGAAGGGGGTGTAGGAGCAGCTCCTCCCCGATGTGTGCAAAGCTCAGCTGGGTGCCCCAGGGACTCCAGAAACCAGGCATTTATTTACCACTTTTAAGCGTCTATTATAAACCAGGGAGATGTGCATTAGCAGCGAGGGGGGAGCGCTTTACCTGAGAGTAATGTACCGTGGCTGGGGAAACGTGTTTCTCATCACGGCATGTGAGCTCCACCGAAGCTCCAGTATGGCCGTGGCAAACGGGGCAAAGCGCGTAAGTAATCAAGGCAAACACTGACACGCAGAGAGCTGAGCGTCAGGAGGATAATATCAATAGCCTCTGACACAGAGCTGAACCATGAGCAACATACTCAAATCAGCTTGTTCCCTTGCTGCAGCCAGGAGAAGAGCTGTTATAAATATTACAGGGGGTGTCTTTCTTTTTACTCTCCTGACCTGCTTCTGTTCTTTCACTGTAGTATTTTCTCCTGCTTCACTCACAGTAAATGGTAAATGCCGACTTTGATATTGTAGACCTTCGTGATCTTTCAGTTTCCCTGGTCAATGGCTTGTCATTCAGATTTTTATCACTTCGGATTAGGGGTTCTCCACAGCCTGCTCTTGGGCCCATTACATTTGACCCTATATATCATCGCTATCTAATGAAAAACATGTATGTACACTGTTTGAGAACTGTGAATTTTTACTATAGCTGGAGTACTCCTATTCTTCTCTGTCTACTTATAATGTTTTACATCTAACTGACCGATGCAAAGATGCTTTTTGAAGTCACCTATTTAACTAGTATTTGTGTTCATGACTTTTTACTGCTACTTTTAACAACTTAATTCTGAACAAAGGGCGGCATGGTGGTGCAGTGGTTAGCACTGTTGTCTCACACCTCTGGGACCTGGGTTTGAGTCTCTGCCTGGGTCACATGTGTGCGGAGTTTGCATGTTCTCCCCATGTCGTCGTGGGGTTTCCTCCAGGTACTCCAGTTTCCCCCCACAGTCCAAAAACATGCTGAGGCTAATTGGAGTTGCTAAATTGCCCATAGGAGTGCATGCGTGAGTGAATGGTGTGTGAGTGTGCCCTGCGATGGGCTGGCCCCCTGTCCTGGGTTGTTCCCTGGCTCGTGCCCATTGCTTCCGGGATAGGCTCCGGACCCCCTGTGACCCAGTAGGATAAGCGGTTTGGAAAATGGATGGATGGATTGATGCTGAACAAGGAGGCACTGCGGAACCTTCAGGATGGCCAGTCACACGATCCTCTAACTAATCGTGTGACCAAATGTGGACAGACAGGGTGCTTCTGAGTGGGGGCACCGAAACATAAATCCAGGAGAAAATATGTTCAATCCAGTTTCGACTTCTCTTTGTTCTGATGGCCCAACCCCAATTTTACAGGACTTTGTGAATGGGCCATACATCCACAAAAGACCAATAAGTGAAGATTGACAAATGTCATTTATATTGATCATTTTATTGCTGCTCTCATTTTTATTGGAGAGTTTAACAAATCAAATATCCACCTTTCACCAATGAGACTGAGCAGTAAAGGTTTCTCTATAATCAATAGTGATTAAATGGTACAATAAGTATAATGAAAAACGGTGCCATAATGTATTCTAGGAAAAAAATACACAGAAATGTTCCTCTCATTGGGGGGGGGGGGGTAGTCATTCACATTTTCACGGACCGGGGAAGCAGGCAAAGACAGCCGTGGGTATGAACAAAACGGGACTTATTGTGGGCTGACATTCTCCACGGCAACGCTATAACACTACCATGACCGGACTGGGGAGACAAACTAACACGCGGACTACATACATTGAACTAATGACAGCAACAAGAAACAGCTGATAAACACGGGGATTCCACACGGGGTTAACGAGGGGGGCGTGGCACACAGGAGGAGTGGTGGAGCGGGGTGTGACACAAATAATCTGAAAATATTATAGATTATAAAGCTTGTATTTTTCATTTATGTTTTGTAATATGTCATGCAATTTGAAAATTCGGAGTTTTGAAACATGAATCAAATCAGACTTTAAACTTTATTTTTAAAAGCTGTCAATAAATTGTCAGTGATAAAGACAATGCCACTGTCTAATCTGATTCGGGTGGTTCCATTGGTGACACCTCCAGTGTGGTTTGTGTTTGCAGACTCATGTCATGTGTTTTCCCTGCCTTAGTCCAAAGACATACAGGCACGTTAACTGGCATCTCTAACACACATCGCTTTCGCTGTGTACTGGTGTACTATGATGGCACCTCATTCAGGGTGTTCCCACCTCAGCCATGACCTGGAAAAGTGGTTGGAAGCCGGAGAGATTATCTGACTGTTTTAGGTTATAATAATATATTTGAATGGTTCCATCTTTTTAAATAAATTAGGTAAATGCAGTGTTGGGATAGGCTCCGGGCCCCTTGCGACCCCAGTGGGGACTAAGCGGTTTGGATAATGGATGGATAGATGGTTAAAGGCAGGTTATTGTTAATGTTGCTAAAGGCCAGTAAAACTTATATTTTGTGTAAAGTTTACCTTATAGAGTCAGCTATCGTGACTTGCCAACTTAATCAAGCGGCGCATTGGACTCTTGTCATTAAAATCCGTCCCTGGAGCTCATGAATGTTTCATAGAATGATGCTTGGCTAACTTTCTCTGGCGCGTTAAAAGCACGGCCAGCGTTACTTACACATGGAGTCACCAGGGCTAATGCATATCAAGCACCATCAGCGTGTCTCACACACGCTTGTGTGTTCATTTTATACAGCTCACTTTTGTCCATTCATACAAGTGCTTAAAACTGATTTTTTACAAACCCATCACAGGGCACACTCACACATCATTCGCACCTACAGGCAAATTGGTATTTCCAATTAACCCCGGCATGTTTTTTGGACTGTGGGGGGAAACCAGAGAACCTGAAGGAAATCCGACAATGACTTGGGGAATTACATGAAAACTCCACACACATGGAACCCAAGCGGAGACATGAACCCAGAGGTGTGAGACACTGCTGACCACTGTGCCACCGTGCGGCACGTTCAGGTTTGTATGCAATGTAAATTAAGATCTCAAAAGACAAAAATAGTACTTTTTGGTGAACTTGAGAAATTGGAAAAGCAGGACCGTTTAGCGTGATTGTCGGTGATCGGTAAACTCCGCTGACTGCTGGTGATCAAAATGGGACCCTCAGATACTGGGAAGGGCGGCACTTTTGCTCACATCTCCCTGGCTTGTGAACACTGTCAACTTGTATGTATTTTATTTTCTTTTCTTGATTGCGCAGTACAGCACTGTTTGTGGTAAATCTGTGTATTAGCAGCCTGCCCATGGCGCGCCCTGCCTTCCTGGAAAAGGCTCCAAGCTCACGATGATGAATTTAGAAGACAGACAGACGAATGGTAGTCCTTCGTCATTCACTTAGTGTTGTATAACATACTCGTATACAGCATTAGCCACACTGGGGAAAAATCACATTCTTGCTCGGATTCAGCTGCACCGCCAAGCCTGAGATGTGGATCGAATCACATTAGATCAGCCGGACCTATGGGTCTGTGCCTGTGTATTGTGTCACTTCTCCACAAACCCTACTGCTGACCCAACAACTGGGGTGGTTTCGTGAAAAGAAAAATCCTTAACATTATGAAACTGACTCATCTCAGGACAGGGGCTGCAGGATGGTTCTGTTCGCCATTAGAAAAAGTCCAGATCAATTTCCAAAATGGAGAATGTAAGAATTTAGTTAAAAAATACCTCGGATAATATTTAATACCTTTAGTGTTCCTAATGTTATGTTACAAACAGCTGCTAATCCATTGTTCCCATAAAAGCAAGTTTTGAACGAGCTAATCTTTAGCCACATATCAGTTTGATAGTATAAATACAGACTTTAAAATGTGTTTATTTCACTCATGTTGCCTGAAGCATTAAACATCATGTCTTTGGCCTGTGGGAGCAAACCCACACAAACACAGAGCTGGAATAAACAGGGTAAACTACGTAATTATCAAATTGTTCCATTTCATATTCTCACATCTTTCATCAGTAAAAGGAGGTAGATTATAAAGCTCGCGGGGTATTTTAGTACCATGTTGCTATGTGTGTTATGTGCGTATAAACCTGTAAATATACCACAGACATTTATAAGCCCGGACCTCTCTACCCATTAGTCAACCAGAGTTAGAGACGAATGAGACAGCGTGTATGTGGGGGGTAGAGGGGGATCTAGAGAAGAGGCTTTTAAAGGATTTGACAGTGATTTGTAGCATCACAGTACTGAGCAATGTTGTGCTTTTCATTAGACTTTAAACATGACTACAGGAGAGTCTCAAAAAACGGATTTTCGCTACATATAGAACTTGAACCCAAACGAAAAATGTTTGCAAGAGGCATGTAAAATTCAAGATTCCCCCGTACACCTTTAGTGGGGAGCGTGTGCTGTCTCGGATGGAAGACGCTTTCCTGGCTCTCGAAAAACCATTCGGCAGTTTCTAGTGTTATATATATATTACGTGTCAGTCTATTTGCAGTAGCATTTAATCTGCCTTCCGGGATTTGACGTCTAAATTGAGTGAAGGAACAAATTTAGGAAACGTCAAGATGCGGTTTTCAGGTAAGCTATTGGAATAATAATTTCACGTTTTCTTCTGTTAAAGCAGCTGTCCCCCTTTTCCGCGAATTTAAATGTCTGGTGAGTCTTCTAATCGTTTTGTAATTAAGGTAAGAAAAATCATGGAAACTGTCCTCGCGTCTCATTAACTGGACCTGATCGTTCACGGCGTAGCTGAATACTTCGCGAGCAAAGCAGCGTTTTCGTTTAATTAGAAACGAAGTGACATATAACCTACGTGTATGATCAACTGCATATTAAAATATATAATGATGTATTCTTTAAAACTGATAAGAATAATTTTAAGTTGCTTACTTAGTTTACAATTCCGTGCTTGATCGCAGATTGGAATAACTGTGGGAGCTGGAAGTATGCCCTCCTAATAAACCCTGCTTCTTATCAGCCTATCTATCTACGCGTGTGGTTCTTCAGGTGTTAATATCTCATTCTTCTGTAACTTCCGAACTTGCTCACATTGCCAAATATACGTCATTTTCGTTTTTTACTTTCCAAATCTGGCAGGGATTTGATTATAAACCACTTTTATCATTCATATCAACAAGTCAGTTGCTTGATGTTTTATGGTTGAAGAACAATAGCAACTCGGGCACAGACTTCTATGAGCCCATATACAAAGATCTAAAACGTGCAAATGTTTCATTGAACTCTGGGGTTATTTGTCATGAAGCGTTTTTCATTAAGGACCCTCTGGATTGTTAATTACAGTAGCATGGGCTCCAGTGCCCGTATTTATCATCATGCCGATTTAATCTAGCTCCTCCAGGTAAACCGTCGCTTCTTTTTACGGTGCATTGCCGTACAGGGATCGTGGAATCTGTGCAGTTAATGCAAACATTTTTCTCTTATATCGCGCAAGCTTCAGTAAAGCCCGTTTATTCCCCGCTGTTATGTAATTTCTGGCTATGTTAAGTGCTGAAATTCGTGGAATCAGGGAACATACATTTTTCTGCATACCTCTTGCTGGGAATATAATGGAAAAATATTCTTGTTCAAGTTTAGAATCATATGGAAATATTCATTTAACTGCATTCTTGCACTGTTTTTAACTGCCGTTGGTCTATCATTATTAGGGTATCTACGGAGTTAAGTGCTTATTTTTTTCTTCTTAAAAGGGGTTTAAACAGTTGGAGAACTTGGAAAAATTCAGCCCTATTACTTCGACACGATGTTACCTATAGCCCTTCCAGGGCAGCGCAGGTAATTACTCCTTATGTACAGAGCAGAGTTAACCAAGCCCAGTCCAGGAGGGCCAGAATCCAACATAATTTGCAGACTTCCCTGCTGAAACACACTTACTCAACTTGGTAATTATCTGATTAAGACGTGTTTGAGCAGGGAAATCTGCAAACGGTGTTGGACCAAAAAATTTGGGGAACACGGGTCGAAGTGTTAATAACTACAGCATTTAAAGAGTATTACTAGATGTTAGCTGTTTATCACCTGACAAAGAGTCCTAGTTTCTCTTACATTTCAGATTAGCCTTAATATGATGGATTATATCAAAGGATTTGTCCTGTGTGATGTGTGGGAAATGCATGCAAATGAAATCAAACAATTCTCATTGCTTTGAACTCATTCAATTGCAATACAAACATCATGTAAACTAAAAAAAATAGTTCTTCAAGTAATGAGGCATTATGGTAATGAACCAGACATTAGAACCTTGGCAAGTTAATACAGGTTCGAAATGCTTATCAGCAACTTAACGTGCAGGTGCTGGACGACTTCAGTCAAATATCCAGCCACATAACTGGTTAAAAGTGGGGAACAGCGGTGGTTGTTTAGTAATTAAAGTCTTGAAACCCAGAGATTGCTGTTCAAGACCCAAAAGGATCCCTGCCCTTCTATACTCAAGGGAGAATATTTAAATCACTACAATAAAAATATCCAGCCATAAAAATGGGTAAAAATTATAAATTGCTTTGGATAAAAATGTCCACATGTAATGTAAATATTAACATGGCAGCCCCTGAGTGCACAACCTTCAGGATACAAATAAAACAACCATCCTGGATTTAATGTACTTTCTGTCCTGCGCTCATGCAGGCCACTATC
This sequence comes from Brienomyrus brachyistius, assembly GCF_023856365.1. Classification (NCBI taxonomy): domain Eukaryota; kingdom Metazoa; phylum Chordata; class Actinopteri; order Osteoglossiformes; family Mormyridae; genus Brienomyrus; species Brienomyrus brachyistius. The sequence goes on along the minus strand of NC_064538.1, from coordinate 12,083,120 downwards.
AGCTGGCTTTGAGAAAAAGCACCATCTACATTCAATAAACATTATAGTCTTTCGTTTTTTACATTTACACCCCTTCCACAGTCAAAAGAAACATAATTTAGAGCAGAGGTCCCCAGCAGGCATCAGCAACATAAAGCCAAGTTCCAGTGCATCGAAACAGTTTGACAACTTGGGTGTTGGGGGCGACTTTTGTGGCCCAAATTCAGTTGTATTTCGGTCCGGATGTAGCCAGTTGGTGACCACTGATTAAGAGTAGTCTAAATCTCCAAATTTCCCTTAGCGTGTGTGTATGTGTATCTGTGTGTCTGTGTGTGGTCCAGGTAATCATTACATTGCGGGGACCAAATGTCCCCACAACATCATAAATGCCCATTTTTCGACCTTATGGGAAAACTCAATTTTTCAAAAATCCATGACTGCAAGCGAAAAACTAAAAATGGCAGAAGTCTAACATTTTGTTAGGTTACTTATGGTTATAGTTAGAGCTGATTAGGGTCTAAGGTTGTCATAGTTAGCATAAACCTGCCATTGATATTCTGAAAAGAGAGCAGTGAACAACTCGGTTCATCATGAAGAACACAGAGGTTTTTACAGGAATGAATAGGGAGATTTACTGGAAACCCTCATGGAACAAGTCGGTGGAACTGAACACAATACAAAATACTGCACATGAGTTTCTCTCTAACTTAAGAAGCAGGTAACAGCAGAAACAGAAGCATTGATCCCAGCATCTCCCTCAGACCCACAGAAGAAACAGAATTTGCTAACTGTAGGTTAGTTACAAGTGACTAGAACGTCCTTTTCTCTGACATCGCTCCTCCCCTGAAACATACACACCCTCCTGCGTCTCACAAACACATTTTAGTGTTGATATTAATGTTTTTCATGGCTGAACATCATTTTTAGACCTTGACTGTGTTCCACTGTCTTCCTGATGTTGATTCATAGGCAATTTTTGGGAAATAGACCATTTCAGGGTAGCTTCACGGAAGACACTGTCAATGCCGAGTTATGACTCCAGATACATGGCTACAGGTGGAATTGCACGTCTCCATCCTTACTAGTGATATCAGTGCGATTCTCAGTGCGATTCTGGCCTGTGCCTTGTGGAACCTTAAAAGTCCATTGGGGTGAGGCATTGCCTCAGTTCTCTGTCATTGTGCTGGTGTGGATGGGCCTTTCTGTGCTTGCTGTGTCTGGATGATGCGGGTTGCTGGCCTGTTTGCCTGAGTGCCTTTTCATAGACGCAGGGTAGCACAGCTTTAATCTGGGACGGTTCACCTTTACAGACAAGAGCTTTTTTTTTAGGTCAGGGCCTTGGCTGGATAATCAGGTAGAGTGTGTCACTCACACAAAATATGATCTTAAGTCGATACCAAATGTGTGCATTACTGCAAGCAGCGTATGTGCAGCATGACTCATCCTAACTGCTTTTAATGATCCAGAATGACCCGATACCAGGTCTACCTGTACATGCATCACTGTAATTACCGCAAATGTATAATCCTTTGTATTTACTATTCTGTTTAGTATAGTTACCAAGCAAACAAAAAGCAACACTGAAGCACAGTTTCATTTTAAAAGGTGCTTTTAAAAGAACTAAATATTTAATATAAAACTCATCACCCACTTTGGGGAAAAAAAATCCGCACATTTATCATTTTTTTTCATAAAATGGCTTTTCCCTATAATCGAGACTAGGGCGGCTCTGGGTTTCTTCATCCCATGGGTACTTTTTGGCCATTTTTTGGTTCGTTTGTCAGAGCTAACTGTCACATATAATTTCATCAAGGGCAAACTAGTCATACCATTAAAAAGCATTTTGGAAACAGTTTTAAGACATAGTAAGTAAGACATCAGTATTAAAGAGATGTGCTCTAAATGTGGCACATTTAAGTGTTTCTTTACAGTGAGAGAAAAGCCTTCTTGCTGCCGGTCTGGTCACTCCCCAACATCTGGAGAAGGGAAACTTAAGACACGACATGAGAAATGGAAGCAACGCCTGCCAACTTGGCACCGTAATGCTCTAGTAAGCAAGACCATGTTGCCTGAACTCGTTCCCGAAGTTAAGCTCCAGCAGCGCTGCCACTGGAGCGAGCCGGTCAGTGGACGCGAGGGAGGGAAAAAGCAACCTACTCAGCAGAGTCGCCCAAGGGAATGATGAAGGGAAGGGATGACGAAAAGAAAATCGGACATGAGACAGAGCTGTGGGCCATAGCGTCGTGGAGTGACCAAAGACAAGCGCCATTGGCCAAAGCCTTCCAGAGCATCTCAATCACAGCAGGTGCTCTACTCCATGTATTTCTTCCCTACCCAGAAAGATGCAAATACAAGGTGCAGGCTTCTGAAACACTGACTGAGCGTGGATGCAGCTGCTGTTCTTCAAAAGACGGCTTAACTTTCGGGGATTTAAGCACGGACTGACAATCAAAACTGCAAAAGAGCAAACCTTTGTATGTCTTATAATCTGTTTTTAAGCTCCGCCCACGGCCGGTGATTTATATGCCGTAGAGTGTTGTCATTCGCTGGCTTATTAGGCCCCACCTTTGCAGCTGTGCTCCAGCTACTGTAGATTTTTTTTTGTGGTTAATCTTAGGCTGCAGATAACAGTGTGCAGAGCACAAGGCAGCCCAGATTTGGCAACCGAACAGAGGAGCTAAAAATCCATCAGTTTTGCATGATTGATGTTGAATCCCAAACTGAATGATAGTTCGTGTTCCAGTCGTGACCTGAGTTAGAAATTAAATATCAGAACTGAAAATGCACATAATGTTAATTTTGATTTTATTGCTACTGTGCATTTACTAAATAGAGGCAGAGTAACAGGGAACGTCACAAAAACAGGGTCAGGGATGATCCACAATGCGGCATGGAAACAGAAGGGATTTGACTGAGACTGAACTGAAATGACCCTAGAAACAAAAGGGACCACAAGAGGTCAAGACACAAAGTAAGAAAGTGAAACAAGTAACAAGCACTTACAGTGACACCAGGAAGGGCTGACGGAAGCACAGTAATCACCACAAGCATCATCTTGACATCAGGGTAACTTTTGGGGAAACAAACGCAATGACTGACAGAAGCATAGAGCAAAGACAAGCACATATGTACACAAGAACAAAGGCAAACATGAACAGTACAGAAATGTGGACACAAACACAACATAGACAAGAGAGACTAGCCACAAATCCACAATGGGAGGGATGCATGGATCTCAACCACCTGCTTAGCCCATTTGGCCTCGTAGTGGCCTGGGGAGCAGGGGGATATGCTAGGAACATAAGAGTTCAACTCACAAAACACAGCAAAAAGGATGGGTTAGCCAGCGCCCCTTGCTGGCCGAATGGGGATATGATAGACAATGCACAAGGGCCTGCTGTTCCTGAGGGCAGCTACCGGGGGTGATTAGGTCCAGAACCTGAGGATAACGGGCCGCCTTCTCCGGTAAGTCGCTGAGTTGGAGGCTTTCTAACTGGAGTGGACCCAAAGGGTCCGTTCACGTACTGAACATCTCCGATTGTGCTGTGAATATTCTCCTGTTCTTTGCTTTTGTTACTCTTGCTTTTAAATAAGCCACCATGTGTCCTCCAAAGGCTAGTGATAGCAGCAGACGAAAAAATAAGTTGTGAGAACCACGACAGAGCAAGGAAATAATTGTATGCCATAAGCTCACCAGAGTATAGGTAAAGTGCAGTTAAATTTTCATTTATTTCATAAATTTATGGGTTTAAAGTTTTTCTTTATGGTTTAACATTACGTATGTATACATACAGGTTTAAATAGGCAATCATTTGGGGGGATTAATCCAAATTAAAATAGCAATCATTTGGGGGGTTAATCCAATTTACATTATTTATTAGGGGAAAAATTGTTTCGGGTTTCGACCAAACTAGTTCTCGCAGAACTTTCTGGAACGGATTAAGTTCGAGGTTCCACTGTAGTTAAGGAAATATTTAAGAACCTCACTTGTAAAATCTCACTAGCTATTTTTGTTCTGAGCTTTGCATGCAATAGCACTGTTGCTGAAACTCCAACAGCAGTCTGCCTTTGGGTAATTTTGAGGATATTTCTCATTGAATAATAAAATGAAACGTCCAGTCAAATTTCTCTTGGTCATCATGCACTGTGCTGAATTATGTTAAGCTTTTTCAGCCTCACAGATTAATTGTGATGTCTTCCACACTCTCTTAGCATCCAACAAATGTCAATTCCGCACACAGCTGTCAGCCAGAATTATGACTCTTGGTCTCTATTCCTAGAAAACGACTGTATGACATGATCTTGCCACCCACCTGTCTGTGAAGAGGTCCCCCTTGTGGCATATCAGTGGAATTACCAATATTGCCATTTAAAAATTACTTAGTAACTGAACCCCTTACCCCTGTCCAAATGCTATATGCATACTGTTACACCCACATGATTGCGGTTTTTAGGAGCCGGGCTGTTTGAATTAACAAGCAGGTGCACCTAGTCAAGTGGGCACAGAATGAATATATACTTCTTTGTATAGTTAATTTGTTTATATGGTTTTGTGATTACAGTATATTTAAGTCTATAGCCACACACAGCTCCTTCTAGATTAGCAAACTTGGCTGCTTTTGAATGTCTTTCTTTGGTTATATGTGTGTTTTAAATGGAAATCTGGCCAGCTGTTGACTTAACTTGTGTTTTTTGTGACCTTTTACTCTCTGTTCCAGATCATGCTAGATCACTTGTGCCTCAAGGAATTATTGTCGTACATAATAATAATAATAACTGATACTTTTATCGATCTTTGTGCTTACGTCTCCATCAACTTGCTCTTTGTAGAGTAGGCTGTCTGTGAAGGACAGCCAGCTGTTGGGAGGCCCAGGGAGCTGGCGGTTAAGGGCCTTGCTCAAGGAGCCACAGACACGCTAAGGCTGAACCGGTGACCGTCTGATTACAGACACACAGGCTTAGCCCACTGAGCCACACGCTGCCTCCAGAACTATCACTTTACAAGAGGAGCCATAGTGAAAGTTCGGGACAATTAATTGTAGGTTCCTCAGTGTAAGACATGCATTAAATAAAATATTTGAGCAGTAGGAAGGAGTCCTTATTTTACACAGTGGCTGCACTTTTGTTCTTTCCATTACTTTGTTTCTGCCAGAAGGGCTTTAATGCTTTTTTAATGCCAGAGTTTGATTAAATCCAGTTAGACTCTGCCTGGCGGCGAATCAGACAATGAGCGGCGTGGATTTCGGGCCAGTTCGAGTGGTTCAGGTATGGCATGGCTCCCGTGACGCTTTGGGTCTGGCAGGCGTATTCGTCTCGAATGGCGTGGGGCTTTCCGCTGTGTGGCATTTTCCGGCGCTTGTGCCAAAATGGTGCCACGTGACGAACACAAGCAGCAAGTGCAAGAACCTAACCTGAACCTAACCTATTGCAAGTGTGAGCGCTGAAGAACGTAACGCTGAAGATTCCCTGAGTAAACATAGACAAGCCAGAGTGGCCAGCTAGCGTTCTGAGGGAGTTAAGTTTGATAAGGACACCACACGTTCAACTACATGAGCGCTCAGTAAATAAACAATGGACCACGAAATTATTAACGTGACTAAACCAATTGAACTGCAGCAGTGGTATTCAAAAGCAGAAGATTTAAAAATAAAATGCTTCACATGCATATACCCAGAGAGAATATACATGTCATTGGAAGAGCATATTTTCTCGATGAGATGCTAATCTGCGTAAAATGGCCATTTATTCGCTGCCGCCTTATGTCAGACTCCCCTTGCTCAGCCAATTATAGTGATATAGCAGACAGCACAGAACTCTGGTGTGGCATTAGCTAGCGCCACGATGTATATGTGTGTGCAGACAAATAACCAGAATGCAGGTTATGGTTAGAAATTTGTGAGACTAATCGCACTTAATTCCTTTGTGTTGTCTTGACGTGTGGGAGAGTGATCTGTCCAAACTGATTGCTTGAAGTAGTTGAATTCATTTAATATATGTAAGACTTAAAGTAGGCTATTGCTTAGTTGCATGGATATGTATGTATTTAATTTTAAAGCAAACAACATATTTATTTAACATTCATAACACAGTATATTGCGCCGGAGTATGCTGGAAAAATGTAAATAGTCCCTTTTTGTTAGTCTGTCCTTATTACGATGTTCAACTGCAATCTGGCCCTGAAAGCGGTCCTCCGACTTGCAGGGAGAGTTTTGGTGGTGGGATTGGCGCTTCAGCCACTGCATAAACTTCACACACCTCCAACAAAGCAAACAGGACTCTTTTCTGTCCTCCACGGGAGTAGCTCCTCTGCAGCCGCCCACAGGAAGGCTGCACGCCTCTTGAAGGAGATGGAGGAAAGCCCTTGGGAGCCTCATCCTTGGAAGAGTTGATGCTGCAAGAGAGCCAGCGGGGTCGGGCCCGTTGGGGTTTGAACTGGTGTTGTGCTGAGGTGTTGACCGCTGCACGGCAGCACTCGGGTCCTATTCTGAGGCGGCCCATCCGGGTAGGCATGTAAAACATCTTGTCTCTCAGGCATGATGACTGTTTTCCTCTTCTGTCGGAGGGGCTTTGTACTTTTGTACTTTGAGCAGCTGTTTAAAGTTGATCCTCCGATGTTGGATCTCTGGGTCCACAGTTCTTGAGGCTGATCCTCTGATTAGCTGTGAACCACGCAATCTCACTGAGGTTGCACAGATAGTGAATAATTTTGGAGTAAGGAAAGCCCCAGGGATCTGCAGTATCTAGGGTGAACATCTCTAGGCTGGTGGTAAGGCTGTCCTGCTGGCATCGCAAGCAATCTTTGCTTCCATTTATGAAGCTGACTGGAAAATGGAACTTCTTGTCTGTATCTGGAAAGGGAAGGGTGATGGCTTGGATTAGTCCTTGCTAGATTCATCCTGAACAGGATCCGTGATCACTTGCTCACCTTCCAGCAACCAGCAACAGTCTGGTTTTGGACTTAAGAAGTCTACCATTGACCGCATCCTGGCACTGAGGGTTCTCATCGAGTAAGATGGTGCACAGGCTCACTTTCTCAAGGCAGGCAGACAAAGCCATCCAGTGTCCATCATATAGAAGTGGGTCATTCCACTGCCTGCGCAGTGAATTGTATTTAAACCCTTGTGGATTTTAGTGTGGTTGTGTGGTGTCAGCTGTTTGCAAAAGGAAGAGAGAGCCAGCTACGAAATCCCTAAGGCACAAACTGAAAAAAGGCACCAGAGGGGAAAAGGAAACATCCTGTATGGTTTCAATACTGCCACGATTTCATTAATGCGTTTAATCTCAGCTCGCAGGAGAAGGAGAATAAAAGAGAAAATAATTTACTCAAGAAAATTGGCGTGGCTCGTAAAGGCAAATGCTGGGATGTGTTTTAGCTCTTATGAGTTGCTGTTAGCAGTGACATATTACTTTTATGAACAATTGTTTATTAATTACCCAAACATTATTATTTTGCAGTCATGAATTTCTTTATTGCTCTCCTAGCTCCCATTGCTTTCTTCCAGATCAGAAAGATATATTTTCCTCACAGGCGTGTAAAAAAAATAATGAATGCAATTGCAAAATGCAGCAAACAGGTGAAAAGTCATATTTTTATTTAAGTGGAGGGCATTCTCTTTCAGGGCTCTCTAAGCAGTATGAAAAATGTGCAAGATGAGCATTGCAGCTCCCTGCAATGTACGTCTCGGGATATTCTTGAGTACCAGGGGCGGAGCTAGGGGCAGGGCCACCACCCCTGGGACCAGGACCCTCCCTCCAGCCATAAGAGGCCCCTCCCATATACTAAATACACACAAAGTTATACCGATATAATTTCTCTCAAGCTCTTGAAAGCTAGAATATATTACTTACACTTTAATTGTGACTTGCGATTTTATATATCTGTCATTTTTGGTATATATTTTTATGGGTATATGGTGTAAACTAAGCTGTTCTTTTTTGTATTTAATGGTTTTCCGTTTGGGGGCGGCATGGTGGTGCAGTGCATGATGGGTAGGATCTAAAGGCTGCCTAACTAGGAAGGTGCATAATGTTCATGCCTGGTTGCGTTTGTTGGTCCAGAAAGTAATTCAACATGTTTAAAAGTAAAAGTGGGGCACAAAAGAGGAAGGAAAAGAAAAATAAAGGTGAGGCAAACTCTAAACTCCCAAAGTTAGATTCGTTTTTTACTTTGCCTTCTCCTGTCCCTGAATTTGGTGATAGTAGTGATGAACATGCATTGCCCTGTGTTCTTGCACCCAAACTTTAAAACTCGTTTCAACGCAGCCACATATACATATGTGTGTGTGCATGTGTGTGCGTGTGTGTGTGAGTGTGTGTGTGTGTGGGGAGGGACCCGATCTGTGTTTTGGCCCAGGGCAGTTGTTCCGCCACTGCTGAGTAGAATACTCAAAGGTTGAGAATTTGCATCATTTTGCAGTTTTTTCTGAGCCTGACCTATTCCACTGGCTCTCTCTAAGGTGTCATGAAACCCTGCTAAGCCTTGCATAATGCTTTAATGCGTGTCTGCCACAGCTTGGCACCACTGCCTTGCCTCTTGTAGTGGGAAGGGGGTGAGGTACCCCTTTCACATCATCACCCCAACAGTTCATCCTAGACTGACATCAGTCTCAGCGAAGGATATAGAATTAACTGGAAGCTTGCGCTCATCATTTCCCAGAACTACACAAAGTTCATTGGTTAAGTGTGTCCAGTCACAGAATGCATAGACACGCAGAGACCATAACAAAATGCACCTGCTCTCATTAAGTTTGCATCCCTGGAAATGGAGCCTCAGGCTTAGCCAGACATAGAAGTAGCATAATCTGAGCTGAGTCTGTAGATATTTGCATCCAGAATGATTTGCAGCTAATCTCATCTGCTAAGTATGAATCCTTCTGGTGTAGTGTTTAAAAAAACTGTTCCTAAGAAGCTGTCAGTGTGTAATTCCCACTTGCCTCTGTTTGTAGAGTATACAAACACATGCACTACGACCAAGAGCATAAGTTTGGGTTGAGCATCGGTAGGGTCATGGTCTGCACCCATTTAAGGGGGTTGTATTGGCTTGTTTTGATTATTGGGGGGAGGGGTGCAATCCCCCATCCCACTAATATTTATGCCCATGACACCATCACACTGTTCGCACAGACAAAACAGGAAAGGGATGAAAATATGAGACAGATCGTATTCCACAGTGTTTAGTCACAGAACTGTGACTTCACTGCTCCTTTTCATCACTGACTGATCTAAAAAGTGCTTCCAATTACAGCTGTCCTAAAACTGATATGTAATACTATTGTAGAAATCTGAGTGCTTGTGACTGTAGCATCCATTTGTACTTATTTGTACATCAGGAGGAAGAAAAATCTGCTCTCAGCCTTACATTTCCCTTTTTTCCGTGCTAATTTTACGCAAATTTAAAGCGTATTAGAGTCATCTGGGGTATCAAACACCTGACACTACTTGATTTTGCATCCCTTTCCTAGAAATTAAATCCTCTTGTTGTGACTTGAAAAGCCCCCGAGCAAAGAAAATGATGATTAGCGACTTACTAATACTTTCAATTTCTCTTTTCCCATACAGGTGCTTTGGGTAGAAGGTGAAGTTTTTAGCCATTAGATAAAACCAGAGTTTGTTGGTGATGACCATGACACGATACTCACCAAAGTCGCTGCTGCATCATTACTGTGGAATAATTTGGGCATTTCAATGGACCAGCTGTCATTCCATCGCTTTGCCCCGGCTTCTGTGGATGTTGTGGATGGGACTGAACCCAGGGCTGTGGGCACACCAAGGTACCCAGCCCCACTCTATCAAGATAGAGGGTGACATCACTCTGGGAGGGCTGTTCCCAGTCCATGCCAGAGGGCCCGCGGGAGTTCCATGTGGAGAGATAAAGAAGGAGAAAGGAATTCACCGGATGGAGGCCATGCTCTATGCCGTGGATCAGATCAACAGTGACCCGGATCTACTCCCCAACATCACCCTGGGCGCCCGTATCCTTGATACCTGCTCAAGGGATACTTATGCTCTGGAACAGTCACTCACCTTTGTTCAAGCGCTTATTCAGAAGGACACCTCTGACATACGCTGCTCCAATGGAGAGCCACCCATCATCCGAAAGCCGGAGCGCGTGGTGGGTGTCATCGGGGCATCTGCCAGCTCCGTGTCCATCATGGTGGCCAATGTCTTGCGGCTCTTCGAGGTGAGAATCCCCGGTGCATGCCGTTCCTTGGATAGCATTACCCATATGTTCCATCTGCGCTAAGCCTTTTGTCTTGGCTTTTGCACCTTTTTTTCCACAATTGTGCGAAAATGCTTCTTAAAAAAAGTTCTGTAGGCATGCCAGCAGCTGTCTGTACCGCAAAAGCCTTATTGTTTTAAGGATCTGTTTTTTCAGGGCTGTTGCACTTGTTAGCTAATGGTACAGCCGAAACATACTGAGTATATGATTGTGGGGAGCATGAAAGACACTCAGAGCCTAAGGAACTCTCTGTGTTCTCTCTATGTCAGTGTTTCCCAATCTGTCTATTGGTCCATGTTTTTGCTCCCTCTGAGGTCCCTGCCAGGAAGTCCTGCTGGGAGCTGGGAGGGAGCAAAAACATAGACTGTCAGTGGGTCCCCGAGGACCGGATTGGGAAACACTGCTCTATGTCAAATGAGACACAGCATACAAAGTCCCTGTTTTACCATACCTTCCTTGTACCAGGAGCAGGTAGTTATCCAGTGATTGGCGCTGCTTATATTGGCAGCCGGGCATAGAGGTGATAAGTGCTATAAATGAAGGCGGGGGGGTATTTTTCTCTCTGCCTACTTACTGCATATCTTGTATAATCCCAAATTTATATTTGTGGCTTCAAATTGAGGCTTAATGAGTCTCCTTGTGTGGGTTTGACTTACATAGCAACAGAACACGTAAATGGGAGGCAAAGTGAAAAAATGAAATCTGAGTTTGTCCTTCCATTAGGTTGATCTTCCCTCCTGGAACGGTCCATTTCCCCCTGTCCTGAGAATAATGATTCTGCTTCTTAATGGAATTAGCAGAATTAAGCTTTACAGGAGTGTTTCAAGACCACTTCAATGGGCCTTTGTGTAAAGTAAGGTTTTGTGTGATCGCTTTACAAGCTGAATACGTATGCTATATGTACATTACACCAGTGCCAAAAACGGCTGCAGAATACAGATCAGGTAGGATGTAGCATATGTAGTTGAATATGTTTTAGGTTTAGAATGGTGCCATGGCCCTGTTATCCCATCCTTTGTTACAGTCATTTCACTGAAAATAAAAGCTGGAAGGGGGATGCAGATTAAATATTTGCACTGGTGGAACAGACCGTAGTAAGGACCACAGGCCGCAAGGAAGTGAAACATCCTCATTTGGAGTTTGGGATGCATGCATTCCAGAGAGAACTGCAAATGTTCATTGATCACCTCAGGACGATGGTCTTCACTGTGAGGCTCACTGTGCATGTTGTCTGAGGGAAAAGCTCTTGGTATCTTACTAACTGCCAAATTGCACCTTACTGGTGGGCAGTTCTTATTGGAGGTTTTTCTCTCTTTTTGATGGTGTCTTCTCGATGTCTTTATGAGGCATGGCTCTCTGATTCGCTGAAATGTTTTTTCTTTCATATTCGGCAACTGAACTTGCATTCTCCCAATCCAGTGTTTGTGAAAACAATTAGCTTGAGAAATTTCTGTCACAAAACATATGCATCCTTGATTCCTTGTACATTGTTAAGTGATACAGAAATCCTGAGCTTTCTTAGGGGGTATATGCCATATCATTGCATGTTTGAAGCAGGTATACAGAAGTCCTGAGCTTACTTAAGGGGTATATGGTATATCATTGCATGTTTGAAGCAGGTATACAGAAGTCCTGAGCTTTCTTAGGGGGTATACGGTGTATCATTGCATGTTTTAAACAGGTACACAGAAATCCTGGTCATTTTTAGTGGGTATACAGCATTGTTCTGTGTATTACACTGACTACACCACTGGCGTCAAATACCTCCTTTTCCAAAAAGAGGTTATTCTGCAAGTTAGAAATTCATCATTATTAGTAATTGATGTAATTAAATTTTGTTAAACTATCTTTCCCCACAATCAAAGCAATTCCCTTCCCTTATAGCTACTTCATTAGCCAACCTATACATCATTAACAATTAGTATACAGGCTGTAATGAGAACTGAAAACTTATCTTCAGCTTGCCAAGAGAACAATTTTCTCTTCATTAGCATAATTTTTTTTAACTTAAGCAGCTGATTTTGATAAACAGGACACTTTATTTTCATTTCCTGTGGTTTGATCATGCTAGGAAACTAATTTTTTTTCTTTCAATCTATCTGCCTTCACATATATTACTATACTTCTAATGATATTAAGTGGTTACAAAAAAAAAAAAAAAACTTGGTTGAAAACAGCTGTAGTTGATGTTTTTTAATTAATTAGATCTGAACATTTCTCTAACTTCTGAGAGAAGGTCAAAAGAGATTAATGACATGACAGAAGTAGATAATTTGGCATTCAGTCAGTCAATCAAAGTATTATGCAACATACAGTTATGCTCAGTACTCTATGCAGTGAAATGCTTGGTTCCCTAACTCAAAGACTGTGAAAGTGGACAAAAGAGACATAATAATCATAAATATCATAAATAATAATCATAAATATCCATAAACAGAGTACAACCTGCAGTAAAATGACAGGTAGGAGTGCAAAAAGTCTAAAGATTAAATATAACAGTACTGTTTATACACTATATGGACAAAAGTATTGGGACACCTGACCATTACACCCACATGAACCTTTATGGCATCCCATTCTAAATCCATAGGCATCAGTATGTAGTTGGTCCCCCCTTTGCAGCTATAGCAGCTGCCACTCTTCTGGGAAGGCTTTCCACAGGATTTTGCAGTGTGTCTCTGGGGTTTTTGCCCATTTATCCAGAAGAGCAGTTGTGAGCATGTGTGATGTTGTACGTTAAGACCTGGCTCACAATCTCTGTTCTAGTTTATCCCAAAGGTGTTCAATAGGAGTGAGGTTAGGGCTCTGTGCGGGCCAGTAAAGGTCTTCCACAACAAACTCATCCAACCATGTCTTTATGGACCTTGCCTTGGGCACTGGGACACAGTCATGCTTGAACAGAAAAGGTCTTTCCCCAAACTGATCCCACAAAGCTGGAAGCATGGAATTGTCCAAAATGTCTTGGTGTGCTGAAGCATTAAGAGATCCTTTCACTGGAACTAAGGGACCTGGACAAGCCCTAAGAAACAACCTCATACCATCACCCCTCCTCCAGCAAACATTACAGTTGGCATAACAGAGCCGTGGCCAAAAGTTCTTATAATGCCTCAGTTTTTATGATGGAAATCTGCAGATATTCCAGAATGTTAAGAGTGATCAGATGAATTGCAATTAATTGCAAAGTCCCTCTTTGCCATGAAAATGAACTTAATCCCAAAAAACCTATTTCCATTGCATTTCTGCCCTGGCACAAAGCCACCTGCCAGCATCATTTCAGTGTTTCTCTTGTTAACGCAGGTGAGAGTGTTGATGAGGACAAGGCTGGAGATCACTCTGTCATGTTATAACAGCAGAATGGATGCTTTAAAATGAGGGTGGTGCTTGAAATCATTGTTCTTCCACTGTTAACCATGGTTACCTGCAAGGAAACACGTGCAGCGATCATTGCTTTACACAAAAAGGGCTTCACAGCCAAGGATATCGCTGCTAGCAAGATTGCACCTAAATCAATCATTTATCTGATCATCAAGAAGGAGAAGGTTCAGTTGTTGTGAAGAAGGCTTCAGGGCATCCAAGAAAGTCCAGCAAGTGCCAGGACCGTCTCCTAAAGTTCATTCAGCTGCAAGATCGGGGCACCACCAGTGCAGAGCTTGCTCAGGAATGGCAGCAGGTAGGTTTGAGGGCATCTGCATGTACAGTGAGGTGAAGACTTTTGGAGGATGGCCTGGTACCGAGAAGGGCAGCAAAGAAGCCACTTCTCTCCAAGAAAAACATCAGGGACAGACTGATATTCTGCAGATGGTACAGGGATTAGATGCTGAGGACTGGAGTAAAGTCATTTTCTCTGAGGAATCCCCTTTCCGATTGTTAGGGGCATCTGGAATAAAGATTTTCTGGAGAAGAAAAGGTGAGCGCTACCAGTCCTGTGTCATACTAACAATTAAATATCCAGAGACCATTCATGTGTGGGGTTGCTTCTCAGCCAAGGGAGTGGGCTCACTCACAGTTTTGCCTGAGAACACAGCCATGAATTAAGAATGGTACCAAATCATCCTCAGAGAGCAACTTCTCCCAACCATCCAAGAACAGTTTGGTGATGAACAAGGCCTTTTCCAGCATGATGGAGCACCGTGTCATAAGGCAAAAGTGATAACCAAGTGGCTCGGGTAACAAAACATCAACATGTCAAGTCCATGGCCAGGAAACTCCCCAGACCTTAATCTCATTGAGAACTTGTGGTCAGTCCTCAAGGGGTGGGTGGATAAACAACAACCCACAAATTCTGACAAAGTCCAAGTATTGATTATGCAAGAATGGGCTGCCATCAGTCAGGATTTGGCCCAGAAATTAATTGACAGCATGCCAGGGGGAATTGCAGAGGTCTTGAAAAAGAAGGACTAACATTGCACATATTGGTTCTTTGCATAAACTTAATGTAACTGTCAATAAAAGCCTTTGGCACTTATGAAATGTTTGTAATTATACTTTAGTATAGCAGTACACCAGTATAACATCTGACAAAAAGATCTATAAACACTGAAGCAGCAAACTTTGTGAAAACCAATACTTGTGTCATTCTCAGAACTCTTAGCCACAACTGTAGAGTCAGGCAGGTTATGTTCTCTTGGCATCTGCCAATCCCTGACAGTCCATCAGACTGCCAGAGAGAGAAACGTGATTCGTCGCTCCACAGACTATGTTTCCACTGCTCCAAAGTCCAGTGGCGGTGTGCTTTACACTGCTCAATTTGATGCTTGGCATTGCATTTGGGGATGTGAGGCTCGCATGAAGCTGCTCAGCCATGGAAGCTCCCGATGCAGTTTTGCATGCTGGGGTTAATGCCAGAGGAGGTTTAGAAGTCTGCAGGTATTGAGTCAACAGAGTACTGGCGACTTTTACGCACTATGCGCCTCAGCACCTGGCAACCGCGCTCAGTTACTTTACGAGGTCTGCCACTTTGTGGCAGAGTTTCTGTTGTTCCTAAACGTTGCCACTTTGCAATAATACCACTTACAACTGACCATGGAATATCAAGCCGGGAAGAAATTTCACGAACAGACCTATTGCAAAGGTGTCCTCCAATGACAGTACCACGCTTGAATTTGTTGAACTCTTCTGAACGACCCATTCTGTCACAAACAACCTGACTGCATGGCTAGATGCTTGATTTCATTCACCTGGGTCTGAATAAAACATCTGAATTCAATGATTAAGTGGTGTGTCCCAAAAGTTTTGTCCATATGGTGTATGTTCCATTCCACTTGCAATGAAATGTTCCTTTGCCATTTAAGCACGAGATCCCGCCCCTTGTGCCCTTGCAGAATGGGTGAATAAACCTGTTCTCTCCTACCCAGTCTGCTGTCACCGCATTAGGCTGAAAAGGTTTAAGCACCTGTGCAATTTAATGTGATGAAAGCCATATCTAAGTTAATGGTTTTTTTTTTCCCGAATTATTCATGCACTACTGATGAACATGCTGATGAAGTTTTAATTTCTCACTCGACCATGTATAGATATGTGCATCAGCATATTCACCTCGTTTGTTTGGTTAGCTGCCATGTAACAGGCTTGGCTACATAGCAAGCTAATGTTTCTCTTTTTTGTATCATTTTCTGTTGCTGCATGACCGTGTATTTCAAGGTCTTGAATGTTTGTTGTGGTTGTCAGGTACTTAGACATATGTAAGCTGCACATGTGTATGTTGTGTAGATCGTTGGAACATTGGTGTCTTCATTTAGGGTCTGAATTGCTTTTAGAAAAAAAGCTCTTCCTCAACCTTTCAGTGGTGGCTTTCGGGCCAATGTCAAAAGCACATTGTGTTAGTGTTCAATGTGTGATTCATTATATGTTGGTCTATGCGAGAGAGAAGTTGACTCAGAGCCTGACATTTAGTTCATTGTCTTAACTGAAAAACTCCCATCAACCAAAAGTCAATTTCATAAATGACTGATATGTAAAAATAAATTATAAAACCCCACAAAACCCCACCATGAAACATGTGGTTTAACAGTTAAAGTCATTTGAATTCTCCGAAGAATTTGGGATTATTGTAAAAATACCAAAACCATTACTTGATTCGAGGAATGTAATAGTATGGAAATTTAAATACAGCATGTCCCCTTTTCATGAATCATTCCATACAGGCAGTCAAGCATCTTTATCTCAGTAGCTGACACAGTGGGAGCACTGGGAGGGTGTACCTGTGTAAAATAAGGACGCAAGATAAGTACATTTCAATAGTACAGAATTACGTATGTTAATGGTGAAGTTCCCCAGGAAGATGTATGTCAGACTAAAATTGATCAGCCAGCATAAAAATCAGGGTGTTTCCATGTTCAAATTCAGAAATATGATTTCATTCGTCTTTAAACATGGATAGAATAATTACAGATTTAAACACAGCTTCTTTTTATTGTCTCACTTTTTCAAATGTCATTTTGTTTCTGATGGTAACCCTTTCAGATGCAGCCTGCTCAGATAAATCGGTGTATTTTAGTTATGAATAACAGAGGATAGAGGACAGGCAAGTAAAGTGAGGACTAATTTACTTCTTTGCATTAGTACACTAGTTGATGATTGAATGATCAAATTTCACATAATGATCACATAAATTCTTGCTTATTTGAAAGTCCAGACTACACATGCCTCTAGTCTTGTTTGGTTAATTGATTTTTGTTAGAAGTTTTTTTATATTAGAATGATTTAGGTTTTGGGGCGGCATGGTGGTGCAGTGGTTAGCACTGTTGCCTCACACCTCTGGGACCCGGGTTCGAGTCTCCGCCTGGGTCACATGTGTGTGGAGTTTGCATGTTCTCCCCATGTCGTTGTGGGGTTTCCTCCGGGTACTCCGGTTTCCCCCCACAGTCCAAAAACATGCTGAGGCTAATTGGAGTTACAAAATTGCCCGTAGGAATGCATGTGTGAGTGAATGGTGTGTGAGTGTGCCCTGTGATGGGCTGGCCCCCCATCCTGGGTTGTTCCCTGCCACTGAGCAAACCAGAATTGCTCAGAATGCATCTCCAAAAAGAGACACCAGATTTCACAACAGAAGCAGATGCGCAGGGTTTAAACATCTGAACAGATATAAGCAAAAACAATCATCCAATCAGCATTCCTGCAAGGGTGAGTGTTGGTGACTGTGAGCAGGGAGATTGGAAAGTGCGGGCATGACAATATTGTTTCATAATATGAATATTTTTGTAACGTTTTCTGGGGCAGGCAAGCCAAGGAACTATAACTAGTGTATAAATATGAACTAAAACTAAACTATCTATGCACTCAATTTAATGAGAGCTTATTCAATTAGGAGTACAGAGGCTCATAGCCAGTGCCGGGAAGCAGAGTGTGTAAAAGAAGCAGCTCACTCATGCAAATATTCATTCCCACAGTAGTGCACTGGGAGAGTAATTCGGCATTATTATGTCACAATGTATCTGGTTGTTACCAGGGGAGCAGTTTGACTCCCAGGGCTCAGGTTTCTGACTGTTGTGTTCCAGTTATATGATTAATGGTCGTGCAAACATTTACCAAACAACGAGGTATTGGAACACAGCCAGACCAACATTTTCCATGAAAGCTGTTTAAAATATCCTCTTTCCTCCAGTCATGGCTTACTTCAGCATCTGGCTGAAAAACATGATTTTGCTTCTATTGAACATTGGTCTACAGCGCTATGTAACACACCTGGATTATTGCTGCCTGGACAGTCAGTGTTTGTAGTCCAACAGTGGTCTATTTTATAATGCCAAAATCCTTAGGTGGAAATCAGACTGCTTTTTAATTGTATTTTTAACAGTTCAGTTCACCTCGACACCGTATCTTATGGGTGGAGTGGGTGGCCATTTCTGAATTTGTAAAAATGCATGCTTGCTTGTACAACAGCTGGTGAATCTCGACAGCAAACACAGTTGTTGTCATAAAACTATCTGACATCGACATAGATATTTTTAAAGAGAAGCATAGTGTTGCTCCAAAGGCACAGAAATAAAACTGCAAAAAAAAAACATTTTCTTCCATGTTTCATTGTATTAGCTGTTGATGCATCTTATAATATTATCTAAACTAGCTGTCTGTAACAATAACTGACTAATATAAAATAGAAAACGTAAACAGTGCAGATCAGCATCTAAGATTTCTCATCATTTCCCACCAACTGCATCTCATGTTACGCAATAATGCCTTAACACGTTCCGAAAACCTGACAGCAGTTGAATGTATGAATGTGGAATTCTAATTCTATTTCTAATGGAAATAACCATCTTTTAGTTGTTCGTAAAATACAGTTGCTTTAACAATATACTTGTTATCCAGCTTTTCTGTATCGCTCTGGCACATTTCCGGACACATTCCGTCCTTTTTTTCGAAGTAACACAAAACCACTTTTTTCAAATGTCATTCACAAATCCTGTGACTCATTTTGCAAAACTGTTTGCTCAAAACAAGACACTGCTTTCAGATCACACACAAAGCCAGTCGCTACATAAACGCTACTGAGCAGGCATTACACACTACAGCAAAAAAGGTGTCATAACTATTCCTAGTGTACAGATAAAAATGTTTAATGGGCATGTGGTTTTTTGCAACCTGACAACTGCACATAAAGACTAAAGAAAATTTTATTGTTCAGCAAAAAAGTTTATATATAACTATACGTAAATGAATATGTAATGTTTTCAGTGTCCATCCATCCATACATTCATCTATCAGCGCTACTAAAAAAGTTACTGTAAAAGACGAATTTTAAAAAATGCAAATGAACGGCACAGTAAAATGCTGTACAACTGCCAAGTCAAAGTCAATGAAGAATATTCATTCTGCCTCATCACCAAGTCAGGCAAGATGACTTTGTCTACATCACATCCATGCTAGACAATGGTGGAAGAATCCTTTATTGTCACACAACATCACAAACACTCTCATCCGGCATGTATTCTCTCTTCTAGTCATTGGCTTCTTCACATGTGTAAAAACAGGTATGAATTATTTTGAGTCGCTGTGTTTAAATGACGATTGTCTGCTGGTTGTGTTGAATTTTTGCAGCCTGTGTTTTCCATTTATCCATTTATTTATTTATTCCATTTATCATGTAAGGTTCATCATTGCGCAACATGTGTTTTTGTGAATGAAAATGTATTTAGAGTTTTATAACAATCAGTCAATCAGTTCTGCAAATTGTGCGTAACTAGTTGAACATTGTTTGAGGTTTTGCCAAATGAGTGAGTAATTGATTAAATACACGAGTTCTGGAAGTTTTGTTCAAAGAATAGAGTTCAGTGTTTAGTAATTAAGAGAAACTCGCTGTTTTCATGGGTAACATTGGCGATACATTGTCATGCTTGGTGACATTTTGGTAAATAGTAATTGACTGTTTTTTTTTATTGATAATTAGCAATTAGAAGGAAGTATACATTTTGAATCAGACCGATGTTAAAAGTTGTGTATAATTATTATGCTTTGTTATATGTATTATCATGTAAGGTCATGTGTATGGTTATAACTATGATTGTGTAATGATTGTATATAATGCAATTTCTCTGGTTAACAACCACAGTGGTTCCTGTGTAATGATACTGTAAATATTTCTGTAAAAGAAAACTATTACTAATTAATTGCAATGTCGCTGATTTCTTAGGTATAGGTATTTTTTAATTTATCATCTGGGAAATACACGCATTGTGTAACTCATTTGACTAAGCCATAGGATATTTTCGGTTAGGGTTAGTGCACTTGAGTGTAATTCACTTGGCATTTAATCTACATTTGAAATGATGCATGTTTTTTTAAAAATATTTGTATCATTGGTCACTGTGAAGATGTCACTTACTCCACCAGTCGCCGCTTTATTCTAACCACCATCGACACTTTTAATGATCTCCTGCTACACACGCAGTCACCCGTGCGCAGATGTGACTTTAATTTATCAGAGAGGTGGGCAGCTGCATGCATACGCCCTGTCATCCCTCTGCACTTATTCTGATTGTATTCAGCTCACAGAGTGACACCAAGCACAAAGCTGCACTGTCGATCCCACCAGTGCCGCAGGATGCGTCGTTGTCCCTGCCGTTGCGTAATCACACACTGGTTGCAACGGAGCCCTGGCTGCAGTAGAGAGGATGTGTTGTGGAACGCATTTTATCATTTTTTCATGAAGACCTTTTTGGTTCAAGGAACAGCTTCAGGTGCTCAATTTTTAACCTTTAATACTGAGACCTGTATGCACTAATATTCATTTTAATGCCTGGGCCTTATGGTCAGAAGTTAAATACAATTTATATAATTATTCCCAATAACAGGAAATGAAAGGTTCTCTTTGAAAAATGGCTGTGCCTTTTTTTCAGACAAATGCGAGCCTTCTGTTCCCTCCCTGTGCTCAAATGATGCATTCAATTATAATTTTCAAATGGAATCTTTTCAGGTGTCTGAGCACAGTTAGAAATATGAGTGTTTGAAGACAAATCTTGCTCTAAGTCTGACTTATGGAGAGAAGATGGGTTAATTGTGGGCTTTCTTATATGCATAAGTGATAGATGATTTTTTTTCACAACTACAAGTCATACTTTGGGTCTTAATGACACTTTCCGCACAATGAAGTATTTAAATGAGGCTCAGGAGCAAAAAAAAAATACATGAGTTGTTGGCAAGAGTATAAGCTAAGGGATTTACATTTACATTTATTTATTTCACAGATGCTTTTTTGCAAAGCAACATGCAAGCGAGGCAGATAACACATAATAAGCACATCAGAATGTGACATACTGTGAGACCAAAATGATGGCTCACGCTTTGCAGTGATCGCTTTTTAGAAAGATATTTTGGGCGGAAATGATGCAGTGCAGACCACTGCATTACAGGGCCATATCCATAGCATACAGCAAGATGTGCAGGGACTTACAAACATGAACGCGTCATCATTATAAAGGACATTTTAAGGTTTCACATATAAAGACTTACCTATCAATCAGCCTGTTTAATGGCTCGCTCAGCATTTATCAGATCATTTTAAAATGGTGGCCTTGTATTTATACATGAGTAATGGAATCCGTCCGCCGCCTGGTTTTGTTAGCCTAGCTGTTTGCTGTCCAGTAAGCTAAACTGAGTATTATGGAAAGTGATTATAGCCTGTTTGATATATGTAACTGTGGAACTCGTTTAAGCTCGTTAAAGTTTTGGAAACTGTACCGAAAGTGTGCAGGCTATTAGCTACAGGGACCGAATTATTCTTCGGCCTAATTCAATAGCACAGCAAGTACTGTAAGGTACTGTGAGGATGCTTCAGCAACCCCTCCTGTCTGTTTTGGCAAACAAAACATTATGTTAATTATCTCACAATGACTCAGGCGATTTTGTGATTATTTCTCCAAAGAGACTACTGTTCTTAGCTGTTAACAGCTGCTCATGACATAAAACAACTTCCGTAAAGTCTGTCGTTCGTTTCAACTTTTCGAAATGTTTTCCCATCCTAACTACAGCTGGCAGGAACAACCTTTGGCCGCTTTTGTCTTTAGAATAAGTTATAGATAGTAAGTATTGTACTTCATTTGTAATATATCTACTGTACAAACAGAGCTACTAGGATGTTGAAATAATCCATTAGGGTGTTTGGAAATTGCATATTTCACTGTACAAATGAATGCTAGTGTTTTTCATGTGAAGCTTCACTCGATGCGTTTATAGCACTGAACCGCATCGCTGTGCTTATTGGTTAAATTAGCAGAGGGTGGGGAACAATAGCGAGATTTCTGAAGTTATGGGTGTAAAGTGAGGCTGCAGCAGTGAGCAGGACAGCCCTTTGGCCACAGGTTTTAAGTGTATTGTGCTTATTGTATTGTCTGCTGATCTCGATCTCCCTCCCTCTGCAGTTAACGCCGTTTGACTAAAACGTTGTTAATCCACCCAGATAATCTGTCGCATGGTTCTTCCCCCTCATTCCTCCCTCACAACCTGGCAGTTCCGTGCCTAGATACCGTTTCTCTAACAATCAATCCAGCTCCCCCCCCCCCGCCTTATATGCACCACTTTCAAAGACCAGACAAGCAGACAGAGATGAAACAGCCATGAGCGCCAAGCTCATTTCACTAAGCCGCCTCATTAAGAGAGCAGTATATGGGTAAAATAATCATCTCCTTTATTTTTCAAACTAATGCTCATATCACCATATTTCATATTATGTGTTTTTCCACTGCAATTTGATATTCAACTGATTTTTTTTCCAACTGGGTTCTCATCTTTTATTTGGATAATATTGTTTAGTTACAACTAATAATTATAATA
Organism: Brienomyrus brachyistius; assembly: GCF_023856365.1. Lineage (NCBI taxonomy): Eukaryota > Metazoa > Chordata > Actinopteri > Osteoglossiformes > Mormyridae > Brienomyrus > Brienomyrus brachyistius. The sequence goes on along the minus strand of NC_064538.1, from coordinate 12,060,652 downwards.
GAAAGAATTTAATTAGAAACTCACACATAAAATGTATCTAAGGCAACTGTTAAGAATGTGTCAAGTATTTGTGGGGGGGGGGTGTCTCAAACAATACAGGGCCCAAGTCTGGGATCCACCTTAGACAGCATGCCCCCCTCCCCCTGCAAAGCTTCATCACCACCACCCCCCAGCAAGCAGAGGTGCATGTGGAACATCCAAGAGAAAATGAAACAGGCCCCCTAAGCCAACTATGTTGCCTAATGGGTTGAACAGCACTGCATGCCAGTTATGTAAAGTATCTTATGGAGTTGTTAGTCTTAACTTTGAAAATGCCAGCTCACTTTAGATAGGGATGTTAAAATGATATACAATCATGTTTGTCTCATTTGTTGATAAATGTGCTTGACTGTAGGCCATTGTCTTTTGCTTGTTTCATTGAACCATTTGGTGACTGCTATGTGAAAGGTATATCAGATAATGATACTTGAATCACACCCAAAAAGGCCTAAATGTGTAGGTGATCTACTCAGTTCATTGTGATATTATGCTCTCTATAAATGCTTTTTTTATTTTTAGAACTTTGCCTCAGTCTTCTGCAGTTTCTGGAGTCACTGCTGTAGACCTCTGTTGAACAATACCTTTCCAGTTCTGTAACTGTTGAAAGAAGTGCTATTGTCCCTCAGCACGTAGACACCAGCAGTCAGCCATTGTCCAGGAACACAGACGCAGCATACTGACTCACTGCTGTGCTTCAGCTGACACTTAATCATTTGGGAATGTCATTCAGCTGTTAATTTCATTTTTAAACACTTTAAAAATAAACGTCTTATTTGAAATGCAGACTCTATGACTCAGTGATGCCAGAAAAGTTTCTCTTGAACATTGTAATAGAAACAGTGGTAATAGAAATAGAAGTAAAGTGAGATTGGTTCAAGAAGTTAATGATGCTGGTGGGATTATTGTGGTATTGTTGTTATTACTGTATGGTATTATTATGAGAATGGGGGACAAATGACTGCATTCTGTGAGTCCAGCCACAAACAACTACACAGGTTCAATGAGCAGAGCAACACTGTATACAGGGTAGTCAAGGAAAGGGTTAAAGTTGATATAATTTCAAACGGCGAGTTCAAACCGCGATCCAGGAATGTTTTGAAAAACTGCATATGCGAGAACTCAGGAATTAGTCAGTTTTTGGCAAATTGCTGCCCCTCAGGTCAGGGGTACAATAGTGGCTCCTTTACGCTGTACATCCACATTGCTAACGGAAAGTCTTGGGATGTTTACTTATTTTCAGTAGAAATATTGCATTTTTTTGGCTTTATAACTAAAATCATTACTGTATTGATTTGTTTACATATTTGTTATACCTATTTGCACATTATATACAGACACTCCTCTACTTACGAACGAGATACGTTTGGAACGGCCGTTCCTAACTTGAAATGTTCTTAAGTCGTTATTCGTTATTTATTTTAAGGGTACTCAACTCTACATGCACAAGTAAGCATGTGTCATGCCCTGCTCGTGCTGATCCTCCTGTGTGCCACACCCCCCCGGTACCTCATGTGGAATCCCCCGTCATCAAAAACGTAAAACAAAAATGTGTAAAATCCTGTAAAATGTGGTAAACGTCCAGTCATACTTTAAAAAAAAAAATACTGTCATATACCGTGAAACCGATATAACTTTGAAAAATACCATGATATAAATTGTTGTACACACACATTTTTACAGAATTAAGCAAGCGCCCCATGACTTTCTCTGAGCTCTGTATGCTGCTGAGGTGTTACCTAATATATTTTTTACAGGCAGTAAGTCATTGATGTAAAAACATGTTCTTATACTTTGCTTCAGATCCCACAGGTGAGTTATGCCTCCACAGCCCCAGAGCTGAGCGACAACAACCGCTACGACTTCTTCTCGAGAGTTGTTCCGCCCGATTCATACCAGGCTCAGGCTATGGTGGACATTGTCAAGGCGATGGGCTGGAATTATGTGTCGACACTTGCTTCTGAAGGAAACTATGGCGAAAGTGGAGTTGATGCCTTCATCCAAATCTCCCGGGAGACAGGTACTGTCAACAAACAACTGCAATGCAGAATAGAACATGGCCAAACATAAACCCTTCAGAAAGACAATTTACACATGATTTATTAAGCAGGCTCAGTGGATGCATTAAAGAATGCTATTGAAATGTCAGACTGAGAAAGTGTTGAATTACTGAATCTTTCCATTTGGTGTATATGCCTAGCCAGCACGGATTAACAGTTGTTTTTTTACAAAGCTGCAAGCTGGAAAGATGTTCATAAAGGATATGTTATTTGTGGAGTTAATTCTTTCTCTAAAGTAAGGAACAAACAGAGTTTAAAGCAAAATAGTTGAGGTTTCTGAGGAGAAAAAACTGAACACATTGAATGTAACGAAGTGCATTTATTTTAAAAAAAAAAAAGTCACTATTTATTTTTTACTGCAAAACTCCAGGAGTGGATCATAACTTGAGAAAATATTACAGTAATATGAAGTGATGTGACTGGTGTGTCGATTTGTTGGTTTCTATCTGATTTCCTTATAAATTTGAGTGGGAATGGAGGTACTGAATTGTAGAAAATGGAACCAGATTTTCGTTCCGAATCAGTTTGTTACATCCCTAAAATCGGCACTTGCCTATCAAAACACCAGGGCTAACTGAGCTGGCTGACTATTGGGCGTTCCTCCCTGGACTGGCACGTCGATGTGTGTTACTCTGCTATGCAAAACGCATGAAAGCGCATTCAAGCCAAACAGAGATTTACGTTACTTGGGCACCTTCCTACTTGTCATGAACTCAAGCAGAGACGGAACGTGGGTGGGGCATGGTGTAGGCAAGAAGGACGGTGAATGAGCCACTGGCAGCTCAGAGGACGAACGGGGTTAATTAATAAGACTGAAAACACAACACAAGGGGTCAAAACTAAAGGCATAAGCAAAGACTAATTACAAAAAGGTCAGAGCAACAAGAAGCAGATACAGTACAAAAATTTGTGTGAAACAACATACATCAGTGACCCACTAGGGAACTAAACTAAGACAGGAATTTAAATACAGAAACTAAAACGGATAATGACAGGAGTGAGACACACGATTAACCAATCCGGGAGGGCAACAAGGTAAACACACAAGGGCAGGCACAAGAACAGGCAACTGGTGAAACTAATGATTAACTCAAGGAACTCAAATTAAACAGGGAAATTAAGAACTGACAAAGAAACAAGGAAAAACAGAATCTAACACTGGGGAATAAGAAACACAGGTAAAATGCAACCAAGGCACAAAGCAAGAAACCAAAACAGAAAACAAAGCACAAAATCACAGGAACTATAAAAACTGATGAAACCAATGAAACACTAGGGAACAAAATACAGAAAGAGAGGAGGCGGGATTCAAACACAAAACAGAGTGGCTAACAGCTGCACCCTCAGCTCATTGAGCCATGCAGCCATCTGCACACTGAAGAGTTGACCAAACAGAAGCTGACCCTGCCACCACCTATTTACCGATTGTGTATTTTGGAATCGCGTGTGATTTTGGATTTCCTCTTGCCATGGGGGTTACGGTGTTGTGTCTTCTCCTTCCCCCCTCAGGAGGTCTTTGTATAGCACAGTCTATGAAGATTCCCCGCGAGCCCAAACTTGGCGAGTTTGATAAGATCATTAAGCGATTGATGGAGACCTCCAATGCGCGTGGGGTTATCATCTTCGCCAATGAGGATGACATAAAGTAAGCTTTTCTTTGCCATTAAAATAGAATTTCAGCCAAAGACGTTACAGGTAAATCATCAACAATTTCATTTTCATTCAAGGAAAGTTGAAGATTGCCTTGAAAATCCACGTCTTTCTGTGTAGTTCTCCAACTTTACTTTTAAGATGTATTAAGATTTTTATTCTGATCATTTTTTTTAAGACAAAGGCAAGAGCGTAGAATTGGGTGTAGATGACAGTGTAATCTCTCTATCAATATTGTGGGAGTACCTTGTATGTCTGGGGGGGCGGAGGGGGGGTTTGGGGCTGATTTGGTTCTGCTACCAGTATAGAAACCAAACCTATGCCTTTAGACAAAGGCCTCCCATCGTTTCTTGTTTCTTCCCTTAAATCAAATGAAAAAGCAGAGTGTGATCTGGGACTTACTTAAATTACTGAAGCTGTCTACCAGCAGGCATGAAACACAGGCCGGGCAATAAAGCGAACAAATAAATGAACAAAATATATATTAGTGTGCATTCATGCCAGGATAATCGGGAACAGCACCTGAAATTACATTGGTTTTCCAGTAGCAGAGAAAACAGAGATCTATGCAGTAGACCAGGGATGTCAAACTCGAGTCCTGGGGGTTCGGAGCCCTGTGTAACTTAGTTCTTTCCCTGTTCCCCCACAAATGATTCAGCTCAAGAGCTGTGTGGCCTTGGCCATATTGGATCCTATTAGTAAATGTAGCGCATCAGGGCCAGCAAAAGGAGTTGAATCACGTGTGTTAAATGAGGGGAAACTCAAAAATGTGCAGGACTCCGGCCCCCCAGGACTGGAGTTTGACACCCCTGCAGTAGACAATACAGAAGTTATTGCATAGAAAACAGGAAAATCAGAAAGAGGATTTTCTTATCCGTACATTTCATACGAATGGTTGGTGTAACTGGCAATAAGCTATATGAAAGTAGTGCAGCTGGCAGAGCGCAAAGATAAGTACTGAGAGCATACAGAGCAGAGCCAGCCTGCAGGATTCAAATGACGAGAGGGTCTGCGGGGGGCGGGTTTGCAACTGCAGTTGCCAGTGGGAGCTGGTAAGATGAAGCTACCCTTCAAAAAGAGCACTATTAATACCCATATAAATACAGGTATTAGTACATCTATTGACAAAGACTGGTCAGTTTTCAGGACACTGCAAGTAGATTCTGGTAAATTAGTCGTTTGAGGGGAGCCTGGAGTTGTACATCGTGTGACCCGTACTTCCTGGATACGACTGCTTCACGAGGCTAGTTGGTGAAAAAAAATGTTTTTATTTTTTTCTCTTTAAAATTCAGGCAGTAATTGAACTCATAATTCTGGTAGATGTTTCCAACATGTGGAACTAAAGTAGTCATCCAGGCTACTGCCATAACACGTGTAGCTAAGTTTAACCATTTACGTAAGCATTCCTCATCTCGGTACTGCTGTGTCTAACAAAAGCCTGTGACTGTCACTCCAGGTATGCGGCACTGAATTAAAAGCCTTGCTTTCTGTGTATTGAACCATATCAAGAGGCCTCATATTTCAGCCTGTCCTGTTCGGCTTTTAAATACCGTAGATTAAAATGGAATCTGTATCAGTTTTAAGCCACCTTTAGAAAATTCTGCTCTCCTATTGCAAAGCACTCCTGTTTTACCGTATTACTTTTCATTATAAAATGCATGTTTTAGACAAAGAGTAATATTAATAATGCAAATGTCACTTTGTGAGCATGGGAGGTATGTCCCGTGTGGTACGGTGCGCACTGTGGCTTGTCCAACACCTGTGGATTTCTTAAAATGCCTCTTTTGAATCTGGAGCAGTTTAATTGTGGTTCATATTAAGGGCTGATCTGGACAATACATTTAGTTATTTTTAAATTTGGTAGGAATTTGATAACAAGTGCCTTCTGTAGAGCAGGAATTTATATGGAAATGGAGGGAAGAGCATCCAGGTGTTTTCAGTTGTTAAGTCCTAAGTTCTGGCTGTTCTCATCTTTTTTATGTGATAAATGTAGTTTTTTTTATAACCTTGTTCCTATGTAGACGAGTGTTGGAGGCGGCAAAGAAGGCGAATCTGACGGGGCACTTCCAGTTTGTGGGGTCTGACAGCTGGGGAGCCAAGAGTTCCCCTATATTAGACCAGGAGGAGGTGGCTGAGGGGGCCGTCACGATACTGCCCAAAAGAGCCTCCATCGACGGTACGTCCAAAACAAGCAGCGCATTTTCATCTACAAGTGTCTCTTCTAATTGAGGAAGAATGCATCTAAGTTAATATCACATGACAGATTTATTTGATATTTACTATTGCTTTCATTTAAAGGGGCCATATTTTACTCTTCTGGTTTTTCCCTTTCATATACTGTGTTTATAGCTTAATGTGCATGTAAATGGTCTGTAAAGGCCCAAAGTACATGTCAAAGGGAGTAACTCTTACCGCAGAAACCACTCTTCTCTAATCTGCCCGAATCACCTCGCTGGAATTCTAGCCCTCACGTCTGTGACATGATAAAATCACCTTGAAACACAATCCTTATTGGCTGCCTACCTGCACACTGCAAGACAGGGGCGGAACATGTAGGACAAGCCGACCAATCGGACAAGCTGACCAATCAGAGTACCCGAGGCTCATTGTGGGTGGGCTGTAAGAAGCTATAATTGAGCATTTCAGACAGTTATAGACATGAGTTATAGAGTGAATTGGGATGTATAGTACGAGAAAATATTATGTGTTTTTAGAATTTATAAATATGTAAATATGTTCTAGTACATCCGAAAAATAAAAATATGAACTGTGAAAATGAGCATAATAAGGCCCCTTTAAGCAAATAGTCATATGAAATTAATTAAGTATATATGTGCATGAGAAATATTTACAGTAGGATAGTTTGCTGATCAACATATCAGAGCTTGAAAAAGTTATTTTGAAAATATATTTGCTTTTATATCATCTTATATCATCTTAGATGTAATGTGTTGGTTGGAGAGAGGAGGGCAGGAGAAGAGATGGGGGAGCCAGTGGGAAGTTGCCCCCCCTCTGTTTTGTTTTGTGCTTTTGTTTAATGAAGCCTTTTTGTTCATTTGAGCCCTGCTGGCCTTCCCTGAAGGCCTCCCCCAGCCTATAGGCTGTCAGGGCGCTAATATTGTTTGGACAACTCTGTCAGAAGTGCCGAAATCCTAAACCAATACCAGAGGTGGTTTAGAAGGGCAGAGAGAAGTCTGGGCTTCCTGGCTAAATGACAAAAAATATCTCAGATGTTTTACCAGGATTTCATCCACTTTAATTTAAGGTGATCTTACATGTTAACTCATAAATCAAATTGTCTAAAATGAGCACTAAACCAATTGCCTTTCAATAAAATTACTGTCTTTATTTTTTTAGTTCTTGTCCATTTATCCATAAGGAGAAGTAAGGAGAAGGCTGTGATGTTACTAATTTGTTTGTCAGTGCTTTGATTTATTACATTCTGGTTGATGAATATTACTTAAAATTTGCCTGCTGTCGTCATGATGCCGAATTTGATGCCTCTGCTGTTGTTAGTGAATCATAACTGACTCCTGTTGGCTAATCTCCTCCCCCCCCCGGTTTGGATGCCATCCTTGTACTACTGTTTGACCTTGGCCTGGTCCTGAGGTGACAGCTGTACGCATATGGGCAGAGAGATGTGTTTGCTAACACAACGGCGAGAGCATTGAGCTGAGCTGATTTATTTAGTTGTTTACGTGTGTATTTATTTTCAAAATCGAAATGTTATGACCAGACCGCAATCTTTCATGCAATTCAATTAGCTTAATTGCAGAGCATTTACTGGTTTCCCGGCAAAGGGAAACGTATAACATACTGGTCAAATAAATGTAATATTTGGGTGATTTATTGTTCATTGTAGTGTTCAGTGTTCATTGTAGTTAATGGCAGTGTTGAGAGGAGAACAAAATAATTTATTATGTTGCCCTCTCTTTCTCTGGATAAAAGTATAGATTTTTATGGCTGCAGTGGTTCATTCCCATCAGTGCCATCATCAATGGTTATGCATATTTCAAACCACACTCTCCCATCCTTTTTTCAGCTGCTAGACAGCGCTGGGAGGCACCAAAACATGAGGGTGTAGTACAAGCCCATTTCAAAGCACAATTAAAGACATTTCAATTGTATAATTCTATGGCACAATCACAATATAATGTTTTTATAATCAAGCTCATGCCAGTCCAGAAATTAGTATGACTGGACGATTTATATTAAATTATCCTGATATGCGGTAATAAAACAATGTATCCGTCATAGGGTGGTACTGTACAAATCTGAAAGCACCATCCACTCCTATCAGGCATGAGTAATAATACCTCTGTTTGTCTCTGGCACAGGATTTGATCAGTATTTCACATCAAGATCCCTGGAGAACAACCGGCGAAACATTTGGTTTGCAGAATTCTGGGAAGACGACTTCAGGTGCAAGTTGACGCGGCCGGGCATCAAACTGGACAGTGACAAGAAAAAATGCACAGGTAAGTTGGTACAAGCCCTGTGTCAAGGCTTGATGTGGCACGAACTGATAAGGACCTTTACAGGTGCCTGCTGAAACTGCCTGTAAAGTGAATGTATAATCAGGGATTTCAAAATAATACCTCCTCAGGTGTGATAGCACTCTGTGGAGTTACTGTCACACTTCCCTTTTCATTATTCTCTTTAAGAGATTTCTGCTTTTTTCTGTTAAAGTCTTTTGTCAAGCGGAAATATACAGTACATCTGTGAGTGAGGTGAACTAAAATATGAAATCAATTGTAATGGAAGTATCAGCAAGACATAATGGAAATCTGAAACCTGATAATGAACAGAAGGTGTGTTCTTGCAGAATATTAAGTTGTTATTTCGGTGCTTTTATCTAAAACAACGTACCAGTTTACTGAGTGGCTCACCTGGATGCTTTTAACAGATTTGTTTAGTTTGACCTGCCCATGTGCCTGACAACAGCATATCTCCCTATAAAACACTAAAACCCTAAAGTTACAAGACCTTGACAGCTGTGCAGTAACGAAATGCACTGTGTCCTATTTTTTAGAATGCATATTAATGACCTGCTAAGTATTAGGATAATTAATAAGGAAATTTCTCATCTCTCACACATGTTGGACAGTATCAAACAAAGCCTTAATTAACAAACACAGAAAGTGAAAGAACCAGCCAAGCCAGACATTAATTTGCTTCATTAGAAGATATAGAAGATGAAAATTGTTGAAAGACTTTTAAGGGCGCAGTGCTGCATCACTGTAAGCCGTGATGTTTGTAATATACGAGCCTGCTTTTCAAATCGGTCACAGATATAAATAGATGTCGATAGCGAGACAGGTCCTGAAGGAATGTAGCCACCTTCCTGACCTCTGTGTCGCCCTGTCCGGCAGGGGAGGAGAGGATCAGCCGCGACTCTCACTATGAGCAGGAGGGGAAGGTGCAGTTCGTCATCGATGCCGTCTACGCCGTGGCGCACGCCCTGCATACCATGCATGTGGACCTTTGCCCCGGCCACACGGGCGTCTGCGACAAGATGGACCCGGTGGAGGGACGCCTGCTGCTGAAATACATTCGCGCGGTTAACTTTAATGGTGAGTATGGCGTAAGCGGCCGCCGGGGAAATGCGGGGCCAGTGTGGAGCGCAGGCATGTTTTGGGGCAGGTGGGTGGCCAGGCCCTGTTCTCAGCTGTACTCAGTCACTGAGTGAGTAGAGTAGGTGAGATGTGTCCCTGAGAGGGAGATTGGGCGCAGTGGTTTCTGCCGGGGTTTCCGCAATATTCCTTTCAGAAAGCCACACCCTTGTTTTCCATGGTATGTTATCTGCCCATTATATCCAACGTGGTTCTCATTGTTATGGAGATAATTAGACAGTAACAGTGCTGGTTGAAGCCTGTGCTCCCTCCCCCCCCCCCCAACACCAGCAAACCCCACTACCCAGTTTAACTCGTGCCAGCATACATATCAGGGGACCAGAAAGGTGGCAACAGTAGTTGCCACCTAGCGGATGGGGTTGGGGGTGTCAGCAGAAACAGTTGTCGAGCATGCGGTGATGGTAAAAGTTGTCAGTCGCTTTGGTGGGGGGGGGGATGGGGGGAGGAATGGTTGGGGGGCACTGGTACCCCAGTACTGCCCTAGGCATCTGCCTTTGTCAGGGTCCTCTTCTACTCAAAGGAAAAAAGCAACACCTGTCAGTAGCACGTAAATTGTCTGTTCTGTTACTGAGCCAAGCTACACGGTGAAGTGGGCAGAATGACAGGTGCAGGAGGAAACACATTCATTATTTATTATGACATCACTGAATAATGAACATCTCCTCTTGGTTTTGGTGTCTTCAGTGTCTCAGTAGCTGTTCATGCCTCTTGCTCTGTTTTACAGATCAGCAGCAGGAAGTTTGTGTTACTTGGAGAATGATCTACATCCTCTCCCTATATGTGTATTGTAAATAAGAGGAGTTGCTAAAAAAACCCTTTTGAATAAGGAGTCAGCTAAAAACAGCAATGGAAACCTTGCGGCTGTAGCCTCTGGGCTATGTTCCAGACATCTGCGGTCCTGAACTGGATAAGCCAGTATAGAAAATGGATGGATGGATGGATGGATGAATGGATGGACAATAATTCAAAGGTGTTGTGGAGTTAATAATTGAAAAGACTTTGTATTTATTATGATAATAAATAACATCTGAGCAGTGGAAGACAGTGTGTGGGGGGGGGGGGGGGTGAGTGGCTCGATGAGCTAAGTCTCTATATCTGTGATCAGAAGATTGCCAGTTCGAGCCCCAGCCTTGGCAGAACAGCCACATGTCTGTGGGCCCCTGAGCAAGGCCCTTAACCCCCATCTCCTGGGGCGCCGCACATTATCTGACCCGGCACTGACCCCAAATCTATGGAGAGCATTGCACTCTGCCTGCACTTGTACAAATGCCAAAAAAGTGTGTGTGTGTGTTTCTTGAATTCAAGCTGGCAGAAAAGTACAGTTGTCAATCAGACACAGATTGGTCACAGTTACCTTTCTGTAAAGAATCTCCCTTAACGTTGGCTTCATGTTTTGATCTTCTATCTCTACGAGGTTTCCTTTGTGCTGCTTTACTATTTAGTGTGATTCTCTGCGAATCTGGAAGTTCTTTCTGATGCTTACTGAAGCAGGCAGGCGTCCCATCTTCTCTGGCCTTCCATTTCTCCCCTTGGACCTTGGCTTCAGTTGTTAGTGTCACACCCTGCCGGTCATTTGCTCTGGGTGACCTCAGGTGACCATCTTGATTTTCTCTCCGTGTTCCAGACTTCAGAGCTGAGCAGGGCAGCCAGGCAAAGGTGGAGGGGATGGCAGTGCAGAGTGGTGCCTCCTCTAGCTGTGGGGAGGTGTTTTTAAAGACTCCCCAGCACGCCAGCTCATGGAGAGCCTGTCTCTGTAATCCGCTGTGACTGCCCGCGGCCACCTCTCCGCTGAGGGCCGCTTCTCTGGGGCTGCCTTTGTGCAGAAAGCCGTTTCCCGCGCCGACGCATTAGCGGCTGAGCGGCTTTCCGGAGGGGCTCTGCCTCTCTGCAGCACTACTTCGGTTGCGCGGGAGCCCGCTGTGAAGCGGGCGCCTCAAGGGACCGGATTAACATGCGACGTGACTCATGAATGCAGGCTCCTAACATCCTTTGCACATGGAAACGTAAAATATGGGAACTTTAATGTGCCACAGGGCAGCCTTTTTGCTGCTCCAGGGTCCTCGTTCATGATCAGCAGGCAGGGGGTAAACATTATATTCATCTGTCCTTATTGCTTATCCATGCAGGGGTGCGGTGCGCCTGGAGTGTAACCCACAAAGCACAGGGCTTAAGGCAGGAAGACTCCCTAGGCTAGTGGCATGCCAGTCATCACAGGGCTCATATACGATCACACACTATTAGATTAGACCAGCTTTATTGGTCCCAGAGGGAAATAGTTGTGCGTACAGCAGCAAGGTATGTAGAGCACAGACGGACATGCATTTAACGTGCAAACAAGTGAATGTAGGGCAAACTATGCGCAGTGCAGAAACATCAGTTTGCCAATCTGTGAGAGGCATCCAGAGGAATCGGACATGGGGAGTATATGCAGACTCACAAAGCTGCGGCTGGCTATCCTTTCCACAGCTCTGGAGACGTCGGGTCAGACAGTTGCACCTCCCTTGAAAAAAGTGTAGGTCACAAGGATTTCAGTCACCGTGACTTAAGTCATTGATCAAGCCCTGTGTTCTTGCCTGATGTTATTGTGGAATGTACTGTAATATTGCTCTGCGTTTGAATGCTGGGTTTGGCGTTTTCGTAAAACCTTGAAACGGATGAATGTGGTGTATGAATCATGGTGAACAGGCGCCTTGGATGTGCTGGCAGGTGGCATCATTAAGGGTCAGACTGTGTCCTTGTGCAGGCAGTGCGGGAACCGCCGTCCTTTTCAACGAGAATGGAGACGCCCCTGGGCGCTACGACATCTTCCAGTATCAGCTGTCCAACACTACCAACCCGGGTTACAAGGTCATTGGCCAGTGGACCAACAACCTGCGACTCAACGTAAATAAAGCTCATTAAGTTCTCCAGTGTTTCGGTGGGAGTTCCCCGATATCGATGGTGTTCTCCATCTCCTGTCTCAGGTGGAGGAGATGCAGTGGTCGGGTGGGGACCGGCAGATTCCAGACTCCGTGTGCAGCTTCCCCTGCAACCCAGGCGAGAGGAAGAAGATGGTGAAGGGCGTGCCGTGCTGTTGGCACTGCGAGCTGTGCGACGGCTACCAGTACCAGCTGGACGAGTTCACGTGCGAGGGCTGCCCTTTCAACATGAGGCCCACACAGAACCGCACCAGCTGCCGGCCCACGCCCATCATCAAGCTGGAGTGGCACTCACCCTGGGCCATCATCCCCGTCTTTCTGGCCATCCTGGGCATCTTAGCCACCTCCTTCGTGGTGGTCACCTTCATCCGCTTCAACGACACGCCCATCGTGCGCGCGTCTGGCCGCGAGCTCAGCTACGTGCTGCTGACGGGCATCTTCCTCATCTACCTCATTACTTTCCTGATGATTGCTGAGCCGGACACAGCGGTGTGCGCCTTCCGGCGTCTTCTGCTCGGCCTCGGCACGTGCATAAGCTATTCCGCCATGCTCACCAAGACCAACCGCATCTACCGCATCTTCGAGCAGGGCAAGAAGTCCGTCACTCCGCCCAAGTTCATCAGCCCCACCTCCCAACTCGTCATCACCTTTGTCCTTATTTCTGTGCAAGTGAGTCCCTGTGCCGTTCTACCCGTGACAGAATCTGGATGTGTGTCTTCTAAACCCCGTTAATCTGTTCTTATTGATATTTATCGGCGGCTATAATCTCCTTTAAACTTCAGATTATACCATTTGATCCAGTGAGACCAGGTAAGTAAATCCCACGGGTATAGGAATGTCCTAAATACTCCCTGGTACATTACTCTATGAGACTCATTTTTTGTCATCCCTCTTCCTATTCTTTAGCACATGTGGAACGCAACAATACGATGTCAATATAATTAAGTTAAAGGGGACAATATTCCAGGCTATCAGCGGCACTCTCAGCTAAAACTGAGGCTGGGGGAGACGGGGGAGGGGGTGAAGGAGAACGAAATGAGCCCGCAGACCCTGCTGCGCACACCGTGATGGCAGCAGCTGCTCGCTCTTGCCTGCCATCGTCTGTCTGCCTCCCCCTCGCAGACTGCAAGCAAGAAGCAGAACTTTCCCCCACAAAGTTGTGACGTTAAATAATGGTCATGGCGAACGGCAGCGTGTCGCTGGCCTTGCAGGATGTCTGCTTCTGTGGTGCTGTTGAACGTCTGTGTCGTCACCGGGTTTCTTAGCAACATGGGCCGGTTTCTAAGTCCGGTCTGGGGTATTGCGGGAAAATGAGATGTGTTGCTAGGCGTAGAAAGGGGAAACCTGCAGAGCAACTGGACGACCTTGTCTGCATGACAGTCTAAGCCACGTCAGCTGGGTCCATGTTTCCACAGGTGGTGGGGGTGTTCATCTGGTTGGCCGTGGTGCCCCCGCACACCATCATCGACTACGAGGAGCTACGGCCACCCAACCCGGAACTGGCGCGGGGCATCCTGAAGTGTGACATGTCCGACCTGTCCCTCATCTCCTGCCTCAGCTACAGCATCGTACTCATGGTGACGTGCACCGTCTACGCCGTGAAGAGCAGGGGCGTGCCCGAGACCTTCAACGAGGCCAAGCCCATCGGCTTCACCATGTACACCACCTGCATCGTCTGGCTGGCCTTCGTGCCCATCTTCTTTGGCACGGCGCAGTCCACGGAGAAGGTGTGCGCTGCCTGTCTGCTCCGGTTATGTGCTCTTACCTTGCTAACACTCTGTATTTTATTGATGAAAGGGAATCAGGTTCAGTGTGTTTGTCAGGCTAGCAGTAAACAGCATTGATTTCATTTTGTTTGATGCAGGCCTGTTTTTTTGACATTGCTCCAGATTTTAGTGGGGGGAGGGGGTGGCCTTTGACAACAAGCCTCCACAACACCTGCCAGTGTTTCTGAACAATAATGACAAACAGACACAGAATTTCCATCCATCTTCTGTAACCACTTATCCAGTACAGAGTACTGGAGAACCTGGAGCTTCTCACAGGGGACAGGAGACCACCACGGACGGGATGCCAGTCCACACACAGGTGCTCCCACACACACTATGTGCAATTTAGAGACACCAAATTACCTGATGTGTTTCTGGAGGTGATGCAAACTCCACATATGCACAAACGAGGCTGGATCCAAATCCATGGCGGGCCTTGAGCCAAAGCGCCATCACTAGGTATACACTTGGAATTATTAGATGTGGTTTTGACTTTGACACATACATTAGAAAGCATAGCGGTAGAGTATTATGAAGAATGTAAGGAAGTGCGACAGCAGAATACCATAAGCTTCCAAATACCCAGAAGACCTGACCTGAGACCAGTGTCACTGAGGTCTTAGCGCAGTTTTACACGTTCATTTGCAAATACCCAAGCATGGCGCGGCACTTTGAGGCTTTTGTCGTTCCTGAAAATGCAGTGGAAATACAGAAATTCAAAGACAAATGACTTTTCATCTTAAATACTTGTGTTCGGAGTGTGAAGGCAGAAGTACGAGACAGCCTGCCCGCCGCTTGATAACAGGAAGTTACACGGCGGGAAGACTTTGGAGGCCTTCTTTGATGTGGAAATGAGCAGGGATGAAGCAGGAGAGCGGCACCGTTTTATCTGGTGGAGACACGCCGCGACTCAGAGACAACGGGCTCTCCATGCCGGCTGCAGCCGTCCGTGGGCGGAGGCGGGTGGAGGAGACGGGGAAGAGAGGCATCAGTCGCCTCGGGCGAGCCAGCGGTGCGGCGGGAAGTGATCGACACCTTGGGCACATACCAGTCAGGGCCGTTAGCACACAGGCCTGCAATCTCAGCCCACTTTTACCACAACCGATTCTAGAACTTCACAGGTCCTGTGCTTTCATGCCCCGAATATCGAGACGTCATCTTCCCCTGTGTCACCCCGCTAAATTCCGTTTGGGAGTACAATCGACCCTTTCCCCATGGCGGTTTTGACATATCATGGGGTTGGCATAAGAAATGAAAAGGGAAATTTTTTTGGGAGTCTTGAGAAAGCCCCAGGCAACACACGAAGGCCGGCAAACAACAGAAAAAGTTTAGTAACTCATATATGCGTAAAATATACATGTAGTACTGGATTGGAGGACACCAAGTGTGTCTATGGCATTCTGGCGCATGATATCTCGCAGGGATGTCTGTATCTCGCATTTCTTGCATCTTTTTCTGCAGTTTTAGTACACTAAGCTATACTACAACCCGAAATGCTTTGCTGACCAAAGGGACTAAAGATCCCAGGGGGCCTGCACCCCTAACCCCCGTGATGTGGAAGAGTCGACTCTATCCATCACATTTTTGCTTTACTTAATAGCGGCATTAATGGTTACCCGGTTTGTGATGACAAAAGCATGCTGAATCTTTGGGTAGTAATAATAGCCAGATGATTGTTTGGTATGAGGACAAATCCCAAGTGTGTGAGGCCTTCTGTTGTTGGTATTATGTCTCTCTTAAATAATAAATCCGTTACATAATCGCAGTTTGATTTATGAGCAGTATGTACTGTGTGCATGGATGCAGCAAATAAGTCAATAAAGGCACTAGACTCCATTAGTCTTAGTCTGTTTAAATGGATCATTTTTAACATATTAAATAGCCACCAATAGGTGTTAATACTGTGTTCTTGTTGTTTTTCGCTTTTGTACTCAGTGCTGCATGCCACTTTGTTTTTAGACACTGGGTGGCTTTTCTACTGGGATCCTGAAGATGAGAGTTGGCATCTTCTTTTGAATTTTCACTTGACTTGACTCATAAATAATAGGAAATAAGGGGAGTCCAGAAGCCGACAGAGCACACGGCAGCCTGTGACCTGGCGCGACATTGCTCTCCACAAATTAATAGTCCCTGCGAGTGATTAAGTCGGCTTTTTTCACTGTATGATACGACACAGTGTAAGCTGGATGGGACTCAGTAGGACAGGGCATTGTAACGCTGAGTCACATATAAACACTTAATGAACCATGAACTAACACAAATAGACATCAACCGGAAGGCAAGGAGGGCATGTACATCTAGTAACATTCATTGTGAAGCACTTCTAGACATTAGTAAGACATGGTAAAAGACTACTTAGCCTTTGGCTAACAATGTTTCTTATAAATTGCCCCTGTGCTAAGTAAGGGAATATTGGAAAAAAACAAGACAAAAAAAAACCGAATAGCACAAAAGGCAACAAAGGAGCTGGAAGTAATCAGCGCTCTGAGGGCTGTTTTCTTGGATTCTTTTCAGATGTTTCAGCAGTGAAGGTACAAAGAGAGGAAGGAGATTTGTCACCAGACTGTAGGACGCATATCACACTCATGGGTTTTTAATGGGCAGTAATGTAACCTTCAAAGGGATAGTTAGTCTGAGGAATAATGAGGCAGTCCTCCTGTGCTGAGAGACCCGTTCTTCCTGTGTGGACTTACAGCACCCAGTCGGCGTGTACAGTGCAGGAGCCTCTGCTCTCAGTGCCAGTGATGGGACTGTCGGAACAGATAACCTTCTTTTGGGAAAAAGTTCCTTTGGGACACTTCAAGTGACTAGTAATCATGTCTTCAGCACACGGTTGCAAAGCACATAATCAATAATGATTCCCAACAGTATTGAAGCCACATGGTCAATTTGGCTGAATGGAGCTGCAGATACTGAGATATTTAGCCGTTAAGTGCTATTGACTTTCGCTAAACAAGACAACCGATTCCAACTGAGGGCGCCTTTCTGGTTTAATTATGATGCTGTGCTTGGAAGTTTTATTCTGGTTGCTGGCAAACCATACTCGTTAGCGTCTAATTAAATGCTTAGGGTGCAATAACTGAAGCGTTGCTCTTTTTTGATTGGGAAAGATTGACCCAAGATGTAAAATAAATCCAGGGAACATTAATCAGCTTGTCCTTGGCTTTTGTTTCACTTAAACACATTCCGATGATGATGAAATTAACCACAACCGGCTTGTAAATAATTTGGGAGCAGGCTACAGCCTTTAGGTGTTTGGCAGTGAAATGTAGTCTTTATGTGTCTCTTTTTGTGTAACTATGCCTGCACTCTCTAGAAGTTAGAGTGTAAAAGTATGTAGGTATTTGTTCTGCTAGTCGGTACCTTGTTCCTCAGCAAGCCTCTGAAGAAAAGAGCCATTGAGTTTGTCTCCTGCTCTCTCTCATGGACCGGAATCAGTGGGATTGACAAACCTAATGATTCCTCAGTGCGCTTGTTGATTCACCGGATTAGAGAAAGAACTCTAAAAGACCAACATTTAGCCTTAGATTTTTAAACAGGAGCCTCATTTAGCTCATTTTGTCCCAATTGGCCCTTTGTCACAGTCCAGTCTGATCTGTGTTCGGCACGTTGAACTTTGCAGTGACTGACGTTCTAAAGAATGGCTTCAGTATATCATCCGTTCCTACGTTCAGTGTGATGATGGCAAATATGTTCAAAATCTGCAGCTGCCCTTGGGGGAAATCTGTTGCTTCTGGTCAAATGTCTGTAATGGATTTCAGTTTTACTTATAACTGAATATTATCTTTAATCAGTCTCCCATGGAAGTTAAATTAAATGTGGTCCAGCAGCTCCGACGGTGGGTGAGTCAACGACGTGTGTGTATTGGATGCTTTGCTGTCTGTCTTTTAAGCAATTTTGACCAATCATTTTAGTAGCATTTTATTATTTATTATTTATTAAGTCCAGGACGGAGCATTGGCTGTGGTATGGTTGAAATTTGATTTTTGTCCATTTCTTATCGTTTCGCCTTCCTTTTATCTGGCCTTTATCATTTGCTAGTGGCACAGAGATTTATTTAAATAATAGCAATAGGTGAATGAACGTCGGGACACTGCTTGTAATTACAATTACA
Source organism: Brienomyrus brachyistius (assembly GCF_023856365.1). Classification (NCBI taxonomy): domain Eukaryota; kingdom Metazoa; phylum Chordata; class Actinopteri; order Osteoglossiformes; family Mormyridae; genus Brienomyrus; species Brienomyrus brachyistius. Next base: position 12,042,472 of record NC_064538.1, on the reverse strand, counting down.
ATCAATTTACAGACAGTTGCTGCTAGTTCATCACATTAACACTTTTCAGTGCATCCATCCTTGAATCCTCCAACTGCTTATCCAGGCTGGGGTTACCTGGGTGCCTGCAGTCTACTTTAAAAATACAAGTAAATATCAATAAATCACTTGATGTGTTGTGGCAGGAGTACTTAGGTATTAGTGCAATATTTGTTCACAGATACTGAAGGTTAGAAAAGAAAAATAAATTATGTATTTTAGCCATGAGTCATTTAAATTCTCTTCTCTGAGCTAAAATGGCAACAAGTAAATCTGATGTGCTACATGTTCTGAATAACTACAGGCTGCGGAAGGTGAATAGGGCCCAGTTTAATAGCTACTGCAGAGCAATAATCAGTATCAAAGCAGTGTTTGATTAATGTCCAGGGTCTTCTAAAAAGGTAATAATGATTTCTAATTTAAATACTATAAATATTAACAGTTTCTAATAGAATGAATGTCCAATGCAGTCCTGAATGTGCTAAAAGAAAACAATTTTTTAAGAATGATCAAATACGTTAAAAGTATATTTATGTATACTTACTGTAGAGCAAGCTAGCTACAATAAAGAAATGATGAATCATTTGTTGTAGCTGTACATTGTTTGAAAACATCAAAACATCTGAAGACAGACTTTAGGAACAAAGACTGCAAATCTGTTCTTAAGTCTTTTATTCAGAATGTTCCTGTAAGAGAAATATAGGGTTCATTAATGACCACAAGGAAGATATTATGTAAGTCGTGCTTACCTTACTTTAAGAACTTTAGTCTCAGTTTCTCAAAAGTGATAGCTTTCCTTTTAATGGCTATTAACCAAAGTCATATTTAGAATGACACAATAATGGAATTCAGACTTCCAAATGAATGGGCAGTGATCAGGTACAAAATTAAAGTTTAAACTTTAATTTTAAAGGACAGCATAAGAAAGAGTAATGTTTTACATATCTAGAAAACATTTAGAAATAGTTAAAAGAGCTATGTTGAAAACGCAATATATATTGCCAAAAGTATTGGGACTTCTGCCTTTACACACACATGAACATTAATGATGTCCCATTCTTAATACATAGGCTTTATTATGGAGTTGGCCAATACTTTACAGCTATAAGAGCTTCAACTCTTCTGGGAAGGCTGTCCACAAGGTTTAGGAGTGTTTTTATGGGAATTTTTGACCATTCTTCCAGGAGAGCATTTGTGAGGTCAGGCACTGATGTTGGACAAGAAGGCCTGGCTCGCAGTCTCCACTCTAATTCATCCCAAAGGTGTTCTGTCAGGTTGGGGTTAGGGCTCTGTGCAGGCAAGTCAAGTTCCTCCACACCAGACTCACGCATCCATGTCCTTATGGACCTGGCTTTGTGCACTGGTGTGCAGTCATGTTGGAACAGGAAGGGGCCGTCACCAAACTGTTCCCACAAGGTCGGGAGAATGAAATTGTCCAAAATGGCTTTGAATGCTGCTAGAGTTCCTTTCACTGTAACTAAGGGGCCAAGCCCAACCCCTGAAAAACAACCCTACACCATAATCCCCCCCCTCCACCAAACTTTACTCTTGGCACAAAGCAGTCAGGCAAGTACCGTTCTCCTGGCAACCGCCAAGAGAAGCATGATTCGTCACTCCAGAGAACACGTCTCTACTGCTCTAGAGTCCAGTGGCGATGTGCTTTACGCCACTGCATCCGACGCTTTGCATTGCACTTGGTGATGTAAGGCTCTTGGATGTAAGGATGCAGCTGCTTGGCCATGGAAATCCATTCCATGAAGTTCTCCACGCACCTTTCTTGAACTAATCTGAAGTCCACATGAAGTTTGGAGGTCTGCAGCTATTGACTCTGCAGACAGTTGGCGACTTCTGCACTCTGTGCGCCTCAGCATGCATTGTCCCCGCTCTGTGATTTTACGTGGCCTACCACTTTGTGGATGAGTTGCTTCTGTTCCCAATTGCTTTCCAATTTCACTAACAGTTGACCGCGGAATATTTAGTAGCAAGGAAGTTTCACAAATGGACTTACCGCACAGCTGGCATCCTATCGAAGTACCATGCTTGAATTTACTGAGCTCCTAAGAGGGACCCATTCTTTCGCAGTCTGAATGACTAGGTGCTTGATTTTATACACCTGTGGCTATGGAAGTGAATGGAATTCACTGATTCAGAGAGGTGTCCCAATACCGATGTGTGTGTGTGTGTGTATATATACAGAATATATATTATATGTAGGTATTGTTTATAAGATTATTTTGCAATGAGCTTTTTGCAGATTCGTTCGTATTTCACATAACCTGAAAATTCATTCTTATTAATATTTTTACACAAGGATTATATTTGGGTCCCAAAACTTATCTTGTGTCATTCTCAACACCTCTGCAGGTCTTCTTCATCCAGAGTTACAAATGGATGGCTGGATTATATTTCTGTTAATAGCAACTATGTAAAAATGTCAGTTTTTAAAGACAAAAACCAGAATGGCACAGTCTAGTGGAATCCTAGCGAAAGATCGTAATAATTATGCTAATTTAAAATAGCTTTACTTTATGTCAAAACATAATTAGACCACATCATGACTGTGAGTGGATTCTTAGCATATGCACAGTGCAGAGGCACTTCGGATGAGATCTCTCCTGTTACGGCACAGATGTGTATCCAGACGACGACGCTGACCGTCTCCATGAGCCTGAGCGCTTCCGTGTCCCTGGGAATGCTCTACATGCCCAAGGTGTACGTCATCGTCTTCCACCCGGAGCAGAACGTGCAGAAACGCAAGCGCAGCTTCAAGGCTGTGGCGCAGGCGGCCACAATGTCCACACGGCTCTCGCAGAAGTGCAGCGACAAACAGAACGGGGAGACCAAAATGGAGCCGGACAGATCACAGTAGGCCGTGTAAGTGCTTGCATGTTTATCATTCTGTTTCTGAAATTTCTTTAAAAAAGGCTTTAATCTTCATGTACCAAATCGTGCCGGTAAAATATGAAAGCATTTTTGATGCATAGAATATCAGTGCCGCAGATGCACGTATCACCCTGTCATAGTGTTGAATACTCTCAATGTAATTAAAACCACGTCCCAGTCCTTTTGCCTAAAAAATGGTTTATTCTGTTCTTTGGAAATAGGTGTATATGAAGACAGGGCAGATTTATCTTGTTCATTTAATGAGCATATTTTACTTCCATCTTTTGTCTTTTCACCTATTTAATGTTTTTTCTGTTCTGCTTCCATCACCTGCCGTTGGTCTCTTTGTGTCAATCTTCCCTTTTTCACTTGCTTGCTGTGTCATCGGCCCGCTGAAAGTCCCCATATGAAAAGCCCACCTACCTGTTCAGTGCTCACCTTCTTTCTCCTGGCAGCAGACAAATTCCATCTCCACACTGCCTTACAATTGGGTCTTTGGAACCAATGACATAGGAGAGAGTTTGTTATTGGGGGGACACAATGAATGACAGTATATGTCCTCTCCCACCTCCCTCAGCTCCTATGCCCCATTTGGAACAAAACATTGCTAAGCTACCTAGAACCTCTAAATAATAATGGTTACTGCTATGATTATTACCTCTAAACAGACACTGCGGCTTGCAAGAAACAAGATAAAAGTAAATTATGACAGACAGAAAATTACCAGAAGGTCGTGTAAAAGTACTGATTCAGCAAGTAATGTATACTTTTCTACTTAAATTTTGCTTTAATGAATAAAATACAATCTCTTTTGGGTAATCAGTAACATTTTAGTTTAAGGTTTGCTCTTTAACTTACTAATCATTTGATTATACTGTTTATTAGTAAATAATAAGATTCCCTTACAATCAATTTTTTTAAATGTATTACACAGATATCTTACGCCTGTTTAACAAAGTATTTACTAAATAGCTTGTAAATGCTCAATTAGGACTCATTACTAGGTATGCTGATTGTCCCATTGTTTCATATCTGCATGTGATTTGCAAACCATTTTGTAAATAACAGCAGTAATATATGATTGTGTTACATTTATTCATTATATTTTGTCTGAAATGACTTGCTGTTTTAAGAAGGGTTATAATAAACAAAAATACACTCCCTAGTATGTGAACCTACGACCTTTGCGTTATCAGCATAATGCTTTGTTTAATGCTACAGGACGTATTTAGGAATGAGTTTTATCTATTAAAAAGTTATCAGATGATTTGTAGCAGTTTATTAGTTGTTAACTAATGAAACTCTGTTTGTAAGGTATGGTCAGCAAACTCTTGCGATTAAATTGTTACACCATATCAAATAGCCCTCTACAGCATATTCAGCTAAAATTCTGATGAAGAGGGTGGATGGACCCAGGGGGTGGCGCTGTTGCCTCCCAGTCCATGTGTGACGTTTTCATCTCCTCCCTCTGCTGTGCGTGTTTCCTCGGTGTCCCCTTCCTTCCAGCAGTTCTGTTGCTTGGGCCCTGTGGCTTGGCATCCCATCTGGGGAGTACATCCGCCTTGAGCCTTACACTGCCTGGGTAGCTCCAGGCTACTCTGTCCAGGAAAGGCAACTGGAGGTGGATGAATGAATAATCTTGATGAAATGTATTTCGTTTTTTTTTCCATGAAGTTCCCGAGGGCTTCCGTACGGTGATTCCTTCATGAATGAGCTCATCTGTTTCAGTGGATCCCATTGTCACAGTTTCCTTGAAACGCTTTTGTGTTCAGCCCATTCTGTCATCTTTATTCCCAAACACTCCTTTCCACCTTTTTTACCCTCATTCGGTGTTGAGTATTACAGCCTAATTAGATGCTGGTTGAGCTTCACATTGAAGGTAGGCCTTGAAAAAAAGAAACAGATAACAATTGCTATTTCAGTCAGAGGGATGCTTTTCCCTTGCATTTGTAGATTTGCGTTGCATTGAATCGTTTTTTCGTCATTTTAGAGAGTAACCGTGAAAAAACAGAGGAGACTTTATCAGAGGAAGCTGTAATACTAATTACATGCGAACGGACCATCCACTATGAAATTGCATCAGCTAAAAACATTCAATCTCATCTAATGATGTGTGTTGCCTCCTTCTTATTGAATGATTTAGCGATTTGTCTGTGTAACAGCTATACACACCAGATGATCAAATCCATCAGCGTATTTGGCTAATGCACTGTTGATAACACACATTTATTTTGACTGTCCAGTGCAGGGGGTTATATTGAGACAAAATTAACATTAATACTAGCAGGTAAAATTCACTGTTGTTTGGCCTGCATCAATTTCTTAAGGGAGCATTACAGAAAATCATTTTTATGTGCGTGATATTAGTCAAAATGAACAGCAATACAGAAAACTTGAGAAAATATTCTGTCCTGTAGAGTGAGGTTAGATTGTCCTTCATGCACAACTGAATACAGTACAGATTTACTAAACCAGTGTAACTATAATACTGTTCTAACATAACTGGATTACTGATTTCATTCAATTGTTTTGAATGAATTCACTTGTGACCCATTAATATTGGACCCTAAAGGCTCTTGTCATTGATGTATTGTCTTTTTCGTCTACAGCTGGTACAATTTATTTCACAAAAATCTGTATTCACTTGCATTTCAGTAAGTTATTTTAACATGGTTCATTACAGCGAGGTGCCATGATCCCATGAAAGACACATTGTAACTGTGTCATGCCTTATGAGGAATGAAAGTATTTCAGTTAATACGCTGCTTTCAAAGCTTTGGGTTGTGGCTTACATCATTTCCATCCTAGTTACCTCACAGTCCAAAGTACCAAAGGTTTTTTTATCACACATTTAATAAAAATATTAATTCAGAGGTTTTAATTGTATTTAGCATGTACAGTACATATCAACACTTGTTTTTATTGCACTTGTGTTAAAAAGGTACCCTGTTTCCTTAAGGCTTTGTCAGCAACTGTGTGGAACACTGTGAAATATAATTTGAAAATAATTATTTTTAATTCTCTTTTTAATTGTAGATAATGTGCCACAACAACAGATCCAGGAAATGGTTTATCCCCGGAGACATCAAGGAAAAGTAATTACTGAGCAGAAAAAAAAAGAATTTCTTATGAAATAACAATGATTGATACTGGGATTTTAATAATCACGTTTGACTTGACACAAAAATAATAATTAAAAAACCTGGAATACTGGAATGGAAAGTTATGGTTCATAACTGTATTTGGCTGGCACTGTATGTATTTTGACAGTAGTGCGGGTAAAATGACATGAAGGCAATCTCCGCGGTTCTGAGCCAGAAGAAGTCAACCTATCAGTCTCTAAAAAAATGTACTGAAACATAGTTGTGCTTATTCCCGTTTGATGTTCAGTTTTTCTTAGTTGGTTAGTATGTGCGGCTGATTTGTCAGCCATGCAGCCATGTTTAAGAAAGTTTTCCCTTAGCAAGGCTAATGGGTAAGTGCTCCAAACAACAATGTAGCTTAGCATCAGGACTGCTGTTTGTGTGCTTGGTTGGCTGTCATCTGAGCATGGATTGTGTGTTTGTTTGTCTGTGTGTGTGTAACTTTTTATATATAAGAAGGCATGGCAATTTGTATGTGCTCATGTAATGTGTTGAATTTACAAAAAACTGTAAGATTGGAGAGCTGGGTGATACAGATCGACCATCAAGTAACTCAATATTAAATCTCAAAAAAGGGTATAACGTTTACTAATGGATGTAGGTACTGTTTAATGTTCTTAATGTTTTCGTTTAAAATGTAACTATTAATATGAAGGACAGCTTACTGAATTTGGCTTTGGGTGAAAACATTTTTAATGGTGTGCGTAAACTATTTTTTATATCAAGACTATGAGTAGAGGACTGTGTGGCCCCTACAATGCAGGGATGTTCCCGGAGAAGGAGTCCATGGGTTCACCACATTTTAAATGTCTGAATGAACGTCATTAAGGAGTGAAAGGTAGCTAAGGAGCTTCTGAGAGTGGAGCTGAAGGTGTTGTACCTGAAGGAAGCTTTATAAAAGTCTGACGGCCCACAGAATCCCCCCGACACAACCAGCATTAGCCACAGCACCAATACTGAAGCAGAAGCAAATGTGTATGTGCCCAGGGATGTGAGCAGTAATAAGCATATGTTATGCTTATTCCCAATGAAAATTGGAATATACCTCTTCACTGTGTCTACAACTGCAACTTTACTTTATTTTTATTTGTTATATGAGATTTTTTTGTGTGTGAAACGGAAAAGAAAAATGTCCACCGGGAGCGGAAGCTTTCGTTGTTGTAGCAACATGTCCTTCAATATGCTGCCCCTATACAGATGATTTGCACGTTGTCGAAAGAGAAGAGATATAAATACCTCTAGAATAACCTATATGTGAACAATAGAATAGGTAAATTCTAATAAGTGTGTTTCTTAAAGACTTTGTGAAGGAATCTGCAGGATGGGAACACAATTCTGATTTATTTGTGGTGCAAATTCATACGAGAAACAGACTAAATGATAAACATATGAAAACATAGCTGGACTATATTAGGTGATGCTTCACATTAACTGTATCTTCATAATGCATTTGTTATGCATTCATAGAACATCTAATGCACATTCACATTCTAACGAGTTACTTGTTACACGCCTGTTACTTGTTTAATCTCGCCTCTTGTTACAGCCCTTGTGTGGATCACCCCAGCTGCCTCTCGTCTGCTCCTTCATCAGTGTATATAATGTCTCCCTGTCTCGAGCTCCCCAGTCCAGTCATTGATGTAGCTGCCTGCACGTGCTCCCCAGTCTGCCCTGTTCTTGCCTGACCCTTCCTACCCTGTGTTGACCCCTTGTGGTCCGTTTCATTTTGCCCCGCCTGTTATTTTATTTAATAAAGCCCCCCCCCATCTTTGGTTTTCCCCATGCCTGCCTTTACCTCCATACTTGCCCGTAATGTGACAATAGGAGAGGATACTTTGGGGGGAGGTCTTTATGGCGAAGTGTGTTCCAATGCTGAAAACACCACAGAACCATCTTCAAGGGGTGAACAGAACTATTGGATAAAAGTGAAAGTTTTAACAAGAAATTAAAACGAAAACTGGGATTAAAAAAATAAAAAAACCATTAACTTCGTGTGATGCATTACAAATGTGTGTACTGTCAAATTCTGCAATAATGTGTAATAAATGGTTTCTTTCCATTTAGAAAAAATATAGGTATATCGTATATATTTCTAATGCGTATATTCACACACACAAGCAGAAAAACAAAACAATACACACGGATGGAATCCATTAAAAAGCTAAGTGTGTCCTCTATCCACATTGATACACGGGAATGTAACTACGGGTTAATTAAACTGCTCATCTGCTCCTTGCGTGATATTTCATCGTACTAGTCACCAGCACAAGAGGCAGCTGATCCAGTTATAGCCTGAAACTAACATGGAAGCATTTTCTTATTTAGTCTTTTTTCATATTGGTAATATCTGATTTGTGGCCAAAAGGTTGAAGGGGTGGGGGGTTCAGGGTGTAGTGTCTAAACAGAGTGAGATTAAACCGATTTACAGACAGTGAGATCTTCAGGGTCAAGCTAACTAAATAAATGCAGGTAACATCCAAGCGTCCAATGCATTCAGATAATTAAATAAATGGTGTGGTGACCTTTTTAGTGTATTTGGTATGTGCAATGCGTACTGTCTTCTTTTTTAAAATGCAAAACTCAGGATTTTTGTTGTGTATGTAAATGAAAAAATGCTCTTTGATTTCTGCTGTCACATTTTGTATGATCTGTCTTTCCCATCAAAATGGAGAGCCGTTCCCTGATGGACAGCAAGATCTGGGCATCAGTGGCTATCAGACTGCCTGACATGCATGTTAGAATAAATGATTTAATAATAAAACTGAACTGAGCATGGCTGACTCCTTCTGTCTCCACAATTTACAGTTTTATTTCAAAGGCCCTGCTGATGTGATATTGTTTTCATAATGCTGCTATATAAAAAAATATATATTTTTGTTACAGTTCTGCTTGTTTCATCATCGCTAACATTGAAAACATTGCTCATGTTTCAGTGACGGTAAATTAAATGTACACTGCTTTCACTCTACAGTCATTCACAGTGAGTAACGTAATTTAAACTGTAATTCACAGTTACATGCCAGGTAACCTATTTATAAGAAAACTGCAGTTGCACAAGTGTTTCGTTTACAACTTCTGTAATTATACATAATAAAAGGGGGATGTTTTGTCAAAATGCCTACATTAAAATGAACAGTCTCTCTGTATTCATTTAAGTAGTATCAAAACCATAGGTCATTAAGTTCATTTCTAGATTCATTATTGTCTGAACTGCAAGCGGGGACATCAGAGGGGCAGATTCAGGGGAGTGAGCACTTTATAGGGGCCCCAAAGTCTAATGTTTCTCATAAAACTATTGTTTGAAAAAAATAACAAAACAGTTAAAATAAACGTAAATATTTCTACAATTCTATTAATAAACGAAATACATCATTAATATTTCAAGTCTCTTTCCAGATGTAGCCTCTAAAATGGTGAGTAGTGTATTAAATCGACATCAGAACCGATATATTCGGCAGCTCGTTGCTGAATAACAATTGATTGCAGTTGTCCACTAGGAGGTGTAATGCGTATTTGAATATTGCAAATAGTTTTTTTTTGGTTGATGGGTAAGACAAATGCTGATTGCTTTATTATCGTGAAAAATATTATAAATACTGAAGTACCACTACCTTGTAATAATTATTACTAATTTCACCTTTCCAAATGGCAGTGTACTTAATAAAAATTGAAATATCTCGGATTAAGTTCGCTTTAAATAAAAGGGAAACTAATTTTGAAATAGTTTTTATTATACAGATGAGAGATTTTAAAAACGTGCATTTTGTTATTGCTTAAAGTAAATTGCCTTAAGGTGGCCCTCCAGAATTTTAACTATAGAATATGACCATATTTTGTGAATTAAAGAAACCATATTTGTGTAAGCTCACCACTATCGCATTATTGCAATTGTCAGGAATATATGTAACATATGTATTATCAGAAACACACACTGCAATACATATTTTTGTATTATCAGATGCATACACTATAATACCTATGTATGTATTATCAGATAAGTAAAAAAGATAAGAAAAATGGTACTTTATTCATATGTTCACTGATCACTTCTGTGTTGATCTCAATCAAGGCCCAGCTCTCTCCAATGATACCATTATGAGATATTCAGGTGAGATGTGTGGAGCTCCAAGTGAACATCAGCCTTGGAAACATTCACAGTAAACCAATGTGCAGAAATTGAGCATCATCAATGTCTTCAGTTTGTTCATGAATTAACAGAGAATTGACACGGAGACCAGTGCTGAGAGTCTGTCACTTGCATTCTGAAATCCTGGCCAAGGATGAAAAGGCCTGCTTGCCCCTTGGTGAACTGCAGATTCAGGGGCACATCCATCCACAGGGACCACCTTCAGTACAGAGATAAGAGGAAACCAGACGAACTGCTTGTTGCCCTGTGCACTTAGGGCTTGATGCAGACGGATGATCCATAATCATCTGCTGAGCCAATTGAATAAGAACTGGGGTTAGCGTATGATTAAACATCAGTCATTCACATACACTGCATTTCAGCAGTGATAAATATTTCACTGCTTAGTTGCGTAACAAAGCCTTTGAAATAATGGCAGTTACTGTATAAAGTATACGTTTTTCAGAACAAGACAGGTAATGAACAAATAATTAAAATTTTCCTACGCTTTTAAAATGTAGTCAACATTTTAAATGTATTTATTTTAAAAATGAAATATAGTGACTTTATTTGTCATTTACTCAAATGAGAATACACAGGTTTCTTTGTGCATCTTGCAGTTTTTTGTGACATACACACACATATAGTACCCATTATGTTATTTAAACATCATTTTCTTTGAATGCCTATGACTTTTGTACATTGTTGTATACCAGCCATTCTCTCAGCATCCGGGGAGCATTTTCTAAGGGGGGGCAGGGCTGGTTAGGGCTCTGCTTAAGGGCAGAATGGACATGTGAATGCTGATAGAGGTATATCACCATGATGAGAGACCCCTGGGTTTCAGTTTTCAGAATCCCCCTTACTTACTGGGGCGAGACAGGAGGCAACGGTTAATGTTGTTAACAGGGGGGAGTGGATTTAGAATTCAGAGTAATGAAATATAAAAATTTTCAGGAGTAATATTTTTATACTTGGTTTAAATGGGAGCTGAAGAGGGGAATATGATTTCATTTTGAGGTGGAAAGACGTAGTTGCATTATCTGAAACGTGCCTAGGAGAAATTCTGTCTCATATGTAACGACAGTGCCCCCTGGTGGTGATTAACTGAACCGCAACCTACAGGAGAAACTGCTTGGAACCGCATTTGTTTTATCATCCTTTTAGAGGCAATTGTGCCCTTGAAAGGTAAAGTGGGCTATCCCAAAAAAAAACAAAGTTTTGAGAAAATTTGCTCCAAAGTTGAATTTTTAAAAAAAAATCAGTGTGCCTATACCCTACAATTGATATATCATAGGCAGCACAGAGGTATGACTTAGATAACAACAACTTATCCAATTGAAAATATTCAATAAAAAGTGGGTAGGGGTCAAAAATGTGGGATAGCCCACTTTACTTCTCAAGGGCACAAATATATTTGATTAGTTCCGAAATACGCAATTTAAATTTTATAGTTTGAAATTACACACATGTAAATGTATAATTAACACTAACAGAATAGCCACACTATTTACTCTGTAAGTTACTCCTAATAAATCAATTTCGAGCTGTGCTGTGCTTTACAGTACATGAATATAAGCAAGAACATACATCCTTGCAGATAGAGCAACAGTTATATATTCATGCCTTATATTTCAAGGTGGGGCTGCGTGGTTTATGTATTTAAATCTTGTCTGTGTGTGCTTGACCCGCACCTTGTGCTTCCCAAGATAAGCTACAAGTTCAACCCAACCCTGCATTCTTTGTGCATGTAAAAAGTAAACAAAAGTATACAAATTCAACACTTGCCCCATTTACAAAGGCTTTCTTTTTAGGGTGGCTTTTCTCATATAATTTTGTATGCAGAAGTCTGAGATGTACACAATAAATACACCTGACACAAAACAAATCTGAACTGTTCGATATTCTTCAGATCCTGGTTTCTCAGAGCCCCCAGTTGTACTTGTTCATACTGTAAGTGGGTGTGTCCCAGAGCAGGTTTTCCGGTTCTTTCCTTAAGGCCCAATGTGCACGACTGTATTTATGTCACCTCAGCATTAGGGAATATCCATCACGCAATTAAGAAGATTACTTGTGTGTGTCGCCATATTGCGAAATTGCCCCACACTTCCAAAGATGGGATTGGACTGCTGTGTGTGAATTTTGCAGGCTTTCTATGTGTCGTACAAGATTCCGTCTCTAGTCCGAGGCTAAATCGTGCTGCTAAACTGCCAGTAATAAAGAGTAAATAACATTTCCTCTCAATTAATTTGTTTTCGAACTATTTCCGGCAACCTCCCAGCTAGCATTGGTTTGTTGGGCCGACGTCGGCTGTTGGTCGTTATGTCGATGGTCAAAAGCGGATGTCGACACGTCTGGCCAACATAATGGTCTACATAATGAAAATGAGATTTTTGGATATTATTGTTTGTTAGATACACTAACTGTCTTTTAATAGGCTAATTTCCTTTCTTTCTGAATCGATGAAATACACTTGATGTCGTCCAAATTTTTCGTCGCCGTAACGTCTGGCAGACGTCTCATAGACCTTTACTCTATGTCCAAGATCGAATTTATACAGATTTCTTTTCTGATCAAGATGTACAACCTATACCTCCACAGAAAAAGTTTAAAGGATTCCATAACAATCCCTTTTCTTCGTTGGCTTCATGTCCTGACAACGTTGGGTATTGACTAACTCATGGTCAGTCCCGGACGTTGTCCAGACGTGCAGCCAACGTCCAGAATGTACAGTATACCACAACCATGACAGCTTCCCAGCTAACATTTAACGTTGGCCCAACGTTGGTAGAACGTCGGACATAACGTCGGCCCAACGTCATTAGGTTTACGTCAACTCAACGTCTGCAGCGAACGTCAAATGCACGTTGCCCCAACGTGCAGTAAACCAAGTAGTGATAAGCAAATGTGTGCAATTCCCTGGGGCCAACGTAAAACCAACGTCCCACGGACATTATGGGGACCATGTGCCAACCTACTTTCAATGACTGGGTTACGTCAACTCAACGTCTGCAGCTAACGTAAAATGCACGTTGTACCAACTCTCAATTGCCAATTAAAGAGTTCATCATAGGTCAACATGCAAACTCTCAAAGGATTATTTAGACACTTAATTATATTGCTATTATCAAGTCGTGTCAAATAAATAAACTTGATCCTGTTGAAAGTTTTCGTCAGCTTACCGACAGACGTTCATCGCGTCTGTAACCCAGGTTACAAATATTGTAAATAATAAAATAAATAAATAGTTAGTAAATAATTAACTGTAAGATAAGACATAAAACAAAGATTTGTAAAATAGTCTAATTTACACGTGAAAATATTTACATATAAAAAAATTTTGTGCCCCTCCCTTCTCCTCGTGCATGCGCAGTAATGTAGTTTATAGGAGAGAGAGAGACTAACGGTAACAGGCTAAAGAAGCGGCAGAGACGCGAAGTTTGAATACTTTTGTAGTTTTCAAGGTGAATTTCGGATCTTTTCTAGTTAAAACAGTGTTGCAGATTGTTGAAACGGTAGCGACATTAACCAGAGAAGTTTTGGCCAGGTTTTTATTCCACCCGGGAGAGTTTCCCGGGCATCGAGGGATAACGACGAAAGTTCATTAGCTCGTGTGCATGTGTGAGGAGACGCGCGTGCAGGAGGACATCGGACGGCGGGGTTTGCCCAAGGATTTCGCGCTTTAAGAGGCTGAGACAACGTCACAACCGGCTCGAAGGGACACGGTTTGAACTTTATTTTTCCTACTGGAAGACTATCTCACTGTTATTGTGGTAGGATTGTGCAATTACCTCTCATTGATTAAATGGATGAGGACTGAACGGAACTTTGAACTGAATCGTATTATAAAAACATCCTATGTAATGTACTGTTCATTATTGAATTCTTTTGCCATGTTGTTCATATGGTTTGAGTTGAATAGTATATTTTCAGCTGTATCCTAAAAGAACACTGATTTAAAAGGTCAGTACATTCAAGAAAGGCGCTATAGTAAGAGTTGCAGACTCTTTCAGATTGAGAGTTACTGAAGGGAAGAAGGTAAATAGCTTAGTGAATCTAATTATCAACCCAAGACTAAGTATACAGACCAGTCTTAGAAAAAATAGAAACATCTAGTTGACAAAACTAATGAAAACTACGATAGTAATTACCAAAACCTATCCTAAACCTATCCTATTTGTCTTGAGTGACAAAAGTGATGATGAGATGTAAAGAGCACGTTTATGGGTACTTCCATTAACCAATATTTTACACAATGATTTAGTTTTGTACACAAACAATTTTTCTGCCAAATGAAGTTCTATAATTTTAAAGTTGATGAGAGAGAGCTCTGTCTTTACCCTAGAAGATATCTTATTTTACCTTTTGAGAGTACATGTCTGGTTATTCGCTCGCCTCGTGATGAGCCTTTGCTGAGGTGAATAGTTTTGGAGATACAATTAATTTATTAGGACAAGTTCGATATTTCACAAATCTGGAGTTGTTCATTTTTTCTATCTATTTTTGGTGCTACTAATAAAGTTAAATTTCAGTAAATTTACATTGTGGTAAGCAGGCAATTTGGTTTTGAATCCTTTTCAAGGTTGGAACATTTTTTATCTAATGAAGAATTAATTTTTGCTGATGTATCATATTGGTCATTGGTGCAATTTGTAAAATCACAAGTACTGTTCGAATTTTGTGAGATGAATCTTGTGTTGCACACTTTCAGTTTCACTATAAATTATAATCTAATCTATACTTTATAAATAACTTTTGTATAACTCCTGTAGAGACTGGTGCAATATTCTGTCCATCCTTTATTTAAAAATTTCATAGTTGCAAATGTTTGAAAAAAAGTTGTCATTTTGGCTGTTGAAACTGTGCCTATTTGCAGATTGTATCTCAAAATGTAGAGCTAGTCACTTACACTTACCTTATTTGTGACCTATCACAACAAGACTGGTTATAAGTCGCGCTGAACTTGACAGCAATTTGTGAAATCTGACTTAATCTGTTGCACTCTTCTTTCACAATAAGCTTACAAAAGGGAAATGAACGACGAGTCCATATTAACCTGGTCAAGTTCAGAGCGACTTATGACCGGTTTTGTTGTGATGGGTCACATTTATAACTAAAAAAGGCGTTGATACATTATTTGGTCCTGTTGGCATCCACTATTCTAACTAGTCTTAAATGTTCCAATATTTGTTTAAATATCTGCTTCTGTCAAGTAGTTTATAATGGCTTTCATTTTGAAGTGTTCCTGAATATTAGGTTAAAATTGTTTGAATCAATGCCTAACAAGTAACTGATTAAAATAGGTATTTTATAAATGGGCTGTGTGTTAGGTCGGAGTACAGATACTTGTTTAACACATTCCACAGTTGTGACAGGGACCAAAAAACTGATATATAACTGCATATCTTTTAAATCATTTTCTGCATAAACATGTATTGTGTAAGCAGGGTAATGTCATATTAATATTTCTTTATTAAACTGTAGCGTTCACAATGGACCATGTGTTATGTACATAGAAGACAAGTATTACCTGTAGTGAAAGTACAAGAAAATTAACATAATTGGGTACAAATGTTTTAAAATTCAAGGTGATTTTATTATTTGTGATGCAGTTTAATGATGTCCATTTTTCATTGTTACTGCTGAGTTGAATTATTTATCAATGTCCTGTTAACATAGCTGTTATAACAACTGGAATGTTAAGGGTTACCTGAAATAAATTATAGGCAACAAGTTGTGACCTCAAACATTCTATATTACATGTATTTGGGTTGTTGATGTCATCCTGGGTAATCCCTTGATGTTCAATATGCTGTGTATTTCTTGATGTCAGTTTTACTTGGTACCTCGGAACTTTGTACGTGTAAAAAGTTAGATTTTATGGGGATTTTAATATTTCATATCCCTTTATTTTTTTAAGAATTTATTTTAAGACAATATAATAAATTTAATTTGGAAAATTTGAGTATGTGTCTTTTTGTTCCCTTTTTAGAGAATTTTGATCATTTTCTTCTTCATTATATTTAGTTTACTGAGCGTTGGCACAACGTGCATTTTACGTTAGCTGCAGACGTTGAGTTGACGTAACCCAGACATTGAAAGTAGGTTGGCACATGGTCCCCATAATGTCCGTGGGACGTTGGTTTTACGTTGGCCCCAGGGAATTGCACACATTTGCATATCACTACTTGGTTTACTTGACGTTCGCTGCAGACGTTGAGTTGACGTAAACCCGATGTGCAGATGCACGTCCGGCCAACGTCTCCTAATGACGTTGGGTCGACGTTATGTCCGACGTTCTACCATCGTTGAGCCAACGTTAAATGTTAGCTGGGAGCTGTGCCATTAAGGAACAGCTATCTTATGTTCTACCAAAAAAAGATGCACAGTACATCTTTCCCTTGTCATTATCAACTTCTTTCACATTTTTTGCATACATAAATTAAACTGTAACATACTGCCACCTAAGAGATTTTGGCTTTATACAGTAAACACACAATGCATAATGGACGTAAAAAGATGAAAAATTATCGAAATGACCCAGACAGAAACCTTGTTTCTCTCCAGTACTCCGAAAGCTCTACGTTAACATTTTCCATAACGTAACGTTTTTCCACGAATAACTTGAAAACATATACACCATCTCACTGGAAATGTCCCAAAGGCCTTACGAAGTGACGCAGCCGCATACAACCACCCACCAGCCCCCCCCCCGGACCGGAAGTAGTCATCATCCAATCGCTTCCTGCTTCCGGTGTTCACTCCAGTTTTCCGGTTTTCTTGACGGTGGATGAGTGGAGTGCTTTCCTTTCACATTCTGACATTTATGCGGTATTATGGCTGGGTCTGCCGACGGCGCCGCAGCAGAACCGCCTGGGTTAGAAACCCAACGGAGGGAAGTCGAGGGCCTGGTCCAGAACCACCATCTCCGCGCAGGGGACAGCTGGTAAGACTGACTTGCCGCCCTCTGGCTGACACCCACCGATCAGCGACAATAACATAGCTGTCGGGCTAGCAAACCTTGACTGTTCAGCCTGTCCCACCAGCGGTCCTGCCGGTCGGAGAGGTGCCCTACCAGCAATAGCGGTCTGCACTTCTAGCCTCGATTCCTAATTCAACCGGTTCATTTGTCCTTCCCGACGAGTCCATTCGCTCGGGTGCCTCTATTTACTGCGGTTTTGAGAGATTGTTGTCATGTCATGATCACACCGAGGCTGCATTGATAGAATACGCAGAATTCCTGTTGTCTGACTCTTGCGCCGTTACAGGCTTTAGACTGGAGTATTTGGGACGCGCCGCCCACAAACTGTCAGGCAGCCGGTAGCCCTGTGCATGGCCGCTTTCACCCTACGCTCGACGAACCTCTCAGGGTCTGTAGAGCAGTAACAGGGTGCGCAGCCACCTGTATTATTGTCGGTATCCAGTTTACTCAACGCGACAGATATTGAAGGGGGAACTTTCGAGTCTGAGCCAGAAATTTTGCAATCCCCTCGGTTCTTATATCGTCGGTAGTTATGCCATCCCTAATTCTGGTGTGTTTTCATTTGTGGTCCCTAGTTTAAAATGATTGAAAAACCCTCATTTTAAATCGACGCGCTCTGCCTGGATCGCAAGTCTGTTGGGCAGTTGACTAATAACTTCAATGCAGGTCGCTACTAAAAGGTCTGTTCGCAGCTTGGGTAGCTATCGTTTTTTAGACGTCTTAATTCTGATTTTAAATACACACAACTTGGATGACTAAGTTCATATATACATATGGTCAGATTTGCCGAATAATTAAAAATTTAAGCCTTGTGTTAATTTGTTACTTTCAGTTTCAACTTGTATCTGTTTTTCTATCCATTTACGTCAACTCCTGACTTTCGGTAACACCAGTGCATTATAGCTTCTGTAGTTGCACTGCCAGCAATCTTGTCAGTAAAACATAAGTGAACTAGCATATTTAATGTTGTGAACTGTTACAGTTTTTACACGGACCTGCGCCCGAAGCTTTTTGCTTTTTAGGGTTCATTTCGTTACCCGGGTTCACTTCTTTCCAAAACCGCAGAACTTTTTGATGAACGCTTTGGGCAAAAGCTGAGAAACGTAGCGCAGTGTACGCTGAAAAGGTAAATAAGTCATGACACCCTTTCTAAAGAATCTGTACTTCTAAATAAAAGTTTTTATTCCCCAAATCCACATTTATTCGCGCCATAGAATACCTGCTTCTTGTGGTCTTCTTTTTGTATACGTCCGTTTTCTGGATGTTTGCCACGACATGGCATTGGTGCACTAATTTACCAAATTACATCTTTATTAATTGTATAACATTGTTTTAACAGGTTCAGGTATCGTTGGGTACCTCTTTTATTATGGATAAATAAATGTATTATATTAACATACTCACTAGGGTAGTATGTGGTTCTGTGGATTAGGACTCTGACCCCGTATTTGAAAGGTTGTTGGTTCCTGTTCATAGGAGTCCATGTTGAATGGAGTACTTAATTACAGGGAGAAAACTAGTGATTACTCTCCCTGCAAAGGTTCCTTAAGAATCTACATAGAACTTATAGATTATTATGGATCAAGAATTCAGCCTGGTTTCCAGAAGGTTCTGCTTAGTTACAGTACCACATGATTCTTGTTCCCTGGCTTTGGTACATTATCCTGGATGTGTCACCACTTTGGCCTGAGAAGATTCTCAGGTCTCAGGAGCAAAAGACTCATCAAGAGGGGGACCAGTATGAGATCTGACAGAAGGAGCTTAGGAATGTCAGGATGAAGATGTGTGTGATGAGGGTGGAGAGCTGATCTCTAATGAAGAGCTTAGACAAACTGAGGTTTGGGGCAGAAGTGGAATGATGAGTACCAGACGGGACAGTTCTTTAAAGGAATGTGTGACATCAGCAACTTCGTCGCAGGAATGAAAGACAATGGGGGCAGATGAAAGGTAAGAGAAACAAACAATCTGAAAGTCTGTTTTGACTGTATTTCAGGTACCTGCTGGACAAACGATGGTATGAGCTGTGGAAGGAGTATGTCGAG
The DNA here is from genome assembly GCF_023856365.1 of Brienomyrus brachyistius. NCBI lineage: Eukaryota > Metazoa > Chordata > Actinopteri > Osteoglossiformes > Mormyridae > Brienomyrus > Brienomyrus brachyistius. The sequence goes on along the minus strand of NC_064538.1, from coordinate 12,023,278 downwards.
ACAGGGGACCAAAACTCCTCCTCCTTTCCTGGGCATATTGACAACACAGAGCTCTTCGAGGGTGAGTTCAACTGAGCTGCTTGTCATCTCATGAGAGGCAGGTGGGGAAAAGTATTATATGAATTTTTGCAAGGAATAGTCAGAAGATCTGTAAGGAAGGTAGGCTTATCCAGAAAGAGTTTCTTAATTTTAGATGAATGGTTGATGGTGGATTTGCTTTGTTCCATCAGTCAAACTGGCCGAATATAGTTACACTAAACTTCTCATTTGATCTTCGTGGTCAGTGAACCGGAAAAAATCCAGTCTGGCCTTTCAAGGAATCATATAAGTAATAAATACTCTGCAAATGTGTTTTGGGAAATAGCAAGAAACCCCTGGTTCTGTGTGTGTATGGAGTTTACATGATCTCCCATCGTTGCGTTAGTTTCTGTTGTGTAATGCAGTCCAAAAATTGTGGTTAGGTAAGCTGGGAGCTGTCAATCATCTATGAAATGTAGTTGCGAGTGGGAATGTGTGCCGTGTGATGGACTGGCATCCGTTTCAGGGTCTCCCCTGCATCCTGCCTTGTTCTTCATGGGATAGTCTCCAAGCTCACTACTGGATAAGTGGTTATGTAAAATAAATGCGTAAATGTCTCAGGATAGCATGCTATCTTTGCTCCCATTTATGAGAGGTATCAATGAATGGTTCTGGCTATTGTATATCAACAACCGCATCATGATGTTCAGCAATTTTTGACAATATATGCTCTAGTACAGTGTTTCCCAACCTTTTTTGAATTGTGTACCCCCTGAGAGATTTTCTCATACCACAAGTACCCCCTTTGTCAAATGTGTTGATGATTCAATAGTTTATGTCTTTTTTTGCTCTTTTCATTGATAAAAGCTGGGTTTGTTATTCATTAAGCAACACATCCCAGATAGATTTTCTTTCTATACCAGGGCACAGCTAATGGAATGGCTGATAATATTTACCCATCATCAGGGAAATTAAATATAAAAATTTTTTCCACGTACCCCCTGTAATGTGCTCGCGTACCACTAGGGGTACGTGTACCCCCGGTTGGGAATCACTGCTCTAGTATGAAGGATGATAACAGGCTGTTATATATTTTTAATTATTCTTGATACAGATCTGGAGTCCTACCATTTGAGGGATGGGCTCGTGGAGAATGAGGATTTTGTGTTGATCCCGGCAGAGGCTTGGCATAAACTGCTGAGTTGGTATGGCAGGGTGGCTGATCAGTCCCCCCTTGAACGCAAGGTAGGTTCCTGTTGCCACCATTTGTCCTTGTCAGATCTCACATAAAGCAAGGGATGGATTCAGCTGAATGGAGGTAGCTGTGTCTTAGGTTGTGTATCGCCTTGATCTTGTATCAGTGGGATGTAAATCCAACCTTTTTTTTTTTTTTCTTTTTGTGTCAGGTGGTGGACTTGCCCAGCACTGTCAAAGTGGAGGTATACCCGGTGGAGATTTTCTTGTGTCTGCATAGTGATATGGAGAACGTTCTCACTGAGAAATTCAGCCGCGCGGACTCTATATGTAAGCCCTCTTTATTCCAGAGTTCCTGACTGTCAAACTTGACATCTTTACAATACATTCTGTGACATGTGCTGTAGAAGACAATGTAGCATCCTGATGAGTATCTTCGTGTTTGTATTCATTTTTGTGCTGCCATGTCTGTCGAATGTGGTTCCATGGTATTTCCCCTCCCGGTCCTTTAACAGTTGTGATTCAGAAGGCTATGCGAAGGCTGTTTGAGGTACCGGAGACTGCGGAGACCAGGCTGTGGATGAAAAGCTCTGACACAACCTGTGAGAGGCTGCGCAATGTTCACATCAGCGTGCTTGAGTCCTGTCTCAGCTCTGGCATGGTACGTCCCTCCTTCCTCTCTCTGTGCAAACCAGAGCTCAGTCGCATGTTGGCCTTGGCTCCTCCTCCTCCTTCCTGAAGGTCTCCTGTTGTGTTGCAGACAGTGATCATGGAGATGAGGAACACTGATGGTACCTGGCCCAGCTCCAGACCTCAAATTATGTGAGTGACATACTGTGAGATTGGCTGGTTTGGTAGTCACAGCAAGGATCTTCAGTTTGAACATCTATTATAATAATGCATTTGCTTCTCAATGCTTTTGAATTATGGCCTCGTGAAGTTAATTGGATCTTACCAGTGAAAAGCTTGAATAGAATTTTTTAAATTAGACGGTACAATTGAAATGTGTCATAGCCCTGAAGTCTGGTTCAGCAAAAATAAAAATTTTACTGTTAAAGATTATTAGGGGACTTAATGTGTTGCTTTAAGGTCTCCTTTTGGAACTTTTATGGGCGTTCAGAAGCGTGTCAGCTCACCATTAGTCACTACAAATAAATTATTATGTACTCTATCACACATCAAAAGCTACTGGCTACCTCTTACACTTCTAATGGTGTCTTAAAACAAGGCTGTTAATGATTAACCATGTGGCTGTTTACGAAAGCCCCGTGATGTATTGCTGTGTCACAATATGAAGAAGTCAGGTGTAAGATCTGAACATAAGAAAGTATCTTTACTGTGGTCAACATCATAGCGTTGCTGCCACAGCTTAAGTAAAGAACCAGATGAAAAATGCCTTTTAACTACCTGCTGGATGTGTGTAGGATATGGACACGTATAGGTTGGAACAAATAATGCAAACATATCGATAGCAAGAGTATCATAAGGTGTAGGGCCACCCTTTGACCTTCAGACGCTTTGAATAGCTTCAGTCCTTATTCCTTCAGTAGCTTACAGTTGAGGCATGAGGGAAGTAAAGATGTAAGTTGGGCTCTAGAACTACCCATAAATGGAACTGACACATTAAATATTTTTGATTTATTTTTTTTTGACTGGAGGTTCAATAGACTGACTTTTATAGTTGACACATACTGCTAATGTTTATTCACCCCAATATCCCTCACCTTTGTTGGGGTGATTGAATCGTGTAGCTTGTCAGCCTATGGCTGTGTGTATAATCAATATGTGTTTGTGTGTAATAAAGAAATATATGGTACATAGATAGATGCCATCCATGTTGCCTAAGACACCAGGATAAGCTTTTGCAAGACGGATGGATGCGTAGATATACTTATACTAAATAGCTCTTCTTTTTTTCTTTGTATTTTCTATTGAACTGGAATGCAGTGTGACAGTAGGTACTGTATAATCTCACAGTGATAGGGAGCGCAGTTACCGTGCTAATTGCGGATGTGTTGCCTTGCACTGTGTCTCCAGGAGGAACTCTATGGACGAGCAGGACTCGTACCATGGTCAGCCAGGAGTGTGTGGCCTCACAAACTTGGGAAACACATGCTTCATGAATTCTGCCCTTCAGGTAGGCTGCTGCTGGTGCTTCTGCTACTGGCGTTTCTGTTTTTATGTCCTTGTTTATTTAGTGAATTTTCATGCCTGGCAGCTTCGCTACGTGACAGGCAAAGTTAGCTTTCACCCGGCTTATTTTTAGCAAGCTAGTGAAATGTGATGGCTTTTCAGCATTAGGGCAGCTGTCTGGACAGTTGGTGTTTTTAGCAGTGCACCTCCCCCCCCCCTTCTCTTTTCCAGTGTCTCAGCAACACCCCTCCCCTGACGGAGTACTTCTTACGCAATGGCTACCTGGAGGAGCTGAACTTCACCAACCCGCTGGGTATGAAAGGCGAGATCGCGGAGGCCTATGCTGATGTCATCAAGCAGATGTGGTCCGGCCGCCATTACTCTGTGGTGCCTCGTATCTTCAAGGTAGGCCGCTGTAGAGGTCCCAAGCTATGCTTCCCCCTTTCAGTAGAGGCCCTGATCCTCAAATATGGCTGTTCATGTGCAGACCAAGGTGGGCCACTTTGCCTCCCAGTTCCTGGGCTATCAGCAGCACGATTCCCAGGAGCTGCTCTCCTTCCTGCTCGATGGCTTGCACGAGGACCTGAACCGTGTCAAGAACAAGGAGTATATAGAGTTACGGGATGCTGATGGTAGACCTGACCAGGTTTGTGAACAGTCATCCATGCACACTTAAGTACATATACTGGGATTCATATATTGTAAGATGATTGGGTCAAGTTTCATCTTTTGTGTCTGGTATTATGTCGTAATCACTGTCAAGATGCATGTGTAGACCTGCTGTGGGTTCATACGGCATTAGAACAACCTCTCCTTTGTGTATATTTGTGTTTGCTCTCTATGCTTAGATATTTTGTATTTTGTAAAGTTATGACTTGTCCCTAAATTTAAGAGTAGGGAGAGTGTAACCCTGTTGGATTCTGACTGCCTAGTATGTCATGTGACAGGCTGTGGCTGAGGAGGCGTGGCGTAACCACCGGCGACGGAACGACTCTGTGATTGTGGACATTTTTCATGGATTGTTCAAGTCCACCCTTGTCTGCCCCGAATGCCACAAAGTGTCTGTCACCTTTGACCCCTTCTGTTACCTGAGTGTGCCCTTGCCTGTCAGCAAGGACAGAGTGATGGAAGTATTTTTTGTCTCTCTTGACCCAGCAGCCAAACCCATACAGGTAAACCACCCCCCTGCCTGAAATTATCCTGCCAAATCTCCATGGCTACTGCAGGAATGGACTGAAATTGTTTTTATTTGACATTTATTTTTCTTTTCTTTAACTAGTATCGCTTGGTTGTACCCAAAGCAGGCAAAGTGTCAGATCTATGTTTGGCTCTGTCCCAACTGACCAATGTGTCAGCCAGTCAGGTGAGTTGAACGTAAGGGTCTCTTAAACCCTGTTAATTCAAGCATTTTTGCATGGCTGTCATCAGGAGCAACCGTAACGTAAATCAGAGGGTGTTTTTTTGTGTGCTTCTTGAACAATCCTACTTATGAATAGTGTGATGACTAATTATTGAGATTCTGTTGTGCGTGAATGTTTGCCCTGGGCTAGCTGACCTGGGTTTTCATTACTGCTCAGATGATCGTGGCTGACGTGTTCAACCATCGCTTCTATAAGATCTACCAGTCTGATGAATCCCTTAGCTGTATCCTGGATCGGGACGACATCTTTGTGTGAGTCTGAATCCCAATTGGGTGTATTTGGCACATGCTGCAGCCAGTGTAAGGCCTCCCATGGCCATCCAGACACATAGTAAATGCCCTTGTCTTCTCTTACGGCAGCTATGAGCTGAGCAAGGGCTCCATCGAGGAGGATGGAGATGAGGTGGTGCTGGCACTCTACCTGCGAGAGCGCTCGCACTACCGTGACTACGGCTCGGGCAACAGCAACTACGGCACATCGCTGTTCGGCCATCCGCTGCTCATCTCCACGCCGCGCAGCCTGTGCTCTCGGGAGTCCCTCTACCACCACTTCCTTCAGCGTTTGGCGTGAGTGGAGTCTATTTATGTGTTCAGTTATATTCTGGCCTGTACGGGTCCCTCTTTTTAAATCAGTTTCGATTAACATGCTGGTTGAGCTACTGATTTGTTTATTTAGCATAAGATAGGTAGACCTCCTTGTTCCCTGGAGTTCGTTGAAGTCTCTTTCTCTCTCTCTCTCAGACGCTATGTTCGTCAGCCGGACCCATCAGAAGAGGTGGACGAAGAAGAGGAGGCAGATGATGATGACGACGAGGAAGAAGAGCTGTATAAGACTCAGACCAATGGAGTGAGCGATGGTAATGTTACCCCCATTACTCTGAATACATAGTTATCCTGAGGAACCTTTTGTGAAGTGCATTGTGAGTCGGATCAGTCTCTCCTCTCCTGTTTTCTCTTTTGTCTTCTTTTCTCTTCTTTTCTTTGTGGAGGAACAGATTTATTTTATGCTGTCAGCTCCCAATGGAGTCAGTCTTTGGAGCATTTTGTAAAAAATTAGTCATTTATGCATGTCACTCATCCTTCTGTCTCTGGCTGTAGACGACGACGAAGAAGAGAGCGACGAGCCAGGGCCCTCCAAGAGAGACGGGGACGGCCAAGCTGAGGGCTCGGAGTCTGAGGTCAACCATGCGAACAACGTCACGGGACAAGAGGACAGCGCTGTGGCCAATAGCAGAAGGAAAAAGGGCCATACTGCAGAGGATGGGGAGGCTGCTGCAGCCACTGTCTCAAAGGAGTTACCAGATGCTTCTGACAGGCCGCAGGCTGCCAGGCAGCAGCCCTCTGAGGAGGACGAGGAAGGCGAAGAGGAGGAGGACATTGATAAGGATGAAGCTACACCTCCCAGCCCTCAGTCCAGTGAGCGCCAACCGAAGAGAAAGTGCTGTCCCGCTAAACGCAGCAAGTTGCTGTTCTCCATCCAGGCAGTGAACTCCAACGGCACCACGGAGAGGGGCATGGCTGATGGCGGCAGCACGTTCTCTTTCAGCTGTGAGTCCCGGGCTCGACCCCCCCCCCACGCACATCACCTCAGCCTCAGCTAGGGGCCGAACTCAACGGGTTCGCCTACTAGCCCACTGGGCTAATTCAGTAAAAAAAACGTACTAACCAAAATAAATTTTCACTAGCCCACACTGCACAATGTAATTTTAAAGCATAAAAGGCAGTCAAAGGCCATCACGTCACACAATAGTAAATGACCCTGTACAGTTATTTTCAGTATATCATTTATTCGTTTCTGTAAACAGGTTAATATTTTGCGCATTCCGTGGTAACATGGTCAGTATATAGCAAAGTCATCCAGCTGTCCAAAAAATGTTCTGATTTCCGAATCCTGGTGTTTTCTAAGGGTATATTAGGACTCTCTGACAATGCACTTAACCTAGTTTTTTCCAACTACCTTGCCAGCGTCACTCTGGAGGATTAGGGCTGTCAATTTTTTTTTTAATTCCAATTAATCACATATACAGACACGTTGCAGTATCATCCAAAAACGATTATTTTATATAGTCAGTGTAGAAATGTATTTATTTTTGAAACAGAAGTATCAAAATAAATTGACTGAATTTTTTTCTTTTTTTTTTTTTTGTGAATTCTGGGAGTCTGTCATGAGTACAGTTCTTTTCTTTTACAACCAAGAAGGAAAGTCTGTTAAACATATGTGTTCATGCTGTTTTTGGGCTATCAAAATCTTTTCTGCTAGCCAACAGGCTATTGTTGAGTTTTTTTTTTGTATTCAACCTTCATCTTAATTACTCCCCCTCAGGCCAATGGGCAAGCTTCATTTCCAGCCCTGATCTCAGCACTAGCGATGTTGCCGTTGTCTTTCTAGTTGCCCCTAAACTCTGGACGCATGCGCTCATTAAGCTCATGCTCACTTTAGCCCGTTGTACTGTTTTTTTTTATACAAACATAACTTTAAAAAGTAAAAATTGATGCACAAAAGGCAACTGCAGATTTATCCATTCCCCAAGCAGAATAAAACAACGATGTGGGTTTTTTTGATCTGTTAAAATCTAGAAGCAGTTGTAATTAATGTGACGTAAATGTTTATTGCAGAATTATTAGTTTTATAAATAAAGCTTGTCAAGCGATATTTGTGAATTTTAGTCTTATATATTGTCCGAAATAATGTTGGTGTTTTTTTTTTTTTTTTTTTTTTACAGCAGCGAACCTGACTTAATTCTGCAAACTTTATTTGAGTGCTCCTCTCGTCACGGTCTTATTGAAATCTTCTGCATGGGTGGTTTTTCTAAGAATGTGTCCCTGATCAGGTGACAAGGTCTCAGCCAATGCTCTGCTGTCTGTCTGCAGCTCAGCCCTACGTTGCCATTGACTGGGACCCCGACATGAAGAAGAAGCACTACAATGAGAACGAGGCTGAGGTATGGGAGGGGCCGAGGCTTGCTCTGCACTGGTGTGCGTGATGATGCCTGCGCGTGTCGCTGCTATTGTGTCATGTCGCACCCGCAGAAGTACATGAAAGACAGGAGCATGGAGATCCCTCACCAGCAGGCCAGGGTGGATCTGCAGCAGTGCATCGAACTCTTCACCACAGTGGAGACACTGGAGGAAGAGAATCCCTGGTACCGCTGGTTTCTAAACCCTCCTTAGTGTTGGAGAGAAAACATTTCAAACTTTTATATAAGGGCCTTTTCATAAAACCTCTATCTTTGAAGGCCGCAACCCAATAGAACCCTGCAAAGCTTTAGGTATGAACATATGGTAAAAATAAGAGTGTGTTGTAGGTACTGCCCATTATGCAAGAAGCATCAGCTGGCAACAAAGAAGTTGGACCTGTGGTCCCTCCCAGAAGTTCTCATCATCCACCTGAAGCGCTTCTCTTACACCAAGTATTCCCGTGAGAAGCTGGATACAATAGTGGATTTCCCCCTAAGGTATATAGTCCGCCTGTTACTGCTCCCCTAAGGTATGCCGCATGCACTCCGCCTGTCACTGCTCCCCTAAGGTATGCCGCACGCACTCCGCCTGTTACTGCTCCCCTAAGGTGTGCCGCACGCACTCCGCCTGTTACTGCTCCCCTAAGGTGTGCCGCACGCACTCCGCCTGTCACTGCTCCCCTAAGGTGTGCCGCACGCACTCCGCCTGTCACTGCTCCCCCAAGGTATGCAGCACGCACTCCGCCTGTCACTGCTCCCCCAAGGTGTGCCGCACGCACTCCTCCTGTCACTGCTCCCCCAAGATGTGCCGCACGCACTCCGCCTGTCACTGCTCCCCCAAGGTATGCAGCACGCACTCCGCCTGTCACTGCTCCCCCAAGGTATGCCGCACGCACTCCTCCTGTCACTGCTCCCCTAAGGTGTGCCGCACGCACTCCGCCTGTCACTGCTCCCCTAAGGTGTGCCGCACGCACTCCGCCTGTCACTGCTCCCCCAAGATGTGCCGCACGCACTCCGCCTGTCACTGCTCCCCCAAGGTATGCCGCACGCACTCCGCCTGTTACTGCTCCCCTAAGGTGTGCCGCACGCACTCCGCCTGTCACTGCTCCCCTAAGGTGTGCCGCACGCACTCCGCCTGTCACTGCTCCCCCAAGGTATGCAGCACGCACTCCGCCTGTCACTGCTCCCCCAAGGTGTGCCGCACGCACTCCTCCTGTCACTGCTCCCCCAAGATGTGCCGCACGCACTCCGCCTGTCACTGCTCCCCCAAGGTATGCAGCACGCACTCCGCCTGTCACTGCTCCCCCAAGGTATGCCGCACGCACTCCTCCTGTCACTGCTCCCCTAAGGTGTGCCGCACGCACTCCGCCTGTCACTGCTCCCCTAAGGTATGCCGCACGCACTCCTCCTGTCACTGCTCCCCTAAGGTGTGCCGCACGCACTCCGCCTGTCACTGCTCCCCTAAGGTATGCCGCACGCACTCCTCCTGTCACTGCTCCCCTAAGGTGTGCCGCACGCACTCCGCCTGTCACTGCTCCCCCAAGGTGTGCCGCACGCACTCCGCCTGTCACTGCTCCCCCAAGGTATGCCGCACGCACTCCGCCTGTCACTGCTCCCCCAAGGTATGCAGCACGCACTCCGCCTGTCACTGCTCCCCCAAGGTGTGCCGCACGCACTCCTCCTGTCACTGCTCCCCCAAGATGTGCCGCACGCACTCCGCCTGTCACTGCTCCCCCAAGGTATGCAGCACGCACTCCGCCTGTCACTGCTCCCCCAAGGTATGCAGCACGCACTCCGCCTGTCACTGCTCCCCTAAGGTGTGCCGCACGCACTCCGCCTGTCACTGCTCCCCCAAGGTATGCCGCACGCACTCCTCCTGTCACTGCTCCCCCAAGGTGTGCCGTACGCACTCCGCCTGTCACTGCTCCCCCAAGGTGTGCCGTACGCACTCCTCCTGTCACTGCTCCCCCAAGGTGTGCCGTACGCACTCCGCCTGTCACTGCTCCCCCAAGGTGTGCCGTACGCACTCCTCCTGTCACTGCTCCCCTAAGGTCTGCTGCATGCTGGCATGAAAGCAGTGTCTTCATGACTGCAGAGCTCCAGTTTTTTCTGGTCTTCCTTTTCCAAAGATGATGTATTGTTTGTATTTTAAATACACTGTTCACAGCCAAGCATTCTGATATAAGCGTCCTTTCATTGTTGTAGGGATCTGGATTTTTCACAGTTTCTGCTGAGGAAGACGGACTCTGACAGGGAACCTCCAAGCCGATATGATCTGATGGCTGTTTCTAATCATTACGGAGGACTCAGAGATGGACACTGTAAGTTCATACATTTTTCAGCAACAGTAAAGCAATGAGCTCAGTTCTTATCAATACAGCTGTATGGTTATTATAAGTGGCTGTATGATTTTGGAAATGAAAAAATGCATCAAAACAAGTGTCTGGTTCAAGCAGACACAGTCACAGGCTGGGTGTCAGAAGATAGCCCTCCATGCATTCCAGATCTTCTGCTGCAGGATTCTGTAGCAGTCCTTGTTTTTTGTCATCTGTAGATACCAGTTATGCACGGAACAAGGACAACGGCCAATGGTATTACTTCGACGACAGCAAGGTGACCTATGCAAGGGAGGAACAAATCGTGGTAAGCAGACCACTCGGGTGGGTTAAATGAGTTCAGGCATATCGGGAGAATAAAATCTAGAAATTCCTTGTGCAGTTTTGGATTGCCCCGTTGTGTCCGTGCCGGTGACCTAGCAATTAACGAAGACGTGCTGTTGGAGGTGGGGAAGGAGGAGGGAGTTGCATGAGGTGTGGGGAGAGTAGCAGGAAATCAATATCATTGCATCTACATAGTATCAGCCCTAGCAATCGGCAAAAGGATGACTTAAAAGGGCCAGTTCTGGAACATGGGCTACAGCAAGAGAATCCTGTGCATGATCTCCATGGAATGATGGATGGCTCTGTAATGATGCCTAAAGGGCAGGTTTGGTTTGGACTCTTGGACTATATTGGACTACATGTGGGCATGTAAGGCAGGGCTCTTGTATAATGGCTGTCATTATATGATTGAGCTGGTGACTCTTGTAACTGCAAACTCCCCTTTCCTGCCCCTCCCCCGCACCCTAAGACCAATGCTGCCTACCTCTTGTTCTACCAACGACAAGACAAGATCCGCCAGCCCATCCTGCCTGCTCCCTCGGATAGCTGCTCCTCATCTCCACCGGTTGCCAGCACCACCCCCTCCCCCTTCTGTGACAAAGTGGACGGCGCCAGTTCCTCTGTCAATATGGAGACAGACTAAAGCAGCATTCTCCATCCTTAATTCGTTTTTTTTTTTCTTGTATGTAGGAGGGGCAGCTATTCTTGTTTGTTTTTGTTTCTTATTGCTTTGTATTTGTCCTATTCAAAGAAGAAAAACTTGAACCTACTGCCTCCTCTTGGCATTAGAGGTGGGTCAGAATTCTCAGGCTGGTGCACAAGTGAGAGGCACTGGAGGGCGATGCCCCGCTGGCTCTTGGGTCTGATGATTGGATGACTGCAAACTGTTGGAGCCGAAATACCATTTGTGGATTCGTCCTAGGTGGTTTCCTTACCTATATTAACCAGGTTTAGGCTAGGGAAAAACTTCTAAAAGCAATGAACCAGGTTCTCATGGGTAAACATGACTATTATAAGTAGCTGTCTTGCTTTAGACTGAAATAAAAATACCAGATGCAGAAGAATCATACTCTAGTTGAAGCAAATTCCAGACATGTTAGAAGATACTGAATCCACGTGCTCCTTTCTGGAGGTTTGGGACAGTTTGGTTTGTAGTGATCAGTGATTCTTTCCAGTAGCCAGTGGTAAGTAGCTATGCACTCAGTGTAGTTCTTGTCTGAGAGGAGGAACTGTTTCATGTGTTGTTGTCTAGCTACAAGCATCCTGCCGCATTGCTGTCCATGCATTTTGCTGGTGACCTATAGTTTTTACTGAAAGATTCTGTTTGATACTCGAAACAGTTTTACATTTTAGCTTTCTTTATTCAACGTATTCCAGTAGATGGGCCGTTTTAATGCACAGATATTTAAGACAGAAAAGCATCCTGTGAAACTGCTAAAAGACTGTGGGTGTCCTACGTTCAGCTTGGGTTGCATTTCACCCTTTTCCACTTCATATCAGGGACTGCATGAACGGGAATATAATGTAGAAGCTGCAAAAATCATCACTATGGACGTCAGACACCATAGTGTTAGAACAGTCATTTTACTTTTAAGGCAGATGGCGAGCTATTGGCTTGGTATCAGGTATGTGGTGATCAGTTATTTATTTTTCTTAATGAATTATGTTCATAGCAGGAATTTCTTGTCTTTGATAGGCAGCACATGCTTGTTTCTGGGAAATGGCATTTGAGTGCTTTTAGAAAAACCTTCCATTACTTATGATGATCGGCTTTTTCCTTTGATATGATGACGGGAAAGGATCTTTGTTATGGAATATAACAAGAAACATATTTTTCAAATCCATAAAGAGTTTGTATTTTTATTGTTAAGGAAAGTAATTAGAATTTAGATGCAAAGATCTTTCTTAATTAGTCTTAGTACTGAGAAATTTATCGGAGATGTGCTTTCTGAATACATTCTTGACTGATTTTTCAAAAGCAATTGTACAGTATTTTTATATTCTAATTACTCTTGTTTTATCATTGGTCATCTTGCTTAGATGAGCAGGGGGTGGGTATTTTTTCCATTTTATCTTCTTGTTAATAATAGATGGAATATTTTATTGTATATCTACCTTTTGATATCAATAAATGAAATGTTAGGTTTTACACTGTCCGTACTACCATGGCTCACAGCCTGTGGATCCCACCTGTAAAGCCCTTGTCTTTTCCATACCGAGAGTGGATGTGCGTGTGGTCTGGCATTGCACTTGCCTCCACAGAGCTATCGGGGGCTGCTGACACAGCCCACGCTCACCTCACCAGCAGCAACGAGACAAGTTTCTTTGGCATGCACATGTTCCCGAGAGCAGACTGGTCCTCTCATTCACATCATAATGTCTTGTTATACTTCCAAACAGATGAGTTTGAATATTTTTTCCCTTTTCAACTTTTAGGTTGATTACATTTTTCCATAAACCTGTTAACAAAAAAGCAGACGTTCCTATTTTCCATTTCGACGCAGTCCTCATGACCATAATAATTCAGCATTTTGTCATGTCTGCATAAAAATGCATCACCTGCTACAGTTCATTAAAAACACCTGGGGCGGGGGGCAGATGTGTATCCTGTGCACAGAGCTATCCCAGAAATGACATTAGTCTCCCAGAGAGATGTTGGTCGTTACAGAGTGACACTCTACTTGTTGTGTTTAGGGTGTCTTCCAGGGCAGCTGGGCCAAGTGTCCGTCTGTCATGGGGTGCTCCAGTGCTATTTCAAGCAAGATTTTCATCCACTCATTTAACTATGTCCTCTAGCAATAAATCTCATTGTGGTTTGGTTTTAATGGAACCATGTGACATGTTAAAATTAGGGATAGAAGCAGTCAGGCTTGCTTCTGGATTAACTAGATCGAGAAAAACTGCAGTCTGTTCCATTGATATGTGGCACATTTGACAATATTAACTTAATATTGTCACATTGCTTGTTTCATCTAATGACTCCCACTCGCGTTACATGTTTGCACGTATGGCCACTGATGTCAGCACATGTGGGGAAGGGCTTTTATAATGTGTAAAGCTTTTATACAGGCAGTAAATTTGATCAGGTGTTCGTTTTCAGAGTTGGGCATTCCTCACCCATGTCTTCCTTTATGCACACAACAGATTTATGCTGCTCATAGTTGTTACTAAACATGGATTTGACTTTTTTAAATGAAACAATTGTCAAAACAAAAGCTTACTTATCCTTGACTCATAAATGCACCTATACAGCCATTTCCGTCGTGTTCTTCAGGGATCAGATAATTGGTATGAATTTGGATAATGTATATCACAATTATGGGTTAAACGTTACTGTACCTTAATGAGAATAGGCTGTATGTATGTGATTTACAGTGATGACTTATACACAGTGATATGACAGAATGAGGTGAGACTAGTGTTAATTTTCTTGCTCCAAATTGAAACCACCCAGGTTCAGATCCTGTGACACTTTTACTTGGAAATGTGATTAAAGACTTTATTATACAAAATACATGATCAGATCTATAACAAAAACATGCAGCAGGTATTGTCTTTTGTTGAATATTCAAACCAGGCAACGGTGATATTTCCCCTTATGAACACCCATGATTAATATTTTGTAAGTTAATCATCATGTGCCAATAACTTGACATTTTGTACTACTTATACCTGAATATGCTCATAGATCTGTATGTATATATAGACATATTGGATCAAGAATTTGCTGTGTGTTATTTTGCAGTTAAATTTACTGTATAGAATTTTTTGCATGCTGTAAAAGAGTGTAAATAAAAGGCTATTTAAAAATTAGTTTATTTACGTTAATTATTCAGCTATGAAATGTAATCGCATAAGATTGCTCAATTGATTCTTTCACCTATGTTGGTAACAAAATATTCTCACCAAATAAAAAAAAAAATTCTCATTGCATCCACATTCTTGCTACTTAAATTCAACCACTGTTGACTGGACTTTATACTATTATAATACCCCTCTCAACAGCTCAGAAACCAGCTACCTGCTTTATCAAATTTTACGCTGCAAAGCATTTTCTCCCCCCTCAGGGGCATGACTACATTGGCATAGGTCAATTTCACTTTGTAAATGGTTTCTACTCAAGTCTATTATCAGTATTTTTCAACAAATTTATTGCACTCTTACAGATTCTTTGACAAGCAATATGAAATATTTCCTTTCATAGTGTAAAGGAATATGTAGTTGTCCATTTTTAGTTTACACATATTCCTGTATGGCTCTTCAGTTACTTGTATCTCTTGAGTCCAGTATGTTACAAACAGGCATTGAACCACACAGTTCCACTAAATGTTTTAAATATAGGTTACTTTCTTAGTTATCAGTAGTGTAACACAAACCTGATTCAGTCCTTAAGGACTGTAACTAACCTACAAGCAAAAGTACTTTACATTCCTGCTGATAGGACATTTATTGAGGGTACTCACGTCAAATATCCTGTTTTTTACTGATGTATTTTTAACAACACTTGTGATAGAGAATAGTCAAATACACAACAGCTCAAAACACTCTCCCTACTGTGATTTCATGTTAATGCAAACTAAAATTTCTGGTATATTTACCTACAAACCCCATATATTAAAACCCTAATTTGAGAACATGGTCTAATCCACTTCTTGGGGAAAGGCAAGCAATACATTTTTAAATTTTACTTAATGGGAAATTTGCAGGGGCAGCATGGTGGTGCAGTGGTTAGCACTGTTGCCTCACACCTCTGGGACCCGGGTTCGAGTCTCTGCCTGGGTTACCTGTGTGTGGAGTTTGCATGTTCTCCCTATAGTATAGTAGGGTTTCCTTAAGGTACTCTGGTTCCCCCCCCCCCACAGTCCAAAAACACGCTGATTGGAATGACCAAATTGCATGTGTGAGTGAATGGTGTGTGAGTGTGCCCGGCGATGGGCTGGCCCCCCATCCTGAGTTTCTCCCTGCCTCATGCCCATTGCTTCCGGGATAGGCTCCGGCCCCCCCGCAACCCAGTAGGATAAGCGGTTTGGAAGATGGATAGATGGGAAATTTGCATTGTAATAACCTTTTTCATGGTGATCATCAAAAATTCACTAACGAGGAAAAGGTAATCCCGGCAACCTTTAAAAATACAGTCAAAACATAGTGGTTTTTAGTTCATGACTGAACATGCCACCAAAATTCAATTCCCGACATATGAGCTCCTCCTCCACATTCTCCAGGGCCCAGTGATGATTAACAATCTCCAGTGCCTCCCATTCACTCTGAAACCAAAGACATACACCCATCTCCTCAGACATTAAGGATGAATGCAAAATATACAAAAATGTACATTACTTAAGTACTTTTTAATTTAATCAATTGGACCATGGTAATACAACTAGCACGATGTCTCAGTGGCCTGCATTGTTGCCTCACACCTCCAAGGCGTAGCTAGGCTTTGCATATTCTCCCCATGTCACATGTGTTTCCAATGCATGCAGTTAAACTAACTGGCACTTCTAAATTGTCCCTATTATGAGTGTGTGTACATGTCCTTCGACGAATATCCCATCCAGAGTATCCCCCATTCCTCAGGTCCTATGTGATCTGGGATAGGTTCTAGCCCCCCCCCCCCCCCCCCCCCCCCCCCGGTGACCCTGATCAGGAAAATCGATTGGAGGATGGAGGAAATGTACAACTGCAATAATTTCTCCAAACTAAAGACAAAGTAGGTTTTCATACAAAACAGTCCACTCTTTAAAATTAGATAATTCTATTCTGCAAAAATGTACCTTAAAGGCCTTGTTGGGATCAGGAGGTACAGGCATTGCAGCTCCAGTCATGTGGTCCTGCATGATGGATGATTGATCGGCTGCTAGATGGGAATGCCATATCATGTCTTACAAACATCCTCTGAGAACTGGACACCCATTACACACATGCATAATGCTTAAATACAGCATTAATATACAGATATCCTGTCCTCAATTCCAAGAGCTAAATTAAGCACTGATTCAAATTATGCAATTGTTATTTAATTAAGCAAAGTTTGATCGCAGGATTATGTTATTTTGAACCTGACTTACCATTGTTATGCCCTAAGAGGAGGTTGTACATGCTGCGGAGGCCAAAAACGTTGAGAAAGTACCAAGAAGCCGAACTCACCCTGTGAAAAATGACGGTAAAGAAGAAAAACCTATCAGGAGCCATTACTTCGTAACAGAAACTATATTTTAGAGTGTGACAGGAACTACACCCAAATATTACCTTGATGCAATGTGTGCAAGATATGGAAATGTCAGGTGTTTACAAGAACTGGCAATAAATACTGTACCAGGAAGCATCAAGAGACAGAAGTTCTATTCCACGCTGAAGCATGGGCTTGAATCTCAAAGTCAATGGGAAAGGAACCTTAGCTGGGGGGGAAATATTATATTCATGTGCTTAGTAGACGTGCTTGTTAGAGGCAACTTGCATTTTTTACATACAGATATATACACAGCTGGGTATTTCACTGGAATAATTCAGGTTAAGTACCTAGCTCAAGCGTACAACATCAGAACCCAAGTGAGAACCTAAATGAACGATCTTCAGGTTGAGTCACTATTCTGAAAATCTCAGGCCAATGCTGCTACTACTGTAAATAAGTAACATTTACAATAACTTGCTACAAACAAAATTAAATCTGTAGCTTACTGGTAACAAAGCCAGAAAATGCCCAGTTAATCCATCCACCAATCAAAATCATAGGTAGCACGTTAGTGAGATTTCCTTTCATCATGTCTGTCACCATACTGGTATCTAAGGGGGAGAAAGGTAGTAGAGAACACATACACATAATAAAATAATAAAATAATAGATACAATAATAGTACAAGTACTCAAATGAACTAATCTTTCTTTATAAATAATGCATCTTCAAGCCACGTACCAGTCATTGGGTTTTTTGGAATTACCTTCCGCTTAACTTTTTTGAAGAACCCACTTTCTGCATTGTTAAAGTAGTGTTTCCGCATAGCAAAAGCCTGAAATGGAAACATTTAGACGTTTGAATTTGGCAATGTGTAGGTACACTACCGTTCAAAAGTTTGGGGCCACTTCCCTTATTTCATGTATGTTTTCATGGAAAACAAGTTTGAATAGGAAATATAGTTAAATAAACCATTTGTAGCAATTACTGCCTTGTAGACCTTTGTCATTCTAGATGTTAATTTGTTGAGGTAATCTGACGAGATTTCACCCTGTGCTTCCAGAAGCATCTCCCACAAGTGGGATTGGCTTGATGGGCACTTCTTACGTACCATTCGGTCAAGCTGCTCCCATAACGGCTCAGTAGAGCTGAGACCCGGTGACTGTGCTGGCCGCTCCATTGTACACAGAACACCAGCCGGCCGCTTCTCTCCTAAATAGTTCTTGCATAGTTTGGAGCTGTGTTTGGGTCATTGTCCTGTTGTAGGACAAAATTGGCTCTAATTAAGCACCGTCCACAGGGTATTGCATGGCGTTGCAAAATGGAGTGACAGCCTTCCTTCTTCAGGATCCCTTTTAGTCTGTACAAATCTCCCACTTTACCATCACCAAAGCAGCCCCAGACCATCACATTGCCTCCACCACGCTTGATAGATATCATCAAGCACTCCTCCAACATCTTTTCATTTGATCTGCGTCTCACAAACATTCTTCGTTATCCGAACATCTCAAATTTAGATTCGTCTATCCATAGCACTTTTTTCCCCACTCTGTCCAGCGTGTTCATTTGCCCATCTCAGTCTTTTCATTTTATTGGCTATTCTGAGATACAGCTTTTCTTTCCAATTATATCTAGAAGACCAGCATCCTGGAGTTGACTCTTCATTGTTGACATTGACGCTGGTCTTTTGTTGGTACTATTTAATGAAGCTGCTAGTTGAAGACCTATAAGGTGTCCGTTTCTCAAACTGCGCACATGACTAATTGTTGCTAAGGGGCTATGTTAATGTTGTACATGACTTGCAATGTCTGCACAATATTTCCTGTCAATCTGTCGTAATTTTAATGGACAAAAGAAAACTTGCTTTTTTTCCAAAAGCAAGGAAATTTCCAAGTGAGTCCAAACTTTTGAACGGTAGTGCATATCAAAGATTTTAAAATAATCAGCGAACAAGATACCTGTTTAGGAAGATATTTTCCATTCTCTCGCAAAATGCGGCTCCGCAGTAGGACTTTGCTGCGAATAGAACCACGACGCTCAATTAACTAACTAAAATTAATCAAACCTTTATGTAGCAACACCAATGACAGTACTTACCTGTCAGACACCTGTTCGAGTTCCACCTTCTTGTCACTGTGCAACAGCTGAGTAACGTAGTGGCGAATAACTCCGACAAGGAACGTTATAAATACTATAGGCAAGACGACCCAAATTCGGATGCTGGAGTCTAGAAACAATTCTGGTCCAGACATGTTTCCTCACACTTCAAAAGATACACACAGTGCCAGAGGAATTAGTGTAGCTCTCAGCCCATATCGGTTGCCAGTACTGAAATAGCTTTCACTGGCTAGACTTAGTTTAAGGAATGGCTTTCAGCATTGGCATATCTACTTCTCAACTACTGAGAATTTCAAATACTAGTTTACAACACTGCAGCATTTTAATATCGAAATTTGAGTTCCGTAGTTTTCACCGACCTATTTAGCAAAAAAAAGTAAAATAAATTAACTCAGTGTGACAAATCGCAATAACAATGACAGCATCCTTACCTTCGCAATAAATTCTGACGTCAACTTAGCCTTTGAACTACGGGTTTGAAATTGCTTTTTTAAATAACGACAAATTGGTTACACTGCTTCCTTTTACCTAACACATTTTTTGTTTATCGCTTACAAAAAAATCTTATATCACAAACTTTGCAGGATATATCAGCAGGTGCATTAAATGGCTACCTAGTGACGCTCAATACTCCTCTGTGGCTTCTGGACAAACATCGTGACCCTAATTTAACAAAACTAGCCAAGTAAGAGTGCACAAAATACACTGGAATCAATTCTACATTCACTTAACCAACTGTTTCAAGTCTCTCACGTGCAATTCCCATAATAGGAAACCGTGAAATATGTTCTATTTAAACTCAAAGCTTGCCCGTTACTCATTGGTGCAAGCTAGTCACATGAGATTTTTTTACACGTAATATTAGACTCGCAGGAGGACCTTAATGAGACGTAAGAACCGTCTTAAAGTACGTGTTTCAATTGGTGCTAGCTGAGCCATTGGTCTTTTTTAGAGCTCAGTGTTCTAACCAATCAAGACGTAATATATACGAAAATATAAAGGTCGACGTTCATAGTAACCAATGAGATGGCGCGTTTCATGCAGTTTGGTAGTGTATAGTCACGGTTGTAGTTAGGTCTTTTTGCTTGAATTACAACGTTGTTGTTAGATTAATCGTTATTAATATTGTTTATAATAACAATCTTCCACATAAATCAAGATGCAGAAGAAGTTTATTTTAGGTTGATCGCTTGTTTTTGCATTCTGATCACTGAACGATCACTGTAGGTATGTTATAAAGGGACGTTTGTAGTTAAATGTTTACGTTATGTTGCCGTTTAGTTTCAGTTTAGTAACTATGAATTTTTAGCTATTTTAGAACCAAAATAAATATTCGCGATACTTGGATTTACCGTTGAAATGGACTTCTTCCTCTGACCTATTTTTTTATTTATTTGTTTATTTTAATTTTAGATACCTCCGAATGTGTTATCGCTAACTAGTGTTGGGCAGCCATGCTACCTGCATAGGCAAACGATTTATCGCCATTGTATATTTATTATAACGTAGTAATTTGGCGACTACTGTTAATGAGTAATTCGTAATAAATTTGTGTCCTTTCAGATTTGGCGCACGTGTAAGGCGAAAAAACGCCATGACTCCAGGCAAAGCGAACATCGATAAGAAGGTCTTGCAGTACGAAACTTTTATCAATGAAGTCCTGAAGAGGGATTTGCAGTAAGTGTCTGTGTACATATAGCTCGTTAACGTTTACACATTTGTTAAAATGACATATAAAACTTAAGTACATACTTAAAAGCAAACGTTCTTCTTGAGGTATAGTCGTCTGTTGTAAACCTTAAGGGAATATGTAACTGAACGCTGGATCCATTTGGTAGCTATAGATGTATATGAACGTACTAATTTTAAATTCAAAGGAGAGATCCCTAAACCAGTGTTGATTTGGTTTGCAATGTGATATTTAACAGGAAGGTGTTGGAGCAGAGAGATGAGGTGTATGAGAAGATAGCTCAGTATCTTCAGTTAAAGAATACCATTGAGAGTCTACAGGTATGGTGTCTTGATAGATATGCTCTTTCAAGGACTTGAAATGTTTGTTTTTATACTATTTTTATTTTTACCTTTTTTATACAAAATTTTCAGTACTTTTTTTTATAAAAACAAATGAAGCAATAAAATATGATGTTGACTTTCTTCAGACTTCATAAAGGTTTTATTTGCTTTTTTAGGAAGCTGGTAGCAAAGAACTCAAGACTGAGGTGGACCTGGGATGTAATTTCTATGTCCAAGCTCATGTGTAAGTCGTGCTTTGGCTGAAGTTGCTCTCATTCCACATTTTTCATTGGCAACCTAACAGAATGTTTAATCACTTTTCTTCAGTCCGGACTCCTCCACAATATTTGTGGCTGTTGGCTATGGATTTTTTGTCGAGTTTACGTTACCAGAAGCTCTGAAGTTCATTGAGAAGAAGACAAATCAACTTACAAAGTGAGTCTGAATGTATGGTTTTAGTAGTGTAATTTTATTTTTTTTCTGTGTTTTTTTTTTTTTGTAATGAGTTTTTAATATTACTACTTTGCTTTAGAATTTAAAATATGCTTTGATGGATATTTCAATACCCATACTGACATACTGTGCAATACATGACCTACTCTGGTAAAATTCTTTTCGTCGAACAGTTTGAAATACTAACTGTGCTTAACCCCTTGTTTCATAAACTAAATATGAAGCTGTTTGATAATGGATTTTGCTGGCATTTTTAAAACTCACGTTCCCTGCCTTTGAGATCTGTTAGGGATACTGTCAGTTTTTACAAATGATGATTTTAGTATTTTTTCACTTGGTTCAACATCTTGTCAGCACTGGGAGCTCTGCAGAGCTTGGATGCAACTCATTTTTATACCCATGCTGTGTGGTTTTAACAGAAGTTTAGTAATTTGCTAATGTTGTGTCTTGTTAAATTTCTCATCATCTTACTTAAAAATGGTGACCCCGTTGGCCTTTCTTAGGAACAGAAACTCCCAATCATTTTACATGTCGACGGCATGTGTCATTCTTTTTGTTCTACTTATTCAGGAACTAAGTAGATTAATCTCATGGCAGATCTTGCTACTTCTCCTTTTAATGAAGACTCTTGCAGTGCACCTACAGCACTGTAGTATGAGTAATTCAAGGGGTCATTAAGGCATTAAAGAGCATCAGTACCAGATGACCTCTAAATACATATAAACAGAATTACTGCATTGCAAAACATTTTGATGCAGTTCTGTATATTTTGTGTGTGTGTTTTAAGATATACTGAAGCTCTAACCAAGGACTCTGCAAAAATCAAAGCAAACATTCGCCTGGTTTTGGAGGTAACTACATCTTGATATGTTTTTAAAGTAGCAAGATTTTTAATTTTTTTTTAATTGATTATATGAGCTCGACCCCAGAGCGAAATGCTTGAATATGAAATGGTAAGTACATACTCTTTCCCTTTAATAGGGCTTAAGGGAACTTCAGGGTCTCAAAGATCTTCCTGAAGACAAGAGGAGAGAAGTGTTCTAGGTACATTGATTGTGCCTAACTGCGTTCTGATAGTAGCTTCTTTGCTGCACATTTATTTTTTATGGCCAAATGTAAGTAAATAAAATTATCTACCGTGTTTGGATCTGCTCTTTTTTTTTGGTTTTTAATTTTGCAAGAAATAGTAAGGTGTTTTCTAAATGCATAACTGATTTTATACTGAATCATTCTGCATTATGGATACTTTAATAAGAATTGAATTTTCTGTATCTGCCCAGTGGCCTTAGTATACAGAGAAGGTAACTGGTGAATGTTAATGCTATTAACCTGGTCCTTGTGTCTTGGTTAGATTTCAGGTGCACTGCATCCCCTGTTATGCTAATTGTCACTGTGTTAAACAATGTGGATGTGCGACTTTGACATTAAGCTGGTCAATGTCAATAATCTTGCCAAAATGCGTGTGCTTGTATGAGGGAAAAACCCTACTTGTACTTTCTAGGCACCCGTTTAGCCAAAATGGCTTCAAGCAGAAAGTTGAAAAGCTGGTTTGGACGGAAAATCCACAGGCTGGTGATGGTAAATGTGGGGGGGGGGGCTTTACATCCTTTGTATAATCTGAGTGTGTTTGCTCTTTCACTTACAGTATCATGCTTCTTTGATTACTGTTCATATATTTGTAAAAATGCATTACGTAGTGACTCAAGGGTTTTTTTCTATGCTGATAATGGACATTTGCTTACAGAGGATTGTTGTCATGGGACTAGAATCTGTTGAAAAGAATTGGAATATCAAAGTATTTAGCCAGTAGTTCCAAAATATAAATCTTTACTTATAACACCCTACTTTCCACATACCGTCAGTCTGTCTAATGTAGTCGAGGTCAGTACTATTTAAATAAAGAGTAGATTGAATTCTACACAAGAAATCTAAAGGTTGCAGTATACGTCTAATTTTTTAATTTTATGTTTTGCCAAACTTATGGTCAAAGAACACATCATTCTAAAGAAACGCATATTCCCTTTGTTTTTAACTGCTTATGCACTACAAGGTAGTGCTGGGACCTGGAGCTTATTGCAGGCAGCATAGGGCACAATGCAGGGGAATCCCTTGAGGGGGTTGCCCATGTGTCACCAGGCTCACACACTATGGACAATTCACAGATGCCAGAAAACTCCAATAAATGCCGCAGAGCAGTTTGCCTGCGAAGAGTTTGGAAAATGTCACGTATGAAATACTGAAAGTTCCATGGTCTGTTGAGACTTAAGTGAAACTTTTTGGCCTGAACGTTAAGTGCTGTGTGTGTGTGTGTGTGTGTGTGGGGGGGGGGGGGGGGGGGAATACTGTAAAATATGCAATCTTGAGATAAAACCACGCCATTATAAAATGAGACGGCAGCTTTATATCATGGGGATGCTTCAGAATAGCTGGCACAGACTGTTTTTGCCGGATTTATGGATAGATAAATGATGGACCTTTTAGCAATACCTGTGCTTTAAAAAATTCATATGGTTGTGAACCTGACGTCCAAACTAACAGACTGAACGATTTTTCAAACATGGATGGGCAGAAAGACGGCTGTAAGAAAATAGAGCCCCTAAAATAGAAAAAATTTATTTGAGAATTTAGACCATGTCATGTTTACATGTGCACCAATGTATCAGTTGGACTCCCCTGAAAGTTGATGATATAATCCACAGAGGAATCTTTTTGGCGTCAAACTGTAAGTCACTATATTTCCTTCTGTGTAATTGACAATAGATTGCTAAAACCTCTGGACTGCTTAATTTAGTGGCTACATATTTTTCATGGTCTAACATCAACCACAACATCATATGCTTCCAAAGATTGTAGTGCCACTGAGGCCACAGACAGATTTATCACACCCACACAAAATTGGTCTCTCTCCCACAAGTATTTTTTCTGTACCCAAAATGAGCAGCGGCATTAGGGTCCTTAGAACAACAATATCTGGTAATGAGTATTCATGAGCTACCCCCGTCCTGGGTTGTTCCCCGCCTCATGCCCTTAGCTTCCTGGATAGGCTCAGGACCCCCCGCGATCCAGAAGGATAAGTGGTTTGGAAGATGGATGAAGTATTCATGCTGTTTACCCAAGATTTCATATAAAAGCATAAATTTCATTTTGTGATCATAGTGAATCATTTGAGATCAGTCTTGAGTCTTGACTTATACACTTCAGCTTCTTCCAGACAAGATAATTATTGTGGAATAATTACATACTAGATTATGTGCCACCCTGCTTGCTCTCAACCTGGCAAACACCTCTTGAGTTTGCTTCACTAAAGACCCCATTTATACATTCAGAAAACTTCACACTAAAACAGTATACATCCTTGAGCTGAGAATTACTTTTGGCTTATTCTGTAAGGTTATTTATTTCGATTTAGTTTTTGCAAGAAATTCCATGTCCAAAAAGTACTGGATTTTGTTACCAAACCAATTCATTTCTTAGATGTTTCCAAATTAAGGAACAGGAACTGTAATTTGGTTGACTAAAGGGCCAAGGAGCCCATCCAGGTAGCACAAGACAGGGGAACACCCTGGATGGGGTCCAGTCTGTCACACAGCCCACATACTCACACGCTATGGTCAATTTAGAGATTTCTAGTTAATCTAACATATCTTTGAACTGGAGGAATAAATCAAAGTACCCAAAGATAACCCTTATAACACAAGGATAATGTACAAACTCCACTAATAGAGAACAGGGATGGTATTTATACCTCAAATCCAGGAATCTGAGGTGAAAGTGCTACCTGCCGAGTCACCATGTTAGCTGACTAAATGAACTTACTAACTGAAATATTTTCAAAGCAATAATAATATAGCGTCCCTTGAGTTTGCTCACAGGATCAAAACAAAATGTAGCTGTATTGCTGACTCTTTGTGTTTGTGTGTGTGTGTGTGTGTGTGTATGAGAAAGAGACCACCCCACAATATAACAGGATTCCACACACACTCTGTGCTATGCTTCAGATTTCCAAGAGTTTAGATAATGGATGGAACAATCCTAATGATAAGAAATTAAGACCTTGAGACATGACCTCACAAAGAACAAACATTAATGCATGATGTTTAGCTGTAAGTGACAAGAGATATATTCTTCCATGTTAAGTCTTAAGGGAAATTCCATGCAAAAAATATGCTTTCATTATTTTTGTCCATGGAAATGTTTCAGAAATTCAAAGCAAATTTATACGAGAAAATTGAACAGACCTTTTCATGAAGTGTATAATCCAGGCACTCAAACAAAATGTGAAAATAATTTTCTCAAATTACTTAAGCTTATTACTAACACACTAAATAGGAATTGCCCTCAAAATCGGCTATGAGTTAAATGTGACTCAATGGGCAGCATAACTACTTCTTACCTCAAGAGTTTGGGGTTCAAATCTTGCCTGCACTTGGTGTAGAGTTTAGATGTTCTCATAGTATTGTCCAAGTTTTTTTTCATAGTTCTTCTCTCAGAAATATGCAGGTGGGCTCCTTGATGTCTCTAATTTTCCCATAGTTTATGTACTTTACGTTCAATTAAATTCAATTTCTTTGTATTAGCATCTTTCACAACAGAGTTCTTTACATGAGTGTGTTCTGATACAACATCATTAAGACAGAATAACACAAAAGCAGGGAAAAGGAGATACAAAGAAATGAAAGAAAACAGCCAGATGACAACGGAGGAGAGGAACCAAAAACTCCCCAGTAAGGAGAAAAAAACCTCTGGGGGTCCAAGGTCAACTGGCTGCCCACCCCCCCTGGGCATGTTAACATTGTTCAAAGAGAAAGAGTGGGCTTGCTTGCTTGTCGACTGCGATCAAGTTCAAAGCCAAAGTACATCAATGAGTTAGTTCTCCAGGCCAGCCTGTGTAGGGTGGCAGATTGAAGGCTGCACCCACAATGCTACAATTCATAAGTCACATCCATGATGTCACCTTTCCATGGGTCTGAACCAGGACTCCAGCTCAGAATCTGGAGATGTGGGAAGGCAGAGAAGATGGGTGGACATGTATAGACACATTAATGGAAAAGTATAATACACAAAAATGACATGTACAGCAGCACCAGCAGCCATATTTACAGTGTGCTATGCGTTCAGCTTAGCTTACCAGCAGCTTAAGTAATAGGTGAGACCATTGGCGCCCTGTAGCAGAATGCTTTACTGCCAACTGTCACTTTATTTATACGAGGAACGACAAGGAAATCTGCGTTCTGTGATCTTTTTTGTGTTCTGTTAAAGGTCAAGCAATGGGACTACCTAAGTGCCTTATATATAAGTAAGAGAACTTTGAAGCCAGCTCTAAACCTGAATCTAAACGGGAAGCCAATGCTGGGAATTAAGAACAGGGGTTATGTGTTCAAACTTCCTGCTCATGGTGACAATTCGAGCTGCTGCATTTTGAATACGCTGCAAGGTGCTTAATGTGCGGTGTGTGCTGCCAGATAACTTAACATTACAGCAATCTAACCCAGTGTATTTCAACTCCTTTTGAGCCGCGGCACATTTTTTACATTGAAAAAATCCCACGGCACACCACCAACCAAAAATGTTACAAAATGACACTCTGTAGCCTAGTAATGACAAAATAGTCTCAATTTATTTATACTCACTCAGCGTGAAACCTGAGCCTGTTTGGATGGACACAAAACTGATAATTCTGGCAGGAACTGAAGACAGACACACACACGAAGCTCTTCCTCAACAGCTCTCAGTCTCTCTCTGTTTTTAGTTTTTATATGAGTCAGGCTTGAAAAACTCAGCTCACACAGATATGTCGTGGAAAATGGGAGTACAGTGATCCTGTTACAGCTATTACAGCACAGACACTCGACAATGGCATATTATTTGCAAATAATAATTAATTTTCAAAAAAGTTTACACCAATTAAGTGAAATCGGATCATTTCCCACGGTACACCTTACAATCTCTTACGGCACACTAGTCTGCCGCAGCACAGTGGTTGAAAATCACTAGTATAACCTACTGCCCAGCTAACATTTAACGTTGGCCCAACGTTGGTAGAACGTTGGACATAACGTCGGCCCAACGTCATTAGCAGACGTTGGCCGGACGTGCATCTGCACATCGGGTTCACGTCAACTCAACGTCTGCAGCGAACGTCAAATGCACGTTGTCCCAACGTGCAGTAAACCAAGTAGTGATAAGCAAATGTGTGCAATTCCCTGTGGCCAACGTAAAACCAACGTCCCACGGACATTATGGGGACCATGTGCCAACCTACTTTCAATGTCTGGGTTACGTCAACTCAACGTCTGCAGCCAACGTAAAATGCACGTTGTGCCAACTCTCAGTAAACTAAATATAATGAAGAAAATGATCAAAATTCTCTAAAAAAGGGAACAAAAAGACACACATACTCAAATTTTCCAAATTAAATTTATTATATTGTCTTAAAATAAATTTTACAAGGGATATGAAATATTAAAATCCCCATAAAATCTAACTTTTTACATGTACAAAGCTCCGAAGTACCAAGTAAAACTGACATCAAGAAATACACAGCATCTTGAACATCAGGCATTACCCAGGATGACATCAACAACCCAAATACATGTAATATAGAATGTTTGAGGTCACAACTTGTTGCCTATAATTTATTTCAGGTAACCCTTAACATTCCAGTTGTTATGATAACAGCTATGTTAACAGGGCATTGATAAATAATTCAACTCAGCAGTAACAATGAAAAATGGACATCATTAAACTGCATCGCAAATAATAAAATCACCTTGAATTTTAAAACATTTGTACCCAATTATGTTAATTTTCTTGTACTTTCACTACAGGTAATACTTGTCTTCTATGTACATAACACATGGTCCATTGTGAACGCTACAGTTTAATAAAGAAATATTAATATGACATTACCCTGCTTACACAATACATGTTTATGCAGAAAATGATTTAAAAGAGTTATATATCAGTTTTTTGGTCCCTGTCACAACTGTGGAATGTGTTAAACAAGTATCTGTACTCCGACCTAACACACAGCCCATTTATAAAATACCTATTTTAATCAGTTACTTGTTAGGCATTGATTCAAACAATTTTAACCTAATATTCAGGAACACTTCAAAATGAAAGCCATTATAAACTACTTGACAGAAGCAGATATTTAAACAAATATTGGAACAATACTTAACAAAATTAAGACTACTTAGAATAGTGGATGCCAACAGGACCAAAAAATGTATCAACGCCTTTTTTAGTTATAAATGTGACCCATCACAACAAATCCGGTCATAAGTCGCTCTGCACATGACCAGGTTAATATGGACTCGTCGTTCATTTCCCTTTTGTAAGCTTATTGTGAAATAAGAGTGCAACAGATTAACTCAGATTTCACAAATTGCTGTCAAGTTCAGCGCGACTTATAACCGGTCTTGTTGTGATAGGTCACAAATAAGGTAAGTGTAAGTGACTAGCTCTACATTTTGAGATACAATCTGCAAATAGGCACAGTTTCAACAGCCAAAATGACAACTTTTTTTCAAACATTTGCAACTATGAAATTTTTTAATAAAGGATGGACAGAATATTGCACCAATCTCTACAGGAGTTATACAAAAGTTATTTATAAAGTATAGACTAGATTATAATTTATAGTGAAACTGAAAGTGTGCAACAAGATTCATCTCACAAAATCCGAACAGTACTTGTGATTTTACAAATTCCACCAATCACCAATATGATACATAAGCGAAAATTAATTCTTTATTAGATAAAAAATGGTCCAACCTTGAAAAGGATTCAAAACCAAATTGCCTGCTTACCATAATGTAAATTTACTGAAATTTAATTTTATTAGTAGCACCAAAAATAGATAGAAAAAATGAACTCCAGATTTGTGAAATATCGAACTTGTCCTAATAAATTAATTGTATCTCCAAAACTATTCACCTCAGCAAAGGCTCATCACGAGGCGAGCGAATAACCAGACATGTACTTTCAAAAGGTAAAATAAGATATCTTCTAGGGTAAAGACAGAGCTATCTCTCATCAACTTTAAAATATAGAACTTCATTTGGCAGAAAAATTGTGTACAAAATTAAATCATTGTGTAAAATATTGGTTAATGGAAGTACCCATAAAACGTGCTCTTTACATCTCATCATCACTTTTGTCACTCAAGACAAATAGGATAGGTTTAGGATAGTGTCATGCCCGGCTAGTCCGCTCCTCCTGTGTGCCACGCCCCCTGATTACCCACGTGTTTTCTCCCGATTGTACCCAGCTGTGTCTAGTTAATTTGCTCAGTCCTGTGTATTTCAGTCCGTGTCTTACCTGAGTCCATTATCTGTCATTGATGTTAGTCGGTGTGTTATGTTTCCCTTCTGTCATTAAATCCCTGGTTTTGCCCCGACTTTGCCGTTTGCCTGCTACTTGCTCGCCGCACCCGCACGATCGCCGCTTTGTCAGCCTGCGATCGTGACAGATAGGTTTTGGTAATTACTATGGTAGTTTTGATTAGTTTTGTGAACTAGATGTTTCTATTTTTTCCAAGTCCGGTCTGTATACTTAGTCTTGGGTTGATAATGAGATTCACTAAACTATTTACCTTCTTCCCTTCAGTAACTCTCAATCTGAAAGAGTCTGCAACTCTTACTATAGCGCCTTTCTTTAATGTACTGACCTTTTAAATCAGTGTTCTTTTAGGATACAGCTGAAAATATACTATTCAACTCAAACCATATGAACAACATGGCAAAAGAATTCAATAATGAACAGTACATTACATAGGATGTTTTTATAATACGATTCAGTTCAAAGTTCCGTTCAGTCCTCACCCATTTAATCAATGAGAGGTAATTGCACAATCCTACCACAATAACAGTGAGATAGTCTTCCAGTAGGAAAAATAAAGTTCAAACCGTGTCCCTTCGAGCCGGTTGTGACGTTGTCTCAGCCTCTTAAAGCGCGAAATCCTTGGGCAAACCCCGCCGTCCGATGTCCTCCTGCACGCGCGTCTCCTCAGGCATGCACACGAGCTAATGAACTTTCGTCGTTATCCCTCGATGCCCGGGAAACTCTCCCGGGTGGAATAAAAACCTGGCCAAAACTTCTCTGGTTAAGGTCGCTACCGTTTCAACAATCTGCAACACTGTTTTAACTAGAAAAGATCCGAAATTCACCTTGAAAACTACAAAATTATTCAAACTTCGCGTCTCTGCTGCTTCTTTAGCCTTTAGCCTCTCTCTCTCCTATGCACTACATTACTACGCATGCACGAGGAGAAGGGAGGGGCACAACATTTTTTTTTGTATGTAAATGTTTTCACGTGTAAATTAGACTATTTTACAAATCTTTGTTTTATGTCTTATCTTATAGTTAATTATTTACTAACTTTATTTTATTATTTACAATATTTGTAACCTGGGTTACAGACGCGATGAACGTCTGTCGGTAAGCTGACGAAAACTTTCAACAGGATCAAGTTTATTTATTAGACACGCCTTAATAATAGCAATATAATTAAGTATCTAAATAATCCTTTGAGAGTTTGCATGTTGACCTATGATGAACTCTTTAATTGGCAATTGAGAGTTGGCACAACGTGCATTTTACGTTAGCTGCAGAAGATGAGTTGATGTAACCCAGACATTGAAAGTAGGTTGGCACATGGTCCCCATAATGTCCGTCGGACGTTGGTTTTACGTTGGCCCCAGGGAATTGCACACATTTGCATATCACTACTTGGTTTACTGCACGTTGGGACAACGTGCATTTGACGTTCGCTGCAGACGTTCAGTTGACGTAAACCCGATGTGCAGATGCACGTCCGGCCAACGTCTGCTAATGACGTTGGGCCGACGTTCTACCAACGTTGGGCCAACGTTAAATGTTAGCTGGGAAGCTGTCATGGTTGTGGTATACGGTACATTATGGATGTTGGCTGCACGTCTGGACAATGTCCGGGACTGACCATGAGTTTGTCAATACCCGATGTTGTCAGGACAGTGGAGGTGTAGGTTGTACAGTTCATCTTGATCTGAAAAGAAATCTGTATAAATTCGATCTTGGACATAGAGTAAAGGTCTATGAGACGTCTGCCAGACGTTACGCTGACGAAAAATTTGGACGACATCAAGTGTATTTCATCGATTCAGAAAGAAAGGAAATTAGCCTATTAAAAGGCAGTTAGTGTATCTAACAAACAATAATATCCAAAAATCTTATTTTCATTATGTAGACCATTATGTTGGCCAGACGTTGTGTCGACGTCCGCTTTTGACCATCGACATAACGACCAACAGCCGACGTCGGCCCAAAGAAACAATGCTAGCTGGGTGTATACAAAGGCATGTATCAATGTCTCAGTGTCTTGAATAGTAAGGAATCGTAGTAGCTTGGCAATGTTACATAGCTGTAGGAAGCGCACCTTTGATACTGTATCGACATGCGATTCGATGAGAGGCATTTATCTAAGATGAGGCCTAGGTTACAGGCTGAGCTGCTGAGGGAAAAGTTCAGCTCCTTGGAGTGGTGCACGGAGATTATAGCATTCCTATCCGCAGACTTAATTACCTCCAAATGACAGAACCTCGGTTTTCTGAGCATTTAATGATAAAAGGTTTTCAGTCATCCAGGTCTTTACTTTGTTAAAGCAATTAGCTAAAGTGACAATAGATGTGATGTCATTGGATGTAACTGAGATGTATATTTGTGTGTCATCAGTATAGTAGTGATAATAGAAGTTATGTTTTCTCATTATGTTACTTAATAGCAGCATTTAGAGAGAAAATGAGAAAACAAAAAAGGACTGAGAACGGATCCATTTGGTACTCCATATTTGACTGGTGACATAAGCGTTTTAATACAGTTATTTGACGCTTCATATCATTTAGTCAAATAGGATTTAAACCACTTCAACTTTCCACACAACCTAACATTAAATTCAAGTCTATACAATACAGTAAAATGGCCAATAGAGTCAAAGGCTGCACTAAAGTCCAAAGGCATTAGCTTAATTGCATTGTTAGTATCTTTTGCCATTGTAATGTCATTTATGACTTTAGTTAAGGCGGTTTCAGTGCTGCGTCCCAAGCAGAAGCCCAACTGGAATCTATCCAGTATGTTGTGCCTCTCCAGGTATGACAAAAGATGAGCAGTTATTTTCTTCTCCAGAATTTTGGACAAAAATGGTACATTAGAGACAGGTCTGCAATTCCTGTGGATCGAAACTTGGTTTCTTCAGTAGTGGTTTGATCACTGGTACTGTCCTGCCCTGCTCGTCCGCTCCTTCCATGCGCCACGCCCCCTCATTAACCCCGTGTGGATTCCCTGTGTTCACCAGCTGTTTCTGATTGTTGTCATTAGTCCAAATGTAGTGGTGTGGCATGCTGTGTTTGCATTGGAGTGAATTGTGAGCCGTTTGAACGAAATTGAAGTCTAATGTTTGTAATTTTTCATTACAGAAGTCCTTCAAATGTTGACTACCAATATTACTTAGTAGCAGAGATTCAGCCTCGTTTGCTAGATTAGCTATAGTCTTTAAAAGGTAGTGAGGGTTATTTCTGTTGCAATCAATAATGTTTGAGTAATAGGTTGAACATGCCCTATAGAGAGCTTGCTTGTATTTCTTGCGGCTGCCAGACCATGCCACCTTGAATACCCCTAAAACTGTCAATCTCCATAGAGAATGTCTGGTGGTTTTGACAACTTTATTTTTCAAAAGCATGGTTTCATCCAAAACCTGACTAACCACTGTATTGAAGTCATGTGTGACTTAGCTGACATCTGTACTAGACATGGAGCTCACATTATTTACTGTATTAATAAGTTGTATGGAACTTCTACCATTTAGGTGAGGCGTCATAATATTCCTCTCCGCCATGGTCAAAGGGGTGGCTGAATCATGAGGGTAATTAGAAAATGGTCAGAGAAGGACCTACCCAAAGGACAGACAGATACACGATGAACATAAACTCTGTGAGTGAGACTATAGGTCTATAGGTTGTGCACATGCGTTGGTCCCATTACATGCTGGTAATTTCCAGGAGGGACAGGAAACTTTAGCTGAAGGCATCAGTCTCTATGTCCAAATGTATGTTGAGATCTCTAGTATTATAACATTCTCTAAGTTAATGAGTAAGTCAGTAAGAAGTTCCTCAAATTCAGTATCAATTCAATATAGCTGGGTGGGTCAGACACCATTTCAGTTAGCACTGCTTCAAATGTTCATCTATATATATATATATAGATGAACATATATATATATATATATAGATATCATATATATATA
This sequence comes from Brienomyrus brachyistius, assembly GCF_023856365.1. Taxonomy (NCBI): domain Eukaryota; kingdom Metazoa; phylum Chordata; class Actinopteri; order Osteoglossiformes; family Mormyridae; genus Brienomyrus; species Brienomyrus brachyistius. The sequence continues at coordinate 11,989,858 of NC_064538.1, read as the reverse complement.
TATATATATATATATATATATATATATATATATATATATATATATATATAGTGGTCGAGGGGGGTCCGGAGCCTATCCCGGAAGCAATGGGCACGAGGCAGGGAACAGCCTAGGATGGGGGGCCAGCCCATCGCATATATGTGTGTTTGTGGGTTTATGTTGTGCCTCGTTTAGGTCTAAGTCTTGGTCTAATAATAGTTACTATATTCTTTTTAGGCTCATTCAACTCTGATTCTAAACAGTTGCTAAATTTAGGGGAGGCTGTGTAATGGAGCACCTGGGTCAAGGCCGAACATGATCTAAAGGTGGGAGAATAAACAGCCTTCAATTTAAGGTTGCAAAGCTGAGTCATGCAGGTAAACTGCCACGTTTTGGGATAGCGTAAATGATCCCTTCCCTTCAGGATGGAGAACATCCCTGTGATGCACTGGCATCCCCACTGGATATGAGGCTGCCTTGAGCATTATGCAGTATGAAGTAGACTCCAGGATCCACCCACAATGGTGACTATAAGGATGGAAATACATGGCTGTAAATGTAACCCCATGAGGAATCCTAAAGAGACAAACTGCTTAACCATACTGTAGTAATCTGTAGTGTAAACTAGAGCATTATTCTTCTACATTCCATATTCCATCCATCTTCCAACTCCTTTTGGTCAAGTTTCTGGGAGCATTCCGCATAGGAAGGTTTTCTAGGTTAGCCTGGGAATATACGAAAAACCAATTTGACTTAGTTCATGACATAACCTGAAGTTTTCATGTCTTTGAATCACTTACATACACATGAAGACAGTGACATCTGAGAATAATCCGGACATTAAATATTAAAATACAGTACAATAACACAGCCATACTGCAAAGAAACATTGTAGATGCAAATGTACATATATAATATCTCCATTGCATTTGCTTGTTCACATCCCTTGATCATCTAGTAGCAACATTTGCACTTTAGATTCAAATGTCAAGAGAATATCAGATGTTGTCACTGTTGACTTCATACTGAGTCATATTGTGATCATGACTGTTGTTATCCTAATATATGACATACAGCTTTGTACTTTTATATAATAAAAAAAAAACAGAATTTTAGCTTAGAGGATCACATTTTTTTATTGAATTTAATGAATGCAAAACAATAAAGCAAATAATAATCTACAGCAAGAGAGCCCATCTTTTAAACTAGATGTTTATAATAATAATAATAATGCCACTTTATTAATCCCAGTGGGGAGTTTCTCTTTTTGCCTATACCCCATCTTGCTCTCCATGAGACACATGTGATTATAAGCTTGGCAGTGAAGGGCAGCCACCTGCAGCGGAGCCCACAGAGCTGGGGGTTAAGGGCCTTACTCTGCAGGGTGGCTGGGCTCAAACCGGCACCCTTCCAACCAGAGACACAGAGACTTTGCCCACTGAGCCACACGCTGCTAAATCCCTGCAGTTGTCTCAAGGTTATACATATTACCTAGCAATATTATCTATATTTATGTTAATATTCTTAATAATGCATGAAATTTTAGCATATAAAACTTTGTATTTTTAAGTTTCACCCTAGCTATATATCATTAGCCTTTCGTGATGGACTCACAGTCACACTAGTAGCAGTTACTATGGAAACTAGGAGTTGCATTGTGGCAGTAATGTAAGACCTGCCTCCCAAAATAGATTTCTTTTTATTTTTGGTATAAATGGGCTTAAATTGACTCAGATGGACACATTAACTGTCACGTGCACCGCACAACCTCACATTCACTGCTCACACTTTAACGAAACATCCTTATAGCTTCAAGTGAAAATTAAGATGTCGACTGGCTGAAAAAACCTTGAAAACATCATAATACTTAAGGTTGTCGGCACAGCAACCTAAATAACCCGTTGTGTTTAATGTAAGATTGATATTTAAGATTACACTTAGTTTTCAATGTTTTCCGCATCGCTGGCGTTATAGAACTACATGGAATAAAGTACAAAATTTCATTTTCCGCGTATTAAAGCCCGTTCTTTAAAAGGCATCTCTCTCTCTCACTGATAATTTCACCAATAAAATGTCCAGTGTGTTCAAGTTCAGTCCTATATTTGTTATATCAATGTTCCTCATGACTACCCATGTATTTATTATAACATATGCATGACAAGTAGCGCAAACTGGGATAGTGGTGTACTTTACGCTGCTGGCAACTGACAACCACTAGGCGATTTTCATACACCTGTCAACCAACCTGTCCTGAGCAACTTTTAACCGGTGCAGGGCTGGAAATTGTACATCATCTCTCTCTGTACCTCAAAATAATAAACAAACATTGACTGGACTGTATGACAACAGGTTGGCTTGCATAAACGTTTATAATGTTTCGTGGGCGTATTTAATATATTACACTAATATATTTGCACGTTTAACTTGTGCCAAAAGTTCGCCTCAACACGTAAAGGATATTAAATGTTAAGTAATTTACTAACCACATATGTTAAATTTCGGTATATTCAAGACGCGTACACTGATCAAATTATTAATCTAAAATACAATACTTTATTAAAAGTATAATTTAACCAGCTTACATTTTTATTTATAACCAATGGCGATGTATATGAAATCCTTGGTGTAAATTTGAATCCTTAATACTTACATCTGTACCATGTTGTACAGTACTGGAGATATGAACGTGTGCAAATATTTTTCCTTATAGCTGACAGATCATATACACATTCAAAGATTTTAACTCAATCTTTTATTAAAGAAAAAAGCCTCAACACATAATGGCGCTTTTACAGAGCCCGACTTGAACATCGCGAGCTCATTGGCAGTAACTTTGATGTGTCCGCGCAAATCCGTAGTTAAGTAGCTAGCTAGTAAGCAATCATCAATTTGATCGTAGAGCTTTCTCTCGTGAACATTCAATTTGTGTTTTGTTTCTCCTTCGACATGAAAGACGATAGTTGAAGCCGAAGGAGCACACAGCCCTAGATTCCACGAATCTGTGTTGTTTTTTTTTTTCTTTCGAAACGGCCAACGTCACTGACTTCATGACGCTCTTTCACTTTGCAGTTTCGCAGGCGTCCGCCTGCCGACCGGAGGAGGTCTAGCGGAGAGAGCGCGGCGCGCGAGCGGCCGAGGCGCTCGTGCAAACAGGAAGCAGAAAGACGGGTGAAGAGCCGAGCGGAGCCGCGGAGACTGAGCTCGGCCGCATAGTGAACACCGAAGCTCACCTCTGACTACCCGACTTGTTAATAGTCGGGGTGCGAGCTCAGAGGCGTCTTTACGTCCTTTCACCGAGGCTGGATTTCGGCAGTGTTTGACGCGGATCCCCTAACTGACCGAGGGAGTGACAGAGAGGGGGGTCTGCGATAGCGCACTGATTACAGCAATTTTCCCGCTGGTCGCCCAGGTGTTCGGGTGATAACTAACTGGGTAGCTTGGGACTTTGAAACCCAAGGAAACCGTATCGGACACTGTATTCGGCGGCCGACGTAATGCCGAGACGAGAGTAGTTATTTACAAGAAAACGGCGGCACACGCTCGGCCACAGACAGCTTGCTAACATGGTGGAGATGTGTGTGTTATTACCAGAGCGCTGTTACATAATTACAACCACGGCTCGTGTCTGTCCGTCGCACCTCCGTGTTTCTCTTCTCACCCAAGACAACTTTTGACGTTTGCGTCGATCGTAAAATAATGGATACCGTTGCACTGAAGAACTAGATATCGAGAAAATGGATCCAAGTCCTCTCTTAAGTGGTAAGTCCTCTAGCTTGGTGGTTACTTGTTACCAGTAACTGTTGCTTGCAAACTGTTTGATTTTGTGCAACCGCGTGTTCATTTTAACTAGTTACTCAAGGCTGACTGTAATCGACGTTGTCGCGCCGACTAGACGTATCCTGACATAACCACGTAACTGTCAGTATTTTATTTTTGTTTTGCATGTTGCTAACGTACGGAATCTGCTGCAGTAGTAAGTAGTACATTTGGGACCAGGTTAACTAATGTGCATCTGCAGCCTGAAGACCATTTACCTAATATGCATAAAATGAAGAACTCTCGTTCTAAGATCGCAGTCTGGGAAATTGAATTACCAAAATGTTCTCAACGTGCTCTGAAAAATCGTTTCTTGCTCGCTGCTTCCAACTCTGTCCCACTGACGTGCACCCAGCATTATTTTCCGCATCGCTGGAGAATAGATGGCTGGAAAGAAGCTGGGAAAAATATAGCCTTCGTATCTTTGTATAATTGTCATATATATACAATTTTACATACATTTAAGTTATAGCGTTATACGAGGAATGAAACAAGTTTTGTTTTTGATTTTAATGAACTAACGATTTACTTTATGACCTCGCAATACGATTGGCAGAGCAGAAATTGTAAGATGGCCAACCTAAGTATTGAAAAGATTATACGTGCTAAAACAATAAGTAGAACACTTTGTGTATAATTAAGGGTAAACTATCAAAATATACAGGTTAAATGAAACGAATCAATTTCTCCGAAGAAACAATAGTAGTACACCAAATGAAGATGATGCATGCAAAGGGCTGAAATTGTCTTTAGGCATTACAGGTTTGCTGTTCGTAGGAACTGATCTAGTTTGATTTTCAGTTTCTACCGATTACCGAACGTATAATTCCATGTCGCCCCCGAGGCCCGGTGTACGATAGTCTTATCACCCTTCCTAAATGGCGACGCAAATCTTTTATATTTCTGGTAGCATGTGTGTGCTGGGCTTAATTTCAGATAAACATTGATAGATAAAATTGTAGTTATGCTTATATATGGATTCTGATCTTGTAGTATGTACTGCGTTATTTGCATTATGCTACATTGTTTGAATGCATGATTTATTGAGGTTTATTGATTCCTTATTAGAAAAACTCATACCTGAATGTTTTGTTAGCCAAATGGCAATAAATATGTCCCAATGTGTTCTTGTATTTTCTTTTCCAGAAGTGGACAACATCATAAAATAAGTGTGATGTTGTATTTTCGGCTTTTGAAATGACATTTCTCAAATTATAGATTTTTTTGTGTGATTCTCTTTTCTGGTTTTTTTCTTTCTTTTTTGTGTGCTGTGTGATTTAATGCAAACTTTTAGATTAACAGCTTAGCACCCATTTCCAAACGTCCTTTTTTGACCACCCGTCATAAGTTTGTTCCTAGTGAGGACAGTGAAACTTTGCAGGGATGTCCTATACTTGGCAAACCTTCCCAGGAAGTGGTTTAGTTATCCAGAATTTCATGAACCCTTGCTTCCTCTTTTTTTTTTTTTTTTCCCCGTGTGCCAATTCTTTCCTGCCAGATGACAATGCCAGTAAATCGTGGAGTCGTTCACTTTCAAGAACAGGTGATGAACTGAACCTTTCCTTGGCAAAAATCAGAAGTATGTACTTGTCCTCTCTGACTTTGAGAGTTATTTTCACAAACATTCCTTGTTTTTATTTTAATATTATTTTTATTTTAATGACGTTACTGTGACACACCCATCAAAAATACTCCACAATTGTGCACAATCAATGTCTAAACATTGGAATTACTTTATATTATAAGTATATGTAATACTGAATTACTACAGTATACAGTATAACATGCTATTACTTGAGAATGTGATTGTAACAAGGCTGGTGATCTGATTTTCATCAGGCTTGGAAGGCACCACACTGCCCTATGTTTTCATTTTTTCTTTTAGATGATTTAATTAGTTACAGATAATGGAGTTTCTGGTCAGCAGCATTTGCAAATTTTAGGAGCACAATGAAGAGGCTTGTGTGACCTTCAGCATGGCGGCAGCACATCATGTAAATCGACAGTGAAGGAAAACAAGCTTGGTGGTTTATATGGAATCTGTTAGGGCTGGGCAGTGTTTTCATTTTTTATGGTATATTGATACATTTTCAAATGAGATATAGGAGGAGACAATACTGTTTATATGCGATACACTTTGAAAAAAGTCAAGTATTTTTATCAAGTATTTTTAGACCTCCTTAAAACAAAGACCTCCTCCTTGTTGTAGACATGAGCGCTTTGGTTGTGATATTGCAAAGAATCCCATTATTTACAGGTAAATCAAAATATTCAATTAGTGTCTCATAGGGAAGTTGATGGAGGTGAGGAAACATTGTTACTCGATTAATTTTTTTTTTTTAAATTGCCAGATGACTGAGGTGAAAAATGTAATTTTATTGAAGGGTAAAGTAAAATGATTGTTCTAGTGTACTTTCAGTGGTTGTCAGACTTCTTTTGGGCTATTTGCCAAATAAGTTTTAGATTTAAATTTAATTTCTTTTTATCCTTAAACATTCAACTAGTGTTTTGAGAGCAATGTCAGAAACCGAGAAGAGTACATTGGTGGACCTAGTGGAGTGAAATGCTTTCAAGTTGTAGCTGCTTTATTTGACCCTTGCAACATACATATAGGCATAATTCGTTTTGTCTATTTTGAAACATAGCGAATAGTTGTACAGGCGGACCTGCAATATACCGGCACCTCAAGGCATGCGCAAATTAAACTTACACAACCAGCAGCTGCTACGAGCCCCAGTCTAGGGTTGGGGCATAACAAAGGGGACGTGGAGTAAGGGAAGGACAGGGCGCGATGGACAAGGGAACACACGTGGACAAAGGGGTATTTTTTTGGTATATTTTTCTGTTTTTATTGACACGCCACGGACACAGAAAAAATAAACCCGGTGCAAAAGGACTCAGGAATTACTATAGCAAAATCCAAATTTCCAAACGCAACCCAAAACTTACCTAAGTGCAGAGAAGACAAAAAAAAACGACAAATTCATACGTGCGCAAAACAAAAATGGCAGCCACTCCCTATACAACTGACACAGAGCATACACAAAGATCAAAGTGTCAAACCGAAATCCGGCCGAGAGTTCGAAACCAAACAGCAAGAAAACCCAAGCGAAAGTACAGATAAGGGCAAAGCGAAAATCAGAAATCCAATAAACCAAAAAAAATCATACGCAGTAATATCCATCAAAGAAAAGCAAACTAGCAATAATCAATAAGCGAGCAGAGCTTCCGACACGTCTTGCCTCTTCGGAAGACGGAAGTGACGAATTCCGCATACAGAGAGTTGTGGGCGGAGTCTGCACGTGGAGGCGGAGCGAACGTCGAATGGAGAGCGAAGTATTGGATGAGACTGTGGGCGGAGTCTGCACGTGGAGGTGGAGCGAATCGCGAATGGAAAGCGAGCTAGAGGACGAGGCTGTGGGCGGAGTCTGCACGTGGAGGCGGAGGGAACGTCGAATGGAGAGCGAGCTAGAGGACGAGGCTGTGGGCGGAGCTGAACTTACATCGGCGAGTAAAACTGCAAAATCCATGACTTCAAAAAGGAAACATAGTGTCATGTCCCTCCAAAAGAATCTCGATATCATTACAGAGATACGAAAAGGAAAATCACAGAGTTGTTCCACACCATTTTGGAGTGGCTAAGTCTACGGTAGGCGATATTTGGAAGAGTAAAGAAAAAATCATCCAGCTCACTTGATGCTGGTTAAAAACTGGATGACCACTGCAAGAATAAAACGGGATGAATCGCTAGCTCAGACTGAAATAACATACTATTATAAGCCTTGCACCTCACAAACATCATGTAGTTTGTATGTGTACACATGTACATGTACGTTGTATGTACTGTTCATGTATATCTAAGCATTTTTTACTTACGGGCACCCCTCGGTCCCATTCTGCCCGCATAAGGGGGGTTTGACTGTAGTTGTATATTTGCAAATAGTTCATTATAGGAAATAGCTCATAGGGAAGGAAACACTGTGTTAGCATTTCGGTTAGACTACACTGTTTTAATAAGCATTTGTTACATCTCATACGTGGCTTTGACTTACAACTGAACATTTAGTCCACTTCATACAAAGTACCGAGTGATATATTATGCATCGCTGTTCTGCCTAAAAATACAGAAATATGGTTTTTGGTTTGTATTGCCCAGCCCTGGAATTGTGTCATCTCTCACAAGCAATCCCACACTGTGAACACAATACAGTTTATCTGGCCTCACGTTGTTTGAATAGAGAAGAAAGACACACCTTACAACTGAAATATGCCAATAATCCATACAGCATTCACACCTTTTATGCAAAGCATGTTGCAGCCGAGAGGAGCTATTTCAGCCTTACTGGAGGTGGTTTGGTTCAGTAATGCCGTTTGATTCCCTGATTTGTCATTTTCTTTTGGGATGGCAGTGGCCCTCCACAGTTTTAGGGAGGGTATAGTTTCTTCATTAGTGATGAATTACATGTTTGATCTTGATTTTTATTTTTTAAGTTGGGGAAACAGGATGCAGTTTGGAAGTTAAGTGGCTCGATGTTATACCTAATGGAATATCAGTGTTGACTTGCATGTATGTTGCCATTACCTTCTCTTTCCTCAGCTATTCTAACAATTGGGAGACCTGGCAAATAGAGCCAAGTCAAAGCATGCAGGTCTTCAAAACTAAGGAATTTAAAACATAGTTTGGACTTTATTCACAAAACATGCTCATTTGAATGAAACAGCAGAAGAATTATGGTTTTGAGGCCAAAGATCTGAATACGGTTCTGCCTTGTAAATCTATAACTTATTATCTGTCACCAAGTAAAATAGGAAGCTGCTTTTGTCACGAAACTGCCTTGATCAAGTGCAGTGAGCTGATGTTAGATTTCTGAAGCCCTGCACCTTAACCAGCTTCCCTTCAGTAATACACACTGCAAGGCTGGTGGTTTTGCTCACACATTTTGTCAGCTCGTTGGATTTTTTTTCTTTATAACCGTCTGGAATGTACCAGCCCACGGGCATATTTACATTACTGCTTTGGCTCAGTGTAGAATGTGCTTGGATTGGCGTAGACATATAAATTGCTTGTATAAACCATCTCAGGTGAAGAGATTTTGAGAATCATTGGTTATCATCAGGTTATTAGGTTATGTTCAGATTAATGCCTGTTACATCTTTTTTAAAAAAAGGTTGCATGAAATGTTTGTATGAGTTTAAAATTATTTTTCAGGATTTTTAGAATGAGATTTAAGAGAATTATATATTATTTTGAAGAATACTCTCATGACGGAGATTTCTGTGAGCTCTTTTGAGTCAAAAAGCTTCCAGAACACATTATCCCTGTTGGTCTGTGTAGTGAATACCTTGCTTTCAGGTACAACAAAACGCCTCAAGCTTTTGTCATTTAGGCACCTAAGTTAAATGCGTTATAAAGGTAACCTTACCAGAGGGTGAATGGTTTGCATTGTTCCTTTGTTGAGTTTTCGTTTGTTTTTTATGAGATGAAGTTTTATGTTTCATTAACTTAGAGCATTACTGAGCTAGCAAATGAGCGACAACAAAGTATCTTACTGTAAGTAGCAGTCATCTTCTAAACGGTGACCAGCATGTCGATTACTAGAAGCCTAAGTTTTTAGGGTCTTTTGCACTGCTGTGCAGCTCTTGAAATGGTAGCCTTCGGGGAGAGGTATTTTGTGTGGAAGGATCACAAATTAACAGTAAACTCCACCTTGGTAACCATGCAAGTAAAGAAGTAAATTTGAGAGGCTATGGATGTTAGCAATATAAGCAAGACATAAGATATCGACGTCTAGTGTATTTTGTCAACCATCTCTTAGAAATATTATTATCACGCTCTTTCTTTTGACTAGAAGCTCTGGCTTTGAGAATGTTTGGAACAAATGTACATTTACACATCAAAAGCAGACCTGGTTTTTGTGGTATCAGTGGTCACTGTCATTGTTATTCTAAATTTCATATTCATGATAGTCTGTCTTTTAATTCAGATGGATAAATGGATATTTTCGTAAACCATTGCACTATAAACGTGCAATAACAACTACAAACCCTGATATGAAATTTAGGTGACTACATGACCTTTAAGATAAAGGGCTTGAACAGAGACCTTGAGAACCCAAGTCTCATAAATCTGAGTCTTCGTCTTGATATCCTTGGTATGCTTTATTTAAAATGGGTCATTTAAAATGTGATTGATTCTGCATCTGTGATTGACAGGTGAGTGTACTCCTTTAGAAATTATCCATTCATGGTGGTAATTGAAATATGTTAATTGTCTAGGTTGTATTGTCTCCATTTTTTCCTTTTGCAGCGCTAACAAATGTGTACACAATTAACTTATTGATGTAGTTATTCAAACGATGAATCATAGTCAGTCATAAAAAAAAAAAACCTAATCATTTGGTCATTTTTACTAAAGACCTCCAGTGAGTGGGGTTGCCATTCGAAAGGTTTAGCTGGGCATTGTGTATTTGATAACTGGATATTTTTTATGATTCAGTCTAGTAATGACAATGCCACAGAAGAGGAGGAATATAGAAATTAGACACATACATATGATTGGATACATAAATGACAAAATAGCTGAAGTACCCTTCTCTAAATGCTCTTAGCCTGAGCAATTTCTGAAGAGCACAATGGTTAAATCTTAGTGCATGCCAGAAACTTTGAGCTGTTTTTCCTTCCATCTATTCACCTTCGCCAGTACCTCCAGTGCCTGCATTTTGCTAAATTTGGAAAGCAAAGAAAAGTGCAAAAAAGGTGCAGTCTACAAATGGGATGGTGTGATCTAAAGTTAACCACGCACTGGTGAGAGTGGGACATGGAAGCATCAACATACACACCGAGGTCTTTCTCATAATCAGCTACCTTTATTTCATTGGAACAAATAAAATGTCTGTACTTTCTGCTCCTTGCATGGATTGCCTTACATTTATCTACGTTAAATTTCATATGCTAGGTTTCAGCCCAGTTACTACTTAGATCCTGTTGTAGCCTCTGTGCTGCTAGTTTAGTATCTGCTACACCACCCACCTTGGTGTCATCTGCAAATTTAACCAGTTTGCTGTATGTATTGGTGTCAATATCATTAATGTATTTTAGGAACAATAGTGGTCCTAAAATTTAACCCTGCGGTACCCAACTGTGACATTGTGCCTCTAATAACTTAAGGATTCTTATCCTATCTATTACATAGATGTTTTTAAACTTAAATGCATTTTGTGAGTTAGATTTTTCATGGGTTTATCACTTTTTTAATTGCAGTGGCAGTGCTGGAGTAAGAAAAGGTTGTAATTCTGTGCATTAATATGTCCTCTGACTGGTTCATTTGGTTTGTTGAAATTATTATGCCATGTCACTTCCTTTATCTTAGTTTGATCATGTGATAATTCTTAATTAAGATATTAAGAGTCTTCTCTTACCAAGGCCCATATTTCAGTATTATCATCTTCCTGAGGAAGTCCTTATTTTGTTATGCATTTATAATTATCTGTCAGACATCAAGGAAAATTAACATTACAATATCTCTCCCTTAGTAACCGTTGCTCATATACAGGATGATGGTTTCCAAGGTTTTGGATGGGAGTTGTGTAATTGGGGAAAATGCTAATAGATTTAATTGACATGCTTAGCACAACGCACATTTTATACCTAGTCTTCTTGTGTGATTTAGTCTGTTCAGTTTTTGTAACCACATCATCTAGATATTGCTCTGCACTTTGCCTAAAAGAAATTAAAGCATATTTTTTGGTCAAAGTATAGGATATCCTCTTCCTCAAGGTTCCCAGAAAGCAGTGGTGATCGTTTTCTTCTGTTGATGAACCAGCCTTGAGATGCTGCTGTGTGCTACACACAGCTTCCTGTGTCCTTGTGTCAAGAGCCCTCTGTCTTGGTTCCCTGCAGCCATGGACCCGTCCATCACATTGTGGCAGTTTTTGCTGCACCTGCTGGAGGACGGCAGCCACAGGCACCTCATCTCTTGGACCTCTGGTGACGGGGAGTTCAAGCTCCTGGATGCAGAGGAGGTGGCGAGGCTCTGGGGTCTTCGCAAAAACAAGACCAACATGAACTATGACAAGCTCAGCAGGGCTCTTCGATACTACTATGACAAGGTAGCTGTTTGTAAGATCCTCTGACCCTGCCTATGTAGGGAATGTATTTACCTGTGGTTAGAGGTCCTGAAAACTGAACAGAACATATTGGCCGACATGAGTACTACTAAATACAAAAGGAAAAAAAATAAGATAGAAAAGCATTGTTAATTAGGCTACTAGAAACATGCGTAACGTACTGTTCCACCTCATTTCAAAATCTTGTTTTAAGCATTTTTGAAATATCCATCCATCCATTTTCCAAACCACTTATCCTACTGGGTTGCGGGGATTTTTGAAATATTTGAAGTTCAATTTCAATATTTTCCAAGAGAGTATGTGCTGAATGCTTAAAATGCCCCACAAAATACTTCCAGATTGCAAACATTTGTTAGTTGTTGCAAGGTTGCACGTCGCATTTCCTGTCCTCAAGCCTGACGTTCTTATGCTCCTCCTACTGCAAAGGGTATGCACATGACATCAAAGCAGGCGGAAGTCACTGCGTTCACACCTACTAAGTGGCGAAAAAACTGGCAGTGTTGGCGTTCAGCTTGAATGCTGCAGGAGCATCTAAAATGGGAAAGAGCTGTTGTGCGATGTAACAAGAAATAGGAGCGTCACACACTATCCCCTTGAAAGTAACATGCACTGATTACAGTGTATTGCCACACCCACCATATGACAAACCACCTCACGGATGAGAACCTGAGTGCAGCCATGCAGCAGGTGATAGCTTAGTGCCACATTAGTCCGAATGGACCAGTGTGAGGTTGTATCCGGCGGCTAGACTGCTAATTCTGCCACCAACCCCCAAGTTATTCTATGTAAGTAGGAGGACCTCCTTTTAGGGCTGGATGTAGATGTAAAAATATTTTAGCAAAACTTGCAATGTTTGTATTAATATTGCACATCGCCAAGCCGTGTAATATACTGCAGCCATTTCTCGAATTCAGTACAAAATATCCACCTCCAGTTGTGATGTCATTTGGCGCTGCTAACAGTTTTTACACCAGTGGAAAACCAACACCTTTAAGTATCATACTTTCGGTACTTTCTCGAAAAACCAAAAGTATGGTACCTGGTGTGGTGGAAAAACGGCCAAATAAAGCATTTCAAGGCCCACCCCAAAGTACCGACGTACCAAAGAAGTACCCCAGCTAGTTTGGCACTTTAAGTACTGGAACTTTTGGTACTGGTACTCGACTGGAAGTCAATGGAAAAGTGAAAGTACCGAAATTACCGTTCCAAAAGTACCGTACTTGGTGCAGTGGAAAAGCGCCCTTTGTTCGCTCAAAATTGCGGCTTGTTTGAATCAAGTCACTGCTAGTATCTTGTGTCACCCTCTTTTTTTCACCCCTGTCACAGTCGTAACTAACACCACTTCCTTTTCCTTCTTGTTCGCATTGTTTTTGGGTATGGTAAGGTTTACATTGAAAGTCTTCATTCAGCCTTTGTTACTCTTTAAAATACAGGACATACCAAACATATTTCTCATTTGTATAGCAATATTAAAAGGTAATTTTAAAACAAACTTTTTTGTGTCATAGCAACTGTGTAATTTTTTTTTATCTGTGAGGCTGTCAAACGTGTTTGGTGTACTTTATGGAAATGTCAATTAATATATTTTCATATGTCACCTTCACAGAATATCATAAAGAAAGTGAGTGGACAAAAGTTTGTCTACAAATTTGTGACATATCCTGATCCGACTGCTGCCGAGGGGCTTCGCATGGGGGAGGAGTCCCAGCGGCGAGAGAGCCAGACAGACGCTGTAGGCCTGCCCAAGGTCCCTGGGGGCAATGCCCCCCCCTGCCTCTCCAAGAGCCTGCAGGCCCAGCGCTCCCCACCAAACTCGGGCCAGCGCAGCTCCCGCAATGACTACATGAAGTCAGGACTCTACTCCACCTTCACCATCCAATCCCTGCAGGCCCCCACCAAGGCCCCCAAACCCATCAAGACAGAGCTCCCGGTTCCTGCGGACAGCACCCCCAAGGTACCCAGTGCTGAGAAAATGATGCCTGAGGTGAGCTTCTGCATGTCCTATCTGAACAGAGGCTTGATGTCCAGTCTGAAGTTGGGAGATTCAGTCACTGTATAGTACTGTGCAAAGGTCTTAGGCAGTCAAAAGAACTGTTTAAATCTATTTATCAGGGTAGTAAGTGCACGTTCGTGGCACTTACAAAAAACACAATTTAGCAGCAGGATATATGCAAATTAAGAGTAACAATAAAAACTAGTAAGAATTTCTTTTGTTCTCCAAAAAATGACTGTTATCTGGTTGGATAGTTAGATGAACACCACTTCAATTCCCAACAGTCTTCTCAGGGCCAGCTTAGCCATTCCATGTTTTTATTAAATTTCACCGCCAGCTCATTTAATTCATTAATTTGATTACTTAAAATCAACGACAGATTGATTAGCTATACCAGGTGTCCTAGATGTCAAGTAAAAAAAAATGTAGTAAAGTGTATTGGATGGTTGCTGCAAATACTGGGGTGATTTTAGCAGAAGTTCAGAAATTTCTGTTTTTATAGTTAGATAATAATTAAGATGCAAATTTGCATGGATAATCAAGAGACCTGTGCGGTACTTTTCCCATTTACTTCCACAGCAGAATTTTGTCAAATTGCACAGAACTTTTCTCATAGAATAGTAATTCATTGCACCAAAGATATTCTTTGCTTAGTTAATACTGAGAGGTTAGATGGTTAATCAAACTGCCTTTCTGAAACCAGCTGCGCGTCTGTACAATGGAGGGGAGGAGCTCTGCTCAGGGGCGGGGCTCTGTAGAGAGCAGTCTGCAGGTGATAGTCACCCAGCCGTCCCCTTGTGTCACACCTGCCCTGAGCCCTCAGACCCCATCAGGCTCTGCTCCTGGTAGTCTGGTGAGTGACAGCAGCTGCTTTTGGTCAAACCAGATACTCTTGCTGCAGAAAAGGTATTTCGGATCTGATAGATCAACAAAATTTTATTTGTTTCTTTGTTTACTTATTTATTTTTTAGAATGCCCAGACGCAGAAGACCCAAGGTCTGGGAGATCCCCCTCAGATCTATTTGACTAGTGTCTCTGACCCAAGCTCCATCGCGCCCCTCATTCCGTTGGCCCCGGTCGGGCCCTCAGCAGCTCCCGGTGAATGTGTGGTCTCTCCGTCCCAGAGCCACCAGGTGTTTGTGGTCATCAAACCCTCAGCACCCGTGTCTTCAAAGGAACAGGCCCTCTCATCTGAGGAGGAGTTCTTTGACATTGTGGGCCTGAAGGATAAGCATGTGGAAGAGGTAGGAGCAGATGCTTTCCTAAAGCATCCTAAGCGAAATTTCAGGCCCGGATCCAAAGACTGAAAATGTGTTCCCCCCCCCCCCCCTCCATTTGTCAGGTGACTGCGCCTGCATCTGCTCTTGCTCCGGCACCTCCACCTCCCGCAGGAGGTGCTGAATCAGTGGAAGGCCTGCCGGCCTGTGTGGAGCCAGCCGGCCCGCCGTGTGTGGAGTTGAGCCGCGGGGAGCAGCCGGCAGACGGGGAGGGAAAAACCGAAGCTCAGTTAGCAGGTGAACTATGGCCACTCAGACTGTTTGTTTGTCTGTTTGGTGTTTTTTTTCTTTTTTGAGGGATCAGGGAAACAGTACATCTCCTATCCTTGATTGTCTGAAACGATGCTTTGATTGGTCTGTCATTCATCAATATTCTGTGTGGGTTTTGTGCAGGTTGTGCTGTGTCGAAGGGCCTTTGTTGATGTGCCAAGGCATGTGGTTGCAAAGAGCTGAAATTCTTCATTTTCTTTTAAGAAAAACATACCCCGACCCCAGAAGCTGCCGTTCCTGCTTCATCACCCCAGGAAGCCCAGCCCCCCAAATCCAAAAAGCCCAAAGTTCTGGAGCTGCCCTCATCGCCTATCCAGCTGCCACCTGGGCTTTCCCTGGATAAGGTCAATGCCGCGGTCAACAGCCTCCTGGCCCCTGGTGGAGGCACCAATACGCTGACCCCCACCGTCATCACCTCTCACGCGCTGGTGAGTGTTGAGGGTCCCCTGCAGAGTCCTCACGAAGCTGTGCTTCAGATCAAAGGTCTTCACCCTGCAGCATGAACCAGTTAACCAGCTGTTTTTTAATGGTCAGTGTCAGTACTGAGGGGAGAGCCATGACCTGGCGCACAACCTGTAGCTTTTCTGGACCAGGAGCCAAGATCTCTGTCTTGGATGTGGCCTGTCAAAGGCATGTGAAGATGGTGGTTACAGTTGAATCAAACAATTTCAGTTCAACACATGCCTTTTGAAATCAGACTATTGTGAGCTGCACTCACGACGTAAGTAGTTTGCTGCACATAGCAGGGCTAATTTTGAAAACCCATTAAGATGGAACTGTACAGAATTTTCAGTTATTAGATTTTTCAGTCTATTTTCTTTTTGACTTAGATGTAATGTCTTAACCTTAACACACGTGGCCTTAAGACCTGACAATGAACACTGAAGTCACAGGGGCATTTTTTGTTACTTTTTGTTTCTGTGTATCAGCATCTTTTATGGAAGTATATTGTGTCCTCAGTTTAATGGGGGAAAGTATTGTCCATAGAAAATTCCTAAAATCCACATACCCGTAAAAGCCATTTTTTCAGCTTTCCGCACAATTTGAGGTAACATAAATTTCGTCGGGGGTATGTGCTGGATGGTGGTGAACGGTATGGGTGTAGCAGAGATTTTTTTTGTCCTGCGTGCTGTACAAGTTAATTGACTAGGTATTTCCAGTAGGTGGCAGCACTGACTTTCACAGAACAGAGGTCAACCAAGAGAAGAGTAGAGGAAGAATAGTTATTGTAGTAGTTATGGTGAGCAGCTGTGTGAGGAGGTGCCGAGGTGTATGGTATTTTCTAAAGCAGTTCTATTCTGGCATTTTAAAATCTTGGCAATAAAATTTACCGAGTGCTGGGGTGTCTCTGGTTAATATTGAAATAAGATTTCAAAATGCTGGTATGCTGTATTACCGTAATACCGTAAAGTTTCACAACTTTAAAACTTTTCATAAAAAGCTAACCCATTTCACTAAGCTCCTTGTAATTTTGTTTGTTGCAATACATCTGCCCTCTCCTGGTCTGGTGGAATATTGCTGCGTTCCATTTACCTAGGAGGCTGGAACTGGGAATGACGTCACACAGGAGTTAACAGCGTTCCAGTGCAGCAGAACGGAAACCCACTAGCTATACCAGGGACTTGTTTCAAAAAGCAAGATTTCTTGCTCTGCCGGATAACTTGCCGGATTTTATTTACCCAGTGTAACTAGCCTTTATCCAGCAAGCTGTCCGGCTAAGCAAGAAATCCTTCTTTCTGAAACAGGCCCCAGTTTTAGCCTGGTTAATTGTTAGCCATTATGAGCAATATCAATATCACATAACAACACATTACTCGGTATTTTCCCCATAAAAACGCCTTAGCAACACGTCCTCTGATAGAGGTTGGATGGTACTGTGTGTATAACTGATTTAATGAGCTACAAATAAGATGTAAGTGCTAATAAAAAGTATTAAACTACAGCTTTAACTTCTGTTGATAAAGGGCGCAGCCATCCTGAATTCTCAGGTCGGAGTTGTGTAGATTCCTCCGACTTCACGACACAGACTTCCCATTTCAGGGGGCGTTCCAGTTGAAATTTATGACTAAGAACTCTGGATTTCCGAGTTCAGATGGAATGCATATCACTGCTGTATGCATGCACCAACCACAACCATCTGCCTCTGCAGCCAAATGTAGTATGAACACAAGGTTCCGCATGCACAATCTGCAGCCGAAAGTGCGCATGGAAAAGTCAAGTATAAACTAAGCTTAAGTTGGAAGTATCCCTTACAAGTATAGAACCTAATTCAAAATAATTTAGAAACATTTTTTGCATTCAGGTTTGTTCGTTGATTTAATGTAACTTTGACTTTAACTTGCCTAGAAGATGTGTTTGACTAGTTGAATGTCTAATAACAGTACAGTGGGTCTTTTTACACTGTCAACTCATGGACCCAGCCTTGGAAGTCAGGTCGGGGTGATTTTCAGCATGCTTCCCTTGTGCTTCCCTGTCAGACCCCAGTTCTGTTGACGCCAAGTCCGCTTCCCTCTACCATCCACTTCTGGAGCACGCTCAGTCCCATCGCGCCCCGCAGCCCGGCCAAGCTGTCCTTTCAGGTATGCCTCTTCCCCGTTCCTGCTGCTCCCTGACGTAGTCGGCGCTGGCAGCTGGTCGCCAGTCTGTTCGGCGTGCTGTTTGTGGAAGCCACGCATGCCTCTTTCACACGCCTGTGCCCTTCAGTGAACTGGCATGTCCTGCTGGCATGGTGCGTCAGCTCCCCCTGTTGGTGAATTTTTGTTTTTCCAGTTCTTGCAGTTATGGATTTCTGCCATTTTACATGCCCAATGAGCCATTATCTGTATTATACAAAAAGGATAACAGCTGGTTATGATATTTACCCAAGGAAAGCCCTGCAGAAAACCACAATTAAATGCAATGTTTTACATCATTAAAGGTGGAAGAGAATCATCAGCTTGATGTTATTTAAATCCTTACGTGTATACAAAGTGCATGGGATGGTTTAATGATACTATATTTGTCTTGTTTGCCTTGTTTCAGTTTCCAACCAATGGGAGCAACCAGATCCACATCCCTGCCCTGAGTGTGGATGGGCTGTCCACGCCAGTGGTCCTTTCTCCCGGTCCACAGAAACCGTGAGCCGTGGCCCGGGCTCTCTGTCACATCCCCGATCAGCAGTGGGAGGACTTCGCAAAGCAGGCTCGCCGGCGGCGCAGGACATGGGGGCTGGAAACAGGCACAGTCACCAGGGCCCTGTGCAGAAAGCAGCTCTGAGCTGCTTTTTCTCGTGTCTCAGGCCCCAGCGAAGCAACAGCGCCCTCTTCTGGTGGCCTGCTGTCTTTGCTCTGGGCGGAGCCTGGGCCAGCAGGTGGCTTTTGCAGTATTGCATCTCAGAGAAAAGCCTACCCAGTTTCCCTTTGTGTGGCTTTTCCCCCCTTTTCTACATGTCAGCATTACGGATTTTACTTCATCTCCTTTGGAACTGAAACTGTATTCAGTCAAATTACCCTCCAGCCATCTGTTTGGATCGAGAGTGGCTTCCTCATAAATAATGACTTTCTAAGAGGAAGATCATTTTAAATTAAATCTTTATTTAACAGTGATTACCATTCCATTTTTTGTTTCTTATTCAGTGATATTTTTAAAAAAAACATTTTTTCTACATCACGAAATTTGGACAATAATGATGGTGAATTTTCTGTTGATATAAATTTCTCATTTTATGTCTGATGACATTGTGCTTCTTTTTGTTATTTCTTTTCTCCCAGAAACATTCTTGGTTTCAAGTGGCGAATTTGACATCGTGGACGTCTTTTTCCCACATATTAGAATCCATATATGTCTGTAATCCCTGTCATATGTTCCTTTTGAAATCGTGTATGTGTAGTTACTGGGATTCTCCCCTGTAAGGGGCTGTTCTTCTTGATTCTGTCCAATTGGGCTAAGCAGACTGCTACTGGGTGGTGTTCAGGATTTTTAAGAGACGATATACAGTTTATTTTGTCGTAAAAGTAAACGAGACAGCAGTTCTTGATGGTACGCTCTGTCCATCCCAGTATTTTTCTGAATGTTTAATTGCTTGTAAGATCTCCGACATTGCTCTGATTATTTCTAAGATGGAATGTGGGTTTTGAAGTGTCAAGTGAAATTTTGTAGCTTTTATAATGGGAACTCTAGAGGAGACCAAAGCCAGCAGTTTTAATGAAATTCTACACGATATTTTTTTTAGAGCTGCACTGTTTCGCTGTCATTCATTAAAGGGCTATAACACATTTTATTCTTCTATGCTACCAAATGCTGAAATTTTAAAACCCAGTTTTCTCAAGTAATGGACATAAATTTTGGCTCTACATTTACTGAATTCAAACATTGTGTTAAAACAAAAGAAGAGGTTACTAAAGAAATAATCTGAATTATTAGTTTTTCCCTTGAATGTTGTTTTTTTGGTAGATGTATGCTTAGTATCCGTACTGGATACAGAAATATTTGCGGCCTGTTTGAAGTCAAAGTCACTATTCTACACAATGACAGACTGTCAGTTGCATTTATCAAAGCGAGTCACGTTTATCCAAAGCTATTGACCACATTCCGATACATAAGGTCACCAAATTTCTTTGAGAAATGCATAGAGTCTAATATGGAATATGATGTCAAAATTTTATATTCAGCTATTTTTTTAATAGCACTATATACTTACAGTAAAGATATACCATTTGGTTTCTTGCAAACTAGAATCATTTGTACCAATTTGCATTGATATATATGTTAACAAATTATTACATATCCATAGATGTACAATACATCTACAGATATATTTAATTGATATTTTTCAGATATGTGAGCTGACTTTCCTTCTAGCCTTTTAGGTTTGCTATGTGCCAGTGCTTGTGGTATTTGTCGCAGTGTCAGCTGACAAAAATATATTGAAAAGCCAGTTCTTATCTTGCACATTTAAAATTGAGCAGTTGTTTGGATGACACGTCCTGGACTCTCATCATTTTTCGTTTTCAGGATCATACTCAGAAACCTTACAGAGATATGAGACTGTTTCTGGGTCAGACGACGTTACTGGAATGTGCAGCGCTGCGGTTCATCATCGGTGGCCATGTTTGGGCTTGCTTACGTCACACGGGTTCTTTAAAATGTTGATAAAATGTGACCACTTGTTATCCTGAGTATTTTGCACTTTGAGATTTTTATACACATGGACTATGGAAAATTATAATCCCTCTTTCCTGTTGTTACTAGTCGTTGCTTGGATGATGCCTTCTACTGCGAACACAAGGGAGTAGATCTTTGTAAACATGGAGGGGTTTTGTCAGAGGGTAGAATGCTCGAATTTAGATTTTAAAAAGACGGTCTAGTTTTCTTGGTTTATTTTGCCTGCATCTTTTACTCTGGATTCCTGACATGGAGTCGGTCTCTACATTTCTTATTATTTGTGTCCTACTACTTTTCCTGGGATAACCAGTTGTGGAAGATGGAACGAAATAGTCACAAGAGTTTGCTTGGTGCTGAATTTGAATCACCCGCTTTGACACAATTATGTGGACTAACGGATAACTTGCATTTAAGTTATTCAGATATTTTTTTCTGCCTGTGAACTTTTGACGGCTCTGTTTCTTCAAACACCAGTAACCAACAAACCTGATATGTACATTTACACACACTGCATAAGCATGTGCTTGAAATAGGTAAATGATGTCATTACAGTCATATCAGCCCCATGGTAAGCGCTTACGTAGAAATATTGGCAGATTTGCCGCAGAGATGCTCGTGGCCGACATGAGGCTTCTTGATTTATTTTTTGCACTTTACCTTTTGATGTACTCCACAGTGCTGTGCCATTAGAAGAATACTTTCCTGAACCATTACCAAACATCGACAGGTGTGCCAACCCGAAGTGGTAGTGAACAGCTGGGATTTTGAAGCTCTGGAATACTTCGCACATAGGCTTTCATGTGAATCCACTGATTACCTGACGTATTTGATGTGCACTATGAAATGGTGACTATGACCCAGCTGCGATTTGCCTCAAGAATGCAAAACAATTGTGCATTCGTTCTCCCTTATGTTTACGCTACTACAGCACCAGCAGTCTAGAATTACAGTATTTTGCCTAAAAAAAATGAAACGAATAGCCATGGTAATCAGCACTGTTTAATACAATATCAGAAACGGCACTGGTTGCCTTAAACTGTTGTCTATTTCACAACCCCCCCCCCCCCCCCCAACACCCCCTCGCATTTCAGTATTTATCTTTGCCTGAAGTGTCATTTTATATTTACAAAGCTTAAAATAGTAACGTGTGTGATTGGTTAACATCATTCTTATCTTATGGAATTTTTCCATTTCTACAAAAAAAAGACATGAACAGAGTGGAAAATAACTACTCCTAAAATATTTTAGTATCTTATAAGTGCTTTAGGTTTTAGGGAAGCAATTAGTGTACATTTAAGGCATCCAAAACCAGTCATTTCTTTGGTCCGTTGCTGAACTCATCTGATCATCATAAGCTGATAATGTTCCCAGCAATACACCATGCAAAGAAGCTTTTTTTTTTTGCCAGTTTATGTACATCGTAAAAACAGTGAATCTATAGGTGTCAGGGTCATTCCTTTGATTGGGCTGAAAATATTTATGCAAGTCTGGCTCAAAGCTAACATTCCTAATGCTACAGCAATGACAGCTGAGGTACCTGTATCGCCACTGGGATCCCAATATATTCTACACTCAGGAGAGTGTCAGAATGTAATTAATATTTTTTGCTGCCATTAATTATGTGGTTTTATATTAGGAAGAAGTGGCAGGAAGTGAAATACAGGTGCATGAAGACAATTGTCTATTTGAAAGTCCCCTGTGCAGCTGCCCCATCATGCCACCGGTGCATGTCCAAGCTTACACTGCCTTGCAGTGGCATGTCTGCTCTTCTGAAGCTGTGAGAAATATTGTCCTGTTGGTCATCATTTGCTTATATTTTGAATGGGAGTTTCTTGACTGAATAAATATTTTTGACCAAGGGGTGCTTGCTAAGAAGCAACAACAAGTACAGTATAATGATCAGTTTGCTAATTAGATTTGTTATATTTACAAATGATCGTATATTTTCCCAAGAGTATAGCCTTAATCATTATATAAAAGGTTGTTTATTAATGAGCTAAAAATGACAGGGCCGTATTAATCACCCTGGCTTTAATTTTAACGTGATTCCAAAACAGATGAAAAACAGGTGATGTGTAATGTGCCATATCTGATAATTATTTATTGAGGATGAGATATTGTTTGTCATTGTTTTTCCCAAGCGGAATGCTGAGCTGGCTGTGGGAAAAGGTCCTGGCTGAAATTGTGTTTTTAGGACATTTGATATTTTGTATCTGAGTCAGTGAGGTATTTTAAAGGTATTGTGTTAGTTTCTTTTTAAACCCCTTTCCCGATAAAGATTCCACTGAAGAAAACCATTAAATTGGGTGCCTTATATAAAAATACTATCCAATAATTCTTCAAGTGACAAATGAGTATGTAACGCCAAAATATAAAATACGGGTAATGTCAAGATTATGATAATTTTTCTTTGATTCAAGCTGTACTTCTGCGTCTTCTTAGAAAGCATACCCTAATAAGCCCTGTGATTCTCGCTGTAATATGTGTAGTCAATATTTTCATGAAACCAAGGATATTATGTATTTTCATCTTGTGTTTTCTCTGTCAGAGGTCATTTTGTGACCAGGGGAGCACAGATGTTTATAGATGGGAGTAGATGAAATATTTTAACTTGATAATTGTTGGTTTTTGCCGTTCTGACTGCTGGTCGCAGCATGTATTTAATCCCAGTAAATGTGTCCAGCCTCAGAATGTGTTAAAATTATTCTGATAGGTTTTTTTTTTTAACCCTTTGAAGACTGTTATTATACTGAATATACTTAAAATTATCATTGTGAACACAATGCAAAGTGGGAAAAGCAAAGCCATAAACAAATAGGAAAATCGGGATATTTTGCATCTTTAAAAATCTCTCATTTTAGCCTGTGCTTTAAAATTGTGTATTTCTGTCACCGTAACGATTTGAGTATTGGCAAAAATAATAAAACCGTTGAATAATGCAGATTTGATTGCACATATGTCAATCCACAGGTGATGTCACGTGTGCCGTGTGCATTGTTTATATTTTGTGAAACCAGCAAGTTCTATCACTATGTTTTAGTGACATAGTCATGTGTTTCATTTGTCATTAGATTCCCTTGACACATTGCAAGAGAAAGTCAGTTTCAAACTAATTAAGTATTTACCTGTAGGTAAACCATCAGTACTTTTGGAAGAGGATTTCAGCAGCATTTAACTTAGAACCATTTATTTCTGTTTATGTAGTATATGGTCTGCATCCTATCTCCTGCTAACTGAAACATTAGACTGTTGCGGTGATTTTTTTAGAAGAAAAAGAAAACAAAAGTAAAAGAAATATTTCAAATATTTAACATATAGATTTGAGGTATGTGTTGTGTATGCTTATGACATTGACTGCACACCAGTGCTGTGCTGCACAACATTATGCTGTTTGGTCCTATTTTTTGATCAGTACAGGGATATTTGTGTAACGCTGAGCAAAGATGAGATTTTTCTAATGAACTTTAGAATGACTTGGTTTTCTGATTTATCTAGATCTAATAGTTTTATGCGTTCCAATGAGGTTGAATGCAATTTCATAGTTTAAATGGGTGTTACCAGTGTACAGGAGGTCTAATCAGTGTCGTGGGCAATGTGCTCCACGTGTCGTTAAACTAAATGTTCCTCCACGGTCAACACTGGGAATTGGCACCTTAATGTGATGGATTTCAGAACAAAAATAACTTTGCCTCAGTTACTTCCTTCTAAGGGTCTTGAGAATTTAAGCATTTCAGGAGATCATGACAGAAGTATCTGAGCCTCAGTTATTATGTTTTGTTGTTCTCATGTGATAAACATTGTTGGCTGTGTTTTTCAGAAAGTATTATATGTGAAGAACTTGATGTAAATGTCTGTGCAAAGGTTTTCGATATTTCTGGCTTAAATCAGTACAAGCACTTGTGTGTCATTAAATATTTTTTTTGCTGTCGCATAACTTTGCAGATCTCCATAGCAACTCCTCCCTTTCCCAACTGTAAGATTGTTACTGGGGGTTTATTTACAAAGTGGAGGGGTTGCTTATATTTTTAAAAATGTCAGTCTATATTGTATTTACCGGAGAGAGAGAAACTATTTTTAATCTGCACAGTATACCTTGTTTGTATATATGTTAAAGACATTAATAATGTTTTTTTATATATATATATATATAAGTGCTGGAACTAACCTAAAATGAAAAAGTTATTAAAAAAAATAAATAAAACCATATTTTGTCGTTTGCATCTTTTTCATTTCTGGTGCCAGCTTGTAAGTTTCCTTCTAACTAAGTTTTTTTTTTTTTAAATTGCAGGTTATTTGTATAGTGCTACTGATTGTTATGGTGGAGCAAAGAATTACGCTTCCACTCTGAAGACCCAGCAGCAGGGAATTACTCATGATACTTGCATCTCCAAAGTCTTGCTGACCCTAGACTCACTTTCTACAGTGAAGATCTAACTGTAGATAAGCTTTAACTGCATTGCACTTAACTCTCCTTCTACCTGGGAATATCTGTGGGTGGACTTGATGAAAGACCAGCCAGTGGAGAAGGCACATACAGTAAGAACCTCTGCGGGCTCTTCGACCATGGTGAGCTTCTGTTGAAAGTTCTTGCAATAAGTATGTATGGTCACATTAAGTATGGATACCAGTGACTGAAAATTGTGTGACACTAAATTTCTAATTCCTTACATATGTGACTTGAAAATATGACTTTTTTAATATTTTTTAAAATTACAAATGTTATGTAATCCAAAGTCCAAAGATTCTGAATCATTATTATACTGGAGGAACTTGCTTATTTATTAATTGCTTTATTAATATCTGCTAATATCTGAACTAACATTATTACACACTGAGATATTTCCAACCACACCCTGGGATGTGTGTTTTTCTGCTGGTTACTGATCCCACCCCCCCCCCCCCCCCCAGGTAATAATTAAGGAGGAAACAGCGGACGGTGTATGAAGTGAAGTAGACGAGCTGAACACTGGCAGCAATTTTCTTGTATTGAACTCTCAGCCATGTGGAGATTGAAGGGTGCAGCGCATGTCATGCGCTCAGAAGCAGCATCTGCTGATGTCATGTGACACTGCATGTGGCTCGTGCACAGTGGCCTCTCTGCTGGCTTCCAGGGCAACGGCTCATTGAGCCGCATAACATTTTGCTCCATCGCCTACACAGTCATTCTGTTCCTTTCTGTCTTGTCCCTTACAGCTGCACCGTAATGCAGCCTCGCTTCCACTCTGCACTTCCCTAATGTGCTTTTGCCGTAACTGGTGTGTTTCTGCATCCTAATCCATAAGATGGCTAAACATCAGCCTTGTTTTAGAAACTAGAATGCTTTGCATTAGGTCATATTACTCCCCAACAGCCTTTTCACTGTCAATTTGGTTTCATCAATTTTAAGGTTGACTGCAGTGTGTCGAATTACCCCACGTGCTTGTCTTTTTACTAGCCCCAAAGCATGTTTAATGACAATGTTGAATTTGGTTGTCAGTTTGGCATCTCGCCCAGAATAATAGATTGGTGAGCTACTGCAATTCAGAATGCCATTTTGGTTAATTACCAGTTACTTTCCAGGTAACACAATCCATCTGTCCAACCATCTTCCAAATGCTTATCCAGTACAGAATCACCTTTTTTCTTTTGTATAACTGTTTAAATGCTACACTAACTAAATTCTGTTATATGCAGTACTGTGCAAAAGTCTTAGGCAGCCAAAAAAAATTATGTTTAAATAACTGTCATGTTGATGTAAAACTATGCTGTTACGCCTAGCAAAGTGTCAGCTTAGCCATTTCAAACCCTCTGCTAAAATAACCCTGTTATTTCCAGCAACCGTACAACACACCAGTGTATTTTTTGACCTGACCACTAGCCCACCTCATATATCTATTCAATATCTCATTCACTTTTTTAACTAATTAAGTTAATTAATTAAGCAAGCTGGTGGTGAAATTTAAGAAATACGTAGAATGGTTCGGGTGCCACTGAGGAGAACTTTAGGAACTGAAGTGGTGTTCATCTAGCTATCCAAGCAGATATCTGTAGAAGAGAAGACATTTTTACTCGTTTTTATTGTGTTACTCATAATTTTCATATGTTCTTATGTTAAAATATATATTTTTTGTTCTAAGAAAATGTGCACTTCCTACTCAGATAAATAGATAACATTTCTTTTGAGTGCCTAAGACTTTTGCACAGTACTGTAGATCTAGATGTAGGTCTATCTAGAAATATTCTGGGTGAAAACCACATTTGTTCCTTATGCACCTGTGCTGCTGACTGTACAGGGTCTGTTGTACCTTCTGTCCTTAGTGTAGTGCTGTTTTACTTGGCCTCGTCTTTGTAATGTATGAGATAATCAATAAGCACCCAGGCCACTGAGCTGACATCTGTTCCTATAATATTCCCCAGAGTTCTTTAGGGTCTGGTAGCTGAGTACGTCTCCACAGCAACACACAGGCATGGTTCAGCTTGACATTGCAGATGACAGCTGAGTGCGAGAAAGAGAGAGAATAATCAGTGATGGTGCCGGTCTTCATTTCTGTGAGTTTGAAACACCAGGAATGCTCACAGTAAAGCAAAGGGTACGATGCAACCTTGTCTGTCTTTGTTGCTTAAATAATTATTTACAATCCATAATATTTTTATAAGTTATCAATTCTTATACACATTTAAAACCACTGATTATTTCTGATTGCCGTGTGAGGTTGCTTGTCACCCCACCATTTTCTGCCTTTTTGAGACTTTTAAAATTGCATAAATAATTGTCTGCTGACTTTCCGCGTGATTATTTCGCCATCATATAATGCCATTTATTAAAAGGTATCAAATGACAGCTCCGGCAGGCCCAGGACAGAAAGCCTTTATCTTCTTAGCCGTACGATCCTCCAAAAAGTCTTTGCCATTAAGATAGCAGCGTCATCCATTAACATGCATCTTCGGTGCTAGAGCCATGCATTACCACGACTGGCTCCGCTGATGTCATGCCCTAATTATGGGTGACACGTGGAGCCCGGTGTGTCAGGGATGGTTAGCCGTAGCATGTGCGCGGAAGCTGCATCAAGTACAGATGAGCCAGCAGTTGTACCCTGCGCCACATCAGCAGCTGAAATCCTATCACATCGGACCGTTTCCAGAATCAAACGCTATTATGGCCTTTGGAAAAACATGTTACTAAAAGCCATGGATATGGAAAGATTATTTTATTGAAAAACCTGTTTTTCCTTATAGTGTCATTACAGACATATTTCTGGTCCACCTTATACACTGTCTGTACACACAGAGATTCATGCAGACATGACAGGAGCAGCATCCATGTTTTCAGCACCTGCTGGATTGCATGCATGTGTGATGTAGGGGGTGGAGCCAAACCACTTCAGTCCTACATGTAGATGTATAGATGTATAGTGTATAGATAAACATACATATTATTGGCTTTAAAATAGACATTGAGGCGAGAGGAAGGAGAGGATAGTCGCCTAAAACAGCACCATGTCGTGTCCACTCACCTGCTTCTGAGTCAGCATTTCAATCCAAGCGGACATCAATTTATCTTAGACTAGAACTGTTTCTCCAAGCCAAGAAAATGCTCCTGTTTCCAATAAATTCTCAAATATGGCTGGTGGAGAGTCTATTCTGGTGGAGAGTCTCCTCAAATGCCTTGCAAACGAGCGGGACCAGTAGGATGAGCCCGACTCTCAGTCAAATAAAATGTCACGCAGTGGCAGGATGAGGTCGGATGGGCACACTACTGTCCTTGGCACTTCCGGAGGAATTAACATTCGCCTGCCTAATCCAAGTTAATCCCACATTTTAAGAGATGCATTTTTTTATTCGGTATGTCTGACCTGCTGCTAGACTTGTGAAGGACACATACAATTATGCACAGGCTACAGCATTATTCTGTTGTGTCTGGCACGTGTATGACCCATAATGTAAGTTTTGATTTTGTCACCAGAAGCTGCCTCCTTGTACTTTGGTTCTCATGGCTAAAACTTTCCTTTCACTATTCAGGGTGACTCTGCACCATTTTAAATCTTTTTAAAGACATGGCAAGCATTCAAGTTTTTATATATTCATTATATTCATTCTACTTACATACAGATGTTGGGCTATTTTTAGAATCACTATTTTAGGAAGGCCACTACTGTCTTTCAGTTAAAAGCAAACTATTTAAGACAAAACATTAACCAAACAGTGACCAAAGGTGACGGCTAAAACTCGAATTCTGCTTTTTGGATAGACCTACGTTCCACGGCAAGTCCTCACTACCCTTGAAATCCTCATTAGAATGAATTAAAGTATGATAGTGCTGTGCCTGCAGAATATTAAGGTCAGTAATTACCATAGAGAACTCCATGCAAAACGGGACCCTTATGAGGCAATGGATACATCCATCCATCCATCCATTTTCCAAACCGCTTATCCTACTGCGTGGTGGGGGGTCCAGAGCCTATCCCGGAAGCAATGGGCACGAGGCAGGGAACAGCCCAGGATGGGGGGCCAGCCCATCGCAGGGCACACTCACACACCATTCACTCACGCATGCACACCTATGGGCAATTTAGCAAGTCCAATTAGCCTCAGCATGTTTTTTTCCCTGTGTAATTTCATATTTGTCTGTCATGCCACAATATGATGCTTAAGTCATACTATGAATCCTCCATACAGACCATAATGGATGCAAGAACAACATGGTTGTGTGATGTAATTAATTATTAAAGGCTTTTCTAACAATTTTTCTGCTTGTCTTATTTTATTCAATAACCCAAGGGATGAACTGTAGGATCTCAACATCTGGGACTGGAGTAGAATCACCTTCAGGAATAACAGCAAGGGCGGCTCCCTATTTATGCGACAACTTTTTTCACAAAAGGCGAAAATGGTGAAATCACACGCATGACAGCAGACTGCCAATATTAGGATTTGCCTGGATATTCACTGTTTTAAGGTGACAGTTTGGATGGTATGCTCTACTGCATCATTGCAGCCCTAAATAAATGTGAAACTGGTATTTATTTATGACCATCAAATAGTAATGCAAGGACTCTGCAGGTGTGAAATGTTAAAATGATTTGAAATTTGAGTCAGGAAATATGTAACAGTAACGAATGACAAAAGTCTTACACATCAATATTGTGTTATTGCTTGCTTCTATGCGGATTTAAGGCTACTTAGTGTTTACACAAACTGATTTATGGGTTCAGATTTCAGATTTTCTCTAATGCATTCATACACAGTGTTTAAAAAATGTGTATATTTTACCAGAATACTGCACAAATTGAAGCTTTGCAATGTGAGACAACCTACTTCTGGCCAGTACCATCACACAAACCTAGTTAGTGTTTGCACCCTATGCTACACTGTATCAAAATTAAGCACAAAATGTTAAATTCTATGTATTTATGTTCCTTTATCATGCTCTGTGAAATTTGTCTTTTGGAGACATTGTGTTCCAACTTTTAAATAGAAGGTTTTTTTTTTTTTTGTCCCCAAATGAATTTATGTTTGACACCACAAGGTACAAACAGCAAGGCAGATTGAACAGTATGGAAGGCAGCACAGTGAAAGGAGGGCAATGGGGTCTGAATGCTGACAAGGCTGAAAATTCAACTGTATCTAATCTCATCTAATCCTCTTAAAGTCTTTATTTCATTTTCTTTTTATACATCACGCACTGTAAACCTGCTTGTCGTGCTCTATAGATGGGTTGAAAGAGCAGCTAGTCTGAGGGTAAAAGATATCAGAATATTTGGGAAATTTTGAATGAATAAATAAATTACTGACACATATATTTAAAAAGTGAGAAGCACAACCACACACCGATCAGTTGCTGATTACCAATTCATTTTTGTACACAGATCTGTAAACCTTTCTCTCTCTCTCTCTCTCTCTCTCTCTCTCTCTCTTTCTCTCTCTATACACACACACACACACACACACACATATATATTAAAATATTTCACTGCCATCAATATTTCATTGCCTGTGCATATAGTCAAGCTCCGTGATCAAGCTGTCAGCATGTAGAAGACAGAAGAATGATATCATTCCTAACATGATTTAAATGCTATATGGGGGCGGGGGGGGGGGGGGGGGGGGGTTTAAAGCCCCATCAAAGGTCTAATGACATCCCTGCTGTACAGGTCTCATTGGATCTCATTTTCCATGGCCACAGACTCCAGCCAATTCTGAGGGACCCCTCAATGTTCCCAAGCCAGCTGGGAGACGTGATCCCTCCAGCATGTCCTGGATCTACCCTGGAGCCTCCACCAAGAGGGATGTGCCTGGAGCAGTTCCTTCGGGAGCCATCCCGGTGGCATCCTCATAAGATGACCAAGCCACCATCTCCCCATCTGGAGGAGTAGTAGCTCTATTTTGAGGGCTATCTTCCTGTCACTGAATCCAGGAACCCCACAATTTTGGCTCATTTTGGCTGCTTATACTCAAAACCTTGTTTTTTTTTTAGCCAACACCCACCGCTCATGACCATTGGTGAAAATTACAGGAACATACATTGAATGGTTAACTTTGAGTCTCATCTTTTGACTTAACTCCTACTTTACTACCAGGGATCTCCTCAGTGTCTGTAAAACAGCAGTTACCAAACCAGGCATGTCAATCTCATGTTCCTTCTTACTGTCACCTGTTAAAAAGATCCCGAAGTATACTATAATGCCAAAAGTTTTGGGACACCCCTCCACATCATTGATCTCAGCTGTTCCAACCACTTCCATAGCCACAGGTGTATAAAGTCAAGCACCTAGGCTTGCAGACTGCTTCTACAAACATTTGCGAAAGAATGGGTCGCTCTCAGGAGCTCAGGGAATTCAAGCATGGTACTGTGATAGGATGCCACCTGTGCAATAAGTCCAATCATGAAATTTCCTCGCTACTAAATATTCCACAGTCAGCTGTTAGTGGTATTATAACAAAGTGGAAGTAATTGGGAACAACAGCAACATAGCTACTAAGTGGTAGCAAATGTAAAATCACAGAGCGGGGACGACGCATGCTAAGGCATACAATGTGTAGAAGTTGCCAACTGTCTGTAGATAGCTATAGACATCCATCTTTGTGTGGCCTTCAGATTAGCTCAAGAACAGTTCATAGAGAACTTCATGACTGCACACCAGCACAAGGCAAGGTCCATAAGGACATGGATGAACAAGTCTGTGGAGGAACTTGACTGGCCTGCACTGAGCCCTGACCTCAAGGCAATAGAACACCTTTGGGATGAATTATAAGCAGAGACTGTGAGCAGGTCTTCATGTCCAACATCAGTGCCTGACCTTACACATGCTCTCCTGGATGAATGGTGAAAAATTCCCATAAATTCATTGCTAAACCTTGTAGACAGTCATCCCAGAAGAGTTGTAGCTGTCATAGCTGCAAAGGATGGGCCAACTCCATATTAAAGCTGAAGTATTAGGAATGGCATGCAATTAAAGTTCATATGTGTGTAAAGGCAGGAGTCCCAATACTTTTGGCAATATAGTGTATTTATTTAAAGTATTTAAAGCCTTGCTTTAAGGCCAGACTTTGCCCCCACCTGAAAGGACGAAGCTACTTTTCCAAGAAAGTACCATGGCTTCAGAGTTGGAGATGCTTATCCTCACCCCCACTGCTTCACGCAAATACAGTGCCCCCCCCCCCCACACACTCAAAACAATGAACTAAAGAACAATGCACAATTAAGACATTGCAGATGCTGTGTCATTTGCTTTCATGTTCACTGCTGCTTGACACGCTAGGGCCTGGCCGTCAGATTTGTTCCGGCACCCACACTGCTCAAGTATCATGTTGGAGGTCCTGGTCAGACCAAGTTAAACATGGATCATCATCTGCAAGTGATAGGGATGCCATGTCGTGGCCCCCTAGTGGACGATCCTCCAAGTGTCCCTTGATATCCTTTCCATGAAAATCATCAATAGGAGCAGAGACAAGACCCATACTGATAGACACCAAAAGGCACTTTGAATGGCTTCAGGTTTGTACCAAAGATGCAGACACAACTCCCACTGTATCCATACAAGGACTGAATGACACACAGCAGTGACCCCAGGTTTCTATAGTAGAAACTTTCTTCAAGCCCACAAAGTAGATGGAGACAGTGCTAATATATTCCAACAACCACACACATATCTGCAGGAAAGCTGATTCGCCAGAAGTTTCCAACACTGCCTCCTAGTGAGAAGAGAGGCAGTTTCTCTGGGCACTCATTCCACCAAACCCTAGTCCAGGGTTGAGACCACGTTCTCTTATTCTCGTTTTGGATACTTACTGGATTGGGCTTACCTGGCCTGTCCCCACAGACGTTTTGCCAAGAGCTGCCCTACTAGAAGCTTGAAGCAATATGCGGTGGGTTGGCAATTGGCCTTGTGAGACAGGGCTTTGTATCTGTGACCGGGAGGTGTCACGTACTGTAGATGTTTGTCCCTGCACTCTGACGTTCTCTCTCCCTGTGTCCGTGTATCTCACAGGCGAATAAAATGGGATGTGTCAATTTCTGTGTAAAGTACCTGTACTCTTATAATTAAATAGCTCCGCAGCTCGTTAAGGTACGCCAACCCCTCTACACACTAAGAGCACGATCCTTGGGGTATTACTATTTTTGTTGTTATTAAATATTTTGTATTATTATTGTTCTTTGTTGCTCGCAGACTTATAACAGCACCACTAACAATAAAAATAAGCATAATCATAAACTGCTTATTTCAAATATATTTGGCAAATATTGATTAATAATTCACAGCAAAGCGCAGGATTTAAAAATAAATATAAGATGCACGTAATAATGAATACATACATTTTCTGTAAGGCTGGGTAGTGATCGAATTGCTACTTCAACTTAATATTTGAAACTCACGTTACGCGATATTTTATAGACAATTTGAAACTCAGGTTTGTGATATCATCTCAACAACTGGGGGCACTTACTTGTTGGGGTTACACATTTCATTATTTTATTATATTAAGTCATACCATTACAGTGAAACGTGCGGTAAATGCTAGCGCAAAACCTAAACTGGACCATTACATCATTCCAGCCTGGTTGCGCGACCGCCTCCTTCATTTTATTGGAGGAGAAGCGTGGCCTAATAAAGCTATTGGTTAATGACATTGTAAGTCGGGGATGCGGGAGGCGGGTACTTCGGGGCGCGCATTGTGCTTCAAATACGGTGACAGAGGGGACGTAGGCTTCCGTGCACGGACGCTGTGAGGGCACCTAAGTCGCTGTACAACAAATTCGTCCGAAGTCAGATAGGATTGCCCAGGTTTAGGACTACAAGAATAAATTGCGTGCATGTTATTTCGGTAGAAATACCTGCCGGTATTGAAAATTGATATTGTTGGATATATATTGAAATTGCACATAGGTAACGCAAGTGTATCTTCATATTGGACTCCGCCTGCGAATGCTGAAGGTAAGGGCGTTACTTCAAGCTTTTTAGTGCTTATTTTCACAGTCGTAGTGTTCCAAAGCGTTTTATTGAAAGTTATTGAAATTAATGTAATACTCATAGCCGCGTTATATGTGCTGGCTATGTATGCTGGTCTCCGTCCGAAGTATATCCTTGAATGTGTCCCTATTTATATGTTCACGCAGAGGTGGGTGTGCTGTGTGTGTTTCGGCTCACGGGATTACCGTTTTCCTAAGTTTACAGTAAAGTAATGCATCTCTAATGTTCGCTACATGCTGAGTAATTACTGCCCCAGATTTCATAATTGCTGATTTAAAAAGTGATAGAAATACACAAGTATCGAGATCTTCTAGTGTTGGAAATATTATCGATGTTAGATTTCCATTTCTAAAAGTGTCGGATGGAATTTTGTGATATATTTAGTCGTAATGGGTAATACTATACATTTTTCTGGTTTAAATGTATTTATTATAACATATTTTCTTATTTAATAGGTATGGTATTTCCCAAAGTATTTTATATAAGCGATAAAAATGCATCTTCATTCATTTTAATGTGAAAATTGCGCACATATATTGCGACTTTTTTTCCTAACCTTTAAGGTGGATAGTGACAGAAGTTAGATAACAAGGCATTTTCATAAAGGAATTCTTCTGGTTTATATATTTTTATCCACGCCCTCATTATTCCGTCTTTCTGAGTGTGCCTAACCAGTTTTCTGGTGTGAAAAATGTGCCTGCATGCCGATTTATTTCCAGTGTTTTATAGGAAGTTATTGACACATGGCTTAGCTCCAACACGACTGAAATTAATGCTTAATATATCCGTATATATTGCATTCTCTGGATACGCTTGATTGTGTATCCTTACAAACTTAACTTGAGCAATCGTGCTTTAATGAGCTCCGCTAATGAAGAAGGAACATAAATGTGTCCTTCAGGAGCCGGGCAATGCGCTGACTACCGTGGATGCGCAGGACACATTGGCGACCTCACAGCTGCAAAGCGTTTGTGAATCCTGCTGCTGTGCTTGCGTTCTCTGGTCAAAAGTGCACTGCTTGTGCTTAAATATGGATTTCACGGTTGCGTGATCATGAAGACGCACCGTGCACATCACATCCAAGATTAGTCTTGATAAAGTTATTCCTGAACTGAAGATACCTCCCATCCCTGCAGCCTGTGACCCGGTCAAACCATTAGGTGATATAGACGGCTGCCTAGGGCGCCATCTTTTGAGAGGGCGCTGATTTTGAAAGTACGTGGAGCGCGCCGTCCGAGACTAAGGGCGCTGAAGATGGGTTAGTGCGCGCCATGCGCTTCGACCGGCTTTGCTTGCAACAATTTTTGTGCTGAACAGAATATGACACATAGTTAGTCATAATCTGCCATTGATCTGTTTAAGAAATATTTTAATATTCTCAGTTATTATGCACCTTTGATTTCTGATAAGCAATGAATGCTTCGCCCGCTTTGAGCATGTCATTCTTACATCAAGCAGCTGAACATGTAGCTGCACAATTAAGCTTAAATGCTCTCGTCCTTGTCCAATAAGCCATTCCAGAAGTCTCAGCCACTTGACGGTGTTCATATTGGAGCCGGCGGGTATGGGCTTATGAAGGGGAAAGACCTTCGATCCTTGAGTGCTGGGTCTCCGGAGCGTCGATGGTGACAGACATTTAACCATCCGGACTGAAAACGACTTTGAGAAGTTGCATTTCAAATTAAATGTGAGAGTTTGTGAAGGAAGAAGAACAAGTGTATGCTCTACGGGAGAGCATATATTTCTTACTTAAAGACAAATACAAGTTCATCTTAGATTTGCTTGGCTAGTTGACGCTTTTATTAGCACCATCTTACGATACTAATCCATTTTAAAATGAAATTGTTGAGGTGCCCCTGATTTGTGTTTAGGAACTGAGGTGGTGTTACTCTCGCCTTCTAACAAGATATTAGTAACTTTTAGGAGAAAGAAACTCCTGTCAGTTTTTATTGTGTTACTGATAATTAGCAGATGTTCAAATGTCGAACTGTGTTTTATTTTTAGAGATAAATAGCTTTAAAGATTTTCTGTGACTGCCTAAGACTTGTGTAGGATGCTGTTCAAAGTCATTTCTCAAGCTTGGATCACTATTTCTTATCACATATTATGGATGCATATATTTTGTTACATGCTGTTAATAATGAGTGTGTCTGAGTGTATATCTCAAATAGACCACTCACACTACAACGTACATTAAATCCCTTAGTAATAATACAGAAGTAAGTGTTGTGTACATCCTACATAGGAGCATGCTGGGAAAGCCTCCATCTATCTATCTTCTGTTTCAGCAGTGCACTGCTGGGTTTAATCTCCAGCTGACTTTAAGGTCTGTTTTTCAGTGCACATTAACAATAAGTGCTTCATGCCCTCCGGTGAGTACAAAAATAGGCTCTTCCCTATTTTACATGTTTTGACTATAGGATAATAATAAATAAAATTATTGTTCAACAGACTGATTGGGAGAGCATGGAGGCTCCTGAGGTTGTTGGAAAGGGGTGTGTAATGCTCCTGATATCTTTGTGAGAGGATGAGGGTCCAAGTCTTTAGAGTTCCGGTGCTCCCTGTCCTGCTGTACGGCTGTGAGACATGGATGCTGTCCAGCGAGCTGAGACGAACCCCGGACTCCTTCGGTACTCTGTCTCTTCGGAGAATCCTTGGGTATCGCTGGTTTGACTTTGTGTCGAATGCGCGGTTGCTAGAGGAGTCCCGAATGCATGTTCGGCAACCTGAGCCGACCTGAAAATTTTTAACATCTAAATATCCACATCTATCTGCATGCAGTCTATAGCTAACAAGAACTCGAATAAAATGTCTGTTGTGGAAAATGTGAAAAAATAATGAGAGGAATGATTGCTGAGGGTGTAAAAATGTAAATAGTGTATCCTACCTGAAATAATTACCAGTTGCACGACGCTTTTAATTAGCTGAATGTGACCGTATGCACATTTTCTTACATTGACTGCATGTAGGGGTTTATCGCAGCACTTCTGCTCTCCGTGTACAGCACGGTTGCCCCCCCCCCTTCAGTGCTGGAGGTTGAGGGGTTTGTTCTTGTTGTTTGTTGCATGTGTTTTCTCTGTGTACTCCAGGTTCCTCCTGCAGTCCAAAAACGTGCTTTTTGTCTGAGTGTGTGCTTGTAGGTGACCT
Source organism: Brienomyrus brachyistius (assembly GCF_023856365.1). Lineage (NCBI taxonomy): Eukaryota > Metazoa > Chordata > Actinopteri > Osteoglossiformes > Mormyridae > Brienomyrus > Brienomyrus brachyistius. Next base: position 11,952,660 of record NC_064538.1, on the reverse strand, counting down.
GCAATAGACTAGGATCCCACTAGGGTAAAATCACAGAAGAATTTTATGCTGCCTGTGTAATATACAGCCCCACCCACGATCCCATCCTGGATAAGCGCTCCAAAGATGGATGCAAAATACTGGCAGTATTCCAGTGATAGTAGTATTGTACCTAAATATGAAGAGCCTTTAATGAAGGTGTTTGAAATAAAGCTGATAAAATAATATTAAAAGTATAGCAATGTCATAAATTAGCCTGCAGAAATTTGCGTTCTTTCCAGTGTGTATTGACATATGTAGTGTTAGCACATTTTATCAAATTAGCTCAATCATAAATATCTCACTGCTTGATGTTTGTGTGGAACATTCCTTTAAATTGTAACAGGCAACACACAGTTCATAAATCATCCAGATTGCATATGGTGTTGCCCATAGACGTTGAACATGATGTCAGAATTAGATTGGAATATAGAGAGCTAAACGTAAAAGCTTTACATTCTGCCCGTCGTTCACTGTGGGTCCGTGAGATAAGAGAGCCTCTCAGAAGTGCCCTGCTCAGTAGCTTTGCATTGCTGCTGAACTTCCTAAGGTATGCTGGTGTTGTTTGAAAGGATTTCAGATTTTTCAATACTAAGATATAAACAAACTGTGAGAGTGTAGTTAAAGATTCGGTGGCAGGATACTCCACAGTGTCTTTCATGGCCTTTATTTTTTTGCAGTTCAGCTTAATGCTTTTCTATGTCTTGCTTGCGTCATTTATTCCTGCCCGCTAATGTATTTGCTGAATCAGAATAACGAGGGAAGCCACCTAAATCCAGCTGCAAATGTCCTCAGCACTTGCTTGCTAACTCATCAGATTTGGGCAACGCGAAGTAGGGCAATGCTCAAAGTGGAGACTAACGTGGAGGGCAACTGGGGGGGGGGGTGACCCGTACCAAGGTGCCAGCACGATGGGAGGAAAGGTCTCGCAGCTCATGTCCGTGTCACATGGCATGGTGTGCTCGTGGAGCACATTTGCATAGCCTCTCTGCAAGGCTAATGAAGCAGCTTCACAGAGCAGATCAGTGAAAGCGCGGCTTTCTGTGGGAGGAAAGCTGACAGGAGCTTTTCATGTTCCGGAACAAACGCACATGAAAGAGCCTTAGAGAGCATCCTTAGCTCAGTGTGTTTATTGGACACTGATGTGTTTCAGTGTCCTATCTATCTATCTATCTATCTATCTATCTATCTATCTATCTATCTATCTATCTATCTATGGTTCAAGAGGCTCCTTGCAAGGTCCTCAATCTGCCTTTCAGCGATCAGTTTATCATGCATAAGAACAAAAAAACTCTGCAGATACACTAATGAGATGAGCATATTATGCATTGATTAAATTTAGCTCCTATCCGCAGCTTCGCCGAGCCACAGCGGCACTCTCGCTGTAACAATACGCATGGTCTTTCTGGTTGTTTTTTTGGTGCTGCATCCTGGCCAAATGAAGTATTTCCTTTAGGTCAGTAAAGCTCACCTGTGCGTGTGAGGCCTGACATCAAAGCGGATCCTTGATATTCTGAGAATTGCGCTGAATGTACATGTATAGTTCACATTTATTTAGCAGATGCTTTTGTCCGCAGTGGTGCGTAAGTGAGGCAGATACATCGCTGGCACACAGCCGTCAAGGACGCAGCTACTGTAAGTGCAGCTATGCTGAGCTACCAAGTGCCAGTAAGCATCGGAGCCAGAACTATGCACAGCATTACAGAACCTGGCAGGGACCTAACAGCCGTTCCAGTCAAAAACACTAAATCTGAGAACTGAAATAAAGGTTTATGTTGATAAAAACACAAGATGTTAATGGAAAAGGAACCACTAATGAAGAGAGGAGGATATTTCTGTAACTGACTTACTGACTTTGCTCATATTATTTATATCTCAGGTCCATATGCTCTTCATTTCCTTGCTTCCCTGTTTGGTTTTATTTTCCCGACTTCCAGCTGTAAGCAGTAGAAGTTCTTCATAGCCTTTCACCAGCGCATATCAGCAGGCTTATTGTACAGCAAAAATCTTCCTCGGCATATTTGTTGTCATCCTGTGACATCCTGCTTCCGCAGCCTTAATGGATGCTGCGCCTCGTGTCCTTCTGGAGCCAAACTGTTATGGCCATACGGCCGGCTTTAAAGCATCTCCGAAACGGCCAGGCTTGTGGTATTTTCATGGTCGGCCGTGGTGAGTAGTTACTTGTCTGAGGAGGGAAAGACCATGATCTGTCCATGGGGCGTCTTGCCGCCAAGACTCATCCATGCAAGATGTGAACGCGGGCAATCCCATCTGGTACGAACCAACAGAAGGGCTACGGTGGCACAATTGGCAGATAATTTCAATGATGGTTAGGGGAGTACTGGGTCACGACACAGTGCAGGGAACCCGGCTGCACTGTGAATATGATACATACTACAGGATGTATATTTTTAGGGCAATGGCAATACATGCAAATACAGAAGTTGGGAAATGTGTTAATTACGGAAATAAGTATGATTGTGTGCCCCATCAGTGATTCATTTTGGTAAGCTTCTTATATTTCAACATAAAATCCGTGAGTTATATTTTGGTATGAAATCCATGAGTCTGAGGTATTTCAGTGTGCCTTAACACACAAAAAAAATAAATAAAAATAAATAAATAATAATAATAAAACTATTATTGTTATTGTTATTTGTAAATCATACTTTTTCAGTGCTGGTGAACTTTACTTATGGTTTCTGTGCTTATGTATTACTGTTTATATGTCATTTTCCAGACAGAAAATGTCCTGCTTTTATATTGATTTCCCCTCCTCTGTTAAGTACCTCTATAAATATCCTCATAAAAGCAAAGGAACCCCTTAGTGTTTTACCAGTTTTAAGATAATTAAATCCATCCATCCATCCATTTTCCAAACCATTTATCCTACTGGGTTGCGGGGGGTCCGGAGCATATCCCAGAAGCTATGGGCACGAGGCAGGGAACAACCCAGGATGGGGGGCCAGCCCATCGCAGGGCACACTCACACACCAGTCACTCACACATGCACACCTACAGGCAATTTAGCAAGTCCAGTTAGCCTCAGCATGTTCTTTGACTGTGGGGGGAAACCGGAGTAGCCAGAGGAAACCCCACGACGACATGGGGAGAACATGCAAACTCCACACACATATGACCCATGTGGAGACTTGAACCCGTGTCCCAGAGGTGTGAGGCAACAGTGCTAACCACTGCACCACCATGCCACCGATAATTAAATCGTGCTGCTTAATAGGGTGATAATTCACCAGTCCTGTGTAAAGAAATCAGTAGAACCTTTTTGTTAAAACATTCTTTGGTTTGGTTTCATGCTACATTTGACTTGTTATTATTATTTACATTCACAATTAATGTTACAATCAATTAACATAAACTCGGCATACAAATAGTAAAAGCATCAGTTATAGAATAATATGTCAGTTATTTTGTTTATTGAAATTCCTCACTAGGGGCGGCATGGTGGTGCAGTGGTTAGCATTGTTGCCTCACACCTCTGGGTCGCAGATTCGAGCCATGTGTGGAGTTTGCATGTTCTCCCCATGTCGTCGTGGGGTTCCCTCTGGGTACTCCGGTTTCCCCCCACAGTCCAAAAACATGCTGAGGCAAATTGGAGTTGCTAAATTGCCCATAGGAGTGCATGCGTGAGTGAATGGTGTGTGAGTGTGCCCTGCGATGGGCTGGCCTCCCATCCAGGATTGTTCCCTGCCTCGTGCCCATTGCTTCTGGGATAGGCTCCGGACCCCCCGCAACCCAATAGGATAAGCGGTTTGGAAAATGGATGGATGGATGGAAATTCCTCACTTTTCTGTGACATGCACATTTCTTTCTCTTAGTCTTCTTTTGAAATAGAGCACATTATTTGCTATCAGGGTCATCAGAGCTCAAAGAAAAGTGACTGGTATGATATTTTGGCAAGTATGTGGACGTTTTCAAGTGACTGGTTTATTGACGTTCATCATTTAGTGAGAGATACTAATAACAGAATGGAAAAACGAAACTCAGATAATAGTTCGCAAATAATTATTCCCTGCTGTGAAACATTAACAGCTGATTGATTTGTGGAGGCTGAAAACTGTGGACCGTAAGTTTAGGTCTTAGAAAACTGCAAGTTTTGTGGAAGTGTTGTAGACACCTGCAGCAGTGTCTGCCAACCTTTCTTCTACCACAGCACTTTCATAAGGTAATTAACCCAGGGCACACTTTCTCTGTGTTTAGTACCTGTCACAGTCCCTGCTTGTTTCACACACATGCTACTAATTGGCTCTTACCAATCAAGCTTATCACTTTGCTGGCTCAGGATCAGGCATATTTTCTGAAATCTTCCTTTTCAAAAACTTGCCTGTGATCTTGTCTTTTTACTACAAGGCAGTTTGCAAATTGTCAAACATACCAGTCAGTTGTAGGGCTGCGTATTCTCGGCTGCATTCGATCTCATGACGAGTGCACTTAAAGCCTATTGGACAGTTAATTGAATGAAATGTCACAAAGTGGCTCAAAGCTTTTTCTTCGTTTATGCCACTTAAAGTACATTTATAATTTAACTCTCAAGAGGTCGGTGGAGTGGCGGCTCTGAGGCTTAGGGTCTGTCCCAGCAATCCGAAGGTTGTTAGTTTGAATCCTGTGAACATCTAGAGTGGTCATTCTCCATTGGGCCCTTGAACAAGGCCTGTAACCTGCAATTGCTATGTTCTGGGTATCATAGTCATCTACAGCCAGCCCTATAAGCATGTCCTCCAACTAACTGGGAACATTTGGGGGGTGGAGGCAGGACTGACACTCCAGCCACTGGAAAAAAATCACTGTTCTATTACCCGCCACACGGCAGCACTCAGGTTCTCATGCCGGAGGTGGCTTATCATGTGGCAACGTGCTGTACCAGTGTGTGCTCCTTACCTCTTTCTCTATCAATATATAGGCTTATTCTGTTCGGTTTGTGTGTCTGTATGTGTGTGTGTATATATTTGGCCCATCTGGCCAGTTCTAATGGCATACTAGTGTACTGCAGCACAGCAGTTAAAAAACACAGGCTTATAGAACAGTTCCATGCGTTTTGTTAACTGCAGTCCTTATCATACCCAAGATCAGGCCTTCGGATGGCAGCCAGGAATAGCAGCCAAAGGGGGGGCGAGGTGAGGAGTGGTGAAGCAAGGGGACAGGAGTTTATGCTGGGAGGCAGGAGGCCATTAGCTGCAAGTCCAAGCCAGAAGTGCACTAAGGGTTGGCCTAGCTATAAGATGGTGAAAACCGGAAAGGAAATAGGTATAGTACAGCATTAGCAGATACCTTAGTGTGAGTCTCCAGGAAGGCACACATATGGTAATAAATAATGGTATCTGGAGAAAGAAGTAAGAGATGCCCTATTTATGATGTAGAGTTTTAATGAAAACCCAGGAGAAGCAATGAGGGAGACTCAAGACAGAGGTTTGGGGAATATCTGTGTGCAAAAACAATCAACGGAACGCTGGACAAAAGCTGAGATGAAGCGCAATTCTTCAGATAGATGGAACAAGTCAAGGTTGTTTCACTAAAGGAAAACGGTTTGTGAAACCTGTTAACACAATATGCTAAGAATAGGAAACCCGGCAATCGGAGTGATTCTCACGATCGAATCGGAGATTCAAAACAGTGAAAAATCTGCTCTGGCCAATTAACAGCTGTCTTTTGTTCAATCCGAGGGGGCAGGAATGAAAATTAAAGACCTGCCTGCAGCTTGATAAATTATTAATAAAGCGGTGATGAATTTTTTATTGACTCGAATATGCTTGCTAATGTGAGATGTAGCCAGAACTGAGGAGTAAGTGAGAAAAAACTCATTTTAAAAATATATATCTGCGGAGGAATTGTAACTTATAGTACGCTGGAAATGGAGAGTGAAGCTACTGCGGGTTTCTGAATGGCCCAGTCAGGACGCGATCAGCATGTACCTACCAACATTTAAGGCAAATTAAATATAACACTGGTTTACGGCTTTCTTAATGGATTGGAATAAACAGACAGTGATCCTGCTTTGTGAGATTAAGAATCATAAAATTCCAGAAATTACAATTAGTGTAAATAATTACCTTGCAGACACTTTCCTTTAAAATATTTTGAATAAACCATTTATTCAGGTAGACCCTTCCACATTCTTGACGCTTCAACCTGGTTAATATCAATATCATTAAACTTCACACTAGTCATTATCTTCAGTATGTTTTAATTATAACGGAACTTCACTTTAATATGGAGAATTAGCAGCAGCCCTCTCTAGCGCGAACATCTGGCTAATCTCCTATAACTGAAAGAATGTGTCTTTGTAAAGACCTGAGTTCTTGTTTTTCTGATTACCGCTATCTGAGCTGCTTGCTTACACAGCAGTGCAGGACATTGTGGACCAGTAAGAAATGGTTTCCTTTGTGATTTTGTGGTTTTAGTGTTGTGTAAACATCTAGCTTACGACACATGAGCCTGATGTACAGCCGCAGAAAAAATAGAGACCACAGCACAATTTTTTGTGTCCCCCATTTCTCAATTTATGGATATGCACCTGTGAATTTTTATATATATATGTGTGTGTGTGTGTATATAGACAGACACACACACACATTTTTGCAAACAGTCTGGTTCTTCTCTGTTTCTCATTATCTTTTGGTCACTTGATGTCATGCTCTGATTCATGAGACACTGTCAGGTAAGTTAACGGTCACCCCTGGTTTTAGAACGTTGCTTCTGCCCTTCACCTGGCTGGTTTCTGGTTGCTCCGAGTGTCTCCTGTTTCACCATATTCTTGTGTACAGCTGTCTCATAAATTTTGAACCGTGAAGCATGCTGCTGTTGAGCATAATCTTAACCAGGATTAAAACATGCACATTTGTTTAAAAATGTAGAGGGGTCTCTCAAATTTTTCCACAGCTGTATAAGCAAACAGGACTAAACACTTTGACCCTCTGACTGAGAGAAGCATGCCTTCCTATAAGCGTCAGGGTCAGGCCCTGTCTTGTCCTTTCTATCCATTGTTTCCCTGCTTGGCCAGTGGCTGTCGCTGGTCACCCCGTTCTTCTCTATGTTTAGTATCTTTCGCAGTCCCAAGTGTGTCCCCCACTGCTGTGTGGCTGAGTGAAGCTCGCTGTGTGATTGAAAGCCATGCTACCTAACTGTCAATAAGCGAAAAAGGACCAGAATTTGTGTCTCGAATGACCAAGAAGTCATTTAGCAGAATGTGCAGGTCAGCAGATGCAAGCAGATACAAACTGTCTGAGATTGTTTTCGTTGCATGAAGGTGGGAAATGAAAAGGCCACAGCAGAGAGCAACTGCCTGGCGTTTGCTTCCGTGAGAAACGGCTGCATGTTTTCGCAGAGACGGCGATGAGAAGCTATCCTGGCGCACATGCCGGAGGCACCTTTCCATGGCAGCAGCTGACAGCATGATCAACGTAGTGCTCTGGGACACTCGGGAATTGGAGAGTGTGAACAGAAATAGCACAGGCCTCTTATCATACATATTCAATGCAGGCTGACACAGACTTAAAAGAAAGTGCTCGGCTGTTGTCATGGACTTGGCTGTTTGGTTGCCAGGGAGTTTTGGTGTTGGATAGGTGTACGTAGGGGTAAAAGGCTGGATTAGGGTTTGTTTAAGAAGGAAAGTGCTACTTGATAATTAAAAAGTTATAAATATGATAAGCACCGGAGAGAAGTACACGCATCCAGTACTGTATGTGATTGCAGTGGTATCAATTTCTGCATTGTGGTTCACAATGCTCGTGTGTGAATCATGCTGGCACCATGCATAAGAGCTAATTGGAGAAACAGTGAAACTCCTACCACTGACAGCCACCAACATGCAGTAATCTAACACATCAGTGGAGTTTATTTCTACAACAGCTAGTTAAGGCACTGGGGTTGGTTTATACTGTCCCTCTCTGTGCAAGAAAAAGCCCATTCATTCTGCCACAAGGTGGTTGCTGAGCGTTGTTGGTGAATGACATAGCAATATGCAGACGGTGTTTAGGTCTGTGACTGCCAGCTCACACTCAGGAAGAAAACCGAGCCACTTGGGCAGTCACTAGGTGGCAGATTAGAACCCACTTCTGTTCTCGATCTGCTGCCATGACAGTCCAGGAAAAGGGATTGCCAGTTGGATGTTCCACACAAAGCTGAAGGTCACCGCAGCAGTCGTGGGGTGGGGAGGGGCCGCCCCCGACTAGTGAGGGGTGGAGCTGAGGTTGGAATGGGAGGATGACGGAGTGCTGCTGCTCAAAGCTGATCTCGCGGGAGACCTGTTGCCGGTGGCCAGGGCACTATGTACCACCAAGATGAGCGGAGCTAAAGTGGGTGAGTGTAAATTCTCTGCTGACTCGAGCCTTTCTCACCACATCGCCAGTTTCCGAGACACTCACGGTGCCATTGGCTGTCTTTTTTTAAAAATAAAAAACCCTGCATCCTGACTGAAACTACGAATTTATTGCAGTAGGGAATCGCCACCTTCCCCGGGGCTTATTTTGGAAATCTGTCCAGAGTGTACAGCAGCTGAAAACGAGTGTGGACATTGCTCAGTTGGGATGCATCATCCCACTGCATAAAATAATGCTGGCAGAAGAGAAGAGAGTCATCATTAATCGGGATTATTTTACAAGGCCACAGTGATGACTTCTGAACTGACTGAACCATTACCTCACCACTGCACCACGTGATCATCTGCTTTTAATTTAAAGCAAGAGTATCATTATGCGCAGTCGTTACAAAGTTTCAGGACCCCCAGCCATTAGAGTTCGCTGATGACAGACTGTTATCATGCCTCCAGCTTCCAGAGTGAGGGTGTCAATAGAGTGAGCGGAGTGAGGCAAATCCTCTGTGTCGCATGCACTGCTGTGACCCCGCAGGCTGTGAGCTGCAACGTGCTGTTTAAGGATTTCTCTCTCAGGCATTTATTACACTGAGCCTCAAACGCTTAGATTATTGTCTGTGAAGACACTTGTTATATCTCGCATCTTTGTTTTTATCTGTGCATTTCAGCTGATGAATAATAAGTAAGTTTCTCCTTGTAAAGTGACCTTGGGTTTGTGAAAAGTGCTATATAAGTGTTACTTATTATTTTATTATTATTATTCCAACTAAGTGGGTTATACATACATATCTTGTTCTCTTGCTGCTTGTTATCTTCTAGCCCTAAACCCCTCTTCCCATTTTCAGTATGGGCAGTAACAGCAATTGGTGAGCCGCAAGGGTTTTCCACGTGGAATTATTTAATCTTCCATCTCAGCATTAGAGGTAAATGAGAAGGGTCATTTAGGACGGTGTTTCTCTACCCGGTTCTCAGGGACCCCCAGACACTCCAGAAGGAACATAGAGCAGTCTGGGGGAACCGAGGACCAGGTTGGGAAACACTAATTTAAGATGAGCTTCTTGCCCTGTTCTTTGGAGAGCACCCATCTGGCCTCAGCATGATTGATGCCGCTCTGTGTGATTGGAAGATACAGTTGCCGTCTATTTCATTTATAAGTCTGTAAAAATAAATCTGTGACTCCTATTAAAGCCCACCTGCCACAGTTATTTACACCAATCAAATGCAGATGTCCTATTGTTTCTTTTAGCTGCTTTTCGTATATTCCTAATGAATCACAGTTAATTTTTGAATCCTTCTGGCTGGAACTGCTGAGTCACAACAATCATCGCTCATGTTTTTATTTTTTTAAAAAGAACATTTTCAAATTTTTATAACACCTTAAGCTATGCATTAAGCCTGTAAAAGCAATACATTTAAAAAGTACAAATTCTTATTTCAGAACCCATAAACCGCTAATTAAAAATCCATCTGAAGGGCTGTACATAACAGCATCGTTAAACCTTAATGTGCATTTCATTATGCGTTACGATCATTTCATAAATACACATGAAGGATCCTTGGCTTATTAATGATTCCGCGACATCACTGACTCTGTGTAGGATGCCCCCCCCCACCCCCCACCACAGATAGGCTAGTGGCTCTTCTAGCTGTGTTATCCCATGTATGGGGGGGCAGTGGGAGGGGCCAGGAGTGCCCCCAGAGGATGGGCCCATAACAGCAGCTCAGGGCCAGCTCCCAGTTGCTGCTTCATCTCAGGTTGCCATGGCATCCTGGTGAGATGGCCCCATTTCCTGCCACGGAGAGGGCCTGGAGGGGGGGACATGTCCTGAGTTTGCCCCTGCTCTCTAATGCAATCAGACAAGCATGGTGGCGACTGTCACGTGGGAGTCCTTCATTGCACCCGCTGCTGTGCCGGAATGCACGCCAGCTTCCGGAACAGTCCACAGTGGTGGCCGGGGCAGGTACACCATGGCCTGCTGTTTGCAGTCTGTGATTCTGTTTTAAGGCTGGCAGGAAGTTTCCCAAAGGTCCCCGGCACTCAGCCCTCACGATGCAATTCTCCCGGGAGTTCATTTCTGTATGCTGCTCGAAAGGAGCAGAGTAATTATTCCCATCTTGTTCTCAATCAGTTTTTTTTTTTTTTGTTGTACTGCAGCTCTTGGTGTCAGTGCGGCGTGTCCCTGTAGCCTGAAGCATTTCGAGCAGGAATATATCGCGAGTCACACGAGCGTTTCCTAACCTGAGCAGACCAATGGCCCCAGGGACTGCTTAAAAGATACGCGCTGTGTGCTTTAAGCCTGCTGTTTTTTTTTTGCAATGGGGAAGAAGCGTGCCCATTGATCTGTTTATTTTATACCCTGAGCGTAGGACAGACGCGTACATGAAACCCGGACAAGATGGATGCGTGCCACATGCCAGGCATGAGGATGCTGTAAGGTGGCTGAAGGTCAGCAGGAGAAAAGGCCAACTATCTCCCACCTGAAAGTTCCACTGTAGCAAATGCTGACATCCTCCGGATGCCCTTTTGCTAGAGAGGTAACTGCTCTGCACCTGTGATGGTCTTGTAAAAGGAACAGCCAAAATAGAGGTTTGAGTGTTGGGATGTTCCTGACAAAACGTTACGAGGAGTTGCATCATAGAGGCCTCGTGTCGACTCTTTTTAATTTTCAAGGCAGGATGCATTTACGCCTTTTCTCCTTGCACTCTTTATGATTGTGTGGAAGAAACCTGACTTTTTCAGTCTAAAGTCTAAAAAAAAAGTCTAAAAAAACATCTTGAAATAAGCAATGACCTGAGTGTATGTTGCACAAACAGGCGAGGATTTTGAACCATTCATCACTGGTTTTCTGATTCTATATTTCCTGTAGCTGAAAAGAAAAACTTTAATTAATACCTCTCTTTTGCTACCATTTTGAAGCGGGATGATGTTGACACACAACCTTTGCTCCTGTATTACACACGACGTCATTAGCTAATTCAGACTTAGAACACATGAAGTTTACTCGCATTTCGTTGCAGCTTAAATGTGAGATGTCTGACGGCTGGATTGTTTTATTCTCACGGTGGAAATATGAAATTTAAATTCCCGAGGACAATGTTCTTTTGGGAAAACATGATAAAGTGTGGGAGGGGGGAGCTTGTTCGGCCTGAGCAGGGGAGCCTCATCTGCATCTTTGCAAACCGCCAATCAATAAATCAGTTGGCAGGCAGTTCTTTCTTCATTAAGGTGATTGTCTTATCTGACGACTCCAGGAACCTAGAAACACATGCAAAGAGAAGTGAGACAGAGGGAGACGCTTTAGCCCAGGGGTGATTCATTGTGCGGCAGCGCTTATTACCCACCACAATGCATCTGCCGCCTCTCCACACCCACCCTGCAGAACGAGTCTCATTAGAGAGGGAGCAGCGTGGCATGACAGCACCAACACGGCTGCCTATCTACAAATACTCAAGTGCTGCAGATACTGGGGAGGCATAGCAGGAGATGCTTAAACCAGTCACATTCTATAAAGAGCAGCACAGGAACCCGAAAGGGACGCCAGTTTCATTTCACCAGCTGCTGTTACAATGGGCGATATTGACTCTGATGGTCTACAGACCGAGTAGGCTATGTGGAAGCGAACAGATGTTATCTGTGAGAGTTGTGTGCTTCTTGCTTTTTTTGTGGAGTCACGAATCTCCTTCGCCTTCCTGATTTACTGCCGTTTTTTACGGCCTCAGTTCTCCTGCTGTGGACTGTGCTTTACGATCGTGACCCTCTTCCACTTCTGTCACTTCCTCCCCGAGTTGTCCTCTGTTGCTGTTATTTCATGAGAATCGCATTCATCTTCCGTCAAACCTGCGATCTTGCCATTATACCAACAGATTTATACTTGTGTGTATGAGTGTGTGTGGCACTGCAAATGGAACCGTGAAAACATACTTGAACAAAACTGGAAGCTGTGAAAAGGTTCATAAAAATCTACAGCTTAGCAGTTGCAGTGAACGTGTACTAAGATTCATAAGACTCTTACTAATGGTAAAGATATAATTGACTGCAATACCGCAATGTGTCCTTTGTCATTGTCTAAGTAATTATTAATGTTTGTAATCATTTCAGACGGACATATATTAGATTATTAAAATTCATGCAAATGTATTGTAATTCTAGAATATAATAGGTCCTTTTTTCTTCCAGGAACTGAAGATCCGAAAGTTGGCTTTATAGAAGAAGTTTCAGAGTCAAAAGCCAGGTCGTGCTTCAGACTGATCCGAAGCTGGGAACCATGAGTAGAACTGTGCTCTTGGTTCTGTTGCCCTGCATCTGTCTGGCACTTATGAGGTGTCAGTATGTCTTAGCCAGCACGTTCTGCCCAGCACAGTGCGTCTGTGAGACCCGCCCATGGTACACTCCTCAGTCTTTATACCACCAAGCCAGGACCGTGGATTGCAATGAACTGCATCTGAGCAGGGTTCCATCCAACATATCTGGGGACACTCAGGTCCTGCTTCTGCAGAGCAACAACATTTCCCACATTACTGTAGAACTGCAGAATCTCATAAATCTCACAGAACTGGACCTCTCACAGAACCACTTTGAGCAGATTCAGGACATCGCGCTGAACAACCTAACTCAGCTCATCACCCTCTACCTAGAGGAGAATCAGGTACAGGCACTACCAGATTTCTGTTTGAAGGACCTGGTCAGTTTAGAAGAGCTGTACATCAACCACAATCAGATTTCTTCCATTGGTCCCAAAGCCTTTTCTGGATTGGGGAACCTGCTAAGGCTTCATCTTAACTCCAATCGGCTGGTAGCCATAGATAGCCATTGGTTTGAGTTCCTTCCCAACCTGGAGATCCTCATGATTGGAGAGAACCCCATATTGGGGCTGCAGGATATGAACTTTTATCCTCTTTCCAAACTACACAGCTTGGTGCTAGCTGGTATGGGGCTCAGAGATGTTCCTCCAGGGGCCTTTCAGGGACTAGAATACCTTGAGAGCCTCTCCTTTTTTGACAACAAACTAATTGCTGTGCCCACAGCAGCACTCAGTGGGCTGCCTAACCTCAAGTTCTTGGACCTCAACAAAAACCCTATTTCCCGGGTGCAGGAAGGTGATTTCCAAAACTTCCTCCACTTGGAGGAGCTCAGTCTCAACAACATGGAAGAGCTGGTGGCCATTGAGAGAGGAGCCTTCAGTAATCTTCCAGAGATGGCCAAATTGGAAATCTGCAATAACCCTCATCTATCCTACATCGACCGTGCTGCTTTTCAGGGTGTGGAGGGTCTACACATCTTACTAGTCAGTAACAATGACCTCAGCCTCTTGCCCCATGAAGTTTTCGCTTCTTTTCCAAATCTGGATGAGATCAGTCTGCATAGCAACCCGCTTCGATGTGACTGTCTTTCCGTTTGGTGGTCTGTCCTGGGAAACCAGTCTACTCTGAGGCTTCTGGAGTCTCAGACTACCCTCTGTGCCTCCCCACCCCAGCTGACTGGCCATACATTGCAGGAAGTTGTTGCAAGTTGGAATCTGGCCAGCAACACCTGCCTCCCACTGATTTCCCTACATACCTTCCCCCCTGAACTGAATGTCACTGCTGAACAACCCCTGACTCTGAATTGTTGGGCCATGGCTGACCCTGCACCTCAGTTTTACTGGGTGACACCAACTGGAGATAAGGTCACCACAGAGGTTCTCTCACAAGAGGCGGATAGCAGCAAAAGCAAAAAACATAGACTACAAGATCAGGGAACTCTAGAGATCCTCCATGTGGAACCAACAGATGCTGGTCTCTACACATGCGTTGCATGGAATGCAGAAGGGGCCGACACTCGCAGCGTCACAGTTCACGTGGACAAGAGTGACTGGCATAATAGAGGACCGGAAGTTGGCGAGCAAGGAAATTCCACGGGGTCCTTGGTTGTCCTCGCTAAGGTCATCCATTCCCAGTCTGTGGTGCTGGAATGGAAACTGTACCCCTTGGTTAGCACCTCCAGTCACGACGTCACTCAACCCAAGTGGTCCAGCGCTACAATGAAAATTGACAACCAGCAGATTAGCTATACGGCAAAGGTCCCCGTAGACGTCCAAGAATATAATCTTACACATTTGTTGCCATCCACAGAGTACCAGGTTTGTCTGACCATGGTCACCTCAGAGCACCAGACCCAATGGTCCTGCATTAATGTGACCACGAAAGAGGCCAGCTTTGCTGTTGAGATCGTGGCACAGCCCACCAATGTAGCACTGGCTGCAGTAATGGGCTCCATGTTTGCCATCTGTATCATGGCCCTGTTGGTCTTCTACATGGGACACCGCATGAAACAGAAATCATGCCACCACTCTCTGAAAAAGTACATGCAGCACGCAACCTCTATCCCTCTGAATGAGCTTTACCCGCCTCTCATCAACCTCTGGGAAAATGAGGCTGAGAAGGAGAAGGAAGGACCAGTTGACCCTCAGAACCCACAGATAGATACCTCAAAGACATACATGTGGTAATGTGAAGCAAAACGTAGAAGGAAAAGACTTTCAAATAGATGTATGACCTATGCTAGATGTTAGGAGTAGGCATCCCTAAATCTGGAGTGTCGGCATCCAGAGCAGGTTTTCCATCCTACCTGGTCTCTGATGAGCCACACCTGGTCACAGGCAGATGGCAACTCATCGGGTAGGATAGAAAACCTGCTGGATCAGGGTAGCCTACCCCTGCTGTAGGTAATTATAGTTTTTTGTTCACCAGAACAATTTGATTGTGAAAATTTTAATGTATTTTTACCGTGTGTTATTCCAAGTCCCTCACAAGGCCGCATTAGAAATAGCAGATGCCCTGCTGAATGCACACACAGCAGTTAGGCAGTGACATCTACTAATCAACATGCCTGGGGGAGTCTGAGATGTTAAAATAGAAATTCCCTCATGATCCAATGCCATTAAGACAGAGACTTTGCCTGATTTAATCACTTGTATTGTTTGTATTTTTACTGGAAAATAAATCTTGGCTCCGGAAGTAGTACAGTTTTGAGGACTGATGAGTGTGACTGTTTGAACATATGGCCTATATAGACAATAGCTACTCTTCAGATACTGTTGATTAGTGAATCCTCACACCATGGGTCCAGGTCAAATGTGAAAGCTAATTGACCCAGGCAGCTGTGTGATCAGAACTATGAAAAGAAATTTTTTAAAGCAATACCGCATTCCCTTAAAACATTCAAAATGCACCCTCACTCTTTCTGGTAGCAAATGGCCTTATCAATCTGAAAGCATGCAGGATAATCGAGTGGCCTCCTGTCTATGCCGTACCGCAGCCTTGAGCTCTGTGGTGCCTGGGCTAGGCTCTGGGTCCCGTGTGACCCCGACCAGGATAATTGAGTGGCATCCTGTCCATGCCGTACCGCAGCCTTGAGCTCTGTGGTGCCTGGGCTAGGCTCCGGGTCCCGTGTGACCCCGACCAGAATAATCGAGTGGCATCCTGTCCATGCCGTACCGCAGCCTTGAGCTCTGTGGTGCCTGGGCTAGGCTCCGGGTCCTGTGTGACCCCGACCAGGATAATTGGTTAGAAGATCACATTCAGTTACTGAAGAAGCAGCCAGTGGGTCAAAGTAGAATAATGAAACTTTTATTCCTTTCACTGATCACCATCATACACTCATAAGAAATTTACATGCTTTTTACTAACCACACTCAGCCGCAGACTGTACAGAGGCATCTTTGAAAGTCAGGCATAGCTTTTTACTAATGTTTTAAATCTGAAAATCTTTAGCTTCAGTGTCTGCATTTTGCTTAAGGTCTTTGTTCCCAACATTAGAACTTTGTGTAGAAGTTTGTGGATTAACACTCTGGCAGTTGAAGGGGTAAAGCTGCAGCGGGGTACTGGTTTAACTGTTCTGTCAACATCTTGTATATATAGTCACAATGAACAAAAATAAATACTGGTTAGGCATAATAATTCATGTCAAAGGAAATTGGCTGCCGGTCCAGTCTGCCTGACTGAGCCTGTTCTGGTACACGAGATCTGCCTGTTCTGTCTTAAGTTATTGTGAAACCAAGTCCCCTGGCAACTATCAAGGACAATATCAACGAAAGCTGCTTCCTTGTTCGAGATGATCGTTTCTGTATGACTGGCACAGTGAGACCAGCTACTACATGCCTGCCGCACAGTTACAGCAATCCCAGGCAGCATTGGCCATTTGACCACAACCTGATGGCAGTTGATATAGATATAATTTGACATCATTATTGTTTTCTAAAAAAATCTAATTGATTAAAACTGTATTATTGTTATATTGAAATGTTGTAAATGAATATAGAACACAAGTAGGCTATTCAATAAATTGTTTAGTGCTACATTAATGTCTGTTTTTAATAATTATAACATATTTGAAAGAAAGTTAGAAAAGATATGTATATATCTTATTAGTATCAGATCATGAGTATAATTACAACTGTATGCTTAATTTTTATATTTTTAATCATAATTTTGATGACATGTTGGTTTTTTTTAAATATATTTAATTTTACAATGTCAAACCACAGTACACACTTGTTAAAAAATACAAATCAGCTAAACAACTATATCTAAATATTTATTTTGTCCTAAAAAACTGTTGAGAAAGCTCAAGACTGGAAGAGTATTTGAATTCTTGTATTTAGAGCAACTATTCCCTGAAATAGAAAAAACAAGTTCAATGCTCCTGTACATAACACAGTAACTGCCCTGACACTGAAACAGACACTGAAACAGAGATACTGAAACTGCCTCAGTTTCAGCGTGCATTTTATAGTTACTGATGTTGGACATGAAGATTTAACTCATAATAGAAGCATAGAATTGTCCAAAATGTCTTGGTACGCTGAACCATTAAGAGAGCCCTTCACTGGAACTAAGGGTGT